>NC_058022.1:7492823-8124544 GCF_019176455.1 Solea senegalensis | reverse complement strand
GTTAAATTTTGGACTACATACTATACTATGACTTTTTTTGTCAAATTTTGGACGACATACTTAAGTATGACTTTTTGTCAAATTTTGGACAACATACTAAAGTATGAATTTTTTGTTCAATTTTGGACGACATACTAAAGTATGACTTTTTTGTCAAATTTTGGACGACATACTATGACTTTTTTTTCAAATTTTGACGACATACTAAAGTATGCCTTTTTTGTCAAATTTTGGACGAGATTCCTTTCCCGATACATCATTTCCACTCACTCCTGGCCTCCAGGAAAACCTCAAGGGCCTCAGGATCCACCTTCCTACGGTTAGTTGCCTCGAGATTTGACTCATCCCAGGGCACAAGAGCCGGGTTGGCCCCATGGTCCAGCAGCAGGTGGACAAAGGCCACCTCACACCCATGACGCAGCACAGCATCCAGCAGGCAGGATGCCAGACCACGGGTCAGAGCCTCGTGGCAGACAGGCCCGGTGTAGTTGAAGTCAGGCTGTGCGCCGGCCTGGAGGAGCAGCTGGAAACAGTGAAGGTGGTGGTAGGCAGCACTGATGTAGAGAGGACACACCACCAATGTGTTGAGCGTGCGGGCACTTAAGAGGAGCCGGGGACCAAGCTGGTGGTCCATATCTACATCTGCATGAAACCTGGACAGATAGAAGAAACCACACAGTCAGTTATCCAATCCGAGCTTACCCAAAGATAAACAGATAGGTTAACTACACACTCACCACACCTCTTCAAATGCTTGTTAACACACATTTTTTTTATATATCCATAGAAGAAAGAACAATAAAATTGCAGGAATTATTTGGTATTTCAGAAACTACTGATCTATAGGGATTTTCATGCACAACCATATCTGGTCTGAAAACGAGAAAATATCAAGTGAGGGGCAAAGTGAGGAATTTATTGGTCATTTTCCAAAGTTATTCATTCATAGTCCAGTTCTGTACATTAAATAAATCATAACACAGACACCACCAGTGACACGAGAAGTAAAACATGAATGCACATTTAAAATGACAACTATTACAATTTGACAGTCCAGTCTGGTGCAGCCTCACCTGATGAGCTCCTGCAGAATGTCCAGCCTTCCCACCCGCGCAGCGTGGTACAGAGGGGTGCTGCGGTGGTGTCGACTCCCGTTGGGATCCGCTCCGGCTTCGAGGAGGATGCGGACACATTCCAGGTGACCGTTGACCACGGCCACATACAGGGCTGTTTGGCCCTTGACGTCAACAAGGTCCACGTCGGCTCCCTGGGCGATCAGATAGGCCACGCAGGCCGCGTGTCCCGCTGTGGAGGCGATCCGCAGAGGGGTGCAGGGCAGGCAGCCGCAACACCACACTGACTTCTCATTGATCCGCCTGTCCGCCAAGGGAGAGAGTGGACTCTGAATTAGATGCAGCACTCGATCAGGCAGAGTTTTTGGACATTTTATGACTGGTATAAACTCACTACTTTTAGTAAGTTACACATATTTGTTCTCAGAAACCTGATGAAAGCTGCTTTTTACAGTTTGAAAGCTGCTGTATGTGACAGCCAGTTTATTCACAATTTAAAATTGTATTTACCTCCAAATACTGTTTATGTTTTGGAGAAGGGGTACAAGTGTAGTTCCTTGTAGATCCGTTGTCTTGTTCATGCAGGATTGGTTCCTAAAACTACCTGACAACCTTGAGTCTCTGAAGAAGAGGGGAAAATGCCCTCCAATATTTATTATTTGGCCTGCAGTACCTATTTTAAACTCTAGTTACATATCTTACATATAGCCCCTTTAAAGATTATTTGATAAAGTTTTTGGATTTCCAGTTTCATGTATTCAATATTTAAACCATTTAAATGGAGTGAAAGAAAGATAGTAAATGTTACTTTTTTAAGTTAAGTTCTCTTTAAGTACATTTTGTGTATCATTTGTTATTATAAACTACTGAATTTCAGCCATCTTAATAAACGTGGTCAACCTCTGGATCTGACATACTGGATCTGTATCACGTTGTTTATTTACTAAAATTACCTTAAAAGGGAATAAAGTGCCTGCAGGCAAACCCTTATTTTACCGGAAAAACAACACGGTGCACCACGTGAGAGATATGAACTCTAGTTTAACCAAGTAATAATGGGTTGGTTGGGTGTGGAGATTAGAAGTATGTTTGAGTGCTGCACTTAACCGCTGTGGGTATGAGGTCATTCTGTGTGTCACACTGGGCTGTTCAGGGCTCTTTGTCTGCATCACAGGTTCCAGTGTCTCTGTGAGGACATTCTGGATGCTAGGATGTTTTCTCTGCTGCGGCCACTGACTTAAAACAGCGATGAACCTGCTGTGTCGTGCAAAGCAATGAAAACAAAAGCAGTGGACACATGGCCTTTGAGTTGCGCATGTTATTAAGACTGCTCTGTGGTGGCGACGTAAAAGGAGGTACAGTATACGAAATGTGACATCACTCAACAAGCCAATGACTGAAACCCACAGAGCACAGAAACCACAGACCACTCAGCGCCACACAAGAGCGCTGTGGACGGGAAGCTGCCACTCTTGTAGCAACACTCATACATGGAGGGACAAATCACACAAGGTACAGGTCTCTTTGTTATTTGCCTTACTGTCTGAAGCTGTCTTCTTGCAGCAGGTTCCTCAGTGTGTCCAAATCTCCGACATAGGCAGCGTTGTGGAGCCGCATGTCATCCTGCTCCAGGGGTTTGTCACAGAACTGCTCCTGAAGCCATTCCTTCAGGTTACGGCCTGATGAGGACAGAGATTTAGATAAAGAAATCAGAACGTCTGTGCTTTTCTTTCTTTCTTCTTTTTTTTTTTTCTCCAAATTATCTCATACAGAGGCCTACATCACATCTTCTAAGAAGCTCATGTACGCTACATTATTGATGGGTTCATATTGATTTTTCAGCCACCTCTGCAGCATTGTTTCCAAGTTGAAGACTGCATAAACAAAAATCACACGAGGCCTGGATGTTGGTGGAGGACGCTCCATTTGACTACTACTATATTTGCATTTCATTTTCATTTAGATGCATGTGTATATCTGTGTGTTGGCAAACATTAATTCTTCCAGAACTCATCTCACGGAGCACAGGAAGTCACAGTACAATACAATAATCGGAATACTAAAAAGTCTTAAATACAGTTTTTGCCAGGTCAAAAAAATGATAAGTACTGTGTAGTTATATGTCCACCATTTAAAAGAAAACGTTATCACACAGTTCTGCTGCTCAATTCAAGAAATTAGTACCAGTTCATTTATAGGAAAAGCACAGATGGGGACTGTAACCAAGGGCATTGCAACTGGGCAGGCAGCACTGCAACTGCCTGGGGGCCCCCGAGCTGAGAATGGGCCCCCAGAAAACAGATGCTTAGAGATAGTGCCATCCATGTACGATTTTATCACAACACTCTCACAATAAGTTGATGTCCATTGTCGGGATGCTCATGAGTGGGAAACATTGTTAAAAAGTGATGTCTAACTTTGCCAATATACAGACCTAGTGATTTATTTGGAAGTGCCACTGGGGAAACCTGATTTTTTTCCACTCATTCCAGGACCATAACGGAAAAAATCCGGAGTTACAGACATGCTAGGTTTATTTTCGGAGAATAACAAATGTCATGTGATGTCCCGGATGCGGAGCTTTGTCATCAGCAATTGACATTTTGTCACAACCCCCTTAAACTGGACCAACACCACAGTCTGAAACCCCTCCCCAAAATGAGGCCCTGGATGCTTGGGCCCCCAGAATCCTTAGAAACGCCCCTGGATTTTTTACCAGGTTTTACTTCTGGAACCTGAAATGTGAACTGGATATTCAGATCTTTATTACACAGCAGTTGCCACATGTGACTGTTCTGTCATGACGTCACACACACACACTGCCCTAATCCTGACCTTAACTTAACCCTGATCTCAGCCTAACTTTAAAACATGTCTTCACCTTAATGGGGACTTCATTACGGGGACTTCATCAAGTCCCCATAATGTGACTGTGTAAACACATTTAGGTCCCCACAACATAAGGAATACCAGGTGTACACACACAGACTGATGACTCAGCCTCGGTGGCGGTCGGTTACCTGCAGCGGTGGCACTGGGCAGATCAGAGACAGTGATGAGCGGAGGGAAGTTGACTCTGGGCGGGTCGTCGGCATCGGCCTGAGCCTCTGGAGCCTCTGGAGCACCGTCAGCCATAATATGTTCCTCCTGAACAACAATGTGTCAACAACACCGCACTGTCAAGCAGTGAGCTGGAGCTCCGGCGGGCGGGAGAGCGATGAGCGGCAGCCGACCCCGCGGCTTCAGCAAGCACGACCAGCTGATCCAGATCAGACGAGATGCATCAAAACAAACAGACAAACAAACGTGACTGTGTTGTCGATGATGATGATGATGATGATGGTGTTGTTCGCTCCGGGCGCTGCTGCTGCTGCTCACTTCCTGCCTGCGCTCAGCTGGACGGATTTAAAGGGGACATGCAGCATTTTCTGTGCAAAACAACTGTGACTGAAGTGATAGAAGGTTATATCAAGTACAATTCTGGGAACCTGTAGAGAACGTTCTACCAAGGTTCCCAGAATTTGACTTTCATACAACCTTTACTTTGTCACAACCTTCATACAACCTTCAAAGAAAAGTTTACTTTGTCACAACCTTCATACAACCTTCATACAACCTTCAAAGAAAAGTTTACTTTGTCACAACCTTCATACAACCTTCAAAGAAAAGTTTACTTTGTCACAACCTTCATACAACCTTGAAAGAATATTTTACTTTGTCACAACCTTCATACAACTTTCATAGAACATTCTCTAAAGGTAATGACACAAACCAACATCATAAAAAATAAAGCATAACCACACAGGTTGCACAGAAGAAGTTATAGGTTTGCTTGTAGCGGGTAGGAAGGTTGCATTTCACATAATCCAAAGACACCATCATGTGTCTTGGTGCAAAAAGACGGAGGATTCTGTTAAGCTGCTGGGTTGCATGCAGGGGTCTCTGTCACTGCAAAAACACAGTTAACGTGGTGAGTCATTTCTGGGTGGGTAATGCACACCAGAGAGGTATGCGGCCATGGCTCGATGCTGTGAACCACAGACACTGAGGCCTGGCTGGTGGTGTAAAAATAAATGGACAGGTCAACAGTTCCGCGTGTCCTCACTGGTCAACTGGTTGCTTGAAGACCAGCGTGGTACACACAGTGCTCTTTGAGTCTGAGTTTGGCGAGCAGTGATTTGGAGGGAACTATTTAGAGACACAGTATTGATTAGTATTAGTATAAACAAACTAAAAACTAAGTAATCTTAATACATGAGAATATGCACATCAGGCCACTGACTGCAACATTCAGAACAAGATCAGATCAGACAAAAGACACCGAGGAAAGTCACTTATTACAACTGGTATAAACACAAACAATACGGAACATTAACGTCAGACTGAAGAGGTTATTTGACCTCTCTCAAGGGTCCATGAGTCCACACTAAGTATAGGTCTTTCTCAAGATCCGAGACCTTTCAATTTGGCCTGACATGAGGATTAGTGGCTAACTGCAGGGTAAAAGGTGAACTCACTCATTAGCAGCATGGACTATTGTGAAATTCAAAGGCCCTAAAACCGATCAGCAGTGAAGAGGCAGCCAGGTCTTAAGTCATGTCTTCTTTGTGGAACCCACACAGTCAAAAGGTAAAAATGCAGTTGAAGATTGGAGTTGTGCTTTCCTTCAACTGGGCTAAAGTTCTTTTTTTTTATCCACCTGCTGAGGCTGATGCCGGGGTCTTTGCTGAAAGCAGGTGTCCATGCAGAGAGGCCTTCAGCTAAATCTCACAAATGTTCCACCCAAATCTCACTTAATAGCTGTTAAGGGGGACTCCTAATATTTTTTTTTTTGTGTGTTGCAGCTGTTTCGTGGCTTGCATGAGGGGGGAAAAAAGAAGAAAAAAAGTTGCTGCTAATATTACTTAAGGGCCTTAAAAAGAAAGTGAAATGTTTTACTTCTGGCAGTGGCAGAGTGGGGACTTCAAAAAGAAAAGGGTCTCCTTCAGAGTGCGACTGTAGCAGACGCCACGAGGATACTGCAAGAACATTGAAAATTACAGCCTCGTAACATAACTTAAGCCATCCAAACCTCACATTAACTTTACATTATAAAGCTAATTTGACCTCAGGTCTGTTACTCTCATTACTGTGTATGGCAAGACTCTTAAAAAAAGAAGGGAAAAGAAAAAAGACAAATACGTATTGAAATTTCACCATTTATTTTACTCCACTACAAAATTATATATATATTTATCTGAACTGTAATACAATTTCCACATATACATAATATACAGTTTAAAGAGAAACTAGAAGATATGATACATACTGTATAGTGTACAGTGTGAATGTCTTTCCACTTTTGCTTACAGGATTTTTTAAATTACATTTCCCAATGCATGAATGTTGTCATTTTAGATTTGATGAACGCAACACAATACTGATAAAACAAGAGAATTAAATGGAACCGAATGACAGTGCATGTTGAAGTAAAGACATGATAAACACAAAGCAACATTTCACCTCTGTAGATATCCACACCTCCACTGTTTTAAAGCTATTTGTTTAGGCTAAAATTATGAAATTATTTTGACCGACTGCTCTGGTTCCATTTAAAATGTACGTCATTCTAATGACTGCTATTACTCGCCATAAAATATAAAAATTACATTCTTCAGTTTGACCAGGACGTCACAGCATGTTTAATTATTCAAACACTAGCAGTCTATGTCCGTGGTGAGGCTATTCTGCAGTACAACTAACAGAGGTAGCAACTGCACACGTGGAAGTATTAACAACAATGTACAAAAATGTAAACTGCGTTGTCGTCTAGGCTGAGAGAGGCCACTATGCAAGAAAACGTTTGTATTTCACTCACACATTGGAAAAACTGCGACGGTGGTTACTTTCAGTCTCTACTACACAATCTCTTACTGCAGTTATCAGCCCATACGTATAGTATTGCTTCTGATGGATTTCCGTATCAGCTACACGTGTCAAACACATTTTATAGACCTAAAAACAGAGCTAGCAAATTATTATCTTAGTTCTCTTTTATTTATTAACATTTGAAATCTCAACACAAAAAGTTGCCATGTAACCAAACATTGTGTCCTTAATGACAAAAAAAGATTGAATTTGGCAAAAATCTATAGTACAAATAAGTGTAATTTAGTTATTGTGCCTTTTGAAATGTTTTATAGGATATTTCTAAGTAACACTTAGAACTTGTGTAACACTGCTTTGCTGCCAAAAGCTTTCACATACAAAAAAAAAAAAAATTCCTCCTTTATTTCACTTATCAAAGTGCCACAGTGCCTCAAAAATGGAAGCATGGATGCAATAGACCATAGATGAGCTTTGTTTTTGTTTTAAGACATGGGAGAACGTTGTTGTTGCTGAGAATCGAAAGCCTCCCTTTAAGTAAGTGGGGGATAGCTTACCTGGACATAATTTTTAAAACAATCTTGTACATTCATTCAACAATCATATCAGTCAGCTCGGTCCCGCTGGACCCTCGATATATAAAACACACACACATCTCTGCTGGTCTCCTGTTTCCAACCAGCTGAATGTGCAACGATTACATTTAAATCTTGTAGTGCTATAATCAAATTGCACTGCAGCAGATGGACGGAGGAACCAGAACACAAGCATGCTTACAACTCTAAGCACACGAGCAGGGAGAAGTTTCTCTGTTTCTCTGCTCGAAACTCTCTCTTTTTCATTATTATTATTATTATTATTATTATTATTATTATTATTATCATCATTATTATTATTGAAAATGTGGAAGTACATTTTGAAACCTGATTAATACCTAATCATATCTGAATGTGTGGCAATGTCAAGCATCAAATGCAATAATTTGGTCCAACTCTCGTGAGCTGAGCAATGGCTCAATCTACAAAGGCACCGTTACAGAAGAGGAGGAACTGCTGGGGTTAGGGTGGTGTGCAGAGCAGGAAGATCAGTTTAATTTATCCATATAGTCATCTGTCTAAGTCCACTTCCTGTTCAAATATCAAAGTTTGGTCTCATCCCTCATGATCTCTCTCTCTAAGACAATCTGTTCACGACTACAATAGACTTCAGTGCATTTATAAAAGTGTTTCTTTTTTTTCTGTTCTTTAGACGTTGTTTCTCACTTCAGGTTTTGAAAGAGTTGATTCCCGTCACCATCTTCTGGATCTTCTCTTCATTCTTCAGTATGTTGAATCTTACAGCACAAATCTTGTCCTGCTGGTCCTTGATCTGCTGTTCCAGCTCAGCCAGTTCTGCTTTGAGAGGGTCCAAAGCCAGGTCTGTGGCTCTGCAGCAAGAACAAGCACAAACAAAGAGCAGACAATTCAATTGGTTGGAATTGATTGTCTGAAAATGAGTTGGGGGAAAAACTGCCCATCAAGTACAAAGAACTAAGCTGATGATAAAACATGGTGCTCGTGATATCTAATGTGAAAGTGAAGACTGGAACAAACTACGGTGGCCCTCACAAACAAGACTGCACAGTAAGCTGCTGCTTCAAAGTGCAAAAACATGCACTCTAGCTGATTTGTCCCATTGGGCTGCTGTGGAAACTTGAAATGTTTTATTTAAAAAGCAATGATACACTTTTACAGACAGACTTATTTGGAGTATCTTCAGTTTCTGCCAGAAATGCAGGGATCGTGTCGATCACAGTAGGATTCTTGCCATGTCTACATTTTGGGAACCTTTAGAGAACGTTCTTTGAAGGTTGTGACAAAGTAAAATTTGTAAAAATAACTTTGTTGTGGTGGTCCCTCGAGGAGACGTCAAAGAGGCAAAGCTCAACTAAATGTTTTTCTGTGTCACTACTCCACCTGACAGCAGCAGCAGCATCTCTTTTCCTCTTTACCATTTGTGTCTGTATGTTACACCGTGTCAGAGCCCTCTGTTCTCCCATTGATCAACGCCCAGGAGCACGTCATAGGAAAAGAAAATAGAAAACATGCTAAGTCTAACATGCTAGACTATGTGCCAACTCACCTCTGTTCCTCCAACAAGGCCTGGGCGAGCTCCTTGTTCTCCTGTTGCCATGTGTACCATTCGGCCTGCATGGCGTCCCTGTCCTCCTGGAAATAGTCCATGATCTTACCCAAAGGCAGGGAGTTTCGGCACACAGTCTGGATGGACGAGCGCACGCGCTCAATGTCCCTTATCACAATGTCCCGCTCCTCCTTCCTCGCTGCTTCAGACACCCATTTCTGCACAAAGACAGATAGATAGATAAAAAACAATGTTACTGTCGACTCACAACAAAATACAATCCTTGAGTTATGGAAATGGAAACCTTCATTAACTCGCTGGGCAAAGAAAGAAAGAAAGAAACTAAAAGGACCGCATATAATCTCACTCAGCGCTGTGTCGAACAGCAGTAGGAATACACACGAAACACACAAAAATCACTTGTGTGTCCCTCGACCAAAACATAATAAACCCTCTTTAGGAATCCCACCTTTGCCAACGACTGGAGCAAGGCTGTATTTAGTGGTTTAGGATTTCAAGGCTAAATATGTTGGCCAGGAATTCTACCAACCTAGCCGTATATATAAAGATCAAACGTGTGGTTGAATTGTGTTGGCCAATGTGGTATGGTTGGCAGGCTGGTGAAGGCTTCCAGTGTATGGTGTGCGGTTAGGGGTGGCAGGGGGTGGGGGTAGGGAGGCTGCTATATCCCCGTTACACTCAAGTCTCTTGATGGTGCAAAGAAGGGGAAGGTATCAGGGGAGGACCTCCCTTGGCAGGGAGCAAACCCGAGGATGTTTGCTCAGCTGGGCTTCACGAGGGCTGTGTGTGTGTGTGTGAGAGAGACAGAGAGAGAGAGAGAGAGAGAGAGAGTGTGTAAAGTGAAAGCACTCAGTATTGCAACCCTGAAGCCACACACAAACACCAAGCAGAGGATCAGGTGAAGCATATAGTGGACACACACATACACAGCCTCCACCCGCACTCTTGGTCTTTAAGTCTTGTTTATTTTAGTAACAGTCTGTGGCAGTGGGGTTATTTTATTACAGTATTGAGTAACAACTACTACACTTATTCATCCTTTCAAGTTCAGGTCTTCGTGCCGTTTTGGCTCCGCCAACGGTGGTAACCTGCCCTCATGAGGCAGCAGAACTCAGACGTGTGACAGTATGTAAGCTAATGGCAGCTTCCTCTTGAAAACACACAACCTGTCACGCAGGCTGCTTGGAGAGGCCATTCGCTGCAATATTTCCCTCATCATCCGTCTCTTAAAACAAACCAAACAGCTCCGTAATTACAATTATAAAAAGGCGGCTCGACTCTAATGGACCACACCGCAAAAAAAAAAAATGGAATCAAACCACATTGTTTGCGATGATGTTTTTTCAGGAAGGAAGTACAAATTTCGGACTCTTTTTTACCCGTCTGTGGCAGCGCAAGTGTGCGAGGGTTGAAATGCCTCGGCCCAGCGGTCCCTCTACAAGGTGGGTGGCTTTCCACTGGGCGCTGTGAACCCTGCAGCTAGACAAACACTCTACGGCTCATTCGGCCTGCCTTGCTGTGGTTTGCTCAGCGCAGCCTAGACAGGACCGTGGCTTCGTTCTATTTGCTGTCCTCTCACTACCTCAACCTCCCCTTCTCCTTCTCTGTTGGAAAAAAACCCCAAAAAAACCTGGCGTGAAAAACATGACCCCAGGTTCGTGTGCACTCTGTCCAGGTGGATATAAATCACTGCTTTATGGAGGTCCCTGTCGGGGTCTACGAGACCTGTGTGCTCCTAGTTTTCCTTTTTCTCACCCAGATCACAGAACAATATTTAGATGTGGTGACCGCAGAGGAGTAGGAGGTGAGAGAGGAGGAAGGGGAGCAGGTTTTCCCATTATCTCAGACATGATGAAAGCTCCAGGCAAAGGACAAGACAGAGCCTCTGGCTGATGCTACAACGGGCAGGTGGAGCAGTAGGAGGTAGTTTAGTCTGGTGTTTCATCAGCAGTATTACCTTAAAAACCCTACCCCTGTAAAACAAAAATACATGATTTTACCAGCATTTACTTTGTTGATGTAAGGTAAAAATGTCCCGAGTTCACTTTTTTTAAAAAACATTTTACTACAAAATCAGTGTTTTGGAGTGCCCTCAAAAGAAGCACAATGTGGACGCAGTAAGGCACATTACCAATGCGAAAGTCACCCCCAGTCATCACATGCTAAATCAGCTTAATTAGGAAATACGTGCAGAAATGTGCTTTCTGGGGTGAAGAGAAAAACATTCTTCAAAGTAACCTCTGACAAGAAAAATGGCTTGACAGCGCAGGATCTCTCAACCTTGAGGGTATCATTAACTAGGTCAACAAAGATTGACACACTAGTTGAGCAGTGGTGAGAAATAAGCTTCCATTAAAAGACAAACCGCCTCATTATTTTTCATTTATCAGCTTCATTTTGGTTGGAATAAGAGCACGAGAGACAAATCTACATGCCCACAATCAAGAAGAACCTGTGTGTTAGGTTCAACTTGTGGTCGTTCAAACTCTAATGTCAGCTGCTGAAGACCATCAGGCTTTATGATCTGTGATCTGAAGTGAATTCCTCTCACATCACCACCTGCTACAGAGTGGAAAAATCTTTTTTTTCGAAGTAACAGATCATTGAAGAGCACATAATAACAGCTTTAAAGCTTCTGGGAAGCATTCTTATTGGCTACAAACACCCATTTGAAGACACTGACTGACACACACACACACACACACACACTCTGATGATTTTTACAGCACATTTTCCCGGCAAATCTGAGACACAAACCAGGAAGCGAAGCATTGAATAAGAAATGCATTATTTATGGGCTTCCTGGCCATTTCTTTTTTCATTGAAGACTATTCAAAAAGTCTTGCTAGATCATAAAAATAGCTTGGAGTCAGTGAGGTGAGGAGAAAGGCGGACAAGCCTGTGAGGTTACAGGATGTTGTTGTAAGGTCACTGTAGCTCCTTGGGGAGACAACTGAGATCTCCACCCTGGTCTAGGGAAGCATCCCTAGGGATCAATGGCTTTCGTAACTGACCAAAAGAATACTGAAAATCAATTTTACATTCAAACACACACAAGCAGAGAAATCTAGATTTTAAGGCGTTGAAAATACCGTGCTTCTAACCATGATTAAAATATGACGTCTGTCGTGATAACGGTCTGCGGCTGCTTCAGGTAGGTTCTCATAAACCAAATCCCTAACAAGTCAATGTGACCTCTACAAAAGTAATATGACTAATGGAATGCCACAGGGTCATTTCCTTGTGTTTCCACAAATGTTTATGAAGACACAGAGGTCTGCAGAGAGGAGTATTTATTTTCTTGACAATTCTGCAGAGAGTATTCTGGCCCTTCTCCTCCATGCCTCTCACTCGACAGCCATCCATTTGTACGCCACAAGGTTTATTTATACATTACAAACCTTCATCAAGGCTAATTTGATGGGGGTAAAGAAAGGGGGGGGACAAAGAGTACACAAAATTCTTAGGAAAACGCAGCTGCTGCTGCTAGGGGTAGATTCCATCTAAATAAAAAGAGAAGTATCTTAAAATAATATACAATGCTGCCGAGGGGGTCAGAAGAAAGGTCATTCCCATAAATATACAGCAAAGACCTCCGGACTCACACACGCACACACACACACACAGTGGCAGGACAGGGCAAAACACAATCATTCCATTGTGCAAGTATTCCCTCTATTTACATCTGTCAGGAATATGAATAACAAAGCACAGAAATTACAAAGGAAATAACTAGGGGCTGGATTTCCATAAAATACACAAAATGAACGTGATTTTGAAGCCGTGTTTTGATGAACATCAGCGTTTCAGATTTTTTTTTATTGCGGCAGCTGAAATTTCAAACCTGTCATACCACACAGAATGAGGAAGCTCAATATTTACATTTTTGCCCCTGCGTATTTTACCATGATTACAAGAAAAAAAAAAAAAGACAAGACCATTAAGCTGACCTCTACACCCTTTCATGTCAGGAAGGAAGTCATTATAGCTCTTTATACAGCTGACGAGGCAAGGCCAGTAATGACGGAGGGTTAGACTGGACTGGTCCTGTGTGCACGTACCTGCTCTAAGCTGCCCCTGCAGACCATACAGGATATACTGAAATGAAGGTTTGTAACCGCGGAAAACTGAGGAGGGGGCATTAAGAAAATTGGGATAAACTCTACAAGGCTCTCCTCGGGTTACACACAGACAAACTTGGCTATTTTGGATGTTTTGCTTATGTGTGTGCCTTTCATTTTTTTTGTTGCATGATTTTTTTTGATAAACTGGGTATAAGATGCTATATTTATCATGTGCATGTAAAGCCAGGTTAAATGCCAGGCTTAAAAAATCCCTGTCAGGCTATTTCGGGGTTACTGGTGGCTCGAGCTGAGACAATGTCAGGTGTGAGCTATGACGGATGATGTCAGATCAGGGGCCTTTTGTGCATGAGTGACAGTCCAAAAACAGTGCATCCATTAGAGTCAGGGTGGTCAGCTATGAAGGGATGCAGGGAGAGTACGCTTCGGTGGAGAGGACCACCCAAAGCAGACAGTCGGTGTACACCACCTCACGCCATGGACTACAGACCAAACTGTAAGTTTCACACTGACTCACACTCTAAATAATGATAAAAAAGCACAGCTCTCTCTCTCAGGCTAATAAATACGCTGACAGCAGGGAATAAAAGAGCAGCTGCAATGTGTCGCCTTGAAAAAGACCAGTTCACAGGCATATTATTCGATCCCAATTGAATACACATTACATTTGATGGTTCACATTCATTAAAGCATCTTGCATTTGACTTGCATGTGAACAGGACTGTCCACCAGAGCAGGACATGAGTGCACTTGAAGACTACTCTATTTTGGTCGGTTGCCTACAGGGGACAGTGATGATAAGAGGAGGCAGGATTGGAGAGAGGAGGGAGTAATACAACATTATGGATGACAACTGCCATTAAACACCAAGGAAGAATGGGTGACTGCATTGCTGCTGGGGCAGGTTGTTCACAACAATGCTTGGCACATGCTTACTGATCCACTTCTTACTAGTGTTATTTTTGACAGATATCACAGTTGTGAATTAATTTGTCAAAGTGTTTTTAAGTCAAATTCTGGTTCTATATTCAGGTTGTGGATTTAAACCACGATCAAACGTTACCCCGCGAGATGCCATCAAAATATCAACTACTATTACTGCAACCACCAAAGGATAAATATAAACCATAATGCTGCATAACACATATCATAGGATTTGCTGTGTTATTTCAAACTGATATTTTGTGTTGGAAACACATACTGAATATATATCCAATGTAGAACCATTTATTGGGACCACATACTAATGTGACACAGATCTAATTTCAAAATCAGGTTTCAGTGACAAAAATATATATATAATCTCACTTACATCAACAGGAACAACCTGATATTACTCCCTTCATCCTAGGAATGTGAACATAAACTACGCCGTCATATCCAGGATGAAAACTAGCTCAAAAATGGGGTGGAGTGGATCAGTGGTTAAGACCGGTACCCTGTGCGCGAAAGACATCATGGCCGCAATGGTCGCAAGTTCGATTCCACCCCTGACTGATTGTACTCAATTCCATTGTATTGATAAAAGTGTCTGCTAAATGACATGTAATGTAATGTAAAAAAAAAGGAGCTGACATTCTTTCTAGAATACCTATCTATGTTTTAATCAAAGCAGATATTCTCAAGCTGCACAATAACAATGAAGTCTCAAAACAAACTGTACGCGTTGCATATCTATGACATTGAGCAGAGCCAGGAAATAAGCTCATTTTGCACCAGACATCTTGATGTGTGTATCAGTTGTGTGTGTGGTCTGTTACAGCCCATACTTGTCTGGTGATCAGCCCTTCAGATTCAGTGAAGAGGAATATTTCCATGGTTGCATGGCAGTGCTACTCCACACTCCATTTGTTTATATCTTTCTTTTGATAATAACCATTGTTTCAGAGGGCATAATGGGGTCAAAATGCTTACACTGGCAATCTTACACACTAGAAATAATAGATGGTAGACCTGATGGGGAGGACTAACACGGGGCTCTTGGGTCATTAAACTGAATCAGTAGTAGGCCGATACTGCCCTCTACTGGATTTGTAAAAGAACCACAAGTATAACTGTACATACCTGCTGTTTAGATTTGGGGGAGGATGGTGACAGTTCATAGTCTTTCTTGGTCTCAAGGATCTTTTTCACAAGACCACCTACAGTGAGGCAAACAGAGGAAGGACAGATGAGTACACCATCAAACCACAGAGTAGAAGATAATTCATCAGACGAGATCGCTCCTAAGAAACTAAAAACAAACGCACCATGTTTCTCTTCGCCGTCGAGCTCTCGTGCAGGATCCTGTAATATAACAGACGTTAGATTACTATCCCAAAATGATGTTTCCCCCTTTTATATCATAACAAACTACGGTTCAAACCACTCACCATTTCCATCTCAGGAGCTTCTGAGGGAGGAGCTGCAGCCTCCTCCACAAGAAATTGCTCATCTTCATCCTCTGACAGCTTCTTCCCATCTATGATAACCGGTGCTGGCGGCTTGGCACTAGACAATCTGCAGGAAGACAAAGCGCTCGAGTAAACCGAAGAAGTATTACTGTATGTTATATCTTTAGGGCACTGCTGGCTTGACTGGTTAGACATGCTCAGTTGTGCATTGTTTGGTGTAATCATTTACTGTGAATGAAGACTCTGAATGTATTCACAAAAGGAGTAGCCAGTATAAATTTGACATTAGTGCGTGTGTGGTGAGGTCACCTCTCCGCTGTGGTCCCATCAGTGTAACTCTCCTGTCTCTTGACTCGAGGAGGTGCAGGGCGAGCACTGCTAGGTCGCGCCATCCGTCTGTTGCTGCATACACACAGGATGGACTGCATGTGTTATTTAAATAAATCCATATAAATTGCCTAATTAAACATGTTCGCACATAAACATTTTTGTTTTTTTTTATTGTTTCCTTCTTCTCTTTCTAAGTCAGTAAAGGCAGTCAAGAGGCTAATTCTCTGTTAGCAGCGCTGTGAGATTTGCCACATGTCTACTTTGTACTGAGTCATTCAGATTTTGGGATAATAACCCGTCGCTTGGAACAACAAACGCTCACAGTATTAGAAACGGTAACACTAGAACAACACAGCTTCCCAACCAATTTAGGCCAATTAGTCAGTTAAAGAACAGCACACTCACAATTATCCAAATTCAGGCAATAATTGAACGGAGAGATTTACCGCAACTGATTCTGGAGTAGTTTCAGGAACAATACTACAAAAATTATACATCAATAAATAAAAAAAAATTGCAAAGCAAATAAACTCTGGAAGCCTAGAATGAACTAAGAGAGTAGTCAAATTAACATCACTACAAAAAGGTCTAATTAAAGCAATCTTATTTTTACTGTGCAGTGTTGTATTACACTGAAAATTGTCAAGGTATTGGTGTCTTTGACAGATAAATGTGTTTACTTTGGACCATTCGGTCTCCTGCCACTCTCCATACTGCCACCAGATGTCTTCAGACTTGTCTTCCCTATCTCCCATTCCCAGACCTTCTCTGCCCACCCACAAACCTAGTCCCATTTTCCTCTTTAGTTCCCTCTGCAAAGCACTGATGTCCAGCTCTCTCACCAGTTCTCTGTCTCTATATTTGGTTCTTCCATACTTCTGCTTTGTACATCAGTTGTGAGTGTTTGGCAAGTGAATGACAGTGCTGGTGTTACAGACCTCGAAGCCATGTCAGATGGCACGGAGAAGCCTGAAACATCTGCTAACGGTGCATCTCCATCTGTGAAAGGATAACAGAGATTTGAAGATAAAATAAAGCAAGATCACATCTTTCCATAGCTTTCCATACCAAGACAGTGTATGTAACAGTGTCCTTTACTCTCAACTCAGATTCAACTCATATTAAAGATGACTGAAATGCTCTGTTCAAAAACTCCCTGCAATCCTTCATATGCTTTAAATATACAGTGACGTATTGTTGTTGTTTTGCATAACATATAATAATAATCTTGGGTGTGATTACTGGTTCAACAGAATCACATTCATTTCAGAACACACCAAAGGTAAAACAGGTTTGGAGCTTTAGTCAAAGAGTGCAACCAACTGCTCCTTAGTTTGGTGTTAGGTTACAAACAGGCTTGCCGACGCATTGTCCCCAGAAAGAATGAATGAATAATTTTGCTTTTCTTTTCCTCGGCAGAGTTTTTCATTTGAATTTAAAAAGATGTAAAACATTTTGATTGGAAGCACAAAACACGATCAATTTAGATTTTTATTATCTTTTACTGAACCTTTCAGACATCTTTATAGTCCATTTTAACACCCCGTTTTTGTGTGTTTTTCTATGTAGGAATCGTATTCTACCTCGGGGAGCTTGGGCGGGCTAACAACTGTTGCTACTGTACCAACTGTGACAATGTATCTAATACCGAGCTAAACAAGTCAAGCTTGACTGGACTGACTTGCTCGGATGCTTCACAACAGAATACCACTGTCCTCACACACTAAGTGACTCAGTCAGTCGTTGGCTCTCACAGTGATTTTTGCAGTTAATGTAGATCAGGTTGACTAAGTTCCAGTCACAGAAAAAAGAAATCTTGTGTCAATATTCTATGCTCTTGTTTGCAACTGCAGCAGGCAGGACACTTACCTCCCTCACTGTCAGATTCATCTGTTGAGAGCAAAGAAAAGGCTTTGTTGAAGTGAATTCTACTTAAAATGATTAGACTAAACATGTATTGCTTCTGCCAACTGTATAAATGAATCACTTACTCGACAGCTAGAGAGTAAAATGAGAGCAAATGTAATAATGCTATAGGTAATTAAAATAGAGTGCTGGCTGGAGAATGAGTTGCATTACCTTGGCCTCCAATTTTGGGTTTCCGCCTCTGCCCTTTGGCAGATGAAGGTCGAGGTATTCTAGCAGGACTGTCGGACAGTGACTAGAAAACAGACAAGCAGGAAAATGACACCACTTGAGGACAGTAAGCACCGAAAAACCACATGACACACGTCACTAAAAAATAGATATAAAAGACAAGGGAAGTCTTTTTATGTTGCCATACTAAGCATGACCACCCATTATTTTCTTATGGTATTGTTTCAGGTCTAGTAATGTTTGCTGCCGTGCCATTAGGTAACAATAACCATGCTAAAAAAAGTAATCTTTGCTTTTAAAACAGAAGAGGTTTTTACCTGGTTTTCAACTGCTTCTGCAGGCTGAACACAGCAAAGAACACAGCATTATGCTTTGCAACACTTACTGATTATAAAGTTAACAATACGAGAACAAGACCTCACATCCTATGAACTACAGCCCATATGATCTCTAAATCAAGCAGCCAGCGACACCAACACAGTCTAAGTCTACCAGTACACAAGTCTAATTTTCTATTGATCATTTCTCCAGGGTTAAATACCTCTTCTGTTGGTTTTTGATCCTTAGAAGAATAAGAGCAACAACATTAGAGAATAAATGACACTGCATTGCAGTTGTGAAGATGACAGACTTATTATTAAGTGTAAATGGAACTTACAGGTTTGGCTGTTGTGCTGGGCTCCTGGGAGCTGGGTTTTTGCTCTGGTTCCTCTGATACTTTGGTCTGAGCACAAACATACAATGCAAATTAAATGTAAATATTGCCATTGTTGCTCACATGTCAGATGTGCGTAGGTTTGTTTCGCGTACCTTGTTATTGCCATTCTCCATAATTTTGTTCCTCTCTTCCCCCTCTTTGTGACGCTCTCTGTCTTTCTCTCGCTCTTTGTCTCTTCGTTTTTCCTTGTCTCTTTCCACATCTTTGCGGGAATCCCTCTCCTTTGTCTTGTCTCGCTCTTTACCCTTCTCCTTGTCCGTTTCTCGTTCTCTGTCCCTCTCTCGGTCCTTCACCTTGTCTTTGGCTCGTCCTTTGTCTCGCTCTCTTTCCCGGTCTCGACTCTTGTCTTTGTCGCGATCCTGTTCACTGCGGTGGCGTTTGTCAGAGCGCTCCCTGTCCCGTTGGTGCTCTTTTTCTCTGTCTCTGTGCTGACTCTCCTGCTCTTTAGGCTGGTCTGGGTCCTTCTGGTCACGACTTCCACTGCGCTCCGTTATCTTTTTCTTTTCCTATAATATTATATTATACAGTATGAGGATAAGGATGCCTCAGAAACATGCTTGGAAAATATTTCTCACCACACGTAGGTTTGGCAAGGCTGATGACTTACGTCTTTGTCCAAATGACGCTCACGTCCTTCCCTGTTCTCCTTGTCCTGGGACCTGGAGGTGCTGGCTTTGGTCTTAATGTCCACCTTTTCCCCTGCAAGTACTCGCTTAACTGCATCGTCACTGGACAACTGCAAAATTAATTACAGGAGAGGCACACTCAATTTTAACCAGCCGTTATATCACAGGATAGCATTTGCTGTTACAAATAACGTCAGAATCCCCTCCTCCTGTTCTTAAGGGAAATGTTTGGTTTGAAAGCTCATTATAAAATGTATAAAAAAGTAATTTAAAAAAGAATTCATCACAGATATCTGGTTTAAAATGACAAAAAAAACACACAAAAAGCTCAGCAACCAGTAGCCATTTTGGCTGCTTATCAGCCAACAAATAATATACTAACTTAACAAAACATACTTATGACGTTAGCTCACTTATTTGTATGTACATTTAAGTGCATTTTCAATGCAGTGAAGTTATGATGTATAAAATCTGACTGGATTTCATTCGCATTGCAAGGAATGGTCTACATAACATAATATCACAGCGCTGCTATCCCCCATGCACCAGCTCGTCTGTTTACACTTCATCTCCAGGGTGCAATTTAAATATGTCAAAGTTCTCCCTGAGGGGGCCCACACAACTTAACCAAGAGCATGTTGTTATGATGTGAAAAATAACTTGTCCTAAGTTTTCTCTACATGCGACACCATATATTTGTCTCTCAAACATAACACAGACATCATTGATAATGAATGAATTAGAAAACTGAAATGTGATATTTCACAGTCAGTCAGTTTGTGTGTGTGTTTAATCCTCCAAATTGACAGACCTTGTTGAGGCAGCACCTGGCGATGGCCTGCAGCAGCTCATTGGTTTTCTCTGGCTCCTGGCCGGCCACGATACGTGCTGGCTTGGCTGCCAAGGGCTCGCTCATCACCAGCATTACGACATCTATGGCTTTCTGGAGGAAGGCTATCTTGGAATCCTTATCCTAGAAACATATTAGATGCTGTGATAATAACCAAGTGGAGTGCACAGGAGCGGCAGGAGATGTGAAAATAAAAGAACTGCAACAGGAGTAACTTTCCAACACAGTTCAGAATAATTAAACCCTCGAGACACTATATGTCCTTGCAGGATTCAACAAAATGTACTCCTATCATGCTTCATTTTATGTAGCATGCATAGTTGCTGAATAATGAATGCAGTCCAACTTAATCAAATATGACCTCACATTAAATGTTTCACCATAAATGGCCCAATAACCATGTGTGCAGAGCCAGTTCCTCTCCTTTTCTGAACAGGCCAAATGTTTACATGTTATACCTTATACCTTAATGTAAAAAACAACAACAAAACACATTATGTCGTAATTGTGGCTAAGCTATGAGTGAGAAAAGTTGTGCTAGACTGAAAGGACCATTAAGTAACATGTTGTGAGGCAGCAGAAAAGAAGAAAGTTAAAGCCTAAGTTTCTGAAGTGCAGGCAGGAAAGAAAACAAACATTATTATCTGCTATCCTGTTCTGCACTTTATTTGGGCTGAAGAACCACAAAAAAAGAAACTGAATTCACTACAACAAAACAGTCATCAGTATCATTTATAGTTCAAACCAAAACCTAAAAAGGCTATTTATCATCTGAAAAACATATTCAGAGAGTTCTGTCTTTCATTCAGCAACACAGAGGCTAACATATGGTTCTATTCTGGGCTTGACTATTGCATTTTAAATATTCCCATATCAAAAGTTCCCATCAACAAACTTGTTGCACCCTCAATACCCATGGCAGTTCATGACTAACCTATTTTAAATAGTAAATACAATAAAGAAGATGTAACTTTAATAATGGTAGTGTACTCTCATAGTTGTAAGACTGGACACATACCACGTTTTTTCTCTGATGGCTATCGCCTTGCTATCAGCATTAATATGGGGTCAACTCTCGGACAGCAGAATTGACACCTCGTCAGGCCTTCAATCATGTCCTGCCAGATCCTCTCGCTCAGTGCGTGTTACTCACACAGCGTGTAAGGTTACCTTTATACACAGACACCCTACAACAAGTAAAGCTGCTGCGTAGGACTGTGAGGCCAAACAATTAATGGTTTTCAAAACAACATAATTAACAAACTACAAATGCTGCCATTTAATGTGCTGTTTAGTTGTTGTTTATTTATTGATCTGTGTTCTATGCCCTTACAGAAATTTGGAAAAAGGTTAAATTCTTTTCAGTTCTCATCCTTGCATTACAGTCCAGTCATTATCACTTAAATGACATCATATAGTATTGCCATGTCATAATTAAATCCATCTAAGTTTGAAAGCAGCACCAATCAAATCACAATGGGGATATAATCAAATATATTCCCCAAATTGTTCAGGCTTACAAAAAATATGACAAAATATGAATTGGTATTGAATATAAACTAGAGGGTGAGGAAGAAAACCAGTTTGATTGAGTGTAGTCAACTTACCTTAACATTATCTGACTTCATCTCATTCTCTCCATACAGGCCTTTCATAAAACCAGTGGCCCTGATGACCTGGAAATGGAGAGGAATAAAGGTTCCATGCTGAGTTATTAAATATGAGATCATGTGAAATATATAGTAAGGCAGCTGGTTAGTGAGCTAACTTAAAAATGTCACTTTGCAAAGCAGCCATTTAACCACAAATGAATAAAGTCTGGTCCTGGCAGCTGGGCAGTTTATTACCTAGTGTGAGAAAGCAGTTTTTTAGAAAGCACAATCTTGCACTCAAACACACTGATAATGCGAGAAAAGGGGTCACAAGTGCAACACACTTAATACAATATGCATGAACCTACAATGTAATTTAAGACTGCCAACAGGTGAAGTGTGTGACCGAGATAGCACTTCTGTTCAGATAAATGAAACAGATTTTAATCTGCTTGACATTTAACGTGTAAGGCGTCTGTTAACAATACAGTTTAAGTCTGTAAATAACAATCTTATTCACACCATCTATATAACCAGCTAATCTATAAGCACTTCTTAGATGTCCCAATTAATCTCAACAAAACCATTGCAATTTGCAGTATTATATAAGTTTCAGATAGTCAGAATGAATCTCAAACTTCTATTTAAATATCGATTTGGTGATATATCGTTGTCCTTTCTCATTCAATACAATAATCAATATGCCAGGACAATTATCAATAATTTAATAAACAAATTAAGGTGATCAAAAGTAAACACCTGGCGGGCAGGGCTGCTCAAAAGAATATTTAAGGTATAAGGTACCTGGCTGAAGAAGAGGAAGTTTACAGCAGTATAATGGCAGAGAAGGCTACATTAAGAGATGCCCCATCCACGTTCAATATATAGACTTTATGCACTTTGTTCTCTATGTTGTGACTAAATAGAGAAATCTTGCACTTTTAACTTATCATGGACGCTTTATTTCTTCAGTGAGCCAGATATCGTGGTGTATGGCTTATATGTTTGTCTTGCAATATATTGATTATCACAGAATCGTTGTACCGTGATATTATTGGTATCATGGCCCGTGTATTGGGCATTATATAGTATTGAGAGGTATCCTGTGATTGCCAATGCTAACTCATACTAGACACAATAACATCACGACTAGTCAAAATTACGTCACAGATATCTGCCATGCTAATTCCAGATAGTCAAACTTGGCGATTGAATGTAAAAAGGCTTGTCATAAGTGACGGGCTTTGAGAAGCCAACTTATTTAGCCAACTGCCACTCACTTTTTAGAAACATTAACTGACCACCGTGGATAAGAATTTGATTTATCGATCTCCCTGTAAGCACAAGTCATGCAACAAGAGTGGCTAATTAACTTGACAGACAACTTAACTGTTGTTAACTACTAGTAAGCGTTAACTCTTCGTTGTTTGTTTGGTAATTAAGCAGCAAATATTTAGCTGCTTGGGTAAAGGAGGAAACAAAGCCGTGGCGATGTTCGGTGACTTGATTTAGTTATTTAATACGAAATGTTAGTGTGTTAGCTTGCATGCTAACTAGCAAACTTAACCGTGATATCAGACGCCGTTGTCGTCGGCGTGGCCTTTTTTCTAAAGAAAAATACATATATACAAGCTAAACGGACTCCAGGTGCCGTTAAAACAAACCAACAACAGCAGCTTACTGTCTAACACGAACACATTTTAAGCCTCACCTCACTGAAGATGTCGTGGAGGTAACGAAACGGAGGCTTGTTTAGCAGTTTGTCCGTCAGCGGCGGTTTCCTTATCACTTTGCCCAGCGAGTCCTGGGTCTTTTTCACCACCGCCGCGTTCATGACACCAGTCAAGAGCAAAGCAAAGCAACTTAAACACAGAAAAGCCCAGCAAAACAAATCCGAAACGGGGGAGGAAAAGTAGTTTGGTGGCTCTGTCGCCTGGTTGCTATGTCGACATTATGCTATCCCACAGTGCATCACTACTGAGTACTGCGCCTGCGCAAAGGGCTTACGGTTGCTAAGAGTTGCCCGTGACCATAGCAACAGCTAACAATCTGCAACAGAAGTGGGGACGGTAGGTAGGTAGGTAAGTAGCAGGTGGTCCTCAAACTGTGGTGCGTGTACCACCAGTGGTACGCAGGCTCGGAGGGAAATCATAAACATTGTTCTACTATATATATCAGTATGTGATTAGTGGAGCTGAGGAATTTTGACCAGAGTGCGTAGAAAAATGAAACATAACAAAATAATAATAATGAATTAATATGTAACATTTACCTAACAATGAGAAAATGAACACACAACATGTGAGTATGCTTGAACAAGTGTATATTCGCTTGTTTCCACAGCAGCCTGGACAGACATGTGTTTGTTCAGCAGTGTGCAAATGTGGACTCCAGCTTAGCCCACTTGAACCAGATCCTTTAAAAAAAATAAAGAAGGAAGAAACAGCAGAAAAAAGTGGGTGAGTGGACAAGTGGAGAGAGTTGAGAAAGGAGGATTTACATCCTTTCTGGTATTGCACTGGCTGCTGTACTTGTACAAGAAACCCCTTAAAGAAGAAGCTGGTGTTCCATGATATCCACCTCTAGCCTCCATCAGTCTGTGTGACTGCCCATGTGTGTGGGTCACATGAGTGAGTCTTCTTTATTTATAGCACGTGACTTTGACATACCTGTTTGGTAAGTTCAACTGAAAAATGCAGCAAAAAAAAGGAGAGGGCAAGTTGGCAGACTGAGTGCAGACACACTTGTTGCTCCTCGCTGTCAAGGTAAGACGATCTGTGTGTGGATTTGTGACAGAAATTAAATAACCTTTGTGGAAAAAAATCTTTCTACTTATCTGAGTTAAAAGCCTATTGCAGAAAATGTGGATTATTATCCTTTTCCAACGGTTTTAATGATGGTTTTACGTGTACTTTCTGACACCAGTGCTTTATAAAGTTGTACAGCGATGTTGTATATGGGCCATTCTACCGAATTCGTGCAAATTGCTGTCCCACAATAAAAAAACTATTTAACAAAACAATTAAGAATTCAGACCTTCAATATTTACTAAGATGATGTTATGATCTAGTTAAACACAAGACTGTAACTATTTAGTAATTAAGCTAAATATATACAAAATCATAATTTATGCTACCTTCCTAGGTACTTTCTATTGGGAAGTAGTTGTCCCAATCTCTAAGCCCTAAATTTCAATCCATGAAAATAATACTTAAAAGAATTTTGTCATTTTTTCCAATGGTGTATTTTAAAATATATGTTTGGTTTCTTTTAAACAGAATGTAAAACATTTAGATTCATTTTGAAGTTTTTTTTAAAATTACAAAACATGCTTTAAAAAATGCTGTCCCACACTTTCATGTCACAACCGTAACACGAGTTGTTTTACCACATGGGTGGAGCCTGGTTTTAGTCACACCCCAGAATTTCTGACCAAGAAATGACACTGCATCCCTGTGCCTCATGGCTGCATGGTGAGATATTACCTCTCATAATTTTTAAGTAAATGGGTTCCAAAGTCTGAAAATCAGCATGTTACATTAATAATTGTCACAACCGTACACGTATTATCTGCAAGTAAATACACTTTTGGGGGCTCAAAACAAAATATTATGTTTTGTTGTGTGTACAACTGTTCAAACATCTGTTCCTAGCCATTTACTTGTTAGCATGTTTGAGTTATGCTAGGAATTAGCTAAAAATGTCACAACCGTAACAGTCACAACCGTAACAAATTGTAACGTTACGGTTGTGACATAATCCTTATGGTAGTGACAACAATGTAATGTTCCACATATTTAAGGAGATTTTTCATCATTATTATTACATTATACTCTTAAAACATAATAATAATAATAATAATATTGTTATTATATTTGATTTGTTAATTCACATTTCATTATTAAGAATCTCAGAGTGCTAAATAATGTTTGATATGATAAGGAAAGAAGGAAAGAGAACGAAACTAGAAACGAAAGAAAGGAGGAAAGATCAAATCTATCAGTGATTTATCTGACAGGGAGCAAAGGAAGGTCAGAAGATCATGGCGAAAAAGACAGCAACATCACAGGCTATTGGTGAAAAGTCAAAGAGAGGTGGAGAGATTGTGCACAACTTCCACGCCACCTCCCACACCCTCTGCCACGCCTTCTCCCATGCTGCCTTACCTTCCACGCACTTCTAGTGAGACTAATAAGAGACGTTGGAATGCGTGACCACAGAAAAATAAACTTGAATGGAAGAAAGAAAAATATAGAAAACGGTGCCATAGATTGTGCGTGAGGCCAGAGAAGTCAAAATGTTCCGCAAGAACAAAAACTCAGAAGGAAGTATGGAAGCACAGAGTTCCTGTGCATAGCAGAAAGACCCTTCTTTTTCATGTCTTTCATGTCTTTTCCCTTCTTTATAATTGGCATGTCTGCCAATTATAAAGAGAAACATGGATTAAGAAGCGCATTGACAAGCAGGTTGCTCAGAAAATACAATCTTGTTTCTATGCTCAGAGAAACACTAGGCAGCTCCGACAGGCAGCTCTCAACACGACTGCAGACAACCCACATCTAAAGTTCACATATCAGAGACATAACATTTGTGTTTGTAAAATTCACATTAAAAGGCAGGTTATGAGTTAATATTAAGCAATAAGGTTGAGGGGATATAATACAACCTTGCAAACAAAATACTGTGGTCATGAGCAAAACAGTGCGGTCACTACCGTAACAGTGCGGTCACTACCGTAACACTGAATGTTTTGTAAAATAAAATAAGAATTGAGTAATTAAATAACATTTTATGATAACTATTGGTTAAATATACATTCAATGTAATAACTAATGAACTCTGAGATCTCTATGATCAGTGTAATTCATTTTACAAAAAAGATTGCATTTAAATTTTGATGAGTCTTAGAAAATAAACTTTGTAAATTTGTTAAAAAAATTATTTTAATTGATTTAGTTGTAAAACCCTTCATAATAAATTACTAAAATTATTCTTTAGAGGGTGTATGGACACACAATATTAACAGATTAATATAATGGTTTTTATTGCAGTGTGTTGCTGTGTTACGGTAGTGACAAATTTTAGGAGTTGAAAAACATTTCAAGAACAGGCAGACATTAATATATGAAATTTGACTGCGCCTTTACTAGATATGTACCATAGACATATGGTACAATATATGTATGGACAAGGTTTTTGGAAAAAAACAACTTTTGAAAATGTGTTTCCAACTCTGGACTTTGCACGAATTTGGTAGAATGGCCCATATATGGGAATAATAATACACCACCAATAGAAAAGGCAAACTTGTTTTGTATTTTCATGACTGCAGCTGCAGTGATTAATGATTGTGCATACACTGTATAATTCGTGCTTCTCTGACGTTAATAGATTGTGGTCGAGCTTGCTCAGGTGTGCTGTAAGCAAAAAATAATGATGTCTTCACTGTATTTTGACTTTTGTTTGATTTTGCCTCGTCTAAATGTGTCACTGCAGTTCTCCGAAAGGGACAGGAAGTGATGCTTCGCTGGATCTTGCTCGCTTTGCTCTTTGGCGTCTGTGCCAGTGGCTCAGATCAGAAGAAGAAGAAGGAGAAGTCCCCGCCTAGAGGTAGTTAAAGTTTGATTTTTGTGTGAAATAAGACACACGGATACGTTAACGTTAAATGCTCTTGAGACTTAATTAAAGTGAAAAATTAAAGCTTCACTTATTTTCCTATCGCTTTCCCACAGGATGGGGCAATTCTATTAGTTGGGTCGCAAATTATGAAGAGGGTCTGGCAAAGGCTGTCAGCAGGTAACAGATGCACCTTGATATGTTTCCTTATTATGTCAAGGATGTGAGTTTTTGTCTGTGAGAACAGGATTGTAGTGGGAAACTGCAGTGTGTTATCGCTCGTATTGCATATGAATTAATATAAGACCACAGCAAATAAGCAGAGAGTGATCATTAATCATTAATGTACATGTATATGTATATATAAATATATATACATATATATATATATATATATATATATATATATATCATGGTCGCAATGGTCGCAAGTTCGAATCCACCCCTGGCTGATGTACTCAATTCCATTGTAAGTCGCTTTGGATAAAAGCGTCTGCTAAATGACATGTAATGTAATGTAATGTAATGTATATTTTCATCCTAATTATCCTACTCATGCATTGCATTCATGCATCCATAATGATGGGTAGATGGCTCATTGGTTCATGTCGGGGTTAAAAATTTGAAAAAAATAAAATTGAACACATTTTCTTTATTCCTTTTGAAAACCTGAAGTGGCGCTTTAGTTTTGAAGGGATTTGGTTGTTCAACACCCCACTCACACCCATTATTGTGCTTATTGTGCTGAGGAATGTGTGCACTTGTTTGTGTGGTTTTTGTTCTCGCAGTAAGAAGCCGCTCATGGTCATTCATCATCTAGAAGACTGTCCACACAGTCAAGGTACTGCACTAACTCTGCTTCACACACGAGTCTTTTAAATGTACTGTAGTCTTTTTTAATCCAGATTTAAAGGGTTGGTTTCATGGAGAGGAAAAAAAAAAACATTCCTTAATACCTGCCAAGCAGGAAGTGAATTGGTGATGAATGTATACGTGAATGGAGGAATAAGCTCAGTGGAAATCTGCGCCTCTGTTTCTTCACCTCTTAACCTCCCTGTATGTGGACGAGCTCTGACATTTGGCCAGTTTGAGTTTAGCTGAATATTTGATGCCTGAGCTCAGTGATTATTACTCCAGAGATGCTGACTTTTGACTTGTGAGTTTGCTTCACAACTCAGCCAAACTATTACAATATAAACGATTCTGCTCGTTATATTGGAAAATAATCTGATAAAAAATGGGTCTGCTGTTTGTGATAACAGAAAGAATTGTACCTTTTTTAGATTCCCAACAGCTGTTGGAATTTGACTAAGTGACTCTACTGTTATCACTTTTTTTTTTACATTATAATAAATTAACTGATGATCTCGGCAGCACTGAAGAAAGCATTTGTTGCCGACAAGTCCATCCAGAAAATGGCCAGAGAGGATTTCATCATGCTCAATGTGGTGGTAAATAATGATATTATTTTCACTTACAATATAGGTTACACATATTAAGTATATATAAATAATTACTGTATAACTGAACTGAGATCTTCTTTTTCACAGAAGGAGACAGGGGACCCGAATATGGCACCTGACGGTTTCTATGTTCCTAGAATTCTCTTTGTTGGTAAATATGCTTGGAAATTTTGACTCAGTTGCTCATGACACAGTGTTTTCTTATTATGACACAGACATGGTGAACTGTGGGACCAGAGCTGGATATTAAATCTCCATATTTCATGTGTGTGTGTGTGACATTTTTCCACAGATCCGTCCTTGTCTGTGCGCAATGACGTCACAGGACGGTTCAGTAACAACCTCTACACTTACGAGAAGGGTGACATGGAATTATGTGAGTGACCGTCCACTCTGCTCTCTCTATACCTGTCATAGAGTGAACCACCACCAATTTCCTGATGATTTTTTTTCCACATATTTAAAACAGAAACAAATCTTCAGAATATGGTTTGAACTGTGAGCAGGGCAGCACTTGCTCCAGACATCATCACAACACAAAAAGGTCCTCCAGGCCTCCAGACAGAACAAAAACAACAACTCTACTTTTCAGGATGTTTGTATCACCATTCAGTTTACGACCGACACGACACAATCAAAACAAAACCTTTTCACAGAGATGTCAAAAACGGTGGCTGTAACTGTAGCCAAAAACCCTGAAGTGGAAACAGCAGAGCCTTTACTTTTAAAGCCACTCCATTACAGAAAGACAACAGTGGCCTTTATTCCCTCTTTGTGTTCCGTCTTTTTCTTTCAACAGTGGCCGAGAACATGAAGAAAGCCAAACTCCTGCTGCACGACGAACTCTGAGCCTCCTGCGGACACACTGGACCGTCTGCTCTATGTTTACTTGCTGTTCAAAGCTGAATAAAACTAATAACTGTCACAGGTGTTGTTGCAATTCTGTGGGTATTGAAGGTTAAACTGCAAAAACATGGAAAGCAGGCATTATATTCAGTTTTTCTTAAAGAATTAAGGAAAATAATCATTTAAACAGATGATTTTTTATATTTCTCGATGCGGTAAAATGGAAAAGCATTTGGAACACAGTTAAATAATTTAATCGATGCACTAAAGGAAAATCTCATAATGGGAGGTTCCCTTAGATAATCTGGGTGCACAAGAGTTCAATGGACTCCATTAAAAATAAAACGCTGTGCTGTCCCTGAAGTCACAGCAAAAAAAACAAATGGAAAAGTCAAAAACTCATCAGCAAAACACAACGCACCACAAAAAGTCAATGACAACACAATGTCAATATTCATTTTTGTGACGTGTGACGCTCATTGCTCTTTATCATCCTGCAATTTTGATGATTCTGACTTCTGAGCCACCGTAGTTCACAGTAATTGGATAAACCGAAGATATATCACAGAGGGGAGGAACATTTTCTGCCACAGGGTGGCAGTATAATACACGTGTCCAAAAGAACAGTGTATTTTCTCGATCATTTGAAGAGAAACATACAATGATAAACATGATGTGGACATGAGTTCATTAAACGGCTGTGACAGAGTGAGTCTCTGCAGCTTTTCCTGTTTTTCCTCTTCCTCTGTGACAAGAACTGCGCCGTATCCACAAATAGTGCGGGTGCACTTCTCTGCTGTCAAAGCAAGGATTAATACGGCCTTTTTTAAAAACTGTTTGTTTAGAGCGTTCCTGTGCTTTCACCTTCCAAACGAGGAAAACATGGTAAAGGTAAAAAGAACATAAATCAGGGGAGGTCTGTTTTTTTGTCTCACAATAAACACCGATACGTTTACATTCTCTTTGAGTGCTAGAGAGAAAACAGAGAGACATTTTAAATGGGTCAGCAAGTTTTCATTCCTCAATATTACTTTTCCTTAACATTGAGAAGTGGCTGAATTATTCATACCTACGTTGTATTATTTTATGTGGGTTTTTTTCCCCCTCTTTTATAGAGTCAGTGCTGACAAGTGGAGCAATTGTGCACCTGCTTTTCTCTCATGTTGTTTCAGTTATCTGTCTTTCAGATGACACAGTGTGAGTCGCTTGGGATTTGCTGACAAACGCTCAACACAGGGCGGGTTTATGGTTTATAACCAATGGGGTTTTTTTCACTCTGACTTTCCTAAATCCTAGTCCTGGCATATTCCCCATGTGTCTCAGTGTGGTGCCATTTCAGTGAGAGAAAATCCACTTCTCTCATGCCTCCAAAAACACAGGAGATATGAAGTGTGTCTCAACGAAAAAAAAGGATAAATTATACAAAAGGAAAAGGCGGAACATTGGGTAAAACATTTTGTACTGTCTTGAAGATAAAAAAAGAAATTACAGATTACAACACATTCACATATAAACACTGGAAAGGTGTGTTATTATTATTACACAGGAGCACAAACTTTCTCTTGGTTACACTGTCCACTCGTGGGACGTCAGTGTCACATTTCGAGGAGACACAGTGTGACAGAGAGAAATACAGCCTCACTGGGTCTGACCTCACATACAAGTTTGGGCCAAAAGAAATAAGAACAATCTTTTTTTATATATATATATATCTATATATATCTATATCTATATATAGATAGATATATATATCATAGTTTATAACACAGTTAAGAAATATGGCAAATCTGAAAAACCACAATACAATATTTCAACTCCCCAGTATACTGCATTCACTGCAGGAAACTTTCACAATATTAAATCAAAATTAGATTTATTGTAATTTTGCTGCGCACACACAACAGTAGTGCAGACAGACAAAAAGAAAAAGAATCTTTCCCCTTAGGATCCAATTTAAAAACACACATTCTTAGACAAAATGTACACTGGCCAAAGTGCAAATATGGGATGTGGCGTAAAACATTTTCTTTAAAAAAATATGTAAATGTAGTTCAAGAGACATAATTAAAGATATATTAAAATAAAATGTATACGTACATAGGTAAACAATAGCTTTCATTATGACGCACTCTGGGCACGAGACAAAGAAAGGCTGAGTAAGACTAAGATCACCTGAATAAATCACCTGAAACATTTATTGGCATTTTCATATAAGTGAATATGTTTAAGTTCAGCAGGAGTGGAATCAATACGTGAAAGAAATGACAGACACACAATCCAAATAGTATTAAAACACTGGAGCGATGGTAAATGATGCTGTTTAATACATGATTTAACTTATTTAACTACTTAACTGAAAGGGTTTGTTTTTTTTGCACTGGGAGCAAGAAATACTCACTTTATTAAGGGAAATATTAAAAAAATGAAAAAATAAAAAGCCTTTTTTTTCTCCTCCATCGATTTGTTCTGCCTCCCAACATTTCTGCAGCTCACAAACTCACTATATAAATACATTTAATCCTATTTAATCATTTTAAAAAAACTAAACTTTAGCGCCTGTTTTTATGCCACACTGCTTATTATTATCGTTATTTTATTTAAATAAGGTTGCACATAAAGAGACATATAACATAACAGACACAAACATGTGTGTGTATTATAACTATAATTATTATAACTAATAATGATAATAATCATCTTTATAATGGAATTGAGGAAAGGAATAAGAGAAAAATAAATGTCAAAATAAAATAATATTAATAACAGAAGTAATAATAATCAAATAAGAACCACAAGAAACCTTCAACAAATAATCATGTACAGAACATAATTAAAAGCAAAAAATAAATAAATTATAATCAGCTTCCCGTCTCTTCGTTTGGAGGGAAAACACAATCTCAGACACAAAGTCACTCTCTAAATCTCAATATCTATCTAAATACCTGCAGTTTGACTTTGGCCGTGGTGACTGTCTTTGACAAGGACACACAGCTATTAGTCCCTGTTTGCGCACTGCTTGGACAATTTAGCTATTCAAATAGAGGCTGCTTACTGGGAAACAGCTCCTTAATGAAGAGACAGCCAGGTAATTTGCCATAAATCTATTCTTTCATCCCCGCTCCATCATAAATACACACTGGCTGTGTGTGTTCATATAGAATCGCTCTCTGTACGGCTACGTTTAAAAAGGCACAGTTAAATACACAGTTCTCACACACACACACACACACACACAGATATTATAATGTGCCGTGCAGGAAAGTGAGAGCAATTTTGGCCACGTAAATCAAAAAGGTCAAAATGCAAATGTCAGCTTTTTCCTGCTCCTCTTTTTTAATTATTCTGTCAAGTTCAAAGAGTCGTCATCGGGAAGGAGCTCCTCTGACAAAGGAAGGCCTGAGCTCACAGATAAGCTCAATCAGCGTCTCCCCTTGACACTGTCTTCTCTATAGTCCTGTCCAACACACACAAACACACACATGCTTAGCATCACCTCAAAATAAATTACCAGTACGAAGGAAAGTGTAAGGCTCAGCAATTAGCGTCCGCCTGGATATTAAGTCAGTTCATTTCCTCAGTGGAGTGTCTTCTTGTTTACTGGTGTTAGAGACTCTGTCAAAAACACAGGATTAGAGTCTGGTGTTGTTGGTTGCCATCACGTCAGAGTCAGTAACTGCCCGTGAGGACGAGGACGAAACTCAATCAGGATCAATTTAACAACAAGGAGACAGACTGACTAAGTAACTGTCCACAGTGTGACCTTGTGTTTCGTGGCTGCGTCAGGGTGGAATTAGGTCCAGCTCCCCCACGACCCTCAGGTGGACGATGAGACGGTCGAAGTGACCTTAAGACCTGAATCTGTAGCAGTCTGTCCTGCTTCACCTCAATATGTTAGTGTCTTTCTCTCTATTCTGTGAAATACAGATCTCTTTTCTTCTTATGATCCCATTCTCAGGCAAGAGTTTATATTTGCAGAGAACTTTCCTTCGTGTACCTGTCACTGGTGTTTTTGTCGGTGTGGAGCAAGGTTATTACGCAGTAGTTACCAAATAACCAAAACTAAAATTAACTGAAATAACTGAAATAAAAACCCTAACCCTAAACCCAGGTGTTAACCCTGAAAAAGTTTTTTTGACCTGACAAAGATATAAATACAAGTGCACGTGTGCACACACTCACACACACACACAGTCTGGTTTCCATGACTTCAGAGGACATTGCATTGACTTACCTAACTAACCTTAGCCATAATGTCCTAATCTTAATCCTGACCCTAACCATAATCTAACCCTGACCTCATTCTAATTTAAAATGTAGTCAAGTGCAAAAAAGTGTCCCCATAAGGAAGACAAGTCCCCATAATGTGACTGTGTAAACAGATTTAGGTCCCCACAACATGAGTAACACCTGGACCACACACACACACACACAGAGACACAAGGTCGCAGAGGTGCTCAGTGAATAACAGGAGTGTGGAGGCGACGGCGGCGGCGGCGGCACAGACTGCTCTTAGCATGTGATTCGCCACATACATCAACTCTGTTGAGCAGAAAATTGAAATGGAAATGTGGGCCTTGAAAGTGCGGCGCCCATTTACTCGTGAACCAGAGCTAATGATTTGTCATTTCTCTCGCGCTGCCCTCGCTGTCACACTCGGCCTGTGCACCGGAGAAGCACCGAGCCTCACCGAGCGTCACCGAGCCTCACGGCTGTACGTGAACCTGTTCAAGGCCAGACTCAGCTCCACATTTGGACTGGACCATGTCCCCGTTTAACCCACACTCATAAACACTAAAATATTGATATTACATTATTCCATAAATGTTTATTAAACAGGCTTGAAAACTCATCTCTTTTCATTGGCCTTTGACACTGTTTAAAAAAAGCTACCAAAAGGTTTTGCGGGTTTAAAAGGGCGTGCAACCACGGCAACCATCCAGATTTTTTGAAAATTTCAACAGGAAGTGCCATATAAGTTCGCCATACGATGACCGATCACCTCAAAACTTCATGCGTGACACAAGAGACCGCCCCCGAACACCTCAACGGACACAAACTTGACCCAACAGGAAGTCGGCCGTTTTGAATTTAGCCGCCATTTCGCCATGAAACAGGAAGTGCCCTGTAACTTGACATGCACAGTGACCGATCTGCTCAAAACTTCATATGCGAGACCAGGGGCCCTCCCTGAGCATGTCTGCATGCCGTGATCTGCACACAGGAAGTAGGTATTTAAAATCGGTTGTGCCCTGTTACTCGGTTTCATAAGATTCAAAAAGGGTGTTGCTGCGGACCTTTGTCAAATTTCGATTGTGCTTTATTGTTTGGCTGTTGATTTTATCCACGTTTTAATGTCTTTTCATTTATTTTAGTTGTTTTAAATGTATTGTATCGCCTCGTGTGAGCTTCTATGTCTTTTATTTATTATTCTGTGCAGCACTTTGGTGCAGTGTGGCTGTTTTACAGTGCTTTACAAATAAAGTTGGATGGGATTGGATTGGAAGAACCCCATAAATGATCAATACTTGCATATACTGTATGATTTATTCAGATCAAACAGGTGCAGGAATGATTAGTTTGAAATGTTTAATTAAAAGAAAAAGAAAAAAAAGAAAATGGTAATTTGATCTTGATTTGCAAGTCACGATCTCAAATCCAGGTTTGACTCGATCTGTCTTGTGTAGAGATTACAAGTTCTGTGTGTGTGTGTGTGTGTGTGTGTGTGTGTTTAACTCCTGTGGCTTCAGTCGAAACACATGCAAAATAGGGTTATGTTAATTGTAGAATCTAATTTCCCTGCGGGTGTGAATATGAGCATGAGCGTGCTTATTTCTGCATGTTCGCCCCTAGGTGAGTTTCAATCAACATGTTTTTCTGTGTATTTATATATATATATATATACATATATATGTGTATACATATATATATATATATATATATATATAAAGAACCTGAATGGAAATAGAGAAAATCTTTTTTTTTTTACACTTGAGGGAGGTGTAAAAAAGTAAAAGTGAAATGAAACATTGGGCAAGAGGCACACCACAAGATTCCTTGATGTAGAGGAAGAAACAAATAATTCACTTTTCTTAGATTCAACACATTAATTAGGATGAGTGCACATGATACAAGGAAACCAGCTGGGACTGAACTTCAGATGCAGCTGAAATCCATTGTAAAATATTAGTATTTTAATGAAATATAAAATGCTCCACATGCTTAAGTACAAAAAAAATGTGAGGATGTTTAGCACAAATCATCTTTAGAACATTTCAATCCTGAAATGTCGCTCTTGTTCTCTAAAAAAAATAAGTGATAATATTAATGTTTACACCCGGCAGACGTCGGTTGAATTATTGAAGAAAAAAGAAAGTTTTCAAACATGTTTTAGTCTGGGCTGCGTTTGCCCTCGTGGCTGTTGTTGAATGAGTTGTGTTTTTTTTTCATTTTCATTTTCTGAGCTTACATCGTGTCAGCCGGGCTCTGAGCAAAGCTTGATGTGTGATTAATTATTGATCTGATGAAATGATGTGCAGTGAAACTAAACAAGCACAAACACGGACGACCCCGTCAACTCTCCTCCATCTCTACGTGTTCAAGCTTCAGGAGTCACGACTGTTCTCTAAACTCAGAATGTGAAGATCGTTTGAAAGTTAATGTTTTCAGTTTTGTCCTACTGTTAAAGTTACGGCTGGTCGAGTTAACGCTGTGAGGGGTGAATTCATGATCTTTCACATTAACTCATTAAAGATCTTTGCATGAGGAAACTGTTGTTTGTTCCTGGTTAACATGTAGAATTTTTAGATTTAGATTTAGAGTTAGCACTCACTGTAAATCTTCAAGTTTCTTTCAACATCAACGTGGACCAAGATCTGAATTTTGACTCAAGTACACTATAAAACAGTGTCAAACTGTTGCCCGTGGGCCACATGTGGCCCCCCAATTGATTGCATGTGGCCCTAATATCATGCTCTAATGAAAGCCACAGCTGCAAGTGAGGTGTAAAAATATGATACTGAATAATAAAACATTTGGTTATAATTATTGAATTATTAAACGTGTGAAATGCAACATTAAATTACATACATAAGCTTGTTTGGTGTTTTAATGTCTGTGTTTGATATTAATAGATTTATTTTAGCATCATATATACTGTATGTTTTTATTGTGAAGTTATCAGCACAAAACAAAGACTTTTACTTTGAAATTGTGTGAATTATCATCACGGATGTCTTAATTGTGATATAACAAACAGTTTTTTCACATTTTTTTTCCCTCTTGATGTCATTTTACTTTGACATCACTGCTCTGAATCTTACCTGTATGAGGCGCTATAACAATCTGAAATAATAAACATTTCCTCGGGGAGGTTACAATCTTGCAGAGACTTTCAGGCTTAATTTCTCACAAAACTACTTTGAGGAGAGCCAACATTCTAATGGCCACGTCTTATTTTCAGATTTCCATGTGTCAGACATCGTTGGAAAGCTTAGAAACTTTCAGAATCTATAAATGACGCAAGGGAGACTTTTTTCTGGTTTGTCCATGGCTGGGCACGCACAAAATAAATAGATCACAAGGTTACAATTTTATTTTCTCTTTAAAACTAATGATTATCTTTCTTCCTTGTCGCATAATATACATCTCCAGATAATAATCTGTCCATTTTTGAGTTCTGCAGCTCAAAGATAAACGTGGCCAAAAACTTCTAGGAGTAGGTTGTTATTAGAAATGTTGTAACAATATCAATTCATCATGCAAACAGAAGAATAATTAGTCATTATACATTGAAACTTGTAAATGTATAGTCCTGTCACTTCATATTTCATTATTTATTACTGTTTTCTTGTTCAAAATACTATTTTTCATCGATATTTACCTGCATATTACCTGGATTACAAAGTGACTAGTCACAAAAACAATAAAACACTGTGTGGATTTCAAGCAGCTGAGGACATCCGTCACTGTCCACGCCGTCTTCTGTCCTCCTTTACCCAGGAGGATCTCCATTTCACAACATCATCACACTGATAAGAAAGAATCCAAGCCGTGTGCAAAAGTAAACTAAGAACTCTTTTATTCTTTTTGTTCATTTTATATATCTATCTTTAGAGTTTTTATTCTTTTTTTTTTCTACACGAGTCCTTTAAAAGTTTGTCATCATGCTAGGTGCAGCTTCAGTGTTGGTAGTACATGCAAAGGTTTGTGGACTTTTGTTGTGTCAATTTTCACACATCGGACAACTGGGGGGGAGAGAAAGGAGAGGAGGAGAGGAGAGAGGAGGGAGAACGGGGGAGGCCCAGAGAGGACAAGTGTCTCTGGTGTCACCTAAACCCCCCCAAAAAAACAAAAAAACATGAAACAAATAAAACCCACTACAGTCTACAGCTGCAGGAGGAGGGAAGGAGGAAAGGAGGGAAGGAAGGAGGGAAGAAAGGAGGGGAGTTCACCGAACAATGAGGATTCACAAAGGGGTTTAAGCAGAAGCACATCAGTTCTTGCTGTGATAGATCCGATCCATAAACGGGGACGGGTTTTTTCATCATGACATCATCGGTTGACATCTTTAGTGCAGTCAAAGGTCAAAGAAAAGTCGAGAAGCAGGTGCATTTTTCATATAGATACTGTACATACATACAGTAAATATATATATCAAAAAACCTCAGACAGCTTTGTGGAGGGAGTATAATCTAAGAGGAGGGGGGAAAAATGAGAGGGGGGGGCTTCAGTTCACACTCCTGTGTGTGACGCAGTGACGTACTGTAAAAAGGGGAAACATCAGGAGTATTGCTCGTGACTTTGGTCTGGGTCTGTTCGTCAGGTGGCACTGGATCCCACCGGGGTTTTTTTCCCCCTACCTTCAAGTTCATTCTTCTCAAATACTGACTCACACAACCACACAAAAGAAAAAGAAAAAGCAAATAAAAGTACATAATAAATGACATCACACGTGCCAGCTGGTGGATGCCACTTTTAAGCTGAGGCACCTTATAAATGCATATTTTTTTTTTTTTTTCCTTTTTAAACATGGGCGGCTACAGCTGTAATGAAGTCTCGTCACCAGCGCCCCCCGCCTCCCCCTCCCCCCACACCACCCATCACCTCCCGCAGTGTTCGTGCCATGCTTTTACGGTGCCCAGTCTCACACAGAACCACTAATACTTACTGAGGAACATCAACATCTTCACCATTGCGACGACAGGGAAAAGATCGGGGGAACTGTGGCAGGGCGTGACCGCACGGGGGAGTTTTGTCGCCGCTACCGCCGCCGCCGCCGCCGCCGCCGCCGCCCCTTATATACACGCACGTGACTACTATACACGTGCCCCCGACAATTCAATTCTCTTTTTCGTCTTTGTATACACTGTTTGTTTTGTACAAATCGAGAGAGACGTACACTTTGTTCAGTGGATTTACAAACAGTAAAGGGTTGATTCCCAAAAGAAAAAGGAGGAGGAACACTGGGATAGAAACACACATGGACATCATCATCTTTGGTGAAGATACCACAGAGTATGCTCAAAGACGAGCGAGCACACACGCTCACACACACACACACACACGTCGCACACACGTTTCCTACAGTTCTGAATAAGAAAATCCACCGCAGTTACTCAGACGTTTGTTCCCATGTACACATTTTGCATTCGGAGAGCTGCGTCTCCTTGATCCATGGAACCGACATGTTTCTGGACTCGAGGACAGGACAGACATCACGTTGACCTTTTTTGTTGTAGCCTTGGATAAGGGTCTATTAAGAGCAGCACGATACTGACTCTGCTCCTCTACTTGTTTACTAAGAGAATGTGGCGTCACGTGTGAATGGAGCTTCAATACTGACAATACTGTATGTGGCACTTTAGCACATACTCGGACTGTCACTTCAGGTCAAAAATGTGGATATTTGCTCAAACTTAGTGGGAATAGTTGGAACTAAAACCTTAAAAACTATTTTGAGTTCAAAATATGCAGCCTAGAAGCACTTCAGACTGTTAAGTTAAGTGGTCTGAGTGAAACTTGGCCTTAGAGCCTCGTTGAATCAGCCCAGAAGATTGTCCGAAGATTGATGTTATGTTGCTGTGAGAAAAGGATACAAATAGCCTCAAATCAGTGGTGTCAAACTGGCGGCCCGTGGGCCACATGCGGCCCCTCCAATCAATTACATGCGACCCGTTAAGTGGCTCAATATTATTTGCTAGCCATATTTTTTTTATAATAATTTTGGTTGTCAACGTTATCATTTACTTAATTTGACTTTAGACTTAAAAGACTTCAACTTTTACTTTTCAAAATTTTGTGAACTATCATCACTGCGATATGATGATGGAATCATGTTATAATTTTGAGCTCATATTGCTCACGCACTGAACAGTTGACCAGATTAGATGCTCATTGCCTCTCAGGTCATTTGAGTTTGACACCCCTGACTTTGATTGTCCTCCTGAGTGGACACTCGGTATATCGGGTTCTACACAACCGATAACAAATAAATATCGTGTCACCTAAAAGTCGTTTGAAATTGTTGTTTTTTTTAAAAGTGACAGCCCTAGTACCTACACGTCCAGTAGACCATGCCTTCTACTAATCATGGAATCATCGAGATGAGATCTGTCCGTTTATGTTGCCCCCCTATCTTCAAAATGCCCAATCTTTAAAAAGAAAACAAAACAAAAAAAAACAACAACAAAGTAGTCCCTCCCCCCAACAACAACAACAACAGACAACAATTCACAAGAAAATCTAGAAAACAGAGACAGAGATTCAAAGCTGCCTGTGGAGGAAGATGCTGGCATTCATTCAAAAAAAATCATTCACCGATGGACGCGTATGAGCACGCGGCTCTTCCACCGTGTTATCTGCTCTGCAGGCCTCCCACTTCAGTTCCCATGCAAAGCCATGGCTTAGATCAAGAAGAAAATACAACGTGCAGCACCTCCCGAAAAAGCCTGTCCCAGAGACCCAGGCGCAGGGAAGGAGTCAACATGACCCCCCCACCCAAAGTGTTCAAGTATGGAATGAGAGTGGCATAAAATAACTTACTGGACAAACGCACAAATGAATGAATGAATGGCTGCTGAATGGATAAGTGAATATGAAAGATGTATAAATAATTAACCCCTTTGCCCTACACTGCGTATTCTTTCCAGTCAGTGAATCAATCAGGGCGATAATATTTAATAGTTTTTTTTCTGTAATACACGGGGGGGGGGCAAACAACGCGTCGTCTCGTCCATGCAACGGACCAGATAACGCACGTTAAATTATCTATCTATTTCTTTTCAATACTAGACTTACACCCTGAAGATTTGAGCATCTTTAAATTAATCTTTGTTGTATTAGTCTATATATATATATATATATATATATACTGTATATATCTATATGTATATATACTTTTAGTTGCATACACCACTGGTTTTCCTGAACAAAAATCCCGTTTGTTTCTAGGCTACATTTCACCCTAGACTGGCTACAATCACTGATCAAGAAAACTATTATTTCCTCAACGTAAACAGCCGAGCGATGTAAAAAAACAAAACAAAACAAAACAAAAAAACGGTGGATTCCAGTTTTAAAACAGAAAAAAACAAACAGATGACAAGAAAAAAAAAATCTAAATAAAAGGAGAATGAAGACGACACGGCGAGGTCCTCTGAGGAATGAGAATGAGGAGCGATGGACGATTGAGAGAACGTACGCACGTAGATTTGTTTCCACGAGCACAAAGAGCACGTGCGCGCCGACACGCGGGACAGAGGCGGGTGTCAGTGTGGGCTGGCTGTTAATGAGGGGGCTCTATTGTTTTCAGGCCTGGGTCAGGTGGAAAGAGTGTGTGTGGGGGGGAGGGGGTTGGTGGTTGGGGAAGTGGGTTAGGAATCCCTCGCTGCCCTTGACTCCCTCAGGAGCTGAGGGTGAACTGGTCTTGCTCGATAGGTTTTTTGACCCACGCCCCCAGGCCGGCCTTGTGGAAGGCCTTGATGAGCGCCTGCTTAGCAGAGTGGTACTCTGTGGCCGCCTGCTTGGCTTCATGGTAGGAGCTGGGCTTCAGCACCTTGATCCGCAAGATGGGCAACAGCTGAAAGGGACAGAGATGAAGAGTGAGTACAAAAAAAGGGCCATTTTTTCAAGGCATTGAGACAATTTGTCGCCTGTTGTGTGCACAAATCCTATGATAATGATAATATCTGATGCACATGAGACTTGATCTGCGCATTAAAACGAAACTTGAATCCTCTCTTTGTCTGAATGCAGAGTGTTTACCCTTAGTCCTCACGCGGCAAGGATCAGTGCTGCAGTTGCACTCTTGGTAAATTGCCGTGGGAACATATACTCAACTCCTTATATGGACATCCTGGAGGGGTGTGTTCATAGGTCCCATTTTCAAGCTTTTTTCCCATCTTATGTGTTGCTGAGTCAATATATTAGAAACTTGGGTAGCAATAATTGTGCTGAAGTCACAAAATACAGTTTTTCTTTTCTTTTCGTTCATAAAAATAAGCCAAGTGAACTTTGAACTTGGACGTATTTCCAAATATCACAAATTCAATCCGAGTACTTTTTGTTCAGGTGTGTTTATAGAGTTGGTGAAAATTTAAAAAACAACAACTTTTCATCAGATTACCTAGAGATAGTGCTGAAAAAAAGGACATAAGACACTCTATACTGCACATTCTTATTTACTCAGTATATACGTTTTGACATAGTAATGGAAAAAAGAAGACGAAACGCTCCGTATTCTAAGGGTTAACAATTTTGTGTATTTCCCATCGATGCCCCAAAGTGACGATGCTCCTGTGTCTAACTCCACCATGTGCTTGGCAACTGTGTTTGGAACCCAAACAGAACAGAGCAAAAAGGCTTTATTTTGTCTCCCTTAACAATTTGTGCTAACTGAAACACAAACAATTGTGAAACATAACAAATGTCTCTGATATTACAACTATTGTCAAATTAGTTCACACGACACTGATGAAGTTCGTCTGTCAGTATCGCAGAGTTGAGATTTTGTCGGCAATAATCCCCAGCTGCACACAGGAAGTGATTTGTTTGGTGTAAACAAGTTGGAGTAATGTCGAAAACACACAAAAAAAGTATTACTGTATTTTACTGCTTTCATTCAGCAGATTGACAGGATAAATGCATCTTGCCCCCACCCGCCCCTGCGCTGCTGTTGTATACACACAAACGCTCATCCTGAGCTGCGAGTTCCATTTACCTTGCAGTGTAGGCGCACCCAGCGGCTGTAGAGGGCGTGCTTGCACAGACGCGAAGCGCGGCCCATGTCGTCCTTGCCCGTGGTTGCATTGATCACCTCTAACGCCTGGTCACCCACTGTCCAGTTCACGCTGAAGTTCGGAGCTTTGCCCGGCTGCCTGGCCTCTGCGTTGCTTATACCTTAGATTAGGATTTAGAAACAGACAGAGTTGAGATGTGAGCACAAAAAGCAAACAACAACAAAAGAACAGAATTCGGGTCACATGGTGGACAGTTAGCCAGTCCATCACAGGGCCACATATAGAGAGAAACAACCATCCAGCCTCATACTCACACCCACAGTCAATTTAGAGTGTCCAGTTTACCTAATCCCCAAATCTGCATGTTTTTGGACTGTGGGATGAAACCGTAGAACCTGGATTAAAACCACTGGACCAGTATAAGCCAAAATGTTTCTCACACTCTATAAATCTGAACCATTTTTGTAAAGAAATTTACTCCAGGGGTTCTTGAGATACTGTGTTCACAAAAAATGGGACAGGACTGACATCACAAAAAAATAAAAGTCCCACACAAAACATGCAAACAATAACAAAACTGGAATGAGAAGTTTATCAGCAAGACCCCCCAACATGATGTCAAGAGCCTGAAAACTTGGGAGACGTGTTTGCGTAGAAAGGAGATGATCATCATCTTCCCGTCCACCCAAATGCTCGCTGCATGGATGTAGTTAACAATGTATGAGGTTCCCAAACACTGGAGCTCATTTCTTCACATGACAGTTGCTCCCACAGCTCCAGTATCTTCAGAAAGCTCTTTCTTTCTTTCTTTTGCCTGTAATTTGGTGTTTCTCAGTGAAGACAAACAGTATCCTCCTCCCAGGAGGACGGAGCTGACTCTCACCCAGCACCAGCACATTATGAAGCTTAGGCCTCTGCTGTATTTCAAGCATAAATGGAAGATATATGGATGCCATAAATCCCTGTGTCTTGCCTTCTGTGTATATGTGTGTGTGTGTGTGTGTGTGTGCTTGTCTATTAAGCTCCTTGGTTCCATTTGGCAGCCCTGGTGGCAGAAGATGATTTAGAGGAGATGTGCTCCCCTCAGTGCTCCAGCATCACAGCCCTTCACCGCGAAAAACTCTCCAAAGCGGGAAAGGTTAATAACCCCCGGACTATTATATCCTTTAACCTAACCCACTAAAGAGCAACCGGTGAGGAGGAGCACGCAGAGCCGCAAGCAACATCCAGATTTCTGTCCGATGACGCCTCACGCCGCCTTCTTGGATGTGATCAAATTATTATTACACTCAGTGTGTTTACATAATGTTTAAGTTGGATTACGGTGTTCTCGTAGTCCCAATGCTCTGCATTGCAGTATGTATGGAGATTTGGCTCATAAATAACAGAGGAAACCAGCACATTGAAGAAGACCAGTGTTTATGTTCTGTCAGTTTAAAAAAACAAAGTATTTTGAGGTTCATGGACGGTAGAAAGACATGGAACGGTTCCAACTGGCCGCCAGCTTTGTCGTTTTGGTCTGTGACCCAACAAGTCAACCAGGAAACGCCTAATACTTGCAGTACAAGCTCATCACCACCTAGTGAAGCGGAGGCAGACACCCTTTACTCAATAAATCCATTTCCCAAAAAGAGCTCCGCTGGCTGACAGCATACAGCCACGGTAACGCTGTTCGTCTCTAGGCGGGTCAAAAAAGGTCTTAACTGGGTGCATAGGAAATGAAACACATAACAAAGAAATTATAATAAATCACCTTATCTCTTTCCCCATCTTAATCTAAATGTCACTATACCAGTGTGTGAAGTATATGTGAGGAAGAAGAGGATGATGAGAGAGCAATTTATCTTATTGGGAATAAATCTGCCTCCTGAAAGAAGTCCGTAGCTGACTTTGCTCGACCTATTTTATGCCACTGTATCTTAACATGGGCAATCAGGTGGTTTACTCAGGTGGTGCTTGGTAGCAAAAGTCTGAGAACCACTGTTTTAGACAACACATACATCAAGTATATCTGTTGTCTTTAAAAATGTATGTGCGAGAGATTGATGTTAGTGTTAGGAAGAACAGAAGAAGTAGACCAAAACTGAATGTTGTGCTTAAATACTGCCTCTGATCATCAGTCAAGAGCAGAAAATCACGTCACAAACTTCCCCTCTGTTCTTTAATTATTGTTTTATGATGACCAATTATTGCAGGAGATGGTGAAGCCAAGCCATGGTGAAGTTGACCTTTGGCCTTCTGTACATACAATGTGATGTAATTCATTTTTTAGGCCGACACCACTAAACTCAAACGATTTCAGTCGTGAGTGACACACCGTGAAGAAAGTGACTCAAGGCCCTGAAAGAAAACGAAGCTGTCCTTCTGGTTTTTATGACCTTTTCAAAAGGTCAAGGCATTGCGGGAATTTTACAAAATGATTAATCTATTCAAACGTTTCAGGAGCCAGGTAAATGTCAGCTCGGGTAAAAATAAAGTGAAAAAACGTTTCTTTTTTGTTGGCATGGACTGAGTAGTGATGGGGATAAACATGTTTGCTTAGTTTCTCTTTTGCTATTGAGACAGATGAAGCAGAGAAACTCTGTGTTCATGTCAAAACATGAATGTAAACATCGTCGTACTGTTGTGGTGGGGAATGGGGAAGATTGTGCTTATATACAGTACCTTCATCTATTATCCAAAGATCTTTTCCATTATACAGTTCTAGTACGACTCGGCTCGCCTCGACTCATTTTCTTTTTAAACTTTTCCATTAGGGTTAGTACCTGGAGCTTTTTTTAGTATCTGCTGTTGGGAGGTTCCAAGTGAGCTGAGCCGACACTTAAATGTGACGTCAACAGCCTGTCGGCCACTGATTGGTCAGAGAGTGTCGTCACTGGAAGAGTCATGAGCGCGACGTCCGAGACAAGAATCAAACTGCACACACTGCCTGGGTTTATTGAAATTTCATGGCTGTAGCATTGTCAAAAAGGTGTTCAGTGAGTGAGTGCTTCTGGTCTGTGATTGAACGGCCGTCCTGAGGTTCTACCGTAATGACAAGTATATGGGCGCATATGAATTTGCTAGATATAACAAACAGTCTAGGAGCCACAACCCCACGGAATCACAACCCGTTCAGTCGTATTTCAGTTCCGTGGCTGACGGACAAGAGAGTCTGTGAAGAAATCTTTTTAATGAACTGATTGTAATGATTGAGTACGTGTATAAAATGGCGTCAGGGCAGTTTCGAAGAAATTAAGTGATGGAAAACGACGTACCTGATACCAAACCGAGTAGAGTTGAGTCCTAGGACTGTATAATGGAAAAGTGCCATAACTCATTTATAATTCTCTTCACTAATGTACTTTGTAAGACTAAAACTAGGGGTAAAAACAAGCAATTTACATTTTCCCCCAGTTTTATACAGAGGCAATGTTTTTCATACAATCTCCCTGTTAAAAAAAGAATACATCTTACAACGCAGCTCCTCAAAACTCTTGTGAATTTCAAATGTCTGCAGAATCATCTGACAAGTGGACTCTTTACCGCTGAGTAAAGGCCTGTTGAGCGTGAACTGCTGGGGCAGGTCCTCGATGTCGGCGATGCGCTGGTACATGGCCCGAGACAGGTGGTCAGCGTGGTACAGGCTGCCGAGGATGATGCTGGAGAAGTAGATTGGCTCTGTGAAGTAGCTCATCAGCGAGCCCTGGATGCCCACCACATTCCACCTGCAGCGGGGAAACAACCAGACGACACAGACCCTGAGAGAGTGGAGCATTGTCGGTACAAGTAGAATTTACGAATGCTTTTTTTAAAAGGGTACTAATTCATAATGTATACTCTAAGAGTACAATTCAATATGGAATACATTAGGTCTAACGTAACGCTGCAGTGGTGAGGACTGATAGAAAATAATTGGGTCGAGTTTCAACCTACAGCCATTAAAGATGCAGTGCGTAACTTTTTGTTGTTGTTGTTGATGTTGTTATTCTGCCACTGTTCGGTCTACATGAACAGAAACAACATGATTTTTGCATGCTTCATCTGAAAACAGGTTCTGTCAATCAATAATATCAGACGTGACTTCGGGAGTGTTTGTGTATACAGCGACAGCAAAGGGGCGGGCAGGGACACGAAGGAGCTGTCATTTTTGAGCTGTAGAATTAACTTCTCAAACTTGTCTTGGGCGCTTCTTTGTGTTTTCAGTCGGACTGCTTTACTAGCACATTGTTGCACACTACCTTGAATTATTTAGTTTTAAAGTTACTCTCAGATCACTCGATTAACATTATGCTGAACGGTTTTCATGGAGCTATTGATCAATAACAGCAAAAAGATGCTGCCTACTGCACTTTTAATAAGGTCTAAACCAAACACCTCAAGTTCAGCTCACAAGACTTAACTCATGCTTCTACAACACGTTCCCTGTGTGACAGACATGACAAAGAGAGGACGTCTCTTAGGCACCGGAAAAAGTTCAGAGAGACAGAAATATGATTACGCGGTTTTGTCCTTACACGGCATCACCGCAGCAGCTCAGATAAAATATACGAGGCTATAGGCAGCCACTGCAATCCAGCACAAACAATCCGACAGCAGTATACACTTCAACATATCCAATTTCATTTTCTAAAAACATCTGTGTATTTCTATGCTGTGTCATTAGCCTTCTCTCCCCAGTCATTTTCCCATTGACATGCTCTGTGAAGCGTTGTCTGCCCACCTCAATAGGGAGGGGAGGGGGAGACGGGGGAGACGAGGGGGACGAGGGGAGGGCTGTTGCAAAGTGAGATTTAAGACAGAAAAAGTTAACACAGTTGGAGGGATACAGCAACTCCCACAAATCTCTCAGAACCTTTCCCTGCTCTGTATCATGTGGCATAATGAGCCTCATGCATCTTTTAAACAGGTGACATGTATGTAAATATTACATACGGGAAATATTTCCTGTAAAGGCTTTAACGAAGCAAGTAACACCTGTGTTTATTAGGGTTGGGTTCATTTGATATCAGAACCAGTACCTAATGGCACCTTTTTTGGTACTTTAATTTGTGAATAATAATTTCAGTTTCAACCTGGGCTGAACAATGAATCAAAATTGTATCAAAATCGCAATAACAACCAGTCAAATAAATCAAATACTGTCCTGACCTATGCAGATCATAAGAAAACATCTTTCTTTGTCACAGATCTGCACAAATACCACATAGTAATCATTTATTCAAATGAAAATGAGTATTATCTAAATTTGTTCAGCCCTAAATTGAACAATGAGAGTTTTATTTAGATGTACCTGAATAAACAGGCCGGTGCATGTGCACATTCTCAGTGTCAGGGAGACGGCAACATAATCTCAGTGGAGGTTATAAACTGCCCTGACCTCTGTGGTTTTCGGGTCGGACTTTGCCCTTTAAGTTACCAAAACTTGGTGCCGATTGATTGAATGTGAATGAGCAGTTGGTAATGCTGATGTAATTCAGTCAGAACCACAGAAAAGTACAGAGTTTGGTTCCCCCCGTCCTGAACTTTATCCTTTAAGAAACAGTTGAAATTGTGTGTGTGATGAGCTCATTTTCTCTTTCAATTCTGGTTGTTTGCGAGTGTGTGAAATTACCACCACAACACAAGAACTATTAGGAATATGCTGGCGTAAGACCTCAGGCTACACAGGGAGCTCATTGTTTCTATATGCAATATTTTTTCTCCGTGTGAAAAAGTGTGTGACGTCATGCGTCAAATGGAGGCAGGGCAAAATGAAATCTGGATTCATAGCTGCGAGCGGTAAAGAGCGCACGCTGAACACAGTCAAACAGCTCCGTAATATTTCCCGGCGTTTGAGGCTCAGTGCAGAAAAAACGCGCGCACGTACACACAATTCTAACTTGTGTTTTCAGAAGCATTCAATCTCATTCCTGTCAGACATCTCTGCATTGCATTATTTGCCATTTTATTCAATATCATGCTTTTGTGCTTTCACACATAAACACTCGTGCAAAAAAACAAGGTCAGATCAATTCAGGAGGGCCCACGTGATCGCGTGTTAAAGAAGGAAAAAAAGAAAAAATGTGACAAAACATATTAGGTCATGCTCATGTGTTTGCCACGAGCTCGCTGGGATCTGCAGGAACAGCGGGAACGAGAACTGGAAGTGCTTGTTCTCTGCCGAGCATGTCATCAAAGAAAAATAAGAGGAGGGAAAAACAGTGAGTCAGGGTGGGAACACGGAGGGCGTGGTCAGAGTGTCCCAGTGTCAGCTGTATTCATTTAATAACCACTTACAATCACTGACACAGGAACAGAGGCAGGTGTAATCAGATAAAGACGCCTGACCTGGATAATAGCTGTGTCATGAGAAGAACGAGCACAAAGTCTTTACGTGACCTCTTCTCACACAAGACTAACCCTTTAACACAGAGTGTATCGCGCGAGTGCATTTCACATGACGGTAATAATAATCGGGGAAAATTGTGACGGTTTCTGAAAGCTGAGAAGTAGCACGTCACAGTGATTATTAGTTGTGGTTATTACGGCAATTTCACTTGTGCTGTTGCAGGAAGCCGGCGAATCAGTATCGCCAGAAAGGGAAAACTGGCGGTCATGTACAACTACAGTCTTTCTTTTTTATATCAAACTTTTTTTTCTACATTTTAAATTGTTGATAAACTATTTTAACATGCAGTAAATTGTAAATAACTGCCAGATACTGAAAGCTATTCTGGAAAAATACTCACAGGACATTTTTCGGCCCTTTTATGCTTGAAATAAGTCCAAAAAAAAAGTCCAGACGGACATTTAATTCCTGTGACTCCTGTGTCAACTTTAAACAGCATCAACTTTAAAATAGTTCCTGTTTGGTTGCTTGTTGCGTGGCCAGAAAACAGCCCACATGACTACATGAACGGTCTTCCAACCCATTTTGCCCTCTACTGACTTGGATCCCTCGGCTCCGAACAACCACACAAAATCTGAATCACTGGTACTATTACCTGACACGCTGAAATGGCAGAAAACCTCTCACACAGCGCAAACAGCGTCCGCTACACAGCAGACATCTCCCTCATCAAACACACGCTCGGCGTTCAATCACTCTGTGCGTTCAGGCAAGGTATTACGATCGGGGAGGAAGAGGAGAAGGGAAAGGGCTGGTGGGAAGAGTTATGGAGAAGTTTTATCGTTCATCACAGGGGAGGCGTGGCGTCGCCTTGAACATGGACAGAGACTAAAGACGCTATGATCTGCCTGCAAAAATGGCCTCGGGGGGAAAGGGATCCATCAATTCAGCCTGTCCCTGACACTCCCCGGAGAAAACGATAGACTGGAAGTAACACAGGGAGGGAATAATGCAATCCATCGCAGTGCGAGTAAATAAAAGACGTGACGTATCATGAAACATGGCCATTTACGCTTCGAGTATGAAGCTCGGGGGTTTCTGATTCAGTCACCACATTATTATACTTCATTTTAAGGCCTCCATAAAACCACATGGACGTGTAAGACACAGTCAGATAAGATTTACTTTTGTTAATCCCACACAAGAGGAGAAATTTAAATTGACATTAGTAGTGTCATTAAATGAACGACGGGTGGAAACTACTGTAGACGTTACTATAATATTTCATTAAATGAGATTAACTTTCTGATTTCTGCTCACACTCTCTCCCATGTTGTGTGTCAGTGTTGTGTAGAGTAATTTATTCATTAACCTGGACACAGAAAAGCAGCAGGAAACTCATCAAAGTGTTCATCAGTTAAGAAACAATCCATTCCTCTTTTTTAATGATGTTTTTGTTGACAACTGACTCACCGACTCAGTGTGGCTGGCGGCGATGTTTACAACGCGACGGAGAGTTCTGATTGAAACCGCTAAACGGCCTACTCAGTAAACAATTCACCTTCAGTGTATAAATGAGTAATCGTTCCTGACGGCCTGTTCTCACGCTAACAATACAAGGAAAAGGGGAAATTATTCAACAGCCCTTCTAATGATATGAACTATCTCCTAAGTCACTCTCTCAACTATTCAGTGCTTGTCAGGACTTCCTACATCTGCAGATTCCCAGGAGACGTGGAAACGTGTCGTTTCAAGGGGATTTTGGGGGGCATGGAGGAACCAAATTGACCCCCACACAATATCAAAGCTTTTGGCAGCAAGCTCGTGGCACGAGGCCTCTTCTCTCTCTAGAAATAAAGAGGTTTCAACAAAGATTGTTGCTACTAAATATGATAATTGTAGTCACTCTCAGGTCAGGGGTTTCAGGCAACAATGTTATCCCTGTACAAAGACCCCTCCTATCCCCCCTGGCTCTGTTAGCTCTGCACAAAAAATATGGCAATTAAGTTCTTGAATCTTGAATAGCCTGTGCTGTTGTGGTGCCCTTGGTTACACTATAAAGCAAATTGTACATTTTAACTTGTATTACTTGTATTATAAGTGTTTTTTGTTGTTGTTTTTTTATATCTTTGCACACAGCCAGTCTAGATAGTTCTTCCTATTAAGTCTTTAAGTTAAGCTAAGCTAAGCTAAGCTAAGCTAAGCTAACTGGCCTCAACGAATTCTGTGTTTCCATGACAGTACGGTTGGGTTTTTGGTACAGTTTAGAATGGTAAAGTCCTGGGTCAGGCTTGCTTTTCTTTTTCTTTCTTTTTTAAAAAAACACTTTATTTGTAAATTTTCCAATTATCATATATAACAATCGTATTTACTGTTTCACAAAAAGGCTTGCTTTTCGACTGAGAACAGTACCTTTACTTGGTAGACTGGGTGTGGGCTGTGCACTTAGCGTGACGTGGTACCGGTGCGACGACAATGAACGACAACATTGAACGTGACACAGTGGACGACAATGGACGACATCCAGCTTTTGTTTCCTGCTCAGTTTGAGACTGTTAGTCTCAACAAGACGTCAAGCTTTGCATTAGAAAAGACTGCGGGTGTTGAAGAAACTCTACTCTGGTACCCCAAGGGAAAGGAACAGTTGGAACCAGTTATTTTGGTACTATTCCTAATGGAAACGCAAAAAAATACATCAAGTACTGTACCAAACCGAAATGTTCTACTCGGTGAAAACACGGCTACACAGACAGAGAGACAGTGGACTCAACTCAAGTGAAATTTACTTCAGTAGTTAATTATTTCCATTAAATAATAAACAGTAATGAAAACAACAAAGCAGCTGCCTGTTGGGCATAAACATGAAGTGATATACACATCAAAAGCAGAGTTGGCAGCACTCGTGGCTACGATCTGGACCCAATTACCTGGCGATCTTGTCACTGCATGACATTGTGAGTAACCGCTCTCCTTGCAGAACGCCATCCCAGGTCTGGATGGTGTTGCTGGACCTCACAGGGATCGTACCTTCCCCCGACTCGATTTTGGTCCTCAGCTGGCCCCGTGCTTTCCGGTTCGGATGTCTGTCTCCTTGGTCTGAGCGAGACACGGGACGGGAAAAAGAAAAGAGAAATAAGAAAGACGTTAACATAACAACACAATTCCCTATTACTCAACTGTCTGTTATGTTACAGCACAGGGTACCGCTGTGTAAACATGCAAATATATTCAAAAAATCTTCTCTATTTAAGAAAACAGAGATTATAAGAAAAGAGACAAAGAAAAAAAATCTTCCACAAAAACATAACCTAATATTTCTTAGAATGTTATCAACGTTTTCTGCTGTTTCACTAGCACACACCGTCTATTTAGCGACTAATTGAATGTGGCTGTTGTCTATTCAGTGTGCGGCGTGTAACGGAAAACACTTTGACAAGACTAAGAGGGAGGTTAATCAGACAGACAGATTGGGTTGGCTGGGCAGGAGAAAGACTGATAGGGACAGACAGAGAATGACAAAAAGCTCTAATTACTGGGGCCTCGTTCAAATGTGTCTGTAATGTGGATTTGGACACTGGAGTAAAATTATAATTGAATGAAACCAAGCAGAAGAGGGAAAACCTACAAATATAATCAAATCAAATAAGCCGCCGTCGAAAACCGCATTATGGACTATAATGAGACCAAATTAAAAACACGCTGCAGCATAAGAAACAAATGAAGCCGGTGTCTGGCAGCGCGTGGACGGACCTTCCACTCCGGCCTCGTGTGGCGAGAAGATCCTGGCGTCTCCGCAGGGCGAGGTGCTGATGTAGAGGTGGAACTGAACATTGTCCTTTAACCTGTAGCCTCCCTTGTCACAGTGCATGAATATCGACTTCTGGTGTTCGTCCTTAATGTTGCTACAAAGACAAAAAAATTAAAGAAGGGCCAATTCAAGCCAAGGCTGACAAACACATCTAAACCTAAACTGGCATAAAATACTGTTATGGACATGCCATTAATTAAATTAGATACAGTAAACAGCAGTGTAAATACACTACATGGACAAAAGTATTTGGCCACACCTGTTAAGTACTGAATTCAGGTGTTTCAGTCAGGCTTTGGACTCGGAGTCTTATCTCCAATGAAGGACAATCTTAACGCTTCAGCATAACTAGACATTTTGGACAATGCTATGCATCCAACTTTGTGGAAACAGTTTGAGGAAAACTCTTTTTCTATCCCAACAGGAGGATAAAGAAATGGTTTGACTTTGAGTTTGTTGTGAAACAAATTCATTCCCGATTTCCGCTTATTTGCACATCCAGGCAACTGATCATTCTGTCGTTTTCCCTTTTCAATAAATGTCGATGTTTCCTTTCCCTATTTGTAAATGGTTACTGGGAAACCGTTGGCCGTCAAGTACACGGACCCTCAACCCCATTGAGCACCTTTGGGATGAACTGGAACAGAGATTTCGAGCCAGATCTTCTCCTTCTAACATCAGTGCCTGACCTCATGAACGCTCTACAGAATGTTCTCCGAGAACAATGGAATATATAGCTGCAAAAAGGTTGGTGTAATGGAATACTTTTGTCCATATAATGTTGATGATTTGATTAATACAATTAACCTCCGAACACAACATAACAAAACAGGCGTGATGCTGCACTGTGCTTATAGAAAACACACTCTATACTGTTGACTGACCTGAGGAAGAACTCCAGCTGAGTGTAGAGGTATCTGATGAGCGAGCGTCGGGCGATTATCTCGGCATGGCAGTCGTTGAGTGCCAGGCCACGGTCACTCATGTACTCACCATTGATGCATTTGGTTCCCGTGGAGACACAAATGACCTGTGCTTCCTTCACATCGGTCCCTGTTGAGTCCGAGACACAGGGCAACGACGCACTCGTCAATGGACGCAAAGTTTCCAAGCCTGTGCAAGACTACATTTTTGACCTTGAGAGGTTGGGACTGCGATAACTTGCTTCCCTCATCTGCACAAGTCACTGGTGTTAACATTGCTGCTGAAATATAACAGCGGAGAAGGCACAATGCATTGTGCTATCACCATTATTATTATTATTAGGTAAGTGCAATGATTATTACAAGATGTACTGACACTGAAGGGAAGAAAACAATGATGCAACATATTATTTTCATACTCGAAAAACTACTTAAACTGTGAGACGTACGTCGTATAGACGTTAGACACATTTATCCTGCTCATTAATGCATGTAAATGTACTCTATTTACTGAGAGTCCCTCTGGTGCTGACTCACACACAGAAATATTGTCATTTCATCCCGTTATCTAAGTAATGACTTTTTTTTTTATAAACCTTTCATACACACAATGCAAATCAAACAATAGAGGATTAAAATCATAGATATACACCAGGAGGTTTTGGAGCTATTCATAACCATTACTACGTTTAATAGTTTGGCTCTTTATTAAATATATTTTTGGTAAGACCAAAACAAATACCTGTTAGTTAAAGGTTAGTTATAGTCATTAAAGCCATCATATGTTTTAATGTAAAAAAGTGCTGGAAAGAACAAAGATAAACAGGTAAGGGTCAAATAAGAACAAATAGTAAACCATTTACATGTAAATGTAATTTAATCACAAATGACAGGACTGCACGTGTTCTACACATTACTATGCTATGTTCACTATGGTGTAAACTATATATATGTATATATATACATATATGTATGTATATATATATATATATATATATATATATATATATATATATATATATATATACATATATATATATATACATATATATATATATATATATATATATATATAGATTACTAAGAAGAGGTTACTAGACTTAACACAACCCAACTCAGACATTGACTGCCAGTGTAAACGCATTCCCACCCCATTTCTTCCCTTGAAGTCTACCTGTTGTCATGACGACCCCTGCTAGGACTTTCCGCCGCGCATGTGGGGAGGTGAAGTTGTCTGTCAACTCACTGAACTTATCCACAACCAGGCGAGAGACGGCATCAGCCAGAACCTGGAATCACATACACACACAGACACACACGCACGCACGCAACAGCAACACACACACACACACACACACGTACCACGTGGCCACACAAACACAAGCCTGCGTCAGATATGTCGGCTTACAAAGCTCGTCTGATGTTATCCGCCCCTAGAGCACCATGTACCTGTCACAGTGTTCACATTCGGTTCCAAAACAAGAGTCAGACAGTTAAAAACAGCAACAATTGAAACTGGGTTTACCCCCTGAGGTACACCTAACTGTCTGTCAATGCAACGCCGTTTGAGTTTGACAGTTAGGATTTACCATCTGCCTCGTGAAAGCAATTAACACAGAGAAAAAAAAGAAAAGTTTTCCTCCCATAATTTAGTGGAAACTCTTGGGGAACCTATAAAGACTGAACTGCACACGACTTTTGTTCTCGGACAGCCAGTTCTTATTGGTGGCTTTTTATCCACTGCTAATGTAATGGAAAACGATGATAACCAAGAGGAGAGATGACGGCTGGATGACCACAAATTAAAGAGATTAGTCCAGTATTACTTCCCTGCTACTTCTGAGTCACCCACTCGTAGCCAGATCATTTGACTTTGGAAGTACAAGGTCGCCGATGTGGTAGAAACTGATGTAAAACTCAACGCTTTCTCCACATTGGAGAAAACAAATGTGTAATAAATGTTAGTGTTAGGAGGAGAACTTATTGTCCTCTTTGCATGATTAGACATTGCCCACTGTTACACAACTTAAAGAGGGAGTGAGTAACTTTTAAACATAAACAAAGCTCTACATGACTCTCCCAGTGTTTCTTAGTATGGTGGCGTTTGTTTTGGTGTGTCTGTGGAGACAAAAGGGACAATGGATGGTGTATTGGGTTGACTCACTGTTCACCTCTGACAGTCACCACTACAGAGGCATAGTAGTCTCACACACGTCTGTCACTCGTGCTGGTGGTGTACTTCAGTCAAAGTATGGCCGACGACTCCTGCAAGCTCTGTATTCTGAATTTTGCCAACATGTATAAAAGGTAACAGCTTACCTGTGGTAGGTGGAGCTGTAATCCCTCTCTGGGTATGGGTTGCCGGGATGGTGTCTGGTCTAGCTGCATGTTGAAGAGAGCTGAAAGAGCGGCTTGTGCTGCCCGGGCTTTAGCCAGCTTCTTGTTGCGCCCTGAACCTTCAAACGTCTGTGCATCCACCGTTACTGACATTACAAAATTCTTGGCATGACTCTCCCCGCTCTCTGAGATAAAGTCATATTTGAGGCCTGGCCTGAGCTCATTGAGGATCATGACTGGATTTTTGCCACTGGAGGGCGAACTGAATGCCGATGGAGGGGGCAATGGGGCCTGGACAAGGGTGCTGCCAGGTGGTGTGGGCAGTGGGTACTCCCCTAGCGAGTTTAAGGAGCTGCTACCATTGGAGCCTAGATAGAAGGATTCTTCTGGTGCAGCCGGTGTCTCAAAGCCGTTGAAGAGCATGTCTGGGAAATCGGCCTGGTCAGATGTGAAATCTGTGTTCACCGTCAGTGTTCGACCCATGGCCAGGTGAGCCTCGGAAGCATTGGGGAACTGGACAAAAGAACGCAGTGCCTTCTCAGCTGCATTCAGTTTCGCCTTCTTCTTTGTTGGGCCCATGCCCTCAAACATCTGTCCATTGACCTCCACAGTCATGACAAAAACTGGTGCATGGACTGGTCCTGTTTGAGACAGCAGTTTGTACTGCAGACCTGGTTTGATTTCATTCAGCTGCATCAGAGCATTCTTGGGCAGAACTGGCCCAGGAGTTTTCTTGCGCTTCTTGGCCCGAAACTTGGAGTGTGTGTGTCCATTGTTTCCCTCTTCTAGGGGGCGTTTTCGGCTGCTCAGGCCGCTTCCATTGGGGAGCTGTTCAGCCACTCCCTGCCCATCTTTGCAGGACACGTTGTCCAGGTTTCGGTTTTCCTTTACGTCGGTGCTGCTTGAACCTGCGGTGCCCAGAAAGAGTAACTTACAACGCCTTCGTTGCAGGATCTTGTAAATGCAAAATTTATAGATTCCTTTATCACTCTTTGGAACTGAACCAATGATTTGTGTTCCTTTATCAAAGCAAGAGGAATTTGGCTTTTACTTTACTTGAACATCCTTACCTACTGTCTACTGATATAACTAGAAATAGTAGCACATCATCAATCAGCAATGTATTGCTCCTATAAACAGAAGGTGACTATGCCTTGTCCAACATTTGAAGCATGGTTGAGAATTTCTTTAGTAAAATGGTTTGTAAATTTGAAATGAAAGAGTTAATAGAGCTTAAGAATTAAAGATGTCATTATGAAAGATTGTTATTCTAAAGTTGAGGAAGGGCAAAGTGGAGGATTTATATTTTTCAAGTAACAGCTATGGTACAATTTTCAGGTTGCAAAGTTGTGGGACTCAAACATAAATACACGTACAGTAAATTTTTAGTGTGCATGCACCGAGAGACAGATCGAGAGAGAAAGAGAGAGGGAGAAAGAGAGAGAGCACTTTTCCTTTTTCCACCCACAATTTCTAATCTCTTGAGTGCCTATGAAGAAATTGGGTATGTTTCACTTTAAGATCTGAAATATACAGTACAGGGGAACACATATCACCGAATCCAGTTAGCAAAGTGGATGGAATATTGGCAAAAATTTTCATTTATAACATCCTTCAGCAAAGGCTTGATAGGTTACTCCTTGCGGTACTCAGGAGAAAGAGAGGCCGCAGTGTGCATGAGTGGGATTGTAGGTTGGGTTGAGGGAGTGCAGGGGAGGAGTGCAGGGGAAGGAGCTGAGGACCAGGCAAACAGGAGAACACATCAAAGAAGCAGAAGGAGGAGAGTCCACCTACTGCAGGATCCTAAAGGCTTGACTGGTGACACGGTGGGAGCCTACAATGCTGTTTGGGCCATGTTTTTTTTTTCTTTCTTTTTCATTTTGAAAAGAATGACTGTCACATTTAAAATGAGGAAAGTCTGAACTCGAGAACTGTTTTCTAATGAGGTGCCATTCATAAGACCCTGTGCCTCTGAGATCCTCACAAGGAGCTTGTCAGAGAACACAGTGTTTCAAGTTGCAATCTGTACCGACATGCTGTTACCATCTGCATACTACAACTGACATGTCTTAAGGCAAAGAAAGAAAAGAAAAAAGGAACAACAAATAAAAAATAAAGAACTCTTTCGAACAGAACACAAGATGCATATTCGTCAGTTCATGAGCTCTGAAAACATGCAGTTTTTAGTGTGTTAATAATGCACTCTGCAGACTGGCATGGAGTTTTGCAAATAAACACGACGACAAGGGGGAAAAGACGGGCGGCGGAACTGTGCACAAAGTGGAGGAAGAGCTATCACCTATCACAGCGATGGAGTTTGCGGATTGGTTGAAGACACAATCTCAACAAAAGGCTGTATATCACCACAGGTGCTACAGCATTAGCTGACTAATGATGGACAATGGACTTGGTCGAAAGTTAACGACCTGGAAAGGATTCTAAAATAATCCATTTTAAATGTACAGCATGTGGCTGATGACATTTCTCTGCAAATGTGAAAAAAAAAAAGTAGAATATTTAGCTACTGTATAAAGTTAGGGATTTTAAATAAATGTAACAGATAACACACTTGAATACATATTTTCAGCTAATGGTCACCGTGGCATCAATTACCAATTAGCCACCAATTAAAAAGATAACTAAAAACTCTTGCATGCTCCACAAACAAAACACAGTAAATGGCACAAAAAAAAAGATTCCAAATTTCTTCATCATAATAATAACAATTGTATCGTATGATGACTTTCTCCAAGATTTCTGAGGACAAAAGCTTAAAAGCAAGAGCCAAGACAATGCAGAGAATTATAGCACACACACACATGCAGTTGTGGTCAATAATTGTGTATAACACTTGTGTAATAAGCATAGAAAAAACAAAGTTTGAATCCTTTGGAGATGAAAATCTGTGTAGGGGGCTTTTGCGAGAACCAAATACAGACAGAAAAGTCTTTAATCACAACTTTACTTAAAGTGTAACTTCTTTATTGGGCTTTTGATTTCGGTGTGATTCAAGTGATTAAATAACTTCAAGAGCTACTGAGGTTGTCACATGAAAGCTAGGAATTCTTTAATGTTTCCCTCTGGTGCTCCCCTCGGTATTAGTGAGCTTGGACTGCGTTAAATCTTCAAGTGCATCTTTTGACTGCCAGGAACAACAAAGACTTTGTTTCGCGAACTTTGCTCATTTGACACAGCACATAACAACATGCCACCCCTCGGAGCACGAACAACCGGGTATGACACTATAATGAGAAACCTTTGATACGAATCGCAGGTTGGCGCTCTGCGAGGATGACAGCTACCTTTGAACGCTAGTTCAAAATAGTTAAGGTGAAGGGAAAACACATTCTGTCGTGTCTTCCTCCGCCTTCTGAGGCTCGCGTACTGAGTTCAAACCCGGGAAAAAAAAGTCTGATTAAAGTTCAATATGCTGAATTGGAGAGGAGTTTTTCTACGGAGGAAGGTGGAGCTTGAGGGAATCTATGTATCTCAGATGTAATGACTAGTTCTTACCTCAAAGAAGAAGTGTTGTGTATTTGTGTTCTCATGAGGACGGATGCTCGTTTACATTCTGCCTAAGTGAGATTAGAATTGACAGCACAGAGTTTGTGTGCGGCTTTTTTCTCAACAATCAGGATTCAGTTTGGTCACTTTTGTGCTGTATCTAATAAAGTGTAAGACAGGCACTGGACTAATGTGTACACAAGTGTTTACACGTCAGAGAAAGGACAGGACACACAAGGCAAGACGTGCAGGTGAACTAAATAGAGAGGAGGATAACAAAAGTACAGGCAGATATTAAAAGTACCCAGTAGATACTGCGAGGTCAGGAGGACGGACAGACAAACAAATGAGAGGGGAAAAAAAAAAATCCACTCACTCATATTCTCCTCCTCATCCACATCCATGGTGACGGGTTTGTTCGGACCTGAGAGCAGCCGTGCCCCCGCTGCACCTGTGTATCAGAGGACAGAGAGGTTGACTGCTTCAGTGACACACACACACATGAACTCATTCCAACATCCCATAGACCTTGAGTGGTTAGAGTGACAATAAATTTCTCACTTGATGCTCCGGCACACACACACACACACACACAAAGTTACCTGCACACAGTGCACTGTGTTAGTAGCATGTGATGAAGGCATATAAATATTCAGGGAGTGAGAAATATCAAGGTGAGAGGAGGCCAGGGTTGACAGGCCTTAATAGCAGGAGCAGTCTATTGTGACTTTAATATCCCTCCGATTAGACCTCATTTCCCACTGCCTGCTGTGAGATATACAGCCAGGGACACGGCTAAGTCTCTCCACTGTCAAACACATCTTCATACCACTTATCACGAGGTGCGCAAGGTGTGATTAAAGCTCCATTAGGCAATATCTCTCACACTAACATTGAATTAAATGATTTTCTGCAATCTGTGTTGTTCGTTAATCCTGATGACCATCAACTATTTTTTTCGGTGGGGAAAAAGTTTTCAGTTTGCTCTATTTGGCCTTTTCAGGTGGTTGAATCCAAAAATCTTGTCCAGATATATACCCATGATTCATCTATAATCCAGCTATGATTATCAGTTAGCCGTGTCTGTCTGCTCTTGGTGCCGTGTACTCCCCAACATCCATTTTTCAGGGCTTGTCACTCAAAATCGATGCCTGCTGCTGAAAACAAGAATCACAGAGGAACAACACCATAGCGTTGTATCCCGTACACAAAATAATCACCGAGATGAAGGATACTGAATGTTCTGTAGCGCAGAGAGGAATTTATTTCATGCAACTCAACTGTCTACAGATATGTTCTTTTCCTGTAAACAGAGGTCGCCACAGCGGATGGTTTGATTAAGCAGAGAACCCTCCCATTTATCCGAGCTTGGGAGCGGCACAAGGAGCACACTACATGCGGTACCTTGCTCAGGGGTACCCCAGTCCTTGACCCGGTGGAGTCTCAAACCGGCAACCCTTCAGTCACAAGCCAAGTTGCCTGATGCAGGAGCAACCAGAGGTCTGGAGAGTTCGATTTATGCTGAATGCACCAGACGGTGTGTTGCACAGAACCATGTGAGGCGGCATAATTGGGAAGAACACTTGACATGCAGCTGGATGAAGCATCACTTGTTCTCTGTCTGCCGTGGTTCCCGAAGACAGTTGAGAGAGAAAAGCAAAAACATCTTTCTTAAGAAAAGCCTCAAGTGCTCTTCTTCTGAACAAATACTGTCCAATTCTGTCCATAGGCTGTGTATAAAAAAACTGAGGTAATGTTCTGGTTTGAAAGGTGAAGCCCAGGAAGTGGCTGCAAAACACAGCTCAGCTTGTGTTGAAGTCTATGGGAAAATTATCTTCTACTTCTCGCTTGATTTATAACGTCCGTGAACATTTTGGCGGGGAGTTAATGGCCTCAATTACCAGCTTCAGGTCTTATTCAACAGCATGTGATGTTGATTTTGTAAATTATGTTCTCATTTCGAGGAAAACGGACGATAAAGCACGGCACATATGAGTGGACCGCTGCGTGATTAACTGCCTGTGCCGTCCAATAGCTGCTGCCTGGTGGCAGGTGACATCTGTTCATTTTTGCTTTCAAACGCCGACAAGGCAGCAGTCAAATCGCAAAATGTCAACAGGGGTTCATTTTGCAACCACACGACTATGTTGATTTGGTGTTGAAAGTGCTTTATATGCTGTTGTCATATCCAAGACATGATTGTAGATGCCAGCAGTTTCTCCCTCATGATGTTCGGAGCCTTGTTAGAAGGGATTCTAGCTAACAAACAACCTGTTGCCAGGCAACATGAGAAGTCTCAGTCAATGATTTTATTTATTTGTATTATTTTATACAATATACAATCATTTATAGCTATTTCAAAGGTAGGAAAATTCAAAATTCCACTTTTACGTGCAATAACTTCAATTTCTATAAAGTTCAAGTCAATGAGTGATCGTTTGAATAACCGTTGATTTCAATTTTGACCCAAAAAACCTATATAATTAATAAAATAATAAAATTACAAGAGAACTCTTTGAAATATTACCCCCTGGCTCACACTACTACTAATTACAGGCACGTTTACACTGCATGACGCCTCGTTAGTCTCCACACCACAAACACATGAAAGTCACATCATGATAAAACATATTGCCAAGAGCAGGGCAAATGAGTTCATATTAAAACAGACAAACAGAAGAGAGAGAGAAAGAGGGAGATAGAGCAAAAAAAAAGGTAAAAAGAGAAGCACATGGCACATAGAGATAAAGAGAAAGCGAGAGAGAGAGATAGTGTGATGATACAGAACAGATTGCACTGATTCCACTCTCTCCCTTTCTCTCTCTCTCTCTCTCTCTCTCTCGACCCGCCTTCCATCAGTGCCCCCATTCCTCAGCCAGACACTTTCTTAAGCTAAACTAAATGGGCTAATTAATCTGGGCTAATGGTGGGTGACAGCAAATATGCTAGCACAATTATCATCCTATTAAAGATTCATATTCCAACCCATAATTGAAGATGAAAAGGTGGGGTGAAGGGAGGATGGGTGGGAGGAGGTCCAACAAACTGTAAGACGAGAATAATCGTTCTCAGGTAGCAGGAGCCAGGAGCCAGGAGGCAGGAGCCAGGTGCCCCTGCCCCCGGACCAGACACTCAAATCACAGCTACACACACAAGGCGAGTTACTTACAAGCTGTTAACTCTGCAGTGCATGATACAGCAGGATATAAAGGCCTGTACTTTTACTTACCTTTAACTGTTGAGAAATATTATAAAAATTTGCAGTCACTAAAACCCTATTAGGACAGGCTTAGTTTTACATGAGGAGGTGGGGGTAAAGTAATTATTACCAGAGCTACCTCAGTGTTTTTAGTCTCATTTCAATGTGCTGCGTCAGTAATCATTACTGGACGATGGACGAATTTAGAGCGTCCAATTTACAATACTCCCAGTTCATAAAAGCTATTAAGCTATTTTTGCTTCTTCTTGACCAGCACAACTCTAAAAAAAGGTGACAAATGAGAATAATATAAATCTTGTCTAATAGTTTATAAAATGAACTGTCTGAAGTACAAAATGCAGCATTTATTTTTCTTTGATATGATCCACTGCCCATTTTTCTCCTATGTATTATTTTAAGACATGACATATGGTGATTTTAAATATTTACAAGTGCTTTGCTAAAATGATGTGAACCAAAGAAACTTGTGACTTATGTGACCTATGGTGCGCAAATACTTGGTGGTAGTAGGGTTTTCATGAACTGACTGGCAGGTGTGAGACATTTTGCAATAAGAGCATGTACACTGTGTAAGATAGATCCGATAAAATTGCACAAGAAATCAACATAAATCAAAAATAAATTCTTAATGAAAGTGATTCAGTCTTTATATTTTTCTTTAATGATGTGGAAGACACACACACAGCGAAGGCAAGTCAGACTCCTTATTAAATTTTGGTATTGACAATTTTGGACGACTCACAAGTAACGCAGAGGATTTAAAGCGAGCGAAAAGAATGAGCAGTGAGGGCTGCCGTCTCTTCCTCCACATGCAGAAAAGATACTGCGTCATCAAGTTGTGAGACGGCTTGGTTCCAGGTAATTTTGAGTGGACGCCAAGGGAGGCAGGGAGAAGAGAAAGATGAGAAATAAGATGAAAAACCTCAAATTCAATCTGGCACGGTTAGAGGGACTGAGGGGAAATAAGGTGGTTTTGATTTGTCTCTCATCCCTCGCTTGCGCTGTGACAGAGCGATAGAGCATCGCCACTGTGGAGGGAGCACCAGCAGCGGGGCTGACTGACGAGAAGAGGTGGGATTGGGGGGTGGCGGGTGGAGTGGAGTGAGAGATGAAAAAGGTAAAGGTGAGGGAAGAATAGAGAAAGGGGGAGATAGAAAATGCAATCCTATTCCAGGTAAAAGAGAATCATTATCTCCCCTAAAACAGAAGGCGATGGAAGGGTCTGCCCTTGGCAAGCTGTCGGGATCAAACCGTCTGAAACAGAGTGCCTATCACGGCTGTAGTGTAGGAACTCAAATTTTCCATCAAAAGGATTTCAGACTCCAAGACTCAAATAATTAATCAAATAAATAATCGTACTTGCATTAACCTGAAAAGAAAAGCATCAAAATATCCCTGTTACAAACGCAATGCTATGAGCTTGAATCCAAACTTGAAAGGTAACCTGTCACGATCATGGGACACAAAGATAAAAACAATATTTGAGTTGAATAATTCAATAACAAGTTAGTCCAGACTAAAATCTAGCTCGGGCAGGCTAACATACCTGGATAATGCGATTCATAGTCTGATTACTCCTGCATGTATACGCTTAGTCAGACTCGGCGTTCAGCATGTGCACGAATATTTCCTCCCTGGTCTTTGACCCGGAAGACGAAAGAGACGACATATAAACTGCAGTACTGTTGCCGGAAACACCGCTTGGTGTTTGTTTTTCTGTGGCGTTAAGGTCAACGGGAAACTGATTCAATACACACTAGCTTATAGAGAGAGAGATACAGCGCCACCTACGGAGGTTGTCAGACGTACGCGGCCAATAAAACTGTCTTAGTCAGACTACGGCCTTAGCTTGATTAAACTGCACATGTAAACCCACTGAATGTTGAAATACAGTAGCACACAATTTCACTTGCAACTTGCATCTTTTCTATAGTGGGTTATATTTAGCCCGTCTGGAACAAATAGTAAACGTAAAAAAACAACAACGTGAAGATCTTTGATCAGAATTTACAAATAAAACACTGGAACACTTGTTTGTACTTTCCTTTAACCCACTCTGATGCGCTCTATGAGATGGCGGTTGCTTTATTACCTGGTTGGGAATAGCTATTACATCACTGGGAATTCACTTACAATCCTCTCGTAATCCAAGTGCCTGGTCTCTGTGGTATTACGGGGTTATTTAGGGTGTTCACTGTGCTTTACTCCTGATGTTATACTTGTGCAGAACCTGATCTACTTGACCTTTGACTGCAAATTATAAGAGACAGCTCGTTCAGTGCCTGGGACATGGATCTGCCCATAGCAGTTTGTTTTTTTCAGAGTGTACCTCAGCTCTGGATATCTGGATATCGAGGGCCCCTTATTTACTCTCTTGAATTTCTTTAGACTCTCTCTGTGTTGTCTCTGTTGTCTATTTTATTTGGTGGCCTGTCAGCCTTTGTTTGCTGCAACATTTGATCCTTCCTGTCCATGTCTCAGGGCTGTACATTGTTTGTATGTTCTCATGATTACACTTCACTTATATTATATTGTTTGCAATGTTATTATTGCACAGTATACCGTCATTACTCACAATGACTTTCTTCTCTTTACAAGCAAACTCAGGCCAATTTCTTCTGTGAGCAGAACTAGTTTCCAGTTTTGTCATACCATGAGGATTTATATCACATTTCACAGCTCATGCGAGTTTGAGGAGCAACAGTAAGCTCTGCACCTTGTTCTGTGTGATTTCACCGCGGCAATAAACTCCAAATGATGTAGAAGGTGACATGGCAGTTGTATTTAGTATCACAGATGACATGGCATTGCCCACTGATGGAATGATGGCTTCTAACGAGACGAGAGCCTCTGACAAGGTCTGACTGTAAACTTAGACCTCACATGACAACAGAAAAAAACCCCAAAAAAAGCTTGTCTCTTTCACACTATTACACAGACATGTGGCGAAGCACTTTGCCTTTGAAAGCACTGATCTCTGCTCTTACCTTGGTCTTTAACTGTTCACTCAGGCTTTTGCGGCTTCAGTTATCAAAAACAAACCAGGGGGGTTAAGCAAAGGTTGCAGATGCACTGTCAACATCAAACGGTAGATTGTATTTTTACCATTTCAAATAGGTTTAAAGTCATCTTTAAAAGAATAAACTTGCATCTGCTCCCCTTTTTTTTTAAGTGGATGAAATGACTTACTTATTTAAGCTGTTCAGTGAGGGCTTCTTGCCTTCCATCATTTTTCAGTCTGCAGCATTGGCAGAAAGCGTCGCAGGCATCGCTTAGGCCCAGTGAGCCAGTGAGGAAATGTACTACTGTCACCCAGACCACATTAACAGCATATTAGAAGACAAAGGCACTCCCCAACCCCAAACCCTCACAAACTTTCATCAGCCTGACATGCTGCTGTGTTGACAGGACCAAGATGGGCTCTAAAAACAACCCCCGCTTAGCTCCTGTCACCAGAAGAGAGCAAAAAAGAAAAGAAATAATGCACCGTTGCACAAATTCTACCACGTTCATACTCGTGATCTAAATGTTGCTCTCAGTGCTGCTGAAGGAAGCCAAGGCAAAAAAAAAAATCCCCACTAACAATCTACAAAACTCTTACCTTAATGATTTTCTAACCATTTCTTTGTAGGGTTTTTTCCAGAACAGTGTACCGCCTGCATGCACAGTAATTGATGGGTTTGAGTCTAAATAGTTTACTCTGGAGAAAAGCAAGAGATAAAAGTGCTGCTCTCACAGATTATTATGATACAACGACAGACCAACACCAAAATCCAGTATAAATAGACTGATTCTAAAGTTTGTGGTAGTTCTGCTCACAGTTACTGGGTTCACCAATCTTTCCCACAACGCTCATTTACTATTTAATATCAGCAAAGTTGAAGAATAAGGCATTATGTATGAAAAACCAATGAAGCCGTGAAGAGGAATCTCCTGAAAAATAAGCTTTCTCTATAATATGTGGTATTTTAGTTACCAGACAAAGGTTGTCAGATGAACAGCTAAATCAATCTAGCACTGACTGAGCTCCTACTATGACAGAATAATGATTTTAAAATTCATATTCAATCACCAGTTCAATCTAGTCCTTTAACTGCAACGGAACTTCATCTGCTGCGTTCGCACTTACAGAGTTAAACTGTGGAGTGTCCTTGAACAGACTATCTATTCTAATATTAATATATTCATATTATCTTTTAAGGATTTATTTAGTCTTTAAATGATATAGAGTGTACATCTTTATATACATAGAGAAAAATGTTAGCAAACTTTAAAGTTCATCTTAGTGTGATATATTTTATATTTCTTTTATTTAACATTCACAGATATGGATGATGGAGTTCAATTAAACGTAACCGTACCACATTGCACTACTGCGGTGAACTTGTAAGAGTTGTTTATTTATTTATTTATGCTATGACCCATTTATTAAAGCTGCTGCATCGACGGCTTAAACTATCGTGACTTATATGTTGAGAACTTTTCAAACAACTGTATGCAAAGGTAGACTGTTGAGTGAACAACAACAGACGATGCCAAGTTTGAGTCATCATCACATCCACAGCATCAAATCATCCTCGGTCCTTTGCAGCAGACGACGTGCATGGCCGACGGTGTGTTTAACTGAGCGCCTCGGTCTGACAGGCTCTCTGGGGTGGTGTGGTGGTTTGCAGTACAATGCCAGGACTTGCTGGGTAATGGACCAACACGGAGACTCAGCTGGGGGATAAGAGGGGGGGAATGGGCACTGCCTCTGTACACCCACTGTCACTTGAGGCCCCGAAGCACAGCTCATAGTGTGTGATTTACATTATCCAAAAATGTCTTACACTAAAAAACCTAAAAAAAAGTGTCTAAAATAAATGAATAACGATGGATTTATATCAAAACTTAAACAAAAACAGATATGAGCCTCCACGTTAGGCTTGCTGGAGCCAATCCCAGGTGATTTAGGGTGAAAGGTGGGGACAGGTTGCCGGGGAAACGCAAGAAAAACAAGACAAAAATGCAAAAACACGAGTCTCAAGGAAATCGGGAATAAATGACACTCACCTCACCACATAGAGCCTGATCAAAATATTTTACACTTAATTAAGTTCACACCATTATTGCACTTTGTCTTGGCTGCAGCATTTTCAGCTATAATATCTGCAAATAAGCTACTTCTACTTGTACAGAAAACAGGAATATGTCTGATCTCAGAGATATTTCTGTTTGCGAGCACGTAAAAAACCCACTGCACTTAAAATCAAGAGTTAAGCTCAATTTTGACTGTTTATTTATATTTATATTTATATATATATGTGTGTGTATATATGTATATATATATATATATATATATATACTATATATATATATGTATACATATATATGTGTATATATACATATATATGTACCATAAAACACAAGTATTCAAAATAAGAGGTACAATCACAGACCCTTGAGGAACCCCAATGTCAATCCATCTATCAATCAAATATACACAGTCAAATACACTATAACATTTCCCTCCTACTGAAAAACCTGTTCTGTAGTTGAGATACAAACCAAAAAAGACAGTGTCTATGACAGAGTTAAAATCTCCAAAGCCATTTTCAGACAACTCAAACACTTTTCACATCCCATAAGGATAACGGTCTTTGTATTAAAGACCTAAGTCAAAAACAAATGTAAATACGTAATTAGGTGCATTTTGTGGTTAAAAAAAGGTAGTCATTCTGAACCTGTTTAGGAAATCTGGCAGCAAAGTCTTTAGTCTAATTTCTTTACTTAGTTCTTTCTCAAAAATGACTGAGAAGCAGCAAAAGTCATGTGAGAAGGAGGAAATCACATGACTTTGCCGTCAAGAATGTTGGAAAAACAATATGAAAAAACTCTCGCCACATCACCGAAAATATTCAACATTATGTCAATTGTTAAAAATAACATGGACATTTAAAAAAAACTTATTGTTACATTTATATGGATAAAACGTTTGGCTGAACACATATTATGCAAACTAAATGAAAAAAAACCAACATATTACACAAATAAATGAAAAATAAAATCTCAGTGAGAAACTGAGGTGCAGATGTAGGGAAGTGTGGAAAGAGGAGAGCGAGAGAGAGTGTGTGTGTGTGTTTTTTTATTGTGGTCTAGACTTTCATATCTGACAGGCGGTTGTTTATCATCATGGACCACTGATGGTGAGAGAAGGGAAAGGTTGAGGAAGCAGGGGCAGAGAGTATCAATATGAATTTTTTATTTGATGGGTTTTATGGGAGATTGCAGAGTCAAGGTTCATCGTAGAGTGAGCGGCGAGAGAGTGAGAGGCCAAGTCGTAAAAGGCGAGATAATGGTGTCCCTGCATGAGAAGAATACATATGGACACCTTTATGTGCAGCGCACAATGCATAATACATACTCTGTGTGCGTCTAGGTGTGTGCAAAACACCGCAAATCAGCATCCCAAAAAGACAACGCCTCAATATTTGACCTTTCCCGAAGCGGACAACTCAAATGGCACTCGCTATATTATTGTTCACCTTTTCTTACTTTTTTTCATTGTTAACAGAACAATCCGTCCATACCACTGTGATATTAACAATATATGACTATATCCCTGATGTGTAAATGACTATTAATACACAGATATAAAAGAAATAGCCCATTTGATGTCACAGAACCAGACACAGAGCGTATTGCAGACAACACAGTTGCGCATCGGCGTAATGTGACGGTTCACACCGTTTCCGAAAGCTGAGAAATTGCACGTCAAAGTCAACATGTGGTTATTATGGTAATTTAATACACACACTGTTGCAGGAAGCCAGAGAATCAGAATCTTTGTCACCAGAGAGGAGGAGGGGGAAAAGAGCCTGTACATAGTTTCCAAACAAATGTTATTTTAAATATGTTTTATACTGTTCAAATGTCAAATTTAACATGCAAAATCTGATGTCAAAACTACAGTGTTTTTTAATTATTTGTTATTTAAAATTGTTAATACACTATTTTAACATGCAGCAAATTGTAAATAACTGCCAGATAGTTATTTTTATTAAGTTATTCTGGATAAATGGGCAAAAGCACTTAGTTACAGGACATTTTTTGGCCCTTTTCTGGTTAAAATTAGCAAAAAAAGAAAAGAAAAAAAGTCCAGACACACATTTTGAGGCTTAGGTGTTTAAGGATTAAAATAAGCTAAAATATCTCCTCCTTTCTGTTATGAGCCATTTCTGTCTGCAGTGCATCGTGTACTGTTGCTGCGGTGCAGGGAAAGACAAAAACGTCACATGTGTTCTTTCACTGACAGAAGACACACGAGTCAGGCGAGCGAAGATAAGCAGAATTAAAGCACGACGTTACGAAATCATGGAGATGCTGATCTGACTGCAGTGCAGCCGACTGTTACCGCTGTAGTTACTGGTAGGAGAAATACAAAAAAAGAAGGAAAGGGTGAAAATGAAGGCGCATGGAGAATCCCTAGTTTGCGTCGGAACTTATGGGGTAATGATTTTAACGAGATGGAAAGATGTGTGTATCGCAAAGACTGCGTCAGCCCTGCACTCTAACAAACTTGCACGTACAGTATCACACCCTCGTTTCTCTCACTCATACACAACCTCACACACATAATACACTGCTTAACACATTTATTAGACAACCACCCAGAGCCACAGCTGCCCTAGATTAACAGCACTGGTAATTATCAAATAATATAATTTGAATACGCCAGTAGCACGTAGAAGTTCTTTAGCCGAAATTATATTCTTAATGCTAAAATATAATTATTATTGTTGTTATCCATGAATTTTCAAATTAACTGCGTAAAAAAAAACACACCGAAAAAAATTATTATCATTTCTTAATTAAGATGTCAAATTATAGTTATTTACTTGCATTCCTGAACAGAAATATTAATTTTAGTGGTTGAATGTCACGCTTGATTAATTTCTGAGAGGCCGAGTGAGACGGTGAATTCAGTTTGCTATTTTTGCCAAATAAATTATAACAATAACTTTTTTTTAGTTTTAAACAAGTTTTAAAAGTTTCTTATGACAGCTGCTCTAACACTCTTTTTACTTCCTCGACCTATTTCACTGAAATGCAAACACAGACGCAGGCAAACGTCTCAGGCTGACTTTAGTGTGTGCTCATAAATCAACAGCGTGAGTGGCTGTGATTCCCTCCAGCACCGGCAGAGCCAGGGTGGGGTGTGAGGTGTGCGGTGTGTGAAAACGGGCAGTGGAAAGGACTGACATTGGCGGGCTGGAGAGCAGGCTGCAGCTGCATGGCTGCCCTCCCTCCCTGTGTCCATCAAAGCCACAACAAGTCACTGCTTTGACCCCCGGGCAGCGGTAACACCACCACAAAGCATTGATACTTAAATGTGGACATTTACACAGACACTAGGACACACACACACATTCTGTTAGTATACAGGAAGCTTTTTTTAACTACACTATGAAATGATACATGTCTGCATTCAATTCCATGTTAGTCCGTAAGTTAGAACTTTAGTGACCTTTTTTGCATTCATTTGATTCCCATTTGATTCGGGCCACACGGTTGGTGTAGTGGTTAGCACTCTTGCCTTTGTAGCAAGAAGACCTGGGTTTGAGACCCAGTTGGAAAAGGGGTCTTCCTGCATAGAGTTTTACATGTTCTCCCCGTGTGAGCATGAGTTTTCTCTATATATTTATTGTAAATACAATTTAATAAATATGTGACACAAAATTGCAATTAATCCCAAAGAACTACTCAACTTCTGCAATTTGGCAGCCCTAGATTCTACAAATATCTATGTTTTCTATGTGTCTTAATATGACTGTGCAGTACCACACTTGGGCAAACCATGTTTTTATTTAAAATCCAATGTAGACTTAATAGACTTAATGGATTTTTTCAGAATGTTTTGATCAATGAGAATGTCAGAACAAAGAAAACAAAACATAATACACAGTGGTAGCCATTCATATATCCGTATATAGAAATGATTGGTGCAAAATTGTTGTAGAAGTGCAATAGGTGTGTAATAGGAGGACTGCAGTGTTTTCAAGAACCAAAGCTGGACTAAAGAGAGAAGAAACCGAGTCAACAAGACTTATCGTCTAAAAATGAGGATTGGAGAGATGAGGGGGAGGAGGAGATGAGAAGAAAAAAAAACAGTGTGCAGCAAGAAAAGGGAAAGGAACTGGACATAGACAAATGGCCATGGGAAATGGCCGGTGCAGGAGAGCCTGCCTATGAGACAACCCTCTCAGCAGCAGCACTAACACAGACTGATAGACCCAACGGGCAAAGCGACCACTCGCAATCCATTCAACTCCTGTCTTATTTTCCCTTATTCTGACCAAAAAAAAAAAAAGCATTTCAAGCCCTATCAACCCTAACTTACCAGAATGTGTATTAGACCAGAGTTAAGTGACTGCCATCAATAACCTGCAGCAAGGCTGCACAATTGATCAAGAAAATAATTAAAATCGCAATATGAAAAAGTGCAACGTCCAAATCCGAAGAAACTGCAAATATTTGATGAAGTGCGGAGCCGAGGGAATTAAAAGGACTAAATATCTTCACCGTTTAGATGAGAAGTTGTGTCGCTCTTATCTGGAGGATTACCATGATTAAAAAAAAAAGTATTACATCTAATTTGAAATAAAACAAATGCTAGGAGAGATAAGTAAATATTTTGGATGATCCGAAGTCTACGCAAGTAACTAGACCAGAATGTTGTAAAAGCCTCATGTGTGCAGGAAGTGTCCTTAAACAGATAAACCACTAGGTGGGCAAACATCACAGAAGCAGCAAATAAAAGAACGGAAAATAAAAGAAAGAAGAATAAAAGAGCAAAATATTACTATGGGAGATGTCGGTGTATGAGGTTAGATAAGTGAGTGCTACTGACACCGTTGCACAATCCCATTACTTTCCTCAATAAAGTACTGGCAGCCCAGTGATTACCTCACAAATGCAAGAAAGACAAAGAAGAATCTTGATAGAAATGGAATTTGGTCTTTTTGCGGTTTTTTTGGGGGGGTGGGTGGCGACGCAGACCTTTCCCATCCATCTCTCTCTCTCTCTCCCTCTTGCTTCCTTAGGTGATGTCTGCAGGCACTAACCAGGTAACGCAGCGTAATAGAGAACACGTGTGGTCACCAGTGGCCTAATGGAGAGGGGTCGCAGAGAGCCTGTCGCACTGCTTGATTGAAACTGATGGGCCAAGATATGGAGGCCACCGAGTCCGACCACCCAACACGGACCTCGCTGTCTCATCAAACAGACATGCACATGAACTCCCATGCACACGCACACGCACACACACCTTACCTCTGAGTTCATTATTCAATTTGGCCCTTCTAATGACCACTGAATTATGCTGCCAGAAGTGATTTGCCTTTCCGCTGGACGTACAGTCCTTCCTCCACTCTGCATAATAAGAGGCAGCGATTCAGACCCCGACCTCCAATGAGCCAATCAGTGCATTTCGAGAGATGATCTCAGGATAGGAAGGCGTCTAAGGCAGTGAACAATTATAGAGAAACGGGGTACACGTTTTGAGTTTTAAAGGTTTGCTGAATCTAGTTTCTGTGCGAATAAATGGCTGTCAAAGCAGGTCACTGACGGTCCTTGGTTAAAGATGTTAAACCACTGATGATAAACATCTCTCTATACATCTTTATGCAACGTGTGTGCCACCATCAGCCTTTGTTGTCCGTCATGTTCGATGTTGTTGGCGCACTGGTACGATACGTCATGTATCTCGCTGACACAGCCATCGGGCTCAGCGATATTACGATATTATCAGGATGGCTGTTGCATCTCAAGTGTACAAATAATGGAAATACATAATTTATTATACTGATGCAGGATGTAAATATAGCAACCCATCACACTGACCCCTGTTAGTCTCTTATATATCGTATACTCATGCACTGTGAGGTGAAAAACTGCCCCCATTATTTTTTTATAGATTCCTTAGGTCCAGGTATCGGGTTTAATAACAACAAAACTCCTCTACTTTTTGCTTTCTTCCATCTCTTCAAGGTTGTTGGGTGGCTGCCTCTCCTCTTTTCACTAGGAGCTGTAAAATCTATTTGACAGCTCTGATTTATGACACAGCATAGGCACCGAGCGCCTGTGGGGATGAAAAAAGGGAGTGTATGTTCAAGTGTGTTTGAAAGTGTGCGAATGTGTGTGGGTGTGTGGGAGCACGCCTGGCTCAGAGAGGACCACCGCCACTGTGCTCAATGTTCAAGCACCTGACAGAGGAGGACACGTAAGGAACTGCCAAAAAACCCAGACACATATGCACACAGATGTCCAGGTGCACATGCAAAAAATCCATACAGTGACATATTGCGCACTATATCGGGATGTTATTGTTTTCGTGGTGTTCCTAACATACAGTAACCTGTAGTAGCATTAACAGTCATGAGACAAGTGAAACCAACCAGCAAACGAGTCGAACATCCTTAAAACACTCATGATTGTTGATGATGAGTCTCAGGCTTGACTTAAATGTGACAGGGCTCTAAAACTGTAGCTCTCCCTACGTTGTTGAGATTTTTCAAAAGGTGGGATGCCACAATTGAGTTCCAAAAGAAGGGAATTGGAGATGGAAAGAGGAGGTAGTAATGCAACGTTATAGACGCCAACTGCAGGAGGAAGAAAAACAGGTCTAAAAAGAGTTCAAGAGTGTCATACAACACCCTCAACACTTCACTTAACAGCTATTTTTCTAGTCACTCAGCACTTAGGCCACATCTGGATTTATTATTGGCCTTGTTGATGCAAAATGATGACGTTATGTCAAATTCTGTAATCTAACAAAAAAAACAGTGTTACTAATGACATTAAGGTTTTAGGGAACCAGGTTCCTGCTTCTGTCTAAGTGTAAAGCTGGGTTTGTGTCTTCTGCTCACTTGTCGTGAAGCTCCTCTGTGAAGAAAACATACTTTTGAATACTATGAATATTCCTCTGTGCTCAAATACTGTGAATAAACGGGCCCTTCTGTATGAATCTGTCGGTGCTGGGTATATATCACAATAAAACTAAATTCAAAAGAAACTAAACTCAACAACTTAACTGAAACTCAACAAAAAGAAAAGAATGGAATGGAAGTGCTTTTACTTTGAAACAGGATCCAGACGAGCTCTGTGAAATGTGTAAAAGATTTAGACTGTGAAGAAAGTTCATTTTCACTCTGTGAAAATGTCTCATAAGTTATTATGTGTGCCTAAATGAAAAGTGCCACACACACACACACACACACACACACACACACACACACACACACTTGATGTGAAACCGGCCTAAGGGGAGGTCACACGAAATACTTTGGCCAGTAGAAGCAGGTTTTTCTGAAAAAATATCTGTTTCTTCAACACATATTTATTGTATTTTGCACAGTTCAGTTATATTTTCTGAAGATATACCTCTCACCAACATAACTCCCAACCCTTATCTTAACTTGTTATAAAATGATGAAAACTCAAATGATGACATACCGAAAGATTTTCAGATTAAGATACTCATATGTAGGAAAATAAAAACTACTCAAACAATTATCAAAATAGTTGGCAATCACGTCGATTACTAACCAACTAATATTGCATCTTTATATTCCATACATAAATATATATGTATTTATTTATGTATATATGTACATATATACGTACATATATGTACACATATATACATACATATATATATACATATATATGTATGTATATATATATATATATATATATATATATATATATATATATATATATGTATATATATATATATATATATATACATATATATGTATATATATACAAAAACCTCTCCTCTGTCCTGCTCTCCCCACCTATTTGATCATAGCATAACACCATTTGTTCCATTCAAGGCCAGGTCAGACACACAAGGTTCCTGCTCCCCAAGGAGATGGATACGAGCGTATGCTCACACATACGCTCGGGGGTCTAAAAATGAACGCCGTGCAGGGACACGGATGCATCCATGTAGAATTGTGCACGCCTGTGACACTGTCAACCCGAGAGTTGAATTTCACACCTCGTGCCTTCGCTGATGTCAGGCAGAGACAGGTAGCGCTGACGGGCAGCAGAGATAGCACAGGATGAAGAAGCTCACAGAAGACAGAAAATTCTTCACAGGGAGAGCGACAGCGTTCAAACACACTAAGGAGGTAGTGTTTTTTGGAGTGGTGGGGGGTTGGATTTAGTTATAAAAAAAATGTGTATAATTGGAAATTATACACATTTCCTCTACACCTGTGACATGAGAGCAACAGAATAAGCAGCTGCGAGAAAACAAAAGCATTGGAATGTACACTGACACAGAATCTATACTAATGAAGTGTTTCCGCGGTGCTCAAGAGGCATACATCCACTGGGGCTGTGGAGTGTCTTGTCACCAGCTAAAACACACCTCAGTGGTTTGATGCAGTCTCGGTAAAATGCTCTCCCCACCCCTCTGTCAGTCTGTTACAGTCATTAGCAGCATGCTAATCAAGGCTAATTACATTGAGACAGGCAGACACAACTCATTTCTTATCATGACAGAGTGCCGCTGTGTTTGTGGTGCCTGAAAACTCTGTGGCACTAAATGAGGCACGGCTCATAATTAACTTTTTTTTTTTGTTAGGTAAATTATGGCGACTGTGTTTTTCTATTTGATTCCTATTGCTACTGCTGTCAAATGTTAATAGGTTTGTCTGAGGTTTTCCAATGCCTCTACATAGGGGAGATGGGAATAGTCTGAATGTATAATTTTTAAATAACTTTGCAACAACTAGCATAATATGAATATATGAATAAGCAAATAATTAAGTGGTAGCAAATTAAGGAGACAAAAGTGGAAGGTGAGGGGGATGAGGGAATAAGACACGGGGTAGGAAGGATGCAAGGTGATTCCAGAAAAGGAAACGTGAAAACAGAATCTTGTAGGAAAGGTCTCTTCCACAGTAATGGACTATAAGTGTCAGGCGGTGCAGTTTGCACCCCACCCCCACCCCCTTCTCCACCCCCCATTCTAGTTGCAAAAGCTAATTTTAAAGATTGTGCTGACATGGCAGAAAAGGCCTCTGTTCCCCATTTTCCATATTTCATATACGGTCCATTGGAAAGCATTGTCTGCAAGTGTCATGGCCAAGCACATTTGTGAGAGATGCATTGCAGAACTTATCAGTTGGAAGATGTGCTTAAGTTAAGCATTTTGAAAGTCACTGTGCAAGGTAGGCCAATTCATTTCAAAAGCAAATATAAATCAATCGTCACTGGGTTCACGAGCAGACCTACAGTACGGCATGGGCACCCGAGGACATTAGGCGCAAGACTCAACAAAACATACAACAATACATTTTATATACACGCAACATTAATCACCATGAGCTTCAAGATACAATATTGTCACAACGCCTTCAGTACACAACAATATTATTATATTATTGCAGTATTAAAAATATTAATTTCCTTTTTTTCATCTGCAAAATTAAATCTCCTGCACAATAATTAAGCTTATACATATAATGTAATATTCAACAGAATATGCAAGTGTAATAATATAATAAGAATTGGAATGACGCGTCTTATAAATGACCAACTTTTCAATACGTTTAATTCATACAACATGCGCACATGTAATGCTCAAGCATGACTTGACTAAACTTGGCGTAAAAGTTTCAACATGAAATAGTAGGACAAACGCTAATGTTTTAAACAGTAACATAATTATGGTTCCACTCCAGTTTTAAGAGAATCAGGGTCGTAGGTCACACTAAATATTTGACACTGAAAGAAAAAAAGAAGAGTTATTTTAAAACTGCATATATACATATACATATATATATATATACATGTATATGTGTATATATAGACATATACATATATATGTATATGTCTATATATAGACATATACATATATGGACATATCTATATATAGACATATACATATATATGTATATGTATATATATATATATATATATATATATACATATATATAGACATACATATGCAGTTTTAAAATAACTCTTCTTTTTTTTCTTTCAGTGTCAAATATTTAGTGAGACCAACGACCCTGATTCTCTTAAAACTGGAGTGGAACCATAATTATACATACATATATATAGTATTTTCTGGATGTGTTCCAATAAAGTGATTGAGACATAATTACTGTATGGTTATTGTAGCATTGCCAAAACAACAAATCTAATGGTGGTGTAACACTTTTGCTTAGTACTGTATTTCTATTCTGAAATACTTATCTCCGTTTATGCCAGCTGGCAACAAATGTTCCACCGCTTCATCATACGGTGGAATAGCCTTGCTTTTAGTACAACTGTGGTCCAGGAGCTACGGGACGTATAGAGTCAGTATAGGTTTACATGTTTTTTATTTAGTTCATCACCAAACCTGTCAGGAGTGACCGTTTTTTTTTGTTAAACCAATGAAGCAAAAAACATATCAAAACATGGGATTAACTTAACACTCAGTGAGGAGGGAGCAGTTAGTGCCATCGCAGTAATCACAAAAATGAAAGACCGCAATAGGAACTATACACCACCTCAGAGGACGACAAGCCACCGCTACAACCGCACATGGCGCCACGTTGTATTTAGACTAGTTCAGACAGAAACAGTGACCAGTGGCTAAACGTAAAAAGATGCTGGACTCTTTAAGAGCGGCACAAGCTGAATTGCTTAAATATAACGTTTTGGGGAGGTTGCAGAATGACCGTACACCGCGCTGTTAAGCCACTTTCATTTACCACATTAGAAATTCTTTACCCGTGACAATCCTAGGGGCAGTGGGGGAGGGATTATATGACAAGGGGCAGGGCTAACAGCAAAGCATAAATCCTCTGGTGTTGACCATTGGACAAAGGAGTACCTTTGCATGCATGGAATCCCCCCTGTTGGCATTTGCGTCAGAACAGAGACTCACATGTGGGTTGGCGTTCTAAAAATGTCCAGCAGGCTGTACACCGACATGTTCAACAAGACCATTGGGCTTCTTCTTCTTCTTAATACATCCAGCAGGTTGTACACTGAGAGATGTAACGCTGCCCTCCACAAATTGAAGTTCTTAATCACAGTTTTGATTTCTTCAACACAGTCCAAACTTCTCCTTCCTTTTCATCATTATTCTTTCATCCTTGTCCTTGTGCCTTAATCCCGGATTCTTCAGCTCTCTCAAAGTTCCTCATCACCCCAGGCCTACTCACCCATCCATCCTCCCCATACCTGGTTTTTACTTTTTTTACCACCGCATTCCCACCACAGTTGGGCTCAGCAGGGACAAATGACCACATAATTTTCATGTCTTTGAAGATTCTTATTGGCTTTGAAGATCCTTCACCTAACCCCAACCCCAGGTCCCACTATCTCACAACCATCACTTCACTGCCATTCTGTCTTTGGACACATTCTGGACCGGTGCCGAGAGTAATGGACAGCTCAAATGTAACCAAAGGTATCTGAAGCATGAGACAAGAAATAGCAGCTGTGCAGGTCTACCTGAAGAGGCTACTGATAATGGCCGGGAAGCTGGAATCGCACAAGGTCGAGCTGTTTGTTGAGGGGCTAGGTGTTGCACTGTGTGAGAAGTTCATAGGACACTGGTACCCCGAAAATCCCAGCAAAGGACAGGCATACAGGTGCATCCGAGTCAACAGGTTCAACAAGGAGGATCCAGTGATCCTCCGTGCCTGCAGGGAGAGCGGAGTTCAGTACAGTGACCTGGGACTGCCCTATGAATTCACGCTGTGGGTGGATCCTAGGGAGGTCTGGTGCAGGTACGGAGAGGAAAGTATGGTCTTCTCAGTGGCCACTTTCTCCAGTGATGAGATACAGGATAAACATGTCGCCAAGAAGGTGATCAGTACTTTGACAGACGTGACATCAGACTACCACTCAGATTCTTCCTCAGAAAAAGAGAGAACACTCACTCCCCCTCTCACCATTGACACAGGCCACAGTTCCAAGGGATTAAACCCAGATGCTCCCGAGTGGTATCCAAGTAAAACGGCACTTGCGGAAGGTGACATTCCTCCACTGCCCACGTGTGATTTCATGCCTCAGAACTTCAGGGTCCCTCTTGACCAGACATTCCCCGGACACACTGATGGGTCGCAGATCTTGTTAGTGTCGCCAAATATATTTGTAGATCTTTTTTCAAAAATGAATCAATCAATAAAATGAAACTGCTGACGTTTAGCCTGGGTTTTAACTTCATCAAACGGGCGTGGGCCACCTTCTTCATATTATTCGTTCTCAAAACCAAGCCAACATATTTGGACAGCCTAAAAACATAATTATTCCAACCTTAACCAGTTAATGTCTAACCCTAATTCTAACCTAACCAAAATTCTAATTTTAGCTCTAAACAACTAGTATCTTAGAAATCAGGTTCTCCTTAATTAGGACCAGGTTTTGATCTCCATGAGTACTAAGTGTCCTGTAAGTGTTTAAGCCAGACACAATCCTAAAGAGGTAAAAAGTACACACACATGCACACCAATACTGAGGTGTTAACACTTATTTTGTCTAAATAGACTATTTTTGCAGGACAGTAAGGGTGCGCATTTGACTAAATACCTCACTGCCAAGATACGCTCATTCGTCTAACTCTCTTCATTCTTCTTACACTAAATGTCCTAGTGCTCTATTGTCCACTAAAGGTCTCGTTTGACCTGTGGTAACAGTGAAACTGTAAGCTACTGGTAAGGTTATTAGTAACACCTGTGCTTTCCCCACTACGACAAGCTGTGAAAGAAGCCTGTGGGTGACAAAGACATGTTGAGACTTCTTTTTTTGAAGATGAATCATCCCTAGTTGGCTACGCTGGTAAGTCACTAGAATTGCCATGTCTGGCTTCAATATACAGTTAAAGGAATACTTAGCTTTGTATTACTAGAATAGAGGTCGTATTTTTGAAAAATAGTGATTCCCAACCTCAGTTTTCCCTGAGTCCAGAATTATCTTCATTATTTTCTTTGTTACGTGCCCACCAGTGACACTTGGTCCGAGGCTTGAAACTGCAATGCTAATTCTGGACTTTTTAGACCCACTCGTAGGGGGACGGGACCTGATTCCCAGAATGTAAACAGTGTCCACCATCTTTGCTAACAGGACCAAGTGTCACTGGTGGGCACTTAACAACGAAAACAATGAAGATATTTCTCAACTCGGGGGAAAAATACTACCCTTATTCTAGCAATACAAAGCTAAATGCAAATCGGTGGAGTATTCCTTTAATTGTGTGCAGGCTCACACACAAACACTGTCAAAATACATGACAATTTTTTTGTAAAATGAAATGAAAATGTGTCCTTTTAAAGCGCTGAGATGAGGTCAAAAGTGTAATGAATATAAATTCAGTTTAGGGCCGCACTGTGGATTAGTGCTTATTGAGAGATGGCTCCTCAAAACCGTGACCCTGGACGACCCTGTATCGACACTTTGAGTGTCCTTGTGGAAGGAGCCAATCTACACTTAATGGACTGTCCAGTTCAGTGGTGCGGCACCGGCTGTCCTCACTGTTCAGGGGGGAGATTTCCTCGAGTCACTATCATATTATTCTACTGATGACTGTCTTTAAGTAAGTATGCAACCTCATCATCTCGGCAAGAATTTGCCGCTAAGCCACCGTGCACTCGAGGAGCTAAAGAGCTAAGCAACTTATCAGGAGGCTTCCGCTGCAGGGCAACAAAGCCGGCCGAGAGTGCAAACAGCAACATGGGTCCAAAGCCCTGCTTATGTCATCGCTTCTCTGGGTATGGTGAAAAAAGTGCTACTTTCATTCCACTAGTGATAAGGGAGAGTGAAAAGGCGTGAAACCGATGTATGTAATGCTGATGGACGTAGTAAGTCTCTGGCTGAGCAGGAGTGGAGTGTGCAATTCAGGGGGGAAAAATGCAACATCAGCACTGGTTGGATTTATTTGAATGAATGGACTCGACTCGGCGAAGGACTGGGGGTGTTTTGGGGGTGGGGGGGGGTGTTTGGTGTCAAAGCAAGTGGCTGAGACATGGCTAATGCTTCCAGTGAGCTGTGGCCACCTAAGTAATTACTACCTCCGCTGTTAGGTTAATCCGCAGAGCAGAGCAAACTCAGGAGAGTTTAGCTCAGAGCAAATGTCAGAAAGGGACACAGACCTGTCTCAGTGAGGATGTTTGAAAACCATCACTTCATACATTCTGAAAATCTGCTCAGGGACACACAAACACAAAGGTGTGTGTAACAATCAGGGTTGCAAATTGTATGAATCTTTGGTCAGTTAATCACATACAATAAATGATCATGTGCTAAATTAAATTTTTTAGCAAATGACACAAACAATAGCAATAGCCTCATTAACATCATTTCTTGCATTCAGATTTTTTTTCAAGCACTGATGACATAATAGATGATATATAGTGTGGCTGAAATGTAAACAAAGAACTAATTTCCTCTCTTAAAATTACTGACAGGTCTCATCATGATTTAAGGTAGTTATTTTCTACGATATGTTTTCTAATGGTTGTGTTCCAGTATCCTGCTGGTTAGGATTCAAATACATTCATTCACTGTAATCTAACAGGTAAACAGTTGCATTAATGTAGTAAATATTTCTATGACACACCATTGACCATGTATAGATCAGAGATGAATAGAAAATATTTATGAAGCACAAGACAAGGAAGTTCATTTTTAAATCTTAAGAACACCAAAAAAAACTTATTGGGGAAAAACAAACTACATGAAACTGCCTACACTTACTAAAGAATAAACATAGCAAAGCTTTTCTTCTGTAATGCATGGTTTACTACACAAAAAAAACAAGAATCATTACAACAGCAGTTTGCTGACAGTTCATTACAGTAGGTGCAGCTCTTCTCCTCCACCTGTTACTGTTCACCACAAAGTCTACAACAAACCAGCTGTGCATCACTCTCTCTCTGTGTCTGGAACTATAGTGTCGCTGTCAAGAGTTTACCTTTGCGTTCGGAGCGTTTCTTGCGTCTCCTCTTGAACCTGCGCCGGATCAGGCAGTAATAGGAGTCCTGGTTCTGTGTGCCGTTGGTAAGAAGGGCCATGCCTCGATCAGCACTTGTGCCGAGTGTGGAGCAAACTACACTGCTGTCCAGAACTGGCCTTGCTGTGATCTGACTGAGAACACTCACGGATAAGTCTACCTGTCCCTCACCTCTCGCAGCCAACGCTGTCACACTAATGATAACATATAGTCAGAGTGGCCAACTCCACACACCTGCAGCGTTTCTTTGTTTCTACTTTAGTCCTTCCCTCGTCTCCCAACACTCTTTCCCTCCCTCCCTCCCTTGCCTCCATCTCCTCCTCCTCCTCTCGCCGTCTCTCTCCGTTGACTCCATGTCTGCCCTATCAGTAGTCAGAGAAGGAAGACGAAAGAGGGAGAGTGAGAGGAAGAAGGAGGGGACTCTCGGGGAAGAGAGGCTCGTCTTTTCAGAAGGGTTATGAATTAGCACGGTGAGCAGAATCACGGCGTCCTCGCCCGTCTAATCCCCCTCACAAAGTAACTGACATCTCCGACGGGCGTTACGTTTCCTACGTTTCCTCCGACTGCTTTTTCACCTCATCACACAATTTCTGTAGCTGCACTGCGGTGGGGGATCATTTTAGCATTCAAGAAAATCACTAACTACAACTCAAAAGTACAAACATAACACTGGACTTTTAATGTTACATGTAAATATGCTTCATTATTGCAATAATGGATTCCCTTTTGACCTTGCCCCTTCAACTACATCTCAAGTGATCATGCTTGTTTTCCCTCTCAGAGGCTGAGCAGGAAGGGAAGGATAAAAGATATGCACTGCCTCTCTCTAGTGGTCATCTTCTGTAATTACACGTGCAGAGGCACAAAAGCACCCGTTTCTTTTAGGCCTTACAATAGTGAAAATACACATTCATACAGCACTTGTTCACACGCGCATGGTACATCAGGGGGGCAACTTGGGTTCAGTGTCTTGCCCAAGGACACCACAGCATGTGGAATGAAGGAGAAGTGATTGAATCAGCAACCTTCAGATTAGAGGACGACTGCACCTCCTGAGTCACAGTCGCCCCTGGCTGAAAGCCCACTAATGCTGATTGTGGTTGAGTGCTAATGTTGTTGTTTTTTAAAGCTATGTTAGTTATGCTGATGATGAAAAATAGAGAGAGAGAGAGGGGACACTCACCGTTGGCTGTGGTGTGCGACGTCTGTGATCGTAACAACCTGATGGAAACAAAGACGAGATGTAAGTAAACGGCAGATTTTTTTCAGGGCAATTCACCTGCGGCCTCCCATACACAATCATCAGTTCTCACATATACAAACATACAGGCATACAGCATGTCAGGCACTGGGCGTCAGACAACGATATATAAGATTAGTGATTAGCACTCTGGCCTTTGCAGCAAGAAGACCCGGGTTCCCGACCCAATCGGAACAAGGGCCTTTCTGTTCTCCCCGTGTGTGCGTGGGTTTTCTCCGGGTTCTCCGAACTTCCTCCCACAGTCCAAAAACATGCAGTATGGGGATTAGGTAAATTGGACCATAGGTGTAAGAGTGGATGTTTTTTTGTCTATGTATGTGGCTCTGTGATGGACTGGCAACCTGTCCAGGGAATACTGTGCCTATGTCAGATGAGATTGGCACAGCTCACCCTGTGACCCTCATGTGGAGGATAATTCGCAGGACACTGTAAAAAGAAAATGACTTCAATGACAAACTTAACTAGTAGTTACTTTAGTTCGATTTAACTTAATTAAAAGCAGCTCAATTATGGATATTGAGTCATTTAAACTATACTAAAATATTAGTGTATTTAATATTTAGTATTTAATTGAAGTTAATTCAAACTAAGATGTTGAATTTACTTAATTTATTGAAGTTTTTACCAATTGAAGAACTTTTGTTTACTTTGTCAGCCATTTTTCTTTTTTCTTTAGTGCAGGGCAGATGCTCAATTATGGTTACTTCAAAAGCAAACACCGACATTAATTTGACTCAAAGTAGGGTTGAATCAATTTATCAATTTATTCAGGATTCACCAATTTAAGTTTTCCTTTTTTGTTTTAGTTTTTCTCAGTAGAAGATAGATGGTAAAATCTGTAAGAGCCATTTGTGCTGTTTTTGTTTGTGGAACCTCCCACCACCATGCAGGAGGACGTGCTCTCCATAAGGTAACGGTGATATACTGTACCTCAGGTTAACAGGAGTGTTGGTTGTTGCTCAGTCTATATAGATTAATAATGTCTTTGGCCTTTTTTAAATCCCCCGATCTCCCCCAAGATTGAACACAGGTCTCTATGCCTGACCCCGGTGATTTTGCAGCAGAAGTTTACAATGCTGCCGAGAGCGTGTCTGTCCTTGGAAGATAAAACACTGAACCAACAAATAAAAGACAATGTTAATTTATAAAAGATTACTCGGCCAGGCTTCTACATCAGATGGATTTTCCAAACTTCACAATGAATCAATTCTTAAAAAAAACTGGCATTTTTTTTCCAGTCGGCCATTGTTTAAAGTAAGGACATGCAAGTTTTCCCCCCAGTAAAAGTGAATAAATCTGTTTATTTAGCTGGAAAAATGTGTTTCTAATTAATTTACTGCCATGCAGGCTTCATGCTACTTAAACGCCTTCCTTAAAGCTTGGCAGACACAAGAGCTTGTAAACGAATCCTTGCTGCAGCTGTGAAAGCCATCTCACATCATAAATAACCTTTTGTTTCTTGAAGGATAACGACAATAAAAGGCTGTCAAGTCCTTTTGTTAATATTTACACTGATGTGAGACGAATGGTTCAGCAGGACAGTGATTCTAAATACAACCGAGGAGCTATCAGTGGCTACTGCTGTTGCTGCTACTGTTGTTGTTGTTCTTGACAGGACAAATCAGCCACTTGCTCAAGTATTAAAAAAGGCCAGCTACTGAATCTTTTTTTTTTTATTATTGTTTGGGTAAAAGTCTAGACTTTTGTGCATTTAACACAACAGATGTTGAACCAAAGTGTTTTAAATAAGGCAAAATTAAGTGCAATTAAAAAAAAGCAACACATTTAAAACAATGTCATACAGCGTCAGGTTTTAAAGTAAGGGTCAAAACTGAAAAAGATGAGACTTTAAATCAGATTTAAAAACATGGGATGGGGAGACTGTTCCAGAGCTTTAGGGCAGCCACAGAGAGACCTTTGGTTCTTGAATGAAAGATGGGGACTCATGAAAGGAGGATCTAAGAGGCCCTGGAGCTGAATAGGGCCTCTTAGTACTCTCTACAGATACAGAAAGACAAAATGTTTTAAATGTCTATTATTTTTTTTAAAGAATAATAATAAATACAGAAAGCTGCTTCAACAGGTCAAAGTGTCAACTATGAAGTTTGACCTACATTTATACTTAAAAGTCCTTAAAACTGGAGTGGAACTATCATTAATGTTACTGGTCAAACCGGTGTTTGTCCTACTATTTAATTACGAGGAATAATGTGCTGTGAAAAAGGTCTTATGCCAGATTTATTCAACACATGGCACAGGTTGTATGAGTTAAACTCACTGACAGTTGAAGTCACATCATTTCAATCCAAACGCCAATGATTATGAAATTAGAGAAAAGATTCAAAACAACAGATCTGATCTAGGAACCACATACTGAAGTGACACTAGTCCAACTTGAAAATCTGAATTTAGGATTGGATTTCAGTGTCCACACCACACAGCACTGAAAATCGGATACGACGAGTCCCTAAATGTGATGATAATAATAATGTGTACTCAGCTGACCTGAGTGATTATGATGCAGCAAATGCAGGGTGGATTAAATATTAATACATTTACATTTGAGATTCCATCATGATTAAACTGATTATAGACGCATAAATGACCATAAATTACTTTGTGCAGCGAAGCAGTAAAAGACTCAGAGTGTAGAAGAAAACCTTTGGTATTGTTTGTTTGACATGTTCCAGTGTGTGATTAACAGTCATTTTGATGTACAGGTTGAAATGCTGCTTCTGAAGTGCAAAAAGTAGGTAGTGAAACATACCAAAAGCCCACAGAATATTAATAAGAGTAAATTTACAGGAAAGCTTGAGGAAAAAAGGCTGCCTTACAGCTCCATATCCTTCATGGCAGATAAGAGAAATCGAGGACAGAGAGGACGTTAAATTAATAAGAGACAAGGAGGGAGAGAAATAGAGAAGTAGAAATATAGAAGCTCAAGAAACGATGCGGAAAAAAAGGACAGAAATGTAAATGAGGAGAAGGAAGCGAGGAAAGGTAACATCAGGTGAGGAGAACGCTCTGCGCCTGCAGGGTCATTAAAGGTCAAACCAGGCAGTTTCAACTGCTGTTCCACTCCCCCCCTCTGCTCCACTCCCACAGCTTGATATAACACGTTCTGAAAATCTAAAATGAGAGGTTTTTGGGGGCAGAGGCTTGACAATTAAACAAGTTAAACTGAGCACAGAGTGAGGGGAAAAGTGGAGACAAGCAGCCGAGGAACAACAGAGACAGATTTATGGAAGACGGTTAGAAAGAGAGAGAGGGGAAAAAAAAGCCAGACGACAGATTCAGGATATGAGCTGAGGGACGCAGAAGACAGACAGCATGTGAGGAGAGACATGGTAAAACTTAAATATACTCCAGGCACAAATTCATCTTTTCACCTCTTTGTCCAAGCCAACCATAACGACAGCTGGCCAAGTCTCACCACAACCGCCTTGGCTGCGCGAGTGTTTTTTTGTTTTGATTTGTTGTTTTTTTTTCTTCTTCTTCTTCTGAAAACTCAAGACAGGCTACTCCGTTTCCCCGTCTTAGTTTTAATTTATCGAGATGGTGCAGAAGCTGCAGACTCGGGAGACCGGGAGTCAGTTCAGCGGAGGCCCGTGTTGTTCCACTGGCGGAGTCTCTTTCTCTTTCATGAACATTCTCCACACACACACACACACACTGAACGGACGAGAGGAGAGAGCGAGAGGCTGCGGTTACGCCACCAACTCTCTGCGGCTCCCCAGACTTTATAAAAAGGCATTCCTGACTCAAATAACAACTAAACTCCCAGTGGCCTTTACAGTGGTTTGACAGAGGAACACAACCATTGACAAAAACAACCTCTTAAACAGTTTGACGGGGCAAAACTCCAGACTACTGTGGTGAAGCCCATCTGTTAGTTCGTACACGTACGCGGCCAACAAAAAGTGCAAAAGCTCTAAAAACAGACTCGGAGGGGCTCTATTTTTTTATTTATTCAAAAGCAATTTGTCTGGATTTAAGAGCCTTTTGACGAGAGCTCAGCATCACCTCATAGCTGCTTAATATCACAGTCCACTGATAGAGTGGTAACATTTACTGATGCGTGAAAAAAGGGGAAAAAAAGGAATAACATTATTGCATTTACGACATGTGAATACAGGAATTCAGTTGTAAATAAAAACATTTCATTATCACAAATGAGAGACTGTGAAGGACAAGTGATGAGGTGTGAAGAAGAAGGAGAAGAAAACTCGACTGGGCTGATGATTGGGCCAATTCTATTAATAATCTGGGCTGATATTATACTTATTTATGTATGCTTACACTTATTGTGTTATTAGAAATGATGCTATGTCACTAGCACTTTAACTATCCAAAACTTTATTTGACATATTTTATTTTTGATGAATATTAAGTTAATACCGGTTGTTTTTATTTGATACATATAAATAGTATGTTATGTGAGTGGACCGACACAAGACGCAGTTAATGGGGACAGTGTCAAGCAATTTAAGGCATCATTTGTTGTGATATTTTATCAGACGGAGGAAAATAAAACACAAAATATCAATATCATCATATATCAGTTACTGGATGCTTTGATTTCTAAAAATAAACCCGGCAAGAGCCATAAAATTCTGTCAACCACTACAAAAAAACATGAACAAGCAGTATGCAAAGAATAAAAAGAAATATTAATATATATAAAAAAAGGTCTGCACATTGTCTTTAAGCTCCAGTATGTAACTTCTGTTGCCAAGCCCTTGCTCGTGTCGTTACGCATCAGGTGAGTCTGCAGAAACCTTCCGGGATCATTCATTTACCTAAGGTTTGCTGCTGTTTGCAAAGTAAAATGCATCACACCCTGTGTCTCCACAGACAACACAAAACCAAGCTCCGCTGTACTGAAGAACACAGGTTACACACACACACACCACGGCTGTACTGGCCAACACTGAAATACTGTAATAGCCGCTTAACAGCCGCGCCGTGGACGCCGCACAGAAACCTGACATGTAGGCATGAGCCCGTCCTGCAGCGGCTGAATACCTGAGAGCAGAGGCAGATGAAAAATGTCCAGGCAGGAGAGGAGTTTCATTGCCTTGTGAGGAAGTCGTGTTCCTAAAGCAACATGTGCGGAGCCTCATCTCGTGTGCAGAGTTTGGCAACAGCAGGAGCAGGAGGGGGGGATGTGTGATGGATTAGCAGAGACAGGAGGGAAGAGCCTTTGAGAGCTTTTAGAGCTAAGAGGTGGTGTGTCTGTGTCTCTGTGTGTGTGTGTGTGTGTGTGAGAGAGAGAGGGAGCTGCAGTCATTTTAGTGTCTAATAGGTGCAAACCTCCTCCTGGCTCTCTGAAGATTGCAGGTGGACGGCAGTGGGCGGATGGAAAACGATACAAGAGCTTCGATTAACTGGACAGAGGTGATTAGAAATACATGGCAAAGGGAAAGTGAAAAGGCATCTGAGAGCGGGCTGGACACAAACCAAGTCAGTCGTCGATTATGAAAGAGAGACAGAATGCCCAGCTGACTGCGCATGACTGTAAACCTCGACTCCTGCTCCTAAAGGGCGCTTTCACCCATTTTTTTCCCCCCACTTGTTCAAATGAAGGATATATTTAAAATCATTACGATGCTGCTGTTTGTTTCATTCACTATCTATTCCAGAGTCAGGTTAAATTTGACCAGTTTTTTTTTTTCCTTTTAGGGAAGCGACTATGACGTCGAATATTTGGCAATTTTATTCTATTTTTTCCAATCCCAACTCACTCTGTTGTTGTGGGAATGAGACTTGTATCTCAGATGCACTGTCTGGTGATGGAATAACACATTTATCTCTGGAAATTAGTAAAAAACTGTATATTTTTTGGGTGAAGTGGCCCTTTAAGTCCAAAATCAGGCCATCGGCCACTCTCTCTCATTGTCTCTGAAAAACACACACACACGCACACACGTTGGTCTCACATTCTTTGTGTGGACACTCAGACATAATGCATTCCCTAGCCCCTTACCCTAACCTTAACCATCACAACTAAATGCCTAACCCTATAATACCAGTACTTAATCCTCAAAAGGCCTGCTCAAGTCGTGTGGAGCAGCCAAAATGTCCTCACAAAGATAGATTTGTTTGACAGTTGGTCCACACAGCTTATTTAAAACATGTATACACACACACACATGCACACACACACAGGCCTACTGCAATACCACTAAATGCTCCCTCCTCCCTCTGACCTATCTTTTTCTCACACACAAAGAGAAACACTTTGATTAATGCATCACTTAATTATGTTTGTGTGTAATTATACTGTGACTGACTGTGTGTGTGTGTCTGTGTGTGTGTGTGTGTGTGTGCGCGCAATAATTCAAAGGACGTGTTAAGCTGAACGGCCTCGCTCGGTTATTATGAACGTCTGGTCATGTTTTTGTTTTGCAGCAGCTTGTCCAGCAGAGGGCAGTCACGCTACAGTATAACTATACTTTTGCACACAGTATGAAGTACATGTACTGTATGGATTTGGGTTGGGTGATTATTTTGGGGGGGGATCTGCTGCTTGTGTATGTGAGCCAGTTTTACAATGTGCTGCTATATCCTTGAACACAGGCGAAGGTCAAACCTTCTCAGTGGATGAGAAGAACTTTATCTGGGGTCATTTGTGGGGCACTGTCCAGCATATATATATATATATATATATATATATATAGATATATATATATATATATATATACATATACATATATATATACATATACATATATATATGTCTATATATATATATATATATACATACATATACCTGATATTGCTGTATACATACATATGTAATAATTATACATTTCAGGTTTTTTCTTCTTAGACCAGGCAACAAGCTCAATGAAATTCTTTTGTTTGGGTACTTGGCTAAAAAATAAGTTTTATAAAAGGCTCATCAGCAAGTACTTTTGCATACAAAATGATATACAGCACACTTGTATGTCATGTACGGCTGTATGTTTGCAGCCATTTCCAGACATGATGTCCAGAGAATTGGTCTCGACACTTCTTCTCCACAATTTTTGCCATTTACATACAAACACAGCGGGAGATCTGCACCTCGAGTCAGACGCAGCAGGAGAACCTCGTCCAGGTGAGACGGCACAACATGCGACACTCACTTTTCTTTTGCAAGGACACACTCTTGTGACTGTTACCATCGGGCAAGACGAGACAGAGTTCCACGCTGCAAATCTAATCAGTTTAAGAACACATTGTCCCACTGAGTGTCTCATTCTCTCAACTCTTAACAGTAGCCTAATATAAACAGTGACAATCACACAGATCATCTTTTGATGATTTTTGTGTTCTCACGTCCTGCGTTCACAGAGTTCAGTGATCGTCTGGCTTAAGTAACAACGGTAATTTGTTCTATAGGTTTCACATTTTCTTTGTGTCCCATTTTAATTGTGTGACGCTGAATTGAGGAACACTTGGCAGTCGATGTGAGACCTAGTCCCACGAGTAGTTACTGCAGGTGCTGGGGGGGTTTAACAAAGCAGGCAAGTCCTGCAGTATTTGTCACAGTGCAGGACTCTGAGGATTCTGCGCTGTCAACACTTATTTTTAAAAGAGGTTGTGTTACTTTATTGTGAATTTAAATGTTTAGTACGACACAGAGCTGTGTTCAGTCCCTGACAGTGATACTACCAGTCTGGGATTAGCACTCTGGGACGCCACTGAGAGATTATCCTTGATGCTGCACCAATAACACCGTGTGCCGTGGCCCTCTGATGCAGGTGAAGAAGCAGCTGGTGGCTCCGCATGTATCAGAGGAACCACCTGGCCTCGACCAACGCACCGACAGTGAGTGTACGCAGCGGCACACAAAGAGTGGACGAAAACGCCGAAGAATAAACACACAAAAAAAATGTGTGATCACTCGCAATATTTCCACTACGACTTTGCCAGAAACGAGTCACTTTCTGCACATCTGCATAAACAGTGCGAGTCCAGTGTGAAGGAACGGAATGCACACGGACATCCCAGAATAAACGAATAAGAGAAATGACAAAAAAATAAAATATTGTAACTACATCTTCTAGTAGCTCTGGAACATCTGATTCACCCTTCCATTGACGTCATGCACTGTACGTAAGACAGGTCACAGTCACACACTACTTATGAAAGAAGTGAAAAAAAGTCAAATTTTATGATCAAACAGCTTCATATGATCGCTGATAATGTATGATGATAATGTACTCGATTAATCGTTTATTAATCATTCATTTAATTAATTAACTTTAATTATTTAAAGAGGTTTTAATAGATTTTCCGGCTTCTTCAATGTGAGTATTATCTGGTTTCTTTTAGAACACCATTTCCAGGTTTGGTAAACACCGCTCAAAACGTCATATTATGGACCAAACAATTACTGGAGAAGTTATTAAAAAGAATACTTTGTAGCTGACAAATGTATTTTTTACCCATTTATTCATGTAATTGCTGCTCTGTGACCACATTGTTTGTGTTGATACCAATCAATCTGTCGTCACTTATTTAAGACTTCAATCGGCAAAAAAAGATGGAATTTATCTTCTTTTTTTTTTACCATTGTTCCCTCCAAACAAGAGCTTCCTTTTATTCTAAATAATTGCATGTGCAAAAAAAAAAAGAGGAATTACAGCATTCTTCCCATGGGAGTTTCCTACGCTTCCCAGGACGGCTCTCAGCTCCACGTTGCTGGATGTGGTCTCCGCTTTAACCAGGCCTTCGGTGACAGATCCACCGAGGCACGAGCATTACGGTGATGTTTCCTGCGTATGTTACACGTCTGCATGTGTGTGTGCATGTGTGCTTAATATAGGCATGAGGGGAAAACATGGGGTGTCTACATGTATTGATATACACCTGGAGGGCAGAGCCGACGCACTGTAAGAGAAGAAGTGTGGGAGACGGGGGGGGGAAGCAGAGGTTACGGCCTTAACGTAATATCATTTTTGATATGCAACAGAAAAGGGTGTTAATATACTGTGTATATCAACAGGGATGTCAGAGTCTGCAATGCCTATAGAATCCATAACAAATGACGAATCCCTGGCTCCCGTTTAGAATAATAACCCGGGAGTTCTCTGCTGAATACCAATCAAACTGAGCGACTGTGTGTCGTGTTGTGGTTCGCGTCAACTCTGCTGCTGCTGCTGCTGCAAAAGCCGGATTCTGACAAGAAGCAGGGAAATCCTTACAAAAAAAAGAGAAAAAAAAGCATGTTGTCATAGCAACACAGCCTAAAAAGTTGGCTGCTCATGTTCCAGTTGTAGGTAGGCTGTGTGGTGTAAATTTAGAACGTTCATATCAATTTAACGAAGGGGAGAAAGAAAAAAAGAAGTGTTTTGATCTTCACCGTGCCGAGGTGAATCATATGACTAAGGTGCTTTCAGTTTAAGTGCCAACGTGACACAAATGAGCCAGAAAATATCAACACAATTTATGTGATTACGTGACACGTTTATAATGTGAACCTTTGTTTTTTTCCCTCTCAGGGAAAATGAACACTGTGTGGCTTAGATTAGCGGCACACACGCACACACACACGCAACACGAGTCGCTCTCCATAATCTACAACAGGATTTTCTAACCTGCCCTCAGTCAGGCTGAGGCACGACACATTTCCTCCTCACTTTTTAATAGTCCGCGCCGTCTTACTCTACGGACTACAACACCAGACGTCAGCGTTTCCTCTGATGACGAATGAGCCGCTGCACTCGGCCAATTTATCTTTGCTACACAGCTGTGTGCCCTTGTTACCGACACAACCTTCCCTTTCCCCGTATTCCACAGAAGGTGGTGGTGGTGGGGCGGGTGGGGCGGGGGCTGAGGTCACAGGGAGAGAAATAGATCCCATCAACAGAAGTGAAAAGGACACAGATTCTTTAAAGCAAGGAGGGACGGAGCGACCGACCCCGGCCGATTCATCTGAAACAATCTCTGGCATGTGGAGATAATCGACATCGATACCAAGGCCCGGCTAATAAAACCCATCTGCAGCAGACGTTACCTTACATTACCCACATTCAGAGCTCCACACACTGTATTTAACTGCCTACTCTTCAAGGACCTGATTTAAGTGTTCCACTGCACTTTTACTTTTGACATCCGTAAGGCATTAACTAGCCCGGGAACCATAATGCAGTCCATCATTTAATCAGAAAAGAGGCTAGAAATCAAAAATAGCAACAAACAAAATGCTCGTAAAGGAGAGAAATAATTCAGATAATGCAAAGTGTGCTTTACGAGAACAGTCCAGTACGATTTTACATGATGCAATAAATGTATTTAATGAAGAGGATGATGACACACTGAGCATATTGTTTGCCAAGTATATGCTGAGTGTAGTGTGCCGTCTATAATAATAATAGATTTAGAAAAGCATGAAATATTAGAATCAATCACAAGATTAATGAGATAGTGTGAGATAAACAGGAGCAGACGCAGATTAAATTAAAGGGGGGGAAAAAAGACTAAAACTAATAATTATTAAATGTCTTTAAACTGAATGATCAATGATGACATTTCTATTCCACCACTGCCACCATGCAGTACAGTCAAATACTGTATAAGCATATGGAACACAGCCCTGAAAGTGTGAGATCGGTGTGTGTGTGTGTGTGTGTGTGTGTGAGCGCTGAGAAGGTTTTTACTGCACTGCAATGCGGTGTGACATTGAGGATAATGACTTCACACACACACACGCACACGCACACACACACACACACACACACACACACACACACACACACACACACACACACACACACACACACACACACACACACACACACACACACACACACACACACACACACACACACACACACACACACACACACGACTGCAGGAAAAAAAAAAACACACACACACTCAGAATACGAGAACGTTAAGGTGAGTAACGTTTTTTTTTAGCCCCTTCACAGTTGAAAAAAAACGCTCTGTGAGGTCATCCGTTATTGGACGACCAGGAGGAACCGCAGGGACGTCATGACAGGTGAGCGCAAGGTACTGCAGCACTCAGCGTGATTATCAGTGAGCTCGCTTACAGAAAGGTAAAAAGGTGAGGCTGTTTGGCTTGTTTTTTACTTTTTTTTTTTTTAAACGACCCACATGATTGCTTGCACTGCAGTATCTTATTTGCACATCCAGTGCAAAAAAAATGTGTTCCTGCCAACATGAGAGAGTGAGAGAGAGACAGACAGAGGGCGGAGGGACAAAGGGCAAAGGACAGTGAAATGGACAATAATGACTTTAGTGGTGGCAGTGAAGTGCATGCATGTGTGACTGGTGTTGAAAAGCTTGGACCTTCCACCAACCAGTCTGTTTATCGTATTGATTTTAAACTTCTATGAACTGTTTTTAAAGCACTCTGTATCCTTCTGAGCTCCTGCGTCGCTACACACCCCAACCAGAGCCTTACGGTCTTCTGACCAACTGCTGCTGGAGGATCCTAAAACCAGACTTAAGTCTAGAGGGGACAGAGCTGCCCCCAGACTCTGGAACAGTTTGCCCCTTCTCTATCTTAGAACCTCACAGACCCTAGAGACTTTTAAATCCTCCCTTAAAACACACTTCTTCTCCCTTCTTGTAATTGTATTGTTTTTATTCTCATCTATTCATGGAATTACGTATTTCTGTACCTGTAACCTGCAAGTTCATTTCTGGTAAGCACCGTGCTGCTGTGTTGTTATGACACTTTTTAACAACAATCAATTCATTTCCATACTGCATCACAAAAAAGTTTGAGGTCATGCCAAAAATGTGTTAAAAAAAACCTCTCCCTTTCCCTCCCGTCACCTGCCCTGGTGGGACTATGCAAGTAACTGCATGTGTGAAGGGTACCCATGCAGGTGTGTGTGTGTGTGTGTGTGTGTGTGTGTATCAAAGAGAGTATGCATGTATGCATTCCTCTATTCCCTTGGTGTTTCTATCTGGGGCAACCATCTGGGGAGTTGCTACGGCCTTGGTAAAGTGGGCAGCTGGCCATGTCTCGCTCTCGCTCTCTCTCTCTCTCACACACACACACACAGGGACGCGTGGAGGCACCAGGTAACACCTGTATTGCCACTGCATCCAGCACTGCAACCTGAGCTCTCATTACACTGGAGGCCAAGAAGGATAAAAACACGACACGTGAGCCTCAACAGGCAAGGCCGCGTCCTCCGAGTGTGCATTCGTCGTCCACATGTCGTCAGAATGCCTCAGAGCAGCATCCGCGTCAAATCGTCACAAATTGTCGTCTCCTTGCTCAGGCAGAGCAATAAGGGTGGGGCTAATTCACCTTTTTTTTTTTGTAAATCCACACGACAACACAACATACAAGCTGAAATGCAAGAAGAAGAAAAAAACAAGACTTAATTATGATTTAATTAGATCTAATTTGCTTTTTGAATCCTCTCATATTGACAGGGACGTAGTAGGTCATTTCAACTCATTCTTCATATTATTTAAACAGAGTCAAAATTTGCACAAAGAAGCGTAACCAGGTTTATTTGACCTGTTGTTCCAAATCAGAAATCTGTGATCTGTAAATCATACTCCAGGGTGAGTATTGACTTGAGAGAATACATTGCACGGTGGCGTCTCCATTTACTCCAGTATTATTATTATTACATAAAGTAATATCCATCAGTAATAAAAATAAAAACGTGGAAAAAACTAATAAAACTGGTTCAACACAAAACAAGAACTGAAAAAAAAAATACTAGTAGTTCTACAATAACGTGGAATATTTCATATCACATAATATTTGAATACATCTGATTTTTTTAGGATGTCTTGGCTGATTCAGGGTAAAACCTTGAAAGATTCACGGCACGCAGCTATGGTCTGACTGTGATAATGGACGAATGCTAAAATGCATGTTCTTGCAAGTTTGCATATGTTCCTCTGACACTGGATTCATTCTCATTTGCCAGGAATATGGAGTTCAGGCTAATTAGCCACTTCCAAGATGGAGACTAAATCCATCCTGCACGGCCTTCTCCAGCCTCCTCCTCCTCTTCCTCCTTAAGCCTCTGTCTTACAATGGTGGTTCAGGCTTTCCCACAGCGCTTCTATTCAGTGGTCCTAGATAGGATTACAACAGGGGTACTGGAAAAGTAGGGCACGGTATGTTTCGCTCTCATTTGTGCATGTGTGTGTGCGCGTGTGTGTGTCTTACATTGTGAGTAGATGACACAACATAAAATACAGGATATCCAGTAAACCAGGCTAATGCTTACACTTTGTAAAATGAGAGCCATTTGTGAGGAGCCTTTATCAATATGACCTACTCCTACACGATCAGCAAATAAATATGAGTACACCGGTACGGAAAATGTGCTACATTCAATTTGCAATCACAAAAAGAATTTCTTGACCCACTTATTACCCTCTTTTATGGGCTTTATCACATGTTAAGAGTGGAAGAATTGCCCTGAAAAGCCTTGTGGCTGTTGTTTGGGATAAAAGGATAACAAAAAAAAAAAAAAAGGACCTTTATCTTTAAATGGAATTTAAAGATATTCTTTCATTACAATCATGACAGTTGGTCCCAGGGAAATGTATTCATAATTGGTCATTTGTAATAATCAATTAATAATTAGCAGCAATATCATTTCGACTTTCACGTAATGTGGAGTATCTCAGAGAGATTTCCTGAACAGGAACAAGGTTTCATGAGAGCTGCGACCCCCGGCCTCATTCATATTAATAAAGCCTTAATAGCTCTCTGTCTTACACTTTGGGGGGGAATAAATGAAGTGAGATCTGTGGCGATGTGGTAAAGCTACCACGCAGTTGTGTGCTGTGTCAGCCTCTCCGGATTATAACCGGCATGCACGTTACTCAGAGGAAGGCCTATTTAACCCCCAAACTGCTCCACGATGTCGCTGCTTGTTTGGGCACAGGATTAACGGCTCCCATAAATGAATGTGAAAGCGGAGCAAGAAAACAAACTTCAGACGATGGCATGAGACACAACCAATAATCAGCCTCCAGAAAAGCAGCAATACTACTGTAAATAAAGCAAAGTGGCAGCCTCCTGGTGTGTTGTTGATGGTGTCAGTGTGCCAGGCCAGAAACCACAGAGCAGGAAGTGAGGCATGGGCAGATGTGGCGCCCAAGCCTCACTCCCTCTGCCAGGCCTCCCCTCCCCCCCCTTACCCCCAAGCTGCCCTCCCCACTCCCCGTCTTTCTACTCTTTGTTATTTTCGCCCTTCTCTATCTCCAGCCCCGTCTGAATGACACACGCCAACACAAACACGGTTGTTTCCTTTTAGCGCCGCGCGTTCTAAGCCTTTAATGATTGAATGTTTTGCTCCCAGAGGCCGACAGCAGAAGAGTGCGGTTGCTCCGGGGCACCTCTCAGGTGTGAGTGTGTGTGAGTGTGTGTGTGTGTTTGTGTGTGTGTGTACACTCAGCGGCGTCCTCCGCTGATAAAATGCACATTAGAAGACAGACCCGACTGTCCATAAAAGCCCTTTAAAACACACACATGAGCCGCATGTGAGTCAGTATCAATAAGATAGGGTGGTTGGAACATCTCTCTGGGATTGCCATCTGGCCATGCTGCCTCAAGCCCGCTCTACTATGGACCAGTGAACAAAGCTGGTCTGATTTGCTCACTGGCTCCTTTCTATCTCTCTACATGTCTGTGGAAATTTCTATTTTTCTGCCCGTGTGAACCTCGGAAAAATCCAAACACATGAGATGCTGCATGCAAAGAAAATAGCCTTCAGAAAATCCATGATGTACTAATGAGGTACAATATGGTATCAGGGCAGTGACATCACATCTAACTATTCAAATTATGTAAAATAAAGAAAAAGAAAAAAAAGGGCATCAGTTCCTGCTGTCTTTCCTCTTAGAAAGATTTAAAGACGTTATAGTGCAGCACCGTATATCTGACATGCCCCCTTCACCAGGCACGGGGTAACTCACGGGTTACTTTTTTAATAAGGGAGCACATTTCAAGCAGCACTGCTTCCATAATAGCCACACTTACTGAGAGGAAATATATCCTGGTGTTCTTTTGTCTTTAGTCTGTGGTATGTGTAACTCCATTATTACCATTTCTTACACTGTTAAGCATCCTATACTTCGGACACTTCAAAGAACGCTTTTCTTTCTTCTTTTATTGCTGTGTTGTGCAAACTTTTATGTCAGATTCAGTGACGTTAGCAGTGTTCTGGCAACTCAAGTTACGCACTGGATCTTTAATTTTAAGGGGCCTCATTATGTGTTTTTCTGTAGCGCTGGATTTTCGTTCACTGCCTCAACGTTTTAAAAGATCTTTGACCGTGCAGATTAAAACTCAAACTCCAGCGGTGCTTTTCCACTCTACAGTTCTTGCAAGACCCGACTCGAATCCATTCACTTTCTTTTTTGTTTTTCCATTAGCTAGAAAACCTGGTACCTTTGTAGTACCTGCTCTGGCGAGGTTCCAAGCGAGCTGAGCTGATGCTAAAATGTGATTGATTGGTCAGAGTGTGTTGTCACTGGAAGAGTCAAGAATGAAACTTAACAATGTCAAAGTGTACATCAATTAAAAAGACTTTAAAAGCAAGGACATTTCTAAAATCTCAATATTTAGCAGAGGAGTGTATTTAGCGACAGCACTGACAAAAGTTCTGCGCTCCGGTCACACAGGAAGTACTGAACTAAGCTTAACTGATCCTAAAACAGCCATAACAGAGATGGCAGTGTTTTTAGTTTCTCTGTGTTCTGTCGTGTAGACGGCAGGCTTATCCAGAGATAAATGTATGTGTTGTTATTTAAACGCAGGACAATTTTTAAAAAGTCATTTGTACATTTGGTTGTTGAAACTATGTGGAATAAACAGTGGAGACAGTGGGAGCTGATAATTAAGTAGAAACGGCACCAAGAGCAAAGTTGAAGTGAGACAGGGAGATATTTGGAGGCAAACTCAGACAGACAGACAGATAGACAGAGACCGGAGAGAGAGAGAAACTATTCTTGTCTTGTGAATCTCCTGCTTCGCAATGAATGAATGGAACTTGGAGCTGAGGCTCATTATCACCGAACACCTAAAATCCACTCCTCAAGCATCGCTGACGGGTTTAACGACCAAATAAAGAGATATAAAAGTCACTTTAGAAGAAGTGGGCTGTTACAACATGCTGTTAGCAGGGAGGACATGCTACAACGTCACTATTGAATGTTGAAGAACACGCACAGGCTGTAAACTGGTGGCCAACAAACTGAAGATGAAAAAATTTGTTGTTGTGAACATATAAATTATGCTTACATTCATAATTCTTCCGCAACACTGCATTGTGTGTATTTCTCAGGCATGAAAAATGTGTTTACTCTCAACTTGTGAAACAAACATTTTATGAATAATTTACACTGTTCTTTGTGTTGGGATGCAGCGAGGTTCTCTGTCGACTCATTACTTATATCACGATGCCAACAATGGTCAAAGGTTGTGGGTTCGATTCCCAGCTTAGATCGTCTACATGCTGATGAGTCCTTGGGCGAGACACTTGTATGAAAAGATTGAATGGGTGTGAATGGCAAAACTGTAGTATAAAGCAGGTTTGGATGTTCATCAACTCTCGAAAAGTGCTATATAAAAAGAGACCATTTACCATATATGCAGGTGATTTATGATATAGAGTGTGAAAATGATAATGATGTGTCATCAGAGATGAAATGACAGTCGGTATAATCACAAAACAAACATTCATTACCATTACCAAAACTAAAAAACCTCATCCTTCCTCTCAAAAATGTCTCAACCAGTGGAGAATAAGTTGGAAAAAGAGTGTCCCATTTTGCCCATGTCGTAAAAAAAACTTTAAACCAATCTAGAGTTTTATTTAGAGGACTCATTGTTTGAAATCTGCAAATTGCATCTTCAAAGCATTGTTGAGTTGCTATGAAAAAGCTGGCCCCTTCCAACAGTGTCCCTGCAGAGTCACTGTATTTACTCAGAGGCTTTTGTTGAGCACGGACACTTCACCACAACTCATTACAACCTGAAAGGACACACACAAACATCCAAAAGCGAGTGGCTGGACTCACCTAGACTCAGGCTTTTTGCTTTCTTTTCTTTTCCTTTCTTTTCCTTTCTTTTCCGTGCAAAGTAATCAGACAGTTCATATTATGTTACAATAATCCACTTGGGTGTTTTTTTGAGTTTCTATGCAGTAAAATGATACGGCCCCTCTAGTCCTCTTTCCTCTTACTGCTTTGATTGTGCTGGTCCACAGTGACCTCATGCTTCTTTTTCACTGTGCACCGTTGCACACGCCAGCGCGGTGATTCTGAAGATAATGATTTGAATCCATTTGCAATACGAGCCTGATTCACTGCTCTGACAGAACGATCAATTACTGAAACGTTCGCCATCATTTCCATTTAAGCACATCATCACTTCGCTTATGACACTCTAATCAATTCAAACAGGCCCTCTGTTGGCTTTCGCTGCTCACACACGTATGTGCGTGTGTCTGTGTGTGGTTTTGAGGTATTCGTCGCACAGAGCGACGGCAGATGTGAGAGGTAATTTGGATTCCCCCTGAGACGTTCTCTGATGTATTACACAAAGCGTTATGGGTAGATTTGCTGTCATTGAACCTGAGTGGACTTCAATGACACAATTCTCTCTCTCTCTCTCTCTCTTTCTTTCTTTTTCTCTCGCGTGCAAAGCTGCAGCTGGAGAAGCCATATCTTCCTCACGGCAGCTTCACATTCAGGTTTTCTTTTTTGTTTTTTTTACTTCAAAACTACAGGCATTTATCACGGTCCTGACAATCAAAAAAATGTGGGTAAACTTGTAAAGGAATAAAGGAATAATCGGCTGATCAATTAGATAATGATCAACAGATGCCAACTATGAAAAAAATTAAGATTAATATGGGAGATGAAGCACGGAAATGTGACAGCAAAAAAGACTCTCAATGGATATAATACAACACACTGACACTACATCACAATTATGCTCTCTCTCTCTCTGTGTGTGTGTGTGTGTGTGTGTGTCTCTCTCTCTCTGCTGCAGACATGTTATTTTTAGCCTGTCTTGACCTTCTGGCTCATATATATTTGCATGATAATCTGATTCACCTTAACTGAGGCAAAAACTTATTTTAACCTTGAAATATGCATGAAGTAAAATACAAAATGATCACCCCACAGTCCAAAAACATGCAGATGTGGGGATTAGGTAAATTGGATAGTCTAAATTGACCAGGGGATGGTGGTTTATCTCTATGCGATGGACTGGAGACATGCCCAGGACAGTTGTACCCCACCTTTCACCCTCAGTTGGGCTTGGCACCAGAAGTGACCTTCATGTGGAGGATAAAGCGGTGGAATGGATGGATTTATTTTATTTTTGCTTCGGTGAGCACTCATTTACTTCATCCTAAATCCCAAATTCTGACCGAAGTGACAGAGGTTATACTCACAGTCACAGGCGAGCACTGTTGTGCCAAAATGCTCCAGGCCATGTTTATGTAACCAGTTTCCCGAACGGGAGCGGCCCACACTCAAGCTGCGATGATGACACGATTGAAAAAAGAAAAAGAAGAAAAAGAACGGGTAATAGAGAGACACGAGGCTCCACGAGAGGAAACAAAATGTCGACAGACTGAACAGAGTGTGATTAATCGCGTTCATGTGGGCACAATGTACGTTTGACATCACCACACCGAAACAAGGCCGCGCCGCTTATATGGGAGTGTGGGAGAGTTGAAACACAATGACATAATGGGACAAACTAAAAACGTCTAAAAATGTGGAAAGTGCAAGAGACAACCAGCAGCACGCAGACTATTGGCAGCAGCGTTTCGGACATAAACAGACAATGAGGTCATGGGCTGCCAAGGCTGTTTTCTGTTATTGCGTTTCTCGTAAGTGCTCACCCAGGGCCTTCGACGGCACCCAGCCGAAACATAGCTTTAGCCTTATTAATAATAGCGCACCCCCAGAGCATATGGTGCTGCTCATTTGATACCAACTACGGCTGCGCTGATTGTTTTCCACCTTCCTCCATCCATTTTACTATCACCTAAAGAGACACCAAGGTAATGATGTTTGCTCTATACAGGATGCCAAGACAGAAACCCACCAGGCTCCGACCCGAGGAGGAGAAAATACAAAATGGGAGCAGGAAAGGAGCGAAGGCGCATGAATCCCCAAATCAAAATAGAGTCAAAAACATTCAATTGACTCTTTTATATTTTATATATATTATAAATATTTCTATTTACAGCCAAGAATACATAATGTCATCTGGTTTAAAGTGCGTGCCAACAAATGTCCGTCATTTTGTGCATGCAACATTTAAGAAGAAGCCATTTGTCATTCTGTCGCATACATTTTTTATATAGTGACTGAACAGTGAGGAAAGGGCCGGCATTCAACTGCCTCTGAAGACAGACTACAGTACTACAGTACTACAGTTTATGTTTTTTAAAGGCGGGAGGGGAAAATATGCTCGAGCAAATCTCTTGTTATTAAATATAACGAAGCAAATTCTGGTATTTTCTAAACAAAACAAAAGTTCTTCATGACTTTAGGTGTTCCTAACCACTGGAATTTGTTGATGGAGACATCGACCTTCAATATCAATATCAGGGTTTGCACGAGGCATTTTAAACAGGAACGTCTACGTAAAGCACGGCTTATTTTCAGCTTTAGTGACTCATTAGGCTCGGGGTAAAACAGCTGTCAACTCTTCTCCTATAGTCCTCTGTTAAAAGCCACTGAGCAGTGTTCTAACACACGGCACAGCACTGCAAACGTGACATCAACAAATAAACTATGGGGAAGCACTTTCAATTAATAATGACAACCGCAGCCAGTGAAGTGAGCAGAGCGGATGCGAGTAAGAAAACTCTGTTTCTGGAAGGAGAGGAATCAGAGCGACTCCGTGTGTAAACTTTTGTTTTTGTTAGAGGTCGACTGATCCAGGTTTCTACTTCTGGTTGTTTTTTTTCCCCATTTGATACAATATAAGAGATTAACAATAACAAATGATGCAAAAAAATGTACCTATAGTAATAATAATTTTATACCACTTTTAGTAATTTTATGCCTTCAAACCATGAAGCTGTTACCAACACATTTGTGCCATTTTAAAAGACATAAATATTATTCTCCCATGAAGCAGCAATAAACAGCCCACACAACACGACTCAGCTAAAATGGTATTGCTGATTTTTATTTACAATTTTTTTACAGTCAGTGCATAGTGAAGCACGCGACATATAAGATTTCTGGATCATATCGGGTTCTACATTATTATCATCCGTTTGATATCTGATCCAGCAGTTTTGCATCATTATCAGACAGATACTAATAGTGAGTAATAAAAGTAAAATCACATTTAAACAAAATATTAAAACCAGGTAATAGAAAACTAAACGTATCTGGATGTTAGTGCCGCATTTATCGAGTTTCTGAGAACAAAAATGTTTAAAATAACATCAACTAAGCTGGCTTTATACAGTATATTCTTGTTTTTAAATTACAAACAATCCATCAGCTATTATCTATAATGCTTATCCTTGGACACATTGCCCGCCTGTCATAGGGCAAACATACAGAGAGTCTTTAATTAGAATCTCAAATTAGCCTAACCCCAATCCACATATCTGCAGACTGTGGGAGGGAAGTCAGAGTAACTGGAGAAAACCCACACATACTGTAAACTCCACACACAAAGATACTGGGCAAACTGGGATTAGAAGTGAGAATGTTGCTGTTAAAAAAACAACTTTTTTTTCTCTAAAAGAAGTTTCTGATAAATGCAGTAAACGTTGCTCTGTGGCCAAATGGACGACAAAACCTGTGAAAACCATGAAAACAAACCGCATTTCTGTGTTCACCGAGTTGACATTCCCGGTAACAGAAGAGGGCTGAGAAGGCAAAACAGCCCACAATAAGCCTCCCCGCTGCAAACAAACACAAAGCTGACGATGATGATGATGATGATGATGATGATGAGTCACTCATCAGTGCTAATTTAGTGCGCTAATTTTATCAGTAAATTTCACAGAGATAAAGAAAACTCGCTAAGACAGAATGGCTGAGCAGCGTGAAATGTAACGCCGTCATGGTCACAGTGTCAAAGAACCGCCATACTGTGAGCGTGTTTGTGTGTGTTCTGCATCACCAACACTCTCATAACAAAAGCACATATTTTGTACATGATTTTACCTACAAAATACATCACTTTGACTTGACACTAAACTCCACTTTATCCCCAGAAAAAAATAAAACATTCATCAAATAATGAGCTTAAAACCCTCCACACCCTGGTATCTGCCTCGTTCCATCCGTGTGCCTTTCAATGCAGCGCCAGCCACCAGATGGAGCATTTGGAAATGTGTGTGCGTGGTTGGGGGCGCATGTGTGCGGCAGTATGTCCATTTGGCATAGCTATTCCATTTATTCCAGTTCTTATATAACGGAGATCATTCGAGAGAGATCTGACAGCAAACTCATGCCATGATGACACAGTAATGCTGAAAGGGCCTGATGCCGCGGGGAGGAAACATCATCACTATAGATCACAAATGTTATTCACTCAGCACAGCCAGTACAATACACACACACACACACACACACACACACAGACGTACAGCTGTGGCATGCAAAATGTATAAAAACAAATGCATCTTTTAAAAAAAATATGCACTAGTAAAGGGTTTTTCTTGTACGGGAGAATATGAGTGCCACAGAAGAAGCAGAAAAAAGAAAAGAAAAAAGCATGAATTCAGACTTTTGACTTTTTATATCATCTCAAATTCTGACTTTTTCTTTTATCTGAGAATTTAGACTCTTTAATCTCAGAATTCTGACTGTAATCTCAGAATTCTGACTCTTCTCACAATTCTTTTTTCGACTTTTATCTCAGATTTTAATCTCAGAATTCTGACTTTAATCTCAGAATTCATGCTGTTTTATTTCTTTTTTTACATGTGGCGCTAATGCTCTTCCGTATGCTTGTCATACATCTGCACTTGCTTATAATCCAAGTCCAAAATCACAGTGACTGCGGCTGCGCTGTAAAGCCGTGTTCCAACACTAGTGTCATCACCACATTATTAAGCTGGAATAGGCAACATACTTAAGGAATTAAGCAACAGTTCTACGATAACCTGTCAGCATCAGATACATCAATGGATCTGAGAGAGAAACAGACTTTTCCGTAACCTTGAAGAAATCTGGCCCGCGATGGAAGGACTCTGACCAATCACAGCACAGCTCAGAGATGTTTTCAGCAACTGTGCATACAGCACACACTCAAACCAGCATTGGTAACAACTGCCAATGCTGCAAATAAGGCTGGGCAACAATTCAATAACAATGTATGTTTGTTATGTATTGTGCAAACACGCTTTGGCCTTGTTTAGACTGAAGCCCATATCAGGTTTTTTTTTTTAAAGAGTATGCAGATTGTATCAAGCCTGATTTTTTGGCAGTCTGAACGGCTAAGAAAAACACATGAGATGCGGTCTTTCCAAAGCTGATTCAAACCACATACGGAGGTGGTTTCGAGTGTAATTTTGATTGGATTTTTACAGATCTGTTTCAATCTGAACATCTCGGTCGCTCAGATAGGATTTCAAAGTGTCTCCTGCGTCGCTCACAGAGCGACTGGAACACACGATCAAAACAGTGGAAGACAATAGTTTTAAAAAATCAGAGGAAAGTTTGCATAGCTCCATAGAAACAGGCACAGATTTCTGTCGTCCATTTTGTTGTAGACTACTTGTCTAAATAAAAGGGGCGTGGCCTGTAACTGTAGAAATCCATGTGGTAGAAATGTCAATATGGAAACATGCAGATCAGATCTGATCACTTGCAATCTATAATCTAAACAGTTGGTCAGGAAGATCAGATTCTGATCGGGTAGGCTTCCAAATCTGATTTGGCTGATTCTTTTGCCAAATTAAATTGTTTCTGTGGTTACCAAGTTGTTGTCTGTCTATTAAGTTAAGTTTTAAAGGCCCCACTGTCCAATTTCTATCTATAGTTCAGACCTGACATTAAGTGTTAAACTAAATCGTTAGAGGACATGTCATTGAAAGCATTACCCTGCAGTTACATTGTTCTATGTAAAGGAAAACATCCTGTATACCACCACCTGATTTAAGACTGTCTCTGTGGTAAAGCTTCATGAACATGGCAGCATTCTGCTGTTGGAAGGAGGAAGAGAAACACGAGGAACTGGCAGAAACCAAGAAAAGAAGTTAGAGCTGAGACCGAGCCAGTGATTCACCTTCGAGTACAATATTGACCTGATGCCAAGATGACACCGGAGTGGCTTTGGCAAGCCTCTGAAATGTTTTACCATTCGCAAAACTTCTTGACAAACTAACTGGTTCTAATGTTCATGCATTGTGAATAAACTGCTCGTCTGCCACAACATTAGAATCAGTTTGTTTTTTAACTCCAAGTGTCGTGACAGGTTGGTGTAAAGAACATGAGCGGCAAATTATTCCATCTGAAAAAGAAAAATTATAGGGAGAGAGAGACTCTTTTTATTGGCGTACTCTTTAGCAAACTACACAAATTTACTGAGAAGCTTTTGACTTTGACTTTTCCCATGGCTGGAAATGTGGTCTGGGATTTTAGGAGCCCAAAACCACTAATGCCAGCCTCAATTTTACATAAAAGAAAGGCTTTGGAATGGCAACATAATAAACCGTGATATTTTTAAGACTGTTTCGCCATAGCACATCCAAATTGATGGCGACATGATTGCAAAAGTCAGAAGTGACGCGGTGAAAAAGATCCCCTGCCATCTTAGCTTCCCTGTCCGCTCACAGACTCTTCCATTCTGCTCGGTTGCCTCCTCGCACCGGCTGAAAGGTTTGCTGCATGGCAGTAGGGGGTTGCTTAGCTTGTCAAAAAAAACCTAGAGTGCACACAAACAGCTCATGCATGCACAACGTCTAATATACACTCCATCTCTATTAATATTTGAAATCTTTATGCTCAATCTCTCATTGCCCCCCACCTCCCCCCCCTCCCTGTGCCACTCTAAGCATTTCTCTGCGATCCATCTTGTTTGTATTGACTGCTGCCTCAGTGAGGCAGGGGGTACTCAGTGACTCATTGAAGTGTGAAAAGCTCAGTTTGTCCTGTTCCATGGCTGCAAATGCTTTCTAAAGCCTAAATTAGGCAGGATTTGCCATATAATCCACAGCTTCATGGGTTGTAAAATATTAGCCGCGCTGCTTTGTAGTGACGACAAGGAGAGTCATTATCGGTGACATCACACGGCCGCTTCTCCTAAGGGTGGAGGGCGGATAAAAGGACGCGAAACAAGTCGGCCACTCGAGTGAATGCACCTTATGCTATTAAACAGAAAAGTAGGTCTGGAAGCAAACGACAAGAGACAACCAGCAAATCTAGATGTCACTGTGTGGAACATGTGCGTACGGGAAATGACATGAAAAGTCGTATTCTCTTCACGGAACCAATCCCACGCTAACTCTGTGGGGATGAACATGTTGTCAAACTCAACTGGTAAACTCCCTCCAGTCCATCCAACAAACAAACACAGGCATCTGAGAAAACAGTGTGTGCATGTATGTGTGTGTGTGTGTGTGTGTGCACGGCTTTGTGAAAGTGTGCAGCAAAATCGCTGGAGTAGCAATGAATTATATCAGGTCAGGTGCTTGAAAAAGAAAGCACACTCCATCTTGAGCGACCAGTTCATGCTGTTGCCATCAGGATGCAGATACAATCTGCCCAGGTGCAGAACAAACATGTTCCAGTCATCCTTTATTCCTGCAGTAATCAACCTTAAATGTCATTCCACGTTTATAAAATCACATCTTTGAAAAGTAGGTCAACGGGGGGGCCGGGTTTAACTTACAAGAACGAAACTTGGTACACGCGTTTATTAAGTTGGGATGGTCAAAAAAGGTAACGAAGACCAATGCTCTAAAACCAATAGGAAAGCCGCCATCTTGGATGGAACATAGACGCGGAGCCGATTTTAACTTAATATTTGTTTCCTGTGATGTGGCACTAATAATGTTTATATGTAAATGCTGGCTGTAACACAAACTGTGAGTTTGAGTTGAAAAGCTAGTTTTTTTGTAAAATAAAAAAAAACAAAAAAACAATTGGCTGTTGAATACAAATTAAATTGTAAAATACATAAAAAATAAAAACCAATTGGCTGTTGAATACAAATTAAATTGTAATTTTTTTTGCAGGTGTGACAGTGTACCTTTGTCTAGTTTTACCAAACAAGAATTGCATCTTTATAAATTGCATCCTGATTATAAATGAGTGAAATTTTAATCCTTATGTTGCAATTATGCCAATGAAACATTTAAATTAGCTTTCTCATTTGCTACAAAACGATTTCAATGCATTTTCACCACTCTCGTCAGAAATACGTCACGTCCAAACAAGACATTAAGAAAAATCCAATCCAAACATCAGTAAATGTGTCACAAGATGAAGTCAAAACAGCAGAGTCACCCCTGCTGGCCTCTCAGGTCACAGTGCGTTTCTGCTGAACATTCCCAGAAACTCGAAGCGTTGCTTGATCCATGATTCCATAAACATCATATATCTTAAAAACCTATGAGTGAACCGGACAAAACAAGCTATAATTTGATAGGTCCAATCGTTCCTGATGCCAGTCGAGGGGCAGAGCGCCCGGGGCATCGCCGCATCCTCTTACCGGAGTCTAAACGTGATACAGAACGGCGGCGAGAACAAATACCTGCAGCAGCAAAGGGAACAGGATGTCTCTATTCAGTAAATATTACACCCAGTACCTATTTATTGCGGGACATTAGGGTGCGTTTAGTCTTCCAATCACCAGCAGCATTTAATGTCCTGGTATAAAGTGTTCCATATATGCCGCCGTTAATAGCACGCATGGGAAATGAGCTATACTGCGATGCTAATACCAAGTGGAACAACTGTTGACAGAAAAATGCAGCAGCTAATGTTGCGAGCGTGTCATTCTACTGTCAGCGAATCAGCCGAGAAAACACACACCTTTGGTTATTTGCACGCGGGAGTGCGTTACGCCGAGACTGAGCCTGTGCTCGGAGCAGATGACTGTAGAAGGAAATGCTGTGAGGGAACCTCATGTGTTTGAGAGAAGACAGACGCCCCAAGAGTCTGTCTCACTCACTGGGTGTGTGCATACATTTACCTCATTAGATAAAATCACATTAAACATCCGACAACAAAAAAAAAAAAGAGAGAACTCACAAATAAAGAAAAAAGGCACAATGGATTCCCTTCCTGCACACTGATGAAACACTTTGTCTCAGCGAGTTTTACTCCTCTGTGTAACAAGTGAAGGAAGTTAATAACGAAAAAGAAATCAGCTCAGTTGGGTTTTCCAGACCAAATATCTCTGGTGTGTTTACACCGCTCTTTCTTGCAATAATCACACACACACACACACACACACACACCTCCACAAATGCAGAAACCATTCTTTCTTGATCGCTCGCACTCTCCGTTTCACAGTCTCCTTATATCTAGAGTGCTAATTATAGTTTCCCATTAATCAGCAACAGCTGTAATTATACTAATTCTAGTGTGTAATCTGATCAAGGTGAGGAGGATCAAATCACAGCCTTTCACTCCTGCGAGGCTTTCAGGGGGGATCTCGGCGACGGTGGCGGCAGCGGCGGCGGCGAGGTTCGACAGAAAATTGGTTTAGACCACAACAATCTGATTTGACTCAGCATGATGGCTGATTAGAAGGTCAGCACAACAATGCGTGTAAAAGAATCGCTGTAGTCTGTTCGCCACGACAGCTGCGAACCTTACAATTTCGACTCTTGGTCGTGTGATTTTTGTGTTTTGGTTTACACTTTGTGTGAATGTGTGAATCCTTTTGAGCTCGCGGCTCTTTTATGTGACTTTACCACGCCGTTGTCCTCTCCTATTTAAACTGGGACATGGAGTCATTAAGCGCTGTTGTGCATCTTTACAAAGTCTCTTAGAAAAAGAAATATTTCAGACATAGTCATAGGATGATAAAAATTTGTGGTAAATTTCTTTTCTGGCACCTAAAATATTTTTGGTTGCCAGAGGTTGGGGTGCAGTTTTACTGTTTAACGATTATAGTGCGTTGCTATTTTTCAACATTACCCTGGAATGGATCACAAGTTATTTTGGAGGGTGTTATCTCTGGTTCACACAGGATGTGTGGTGTCAGCTGCATCTTTACCCGTGTGACTCTCCACATACATCACTGGTACATTTATGACTTTAGTTTCTGATTCATCTCTGACAGAACAGGTTTGAAGTGTCTCATGATTTTTATTTACACCGACGGACACAAAGATGCCCTTCAGTTGTATATAATATATTAATACATCAACAGATCTCTGTCCATTTTTGCTAGAAACAACACGCTTCACGCGCGGGAAAAATACACACATTGCTCAGGTGTGTTTTCAAATATGCAGCGTGGAAATTAAAAACATGATAGAACGCAGCACGCGTCTGCTGGTGTGAACCAGGTCTTCCGGTGCACGGCTCCTTCTCCTGCTTTCTTGCTGTCGGTTTATAATAAATAAACAACATCATCGAATCACTTCAGGACGTATGGATTGATTTTCACTTTAAAATATGAATCAATTTACCAAGATGTGAAGGTAGAGTGATTAAACTGTGGTTTAGAGCCGTGTGTTTGAATTATGTTTTACAATTATCTCAATAATATCTTGAATTACAATCATTTTTATTAGCCCACGTCTATTTCGGACATTAGAATCTTCATATTTCATCTATGTATTGATTGTTATGAAGGGAATAAACAATAAAAGTGAGTGGAAAAGAGCTTCACAGCGGACTCTGTTTATGTCGATCGGATTATTATTATGAACCTGACACGTAATACAGTATTCTGTCTTGACTTTGAGTGCAGCTGTGTGCACACACATCTGGACTGTCTTGAGTTTGTTTGTGTGTGTGTGTGTGTGTGTGTGGCTGGCTGCGAAGGATGTTATGCTTAGACTTGAAATTATTATTATTACCGAGAACGACCAATAACCAACACAGACACGCATGAGGGGTTTTTATTGCCGCGAGACGCTTCCACAAACAGCGCTGCACTGTTTTATATTTACGCCTGTCTGTTATTATTGTGTGAACTGCATGTCAGATCAGATCAGATGAGCCGACCTGAGGTACAGCAGCAGCAGCAGTGCGGCAGCCATCTGTAATCACCGTGCCAAGCTGGTATTAACCGGTAACAGCATTTCTTTTTTTTTTTATTAAAAGTCAGGATGTAAAAGCTTCAGTGTGAATCTGTGCTTGTTTATCGTTGCGTCATGAAGCAGCACGAGTCTACACCTGGTAAAGAAGAATGCTTATTGTTTTAAGGAAGTCAAACGTGTGGTTTAAAGACTTATTTTCTTTTTGGTCCAGAGAAGTAGAAACACTGTAAGTCATTTTGATTCCTCACATCAGGTTAGGTGAAATACAATCCTCATAATGCCTGAAGAGGCAAAAGCAGCACTAACATCACATTGTATTATTTGACATGTTTGAAGTGCCGCATTTTAAAGCCAACAAATTTAGCAGGGCCGGACATTTCCTGCAGCCAGTAATCAGCAGGTGAGCAAACGTTTCAAAAGTACATCAAAAGGTGCATTAAAAATATCATAATTGAACTAGCAATAAAATTATTTAGGTCATAGCAGACCGCCGTACACCTCAAAGTGCGAAAATAAAGTATTCACAGTATTCACAGTAAGTGCATGAAATCAAAAAGGTGCACACTATTAGCATTAAGATAAGCAAACGATCAATGCTATCAGACCTATCAGTACTAATGTAGCAATGTATGTAGTGCCACAGGCTGGGCCACTATGAAGTTGGCTAAGGGCCACGTGTGGCCCACGGGCCGCCATTTGAACAGGCTGGTTATAGAGTCATGACGGAGCTGGAGCCGATCCCAGCTGACGCAGCGTGGAACATGTACACTTCACTGACAGAGAGGGGCAAACATTCATTAATGTTAATCTTCACACCTAATTTAGAGTCCCAAATGAACCCGTGTGTCTGTGGACCGTGGGCTTGTGTTTCAAAGGGTCCGGGGTACAGTTGGAGTCGGAGGAAGCCGGAAAAAACCCTCAGGCACAGGGAGAACAGAGACAGAGCCCCGACTGCTGAGTGCTGCCTCACAATGCCACCCCAATTACATAGTTTGTTCACAGAGCTTGTACAATAAACTCCCGTTCCCTCCCTCCCCTAAAACCTTACATAAACATTTTCCATCCTGGCACTGTACATTTTGCGGTATACAATAATTGCAGTCGATTTACTTCTTGGTCCTGATTTCTGACTGAGATAAACAAACCTCTGTTTCCTAACCAGAGATCGTTAATTTTGTCGGCTGAAATAACAGCTGCTGGCAGTTTTCATTAGCTGTGGCTGAAGGTTGGTAGAAAGCAGTCTTTGGCTGAAGGGGTCGAAGACAAGGAGTCAGGAAATGTGAAATGCCACACGTGTCAGACAAAAGTAGACGACATCCATGTGTTTATATCATTTTAAATGAAGGTCTGCATATGCGTCCAGACACCTTTCAGACATAATCTGCCGGCGTTCGATTGATTGTCTCTTCTGCAGTTGTTTGCTTTGTGTCAGAAAGTATTAATAACGGGAAACAACAATTGTGAAGAGTCAGAACGAGCGCTTCTCCTACGAGGTGAAACCGAGAGCGTCGCGATGTTCTTGTCGTCGGCTGACAGTCGATTTGTGGCAGATAAGAGCCAATCAGGAAGGGGGACTGCGTCATCGTTTCCCCCGTCTGTACTAAAACGCAGCCCAACACTTTTCAAACACAAAAGGGGACACGGCAGCAAACTTAGCAGTATAGATGTAGCTGAGAGACTCACTGAAAGTATTGGCCTATATTAGCTTCTGGAAATGTAAGCACATATGAGTTTGCTCACTTTGTGAAAGCACACAGTAGCTCTTTGTCTCCAGGCGTGTAAGCCTAGACCCGCCGTTAATATCATTATTTGTAATGGAGAAAGTTGAACAACTGTATTGTTCTCTGGCGCTGACATTTAGAACAGCAAGAGCCATTTGAGAGACGAGTGTGTTCACACGGAAGGGAGGCTTTTAAAAAAAGGACACTATCAAGTGGCACTGGCATCGCGCCCTCCTGCTTCTACCTCACCGCTATTATTGTAATTAATATTTAGTGCAGAGTCGGCAAGGCGGCCAACATTCGTCCAGCTGGAGTCTATTGCTCCACTGCAGGGTAGAGTGAGACATTTGGCAAGATATTGGCGCCACTTTTTTTTTTTCTTTTTTTTTTTAAATGTGTACATCAGCGAGGTGCTGACTCATACAGAGCTCGGACTATTCTGAATAGGTTTTGTATTTACTGTTAAAATAACCACACCAGGAGAGGGCGAGTTTATGGAATCATTTCCTTCAACAATAATCTGTGAATAACTTTTGCAGATACATCGTTGGCCAGGATACATGTGACAGTGTCAGGACTAGGGATCGTAATGCGGAGCACTGCAGTATTTTTTTTTATAATTTAACAGACTGGGAGCTGTCTCCACTCCTCCTCCTCCTCCTCCTCTTACTGCCTTTTAGCCTGAAAACCAGCCTTCGACCCCGAGTCAGGAGGGTCTTGCAAATTTCTCGTGTCAGAAACACAAACTGCTTTAAGGCCCTACACGCACAGACGCTCATCATGGCAGAGCCGGCAAAAAAAAGAAGCAGAGAAGCCTGTTGTCTGAGCGACAGGTGACAAAATCACAAAAAATCAAAAGCGACTTGTTTCAAATGGCGAGAAAAACAAAGACACACGCCAAATGGACACCGACCTGGCGTTCTTGCTGTTAACTCTCTGTTCACTAAGCATTAACGTGTATTTGTACAGTTGTAAAGGCGTTTGCTCCTCCACATTTTTTTATGAACGATGTCGTTGCCGGTTTGTTTTCGGTTGGGTGGTTGGCTGTTCTTCCATCGGCATGGACATGGCTCCACGGGTTTGTGCTCATGCCATTAAAAACAAATGCACATGGCCAGGAGAGGGGACGAGAGGGGGAGAGAGTCAGCGATGAGTTTTCAAGACAGTGAAAGTTTTGTGAGATTTTTTAATTAATTACCCAACAACGTCTGTTTCCTTTCATCTGTGTGTCATTTATCTGGCCTTCACATACTATGATACCAACTGAGGGTGTAGATCAGGGGTGTCAAACTCATTTTTGTTCAGGGGCCACATACAGCACAATTTGATCTCAAGGGGGCCGGACCAGTAAAAATAGCAAAATAATAGAATAATAACCTATGAGAAACAAGAACTCCTTTGTTTTTTCTCCTTTGTTTTACATTTAATGAATTTTCTTGAGAAATATAAGTGCAATTTCAACAATATCATGCCTAAATTTACTATTTACACAGCACACTGGATCTATAAAGGCACAAACATTTAGTCACGGGTATCTGGAGCATTTGACATTACGTTTAGATTAGTGTGAAATTTTAACAAATTCATCCTGTGAGCCGGATTGGACCCTCTGGCGGGCCGGTTCTGGCCCCCGGGCCGTATGTTCATCAGATCATCAGAAAAAGTCAAAATGCCAGGAGGTGATGCGAGTTGTAGAGGCCTCTCAGCAGCTTCAAGCACCAGGCTCACTGTTTTCTAAGGCTCACATGGCGTCGGTGCTGCTAATGTACAGCGTTTCAAATTCAAAGAAGAAGACGTGCATTTCTATCATTAAATGTTAATGAACAACAGACGACCACTAATTAAGTCATTAAACAACACAGTTAATTTGTCGGAGCGTCACTTTGAGAGCCGAGCACAATAACAACAACACACCTCATCGAATCCCTTTTTCTTGTTGCCGCAAACGAGGCCGCCGCCAATGATTTTATCATCATTCTTCCCGTAGAAAAACAAAACAAAAAACATATTTCATCTGTGTCACGACCTCGTTTTTTTTTTGTACATCTAAGCGGCATGACTATGAAATGAGAAGTGCTAAAAAAAAAAACAACAAAAAAACAAACAGACCTTTGATCCCACAGCTGGGACTTGTGTGTTGTAGTGTCACTGGAACAAATTCTTCACAGAAGGATTTAAAAAGATACGCAGGATAAACTCCAGCGCATTTAATTCACCGCCTTTACTAACTCCCTCGTCGGTAATATGAGGGTCCTGCTGAAATCTTGCTACCAAAATCTGCAGCGCTGACCCATGTTAGTGAAGGCACATTAACACCGCTCCACACACTGCTCAGGAATCTATTACTGAAACATTTATTGGGTTTCGGCCTCATGAAATGAGGAGCTTTTAAAGAAGATGCTGCCACCGCTCCAGCTGCAGACTGGAGTTGATAATTGGACCAAATCAACAGTGCAAACATCAGCGGGCACCTGTCCTGTTCACATGCCCCTGCTCAGAACCCATCCAGAGGGGGTTCTGGCCTCTCAGGCAAGACTGGCCAGATGTCACAGATGGTTCCCAGATTACAAGCACGAAAGAAAGAAAGTGTGTTTTCCATTGTGTAGTAATTGCAGTACAGTTTAGCAGTCCAAGCACCGGGCTGATTTAAGCCAGAACAGTTTGCAAGGACTTTTTTTTGCGAGAAGACGTTCCAAGCAGGAAGAGCACGTCTGAAGCTGCCGTGCCTCTCTGTTCTGAGCTCCTCTCACCAGACGACCACAGACAGACACACTCGTCTCACACGGGACAGACGACTCCACCTCTGAGACGTTCTCCCGATATTTACATGCATATGTGTATTGGCTTTTCTTTAAGACTCTTAATGTTTGTGTTTTCTTGTGGGCTTTTTTTCTTTTTTCTATAAAGAGTAGGAAGTTATTGCCAGTGCCAGATTAGAGATCATTCCACTGAGGGGACCAGTATGCGGCGTAGGTGTAGTGGAACAGCCAATAGCAGCACCCACTCACTCTCTGAACTGCCCCGTGATCGGTCAAACTCTCCCCTGATGCTACAGATTCAGCTGTGAAGCTGTAATCACAGCCCAGAGGAGGCAGATGTGTTGTATTGTGGAATAATAACTATCAATAACAACGAGAAAAAAGAAATGCTTTATTTATTTCCATATATTTTTCATACGCCTATCCATAGAAGTCATTTGACTCTAAAGGCTGTCACTGACATCAACATCTTCTATTTTGGCTTCCCTTTCCTCAGATGCCTCCAACAGCATATGTTCTGTACGAGCCAGCCGTCGGTGTGGTTCACAACACTGCATCACTCTGATTAGTGTGTATTTATATGTGAGGAATCCATCTGCAGAGCACCTGCGTGTTTTCACGCGCAGCACCCACGCGGCACCACCCTCTGTTGATCCGTTTCTCACGTTATCTCACGGTTCATTTTTATCCTGGCAAGGCGTCACACAAAAGCCGATTGTACAAGCAAACTGGTTCCCCCCCCACCGCTCGTGACCGCGACCGGACAGGCGGAGGCGGACAGCTCCAGTATCAGAGGCCACATTTGTTTTTGGAAGCTTTAAGGTGGAAGCAGTGATGCAAAGACAGTGTGAGGCGGAGCCGCGGTGGCGGCGGCGGCTGCTATCACTGACCCAGCACAGAGTAAGGCCTGCACACTGTCCAAGTGACAACTGTACAAACTGCAGCTGGGACTCAGTGAGTAATGTCACTGCCATGGCAGGGGTTTGTGTTTGTGTATCTTCATCTTAACACCAGCTCTGTGTACATCTGGGAAAAGTGATGATCCCAGGTGTTATCATTTAAAGCTAACATGTATACACACATGATTATACACCGGTGGCATTTTGATTTAAAGCATAAGTGTCCAATAGATAGCTGACTGATTCTTTTTCTTCTTCTTGGATTTATGGAGTGGACTAGGACCTGATTATTAAACTGCATCTCTAAAAGGTACGGCTGAACTGCTGTTCCTCCTTCAACCTTGTGAAGCATGTCGTTGAAGTTTTGTGTGGGGGGATTTGGACAGAAAGATACTGATTATGTAAAAGCTTTTGAAGGTGGTGTCTATTTTTTATCATCTTCCCAAAACCACAAGTGCATTGGAAACACTTTTTTGACTGAGAAGGGTGTTCGTACTATAATCTAAGCTGCAAACTCCTACTGCAACAGTAATGCTAACAAAACTACTTATTTCAGTTTATGTGCATATACTAGTTAGACCACATACTTTAACCCCTTTTTGTGTCAAACAGTGGACAATCAAGAACTGTCCAAACTCTGCTCTTTACAGCTTGATTTACAGAGTAATAGTTCTTCATTTTTACCCTGACGGGGGGAAAAAAGCCCTCATGAAAGCAGTTTGGTGCCGTTACTTCAGTGCCACTGGGATTGGGCAGAGTCCCCACCTGCGGAGATGAGAATCTTCCTTCTCCACCTGACAGCACCGAGCAGGAAAATGGAGACTATTTAAGAGGAGTGCAAGCAGCAAGTGCCTTCCCTCGTCTGCAACGCCACATGTGTCTCAGCTTCCGCTGGCTGTCCACAGTGGGATCCATGCTTTTCCATGCAACTTAAAACCCTCCATCGTCCATAACAAATATCGTTTGAAGGTCGTAGGGGTATCTGAAGCTAATCTCAGCTGACGTTCTAATCCAGAACACGTCAACATAGAGACACGATCATCATCATCACCTATGGTCACTTCAGAGCCTCCACTTAGCCTTGAGGCAGTTTTTGACCTAATAGCTATGAGAACTAGACACTGGTGAGCTCCCCAAGACCTACTCACCCTGTGGGACGTTTTTTTTCTGTTTGTGTTCATACCAGCAGTAGGAGCCAAGAGAAACGGTCAAGTGACAAAAGCCAGTTGACGTCACACTCGCAACACACAAAAGCAGACAACAAAAAGCCGAGCCACTGCGGCTCGTGAGCCTTCAGCCCATCAACGTACACTTACTGTAAGTGACTTGTGGTTCCCATTGTGCTGAGAAAGGCCCTACCCTGAAGCCAGAGCTAAATATGTCCCTGTGATGACAGCGACCGCACAACTAACTCCGTTCCCCAACCAGTGCAAATGCCAAAAGGGGGGGGGGACACTTTCCCAAGTGTTTATGGGAACGACCTCAAAGTACCTCAGCTGCAAGTGCCCTTGCCTGTCTTTGGACTGTGAGTGGAAACCAGGTAACACAGACGTATATAGACAAACAAACACAAAACGGGAAAACGGCTTCAAATGTTGGCTTCGACAAGAGAGGGGAAAAACAAGGAAGGAAATTGCACTCCTTAAATGTGAATGGTCAAAATGCAGTTATTAAAAGGTCAAACGCAGTCTTTTGCATGACCTCAAAACACAAATGTCTGTTGTTTAGTCCCCTCGTCTGGTACACAATACACACAAACACCAGAAACACCCTCCAAAATAAGGTTTTGGCTAAGATTTGAAACGTAGCTGCTCCCATTATCCAAGTTTCTCCAGAGAAACTGGGTCTACTTTTACACGCCGCACAACACTGCCAGTGAATTTAATGAGCATAAACTGTCAACCTCCTGTCATCCATTAGAACATGCACTACAGTACTCACTGTATATACAGTACATACGTATTTACATGCACTATAATTATCCACCCTTACACAGCCGTGCACATGTTTTGAGGCTCCGTGAAAACTGGGGGTGCACACACGGAGGAGACAAGGCAGAAAGAGACAAACAGAGATGGAGGCAGAGAAGATCCCCTGATATTTGAGCTCGTCTAAAAATAGCCACACTGGAGCTGCGGAGATAAGAGTTGTACTGCTCAAAGACCTCACATCCACTCTACTTTTGATCTGAACACAAAGGGGATATGAGTTGGCATTTGGCCCATGTGTGTGTTCATGAAATGTGGTAATGTAAGCCCTCACTTTGCCGTCAGTGACTGGAGTATCTGCCGGCAGCAGCAGCCTCAAACGTACGTACGGCGCCGAGTTCGTCTCAGATATCAATGGCTTTCTGATGACATGACTTTTTTTTTTTCCACTCCATCAAATTTCGAAAAGCGGGAACCTAGGTGGTCGAGCTGCCAAGTTTGCATAGCGCATAATGCCGGGTATAACAGGCCAACAGCGCTGCGGCAGCTGACATCAAACAACCCCGAGTCGTGCAAAAGTCGGAATCAAAATGCCAGTTTGGCAGCAAGCCAGGCAGTTCAAACCCATCGATGTGTATATACCAGGCAAAACGTCAAGTTACTTGTGTCTCTGCCAGCTGTATTCATAATAAGTGAAGGAGGAGGATAGCTGTTGGAGACAAGCAAAGGGAGAACAGTTTACCAAATCACCAAAGATCCCCGTGAGGCAGCGGGGGTGGATCACTTCCCCAAAACCCAGTTAAAGGGAGCGCATAAGATGGAGCGATGGGAACCCAGCAAGCAACGGATTCCTCTTGTGAACATGTACAGAATCCAAGGCTAACCTACTTTAATATCTTGTTTATTTTACATGCTTCTATTGCCCTGTTTATCAGGAAGTTGAAGGTGTATCGATGGGAGTATTGTAAGGTTTAGAGACATATTCAGTTTGACAAGTTCTGCGCTATATTGTGCGATATAACAGTGTATTTAAAGTGCACAATGAGCTCTGACGGCGGGAAACGCCGCGTTTCCACAGCAAAGACGTAGCGTTGCAACTACGTCACCTATGTGGGTCATGCCAGTCTCCATGGAAAAGTCCAGGACCTCCAGATTAAGCTTACATTCAACAGTTGGTGGCTACACACGTGCGCAAATAAACCGCAGCAGACGGAGCACAGCCGGATGAGGTCATTAAAAAGTGCCAGTCAAACAAACAAAGGTGGCACACCAAGTGGTAATAGCAATTAAATTGAATGTAAATATTGTCACTTGAGATCTGAAAAGAAGTGGTTCCCACAAGTTCCACAACTTGGAACAAGAATCTGACCCCAATAGAATACTGAATCTGTAAAATTGAGGCTGTCCACCAGTCGCTATGTGTGTGAGTCCAAGCTAAAAGTCTTTAATGTCACAGGTCCACACTCACCGTTGTAGAGTAATTAAACGCTAAAGCCGTTTCACGTGCCAATCCTCTGCAGTCCACGAGTGCCACACACAGCTCCTGCAGGAGAAAGGACAATGAATTCATCAGCTCCGTACATCAAGTATTCTTAAAAATGACCATATAAAGATACAGTAAATGTTTGGGAAAGTCAATTCTTCCATCAAATATGACATGAAAAAATATTTAATTGATCTATAGGAGTCAGGTTACGACTCCTATAGGCCCCGCTTCTTAATGTTTATGATGAAAATGAGACTCGTCAAAGAAGACGTCAAGTTTCTTGGAGGAGGTGCGGTGCATTCAGCACAAAACAGCAGCATTGAGGCCAAGAATCTCTGCAGGCAGCCAGTCGGAAAAGCCCCAGATCTAAACAGCGTAACACTATGACCCTGCCCCGAGCAGCGCACAACAAGGCAATGACACAACAGAGCACGAAAACAAAGTGGCAGCAAAATGCCAAGACATCCGCGGAGGCATGGGAACAAGGAACAGACGCTTCCCCGGCCGTCACCCAATCACATTAGAGTTCTTTATTCCACTGTTAGAGGCACAAGGACACAGAGATGTGTTATGAAGGGAAAGTGGAGGCGACACTGGGCGACACTGAGGGGCAGGATTCGAAATAAATTAGAATCAAGTTACTTATCTCGTACTGCCCAAGCAACCTGCCCTTCAATGCAAGATGCAAGTTCACATGTGCTTTTAATCCTGGAGAGCCACTCTGAAATTGTACAAATAAACACTTATCAGCCACTACACAGGATACCTTATAAAGTGGGATCGTCTTCAAGGTTCAAAGTGCAAAACTCGGTTATAACAAGTGGTGAATGGCGTTATGGAGAACCAGTCTGCTCGCTCTCCCCCTGACCTCTGACCTCTGACCCCATCCATTTCTGCCACCATGTTGGGTGTAAGCAAACAGAGTCGTGTAACGCCTGGAGCTCTGTTACGCGTCGATGCTGCGTTTCTGCATTTCCGTCACGATCCCCGCGTGACCCGCCGTGAACCCTGCGCCGTCCACAAAGGCCTCGTCACACAGAGAACTGCTGCTGCTGCTGCTCACTGGATATTTTTTTCTCCATCACACCATTCTCGGCGAACCCCCGGAGATGGCTGTCCATGAAAATTTCCGCAGACCAGCAGTTTCGGAAATAGATCGGCAGCCCAGTGTGACACCGACAACCACGCGAGCTTCAGCAGCTCCTAACTAGACCGCGTCTCCGTGCTTCAGTGCATTGAGTGTCATTGCCTGCTTAGTCATTGGCTTCAACAAGCAGTTAATCAGGTATGTCTTAAGAAGTGATAGACAGGAAATTCTGAACAGATTATCAAAACTTAGTGATTCTAATGTGAAAAAGCTTGTGAGGTAAAAGATACAGACCACATGGTGTTCAGTTTGGACATATTATGGGCAACCTGTGTGTGTGTGTGTGTGTGTGTGTGTCATCTATATTCAAGACATGAACCAAGGTGCACCACACCTGCTACAAGGGGCTCACGCATAGGAGTCACCTTCCTCGCACTTGGCTCGCATTTACATATTTTTGCATGCAACGTGTGCACATCACGACGGATTCATGTGAAAACAGAAACCAGTTTTAGAATGAAATCAAGTTTGTAGGTCAATAGATTTTTATATTACACTACATTTATAGCACAAACTTTAAGAAGCTTCCCGTCGCAATACAAGCGAATACAAGCCCACAATTAAATACACTTACATGCACACTGTAATAAAATCATGGACGGACACCATTTTTTGTGTGTGTGTGTGGCTTTGAGGCAGATACCCTGGACGACGACACAATGTGAAACAGAACTGCAAATAAATTAAAATTAAAATAAAATAAACGTATGGAAAAACCTTTTCACAGCCTACAGTTTCACAGCCTATTTAGACTCTTATTGAATGACTTCCTCTTTGAGTAATAGTCCAGATAAACATCAGGCTCTGTTTCTGTGAATGTCATCTTTATTGTCTATATGACAGATAAAACATCCTGATACGATGATAAATGACTTTGTGTGAATCCAAAATACCTACAAATGAGAAACGTCCACGACGACACAGTCTTTATTAATTACGTTTATTAATCTCACACTACACAAAGTTGGTTTTGATTGAAACTCATGTATTAATCAGACTTTTTTCCCCCCGCTGTGCGGCTTTTACGAGAACTAAATGTAGCAAGAGCAAGAAGTCGGCACGGAAAGTGGAGCATCTATAGACGAAGAATGTGCGAGAGTTTGTTTTTCTTTCCCCTTGGCTGTAATATGGTGAAAGATTTGTTACATAAGTCAGCAGGGAGTTGCTATGACTCACCTTGTGTGTGTGTGTTGTTTTTTTTGTTTTTTCCCCTCTCGTGTCTTGTGACAATGAAAGGCAAAGGAAGCAGAGAAGTAACTAACCTGGAACTCACGCTGCCTCTGTCTCTGAAGCCTCTATCAGACTAAAAACTTGTGGGTATACCCAGGGTTTTTAAACCTGAGTGAAGGCGGGGGACAACAACAACTCCATAGCCCTCTGATAATGTTACAGTGAATACTATTCTGCTATTATTTACCAATTTACTTGAATCACCATTTAAATCAGTTGTTTAGATGGTGCCAATGATGAAATAAATGATATTGAGCGCGTGTGCTAACACTAACATCTATGCTAAGGTAAAAAAGGTAAAAAACATCACACATGCAAAATTCTGTTTTACAGTTTATGGTATGGTATATAGGTAATTCCGAAAAGGTAAGTTTCAGATATGGTAGAAGAGCAGCCATCTTTGGGAATTTTGTGGGCTGATGTGACAGCAGAGGCTCGAACTTGTTTACAACACAACCCTATAACAAACTGAAATCTCAATATACAATACGAGACACTCGAGGAGCACAATTCCTCTGAAGTGGAGGGGATTATTTGTGTTTCTGTAACGGCAACAGATGTGCTCTGTGCGTTCATCGGCCGCAAAAACCTATTTAAAAACAGGTTTCCCGATTCCGTAAAAACAACTGCTGCAGTTTCACCTCAGCAAGCAATCACCGTGGCAGATGTCAATTGTCATAAATCAAAGACAAGAAGTGGAAAGCAGTTAATGTTTAGGAATCAGGAGCGAAACGCTTAGGCTGCTCATTTCCAAATGAGCTTTGCGCAGCATTTAGCTTCTCAAAGCGACATGTGAAACTTGAAGACAAAATAAAGAGGGCGATCTGCATTGTCGCTGCAGCCCCGTAATCCTCAACAGTCCTCAATGCAGCAAAAAAAAAAGGAAAAAGGATTTGCTTCTCAGTGTGCTGCTGCCAAACAAGGTTCCGTCGCACTTCCTAACTCCATGACAATAACTATCTATCTGTCAATGATCCGTTGTGCTCGTTCCATTCAGTACGTTCAGAAGAGATGATGTTATTGTTGGGAAAATGGGTCGCAAAGATTAATGGAGCAGTTATATTTCATTGAACAGTTACATACATAAGCTGTTTCACAGGCATGACGTCCTAAAATATCCAGAAAATTGGGTCTGGACATTTTTTTTGCCTTTTGCACATTTACATTATTTGGGTCAGACGCATTCGGAACAGCAGGGAAATTTTATTTCGGGAACATCCAGTTGCGGGGTGTAAGTATGCAGGAGGAAGAACATTCATCCGCTCACCATGAACTTCCCAGAAATACTTCTGCTGCATTCACACACTGGCTTTTCCCCACCCCCTAAACTTAGACCAGAATTCAGGGCACGTCTGCAAGCAAATACATTCATTCTCTATTCTGACTATCCTAACCGTATCCTTTTTTTGTTTCTCTAAAATTCCGAAAATATAATAAGAAGTCCTCCTGAAATAATTAATTAAACATTGCAAACAGGTCAACCAAAATGATAAAAAAAACAGTTAGTGGTACACTCCTCTCTCTCTCTCTCTCAATGGCAGCACACTTCAGTGCACTTCCATCTATTTATTCTCCCTCTCCAATATGTATCCAATAACTTTTTTTCGTGCAACAGAAGTAGCGATGTCGTCTTATATACGTAACTTTTGAGATATTATACTCTGGGAGAAAAACACCCCCAGTGCCCCTCCATTAAAGCACTGGAATCCAATCTTGGGCGCATTATTGGAAGTGAATCACTGAGTGTACGAGTAAACGAGCAGCAGCCTTCGGTTCCACCTAATAATTAATGACTGTGCGTCTGCATGCGTAAATTTCCTTTAATTTTACATGAACTCTTACCGGCACCACTGAAAGTTATGATTCAATGTGCACACATGGAAATATTTATATATATATATATATATATATATATATATATATATATATATATATATATATATATATATATATATATGTATACACTCATACTGTATTTTGAAGAATATAAATCACTGTTATCTTAAAAATTCTCTTTGCATATTCTTGCAGGTGAAAGTGACAGGCCAGATGACGCAGTGAGGGTGATAGATGACGGCGACAGATTTCAGCCCGCTCCGGCATCATTATGCAGATGGCATGACAGCTGATTGCTTTTTGAGCTTGCCGGCTGCCAGGAACACTTCATTTTTTTGAAAACTGGAGTCAGGGATTAAAATGGGAGTCACATACAGTACTTCTGGATGTTGTGACTCAATCGCTTGCTCCAAACGCTGCCGCAAAAGGTATATTATTTTGCACGATCATAATGCACGATCGATATATTGTACATTCCCCGGTTAATTCGGGCTGACATTAACAACTTTATGGCTTAGACTTCAGCGACAGGATGATTTAAAAGATTTTACGGTGCATTCAAATTGAAAGCACTCATGATAATTGATTGTGGTGAATTTCCATTAAGGGGATAATCACGAATGGGGGGAAAATTGTTAATATTTCATGCGAGTGGACTTGTTGTCTAGCTCGCCCACATAGTTCAAATATAATCATTAAAAAACATCTCTTTCCAAAATGTAAGAATGAGGGAATCAATTTAAGAGTACAAACTATAATTTTACATATAGTGCAATAATATTGAGAACCGCAATTATTTAGGTCAGGTTCATCTTGATGTGAAACCCTCGTAACGTTCCATGTCTAACCGGCGAAAAAAAGTCTTTCTCTTCTGCCGTTGCAGCTTCAGTTTCCCCCGTTGCCGCCTTTATCAGCAGGATAAAACGCCTGCATCCTTTGAATCATGGGCGATCAAAGCTGCTGTGATTATGTCAAAATGTGACATGAAGGCAATACTGATGCAACACCTGTTTGAGATGCGATGTGTCGAGTGAGGTTTGAAACGACAATGAAAAGACTTCACTGACAACAAAGCGCCGAGCCATGCAGGGAGCAAAGTGAGTGCAGATTAAAAACACTGATGCATCTTTTTTTCTTTTTTTTTTAAAGCATTATCTCTGTGTGTGCGTGTTTATCAGAAGCCTGTTGACTTACCAATGCGTGTCCAATTTCTTTCTCCTTTTTTGTCTAGCCACATCCTTTTTATTTCTCCTGACCCGTCCGTTTTTCTTGCTTGCTCTAAAACTTCCTTCTCCTTTGACAGCGCTTGCCAGTTCAAAAGGAAACGTTTCTGCCCAATATCCATGAGGTTTGGTTTTAGCTGATTAAAGGGTGAATGTTGGACGAGGCGATATGCAATATACCTTACACATATATGTCTACATATATATAGTTTAAGTTAAATATTCTCTGCGTTATTAAGGGTGGGAATCTCCAGAGGCGTCATGCCACAATAATGCTGTCCACTGTTATTGTGATATCAAATTATACATATATATACCTGGAATTCGACCCCCTGCACAGCTATGCAAACTTGTTTGTATAACATATAACTGAATGTTTCATATAGTAAACATAATAATAATGATAATAATAATAATAATTAATCTACTTCTACAACAAAACTGATTCTAAGTGAAGTTTGCACTGAAACACAACCCATAAAACCAACGACGAGCATGTACCCACCATGGACGTCCAATTAGACGGAGCAGTGGGTGGGAATTGTACAAAAGTGGGCGGGGCTAACACCATAAACTCAAGAGTTTAAGGTCAAAGATCTTAATCACAGTTCACATTTCTTCTAAATCATCTTCCTCCAAGAAGTTCAAAGTCACCCATTGCATATCAAAGTCCCTCTTCTTCTAAAAATGGTTTGTCTGATGCCTTTGAAAATTTTGGGGCTCAATCACTGCCCAGTTCATTATTATGACTTTGATGTTTTTCAAGACCATAATGGCTTTAAAGATCTTTCATCTAACCATAACACAAGGGCATGTACCTCAGAGGCGTGGTGTCATTGCCATTCTCTCTTTGGACACATGCTGGAGCATCGACTGCTCCATTATAATGGAACCTACTGGAGGCATGAGACAAGAAATAGCAGCGGTGCAGGTCTACCTGAAGAGGCTTCTGGAAATGGCCGGGAAGGTGGAATCACACAAGGTCGAGCTGTTTGCCGACAGGCTAGGCGTCGCGCTGCGTGAGACCTTCGTAGGACACTGGTACCCCGAAAACCCCAGCAAAGGACAGGCATACAGGTGCATCCGAGTCAACAGGTTCAACAAGGAGGATCCAGTGATCCTCCGTGCCTGCAGAGAGAGTGGAGTTCAGTACAGTGACCTGGGACTGCCCTATGAATTCACACTGTGGGTGGATCCTGGGGAGGTCTGGTGCAGGTACGGAGAAGGCAGTATGATCTTCTCAGTGGCCACTTTCTCCAGTGACGGGGAACAGGACAAACAGTGACATGGGACTTACACACAGATTCTTCCACCAACAAAGAGAGGACATGCACTCCCCCCTCTTATCATTGACACCAGCCACTGTTCCAAGGGATTAAACCCAGACGCTCCTGAGTGGTATCCAAGGAAAAACATGAACCCTCCCTACACACGAAGACAGTTACTGCTCAGAGACTTGGTCAGGATACACAGATGGGTCACAGTGTGTTGCCAAGTAGTATGCAAGTTATTTTTCTTCCCCAAAAACGAATAAATGTATAAATAATAAATTGTATGTGTTTGTTATTTTGGTCTCCAATGTTTCCCTGGCTGATTGTGAGAATATGTGTTAATGTTATGTGGTTGGTGTTCCTTTTATTGTTATTCTGTGCAGCAGTTTTGAGTTGCAATGCAGTTTTGAGTTGCAATGCTTCGTATGAAAGGCTGAGTGATTGATTCAATAAAAATGAGGATTTTTTTTAAGCCTGGTTTTAAACTTTGCTGTGAACCATTGTCCATCTTTGTCTTACCAAGATTTGTTTATTACACATAGAACACGTCTACACGTGTTCACCCTGCAGTTATCTGTGCCGCGACACCTCGTATCGCTGTCAGCGATAACAGAGCCGCTCGGAGACGCGGCCTCAGCTGCAGCAGCTCTGTTTGCAGGTTCACCAGTGTGACCGAAGGGTTCATGTTGGGTGAACGTGCATCCATCTTTAGTTTTGAGAGGCATTTATTGCACACACATTGTGTGTGTGTGTGTGTCAGTGTCTGAGGGAAGCAATGCCCACACATGAGGGGGAGCCGAGAGGAAAAGCGCTGCTTAAAGAATGTCGAGGAAACTGTAATTTAATCATTTTAATTCCAACAATTGTCATCCGTGTATCAATACAATGTCCCCACGCAAAATACTGTCATACTATGCTGCTGTATCAATTTCCCTTATGTGTTATAGAACTAAAAAATGATGAGGCATTACCACATGACGGTACATATGAATTGTTTACAACATGTACTGTATGCATTATTGTTTAAAGTGATCAGTTTACACCAGACTAAGCTAATTTTGCCTGATTTCATTGCTTTGGTTAGTGTCGTGAACACAGCTCTAACTACACTGAGCGATACATTACAACCTTTCCGAGTAGAGTGCGCATTTGACACCGAAAAATTCAATCAATAAAATCAATAGAAGCTGCATTAGCTTTTTTCAATATAATGTGGTTTTGCCGCCGAGTACATTTTCTTTCCTTTCCTTGCTTTTTTTTTTTAATCTAGGAGCATAAGGAATCATTCAAAGAAGCTTCCTACAGTCAGGGCTGGTTGATGTTAGGTGTAATCTATACCGTGTTGTCACCCTCTGGTTTGTGCCGGGTTTTAAAACCAGAAAAAAATCACTATTTCACAATTTATTTGACACTTTATGGAGGTCATTGTTGTGTACCTTTGAAAAGGAAAGGCCTGATTCAAAGTTCCAATGATATTTTGTGGCTCTTCATCAAATAAATCATTTATATAGAAACATTTCTATGCAACTTTCTTGTGTTTAGTAATGGCTGGCCTTCAAACTCAACCTTGGGGTCACTGAGCATCTAGTCTGGCCAGTAAGGGGCGGGGCCAGGCAAGTGAAAAAAATCTAAACATCAGCTTAAAATTATATCATAGTCCATCAAGATATCTCCATAAAAATGTTGGTGATGATAGATAGTTCACAGAAATTCAAAATTAAAGTGTCTTTATGATGCAAAATGAATTTACCATTCAAAAAAAAAAAACATACAGAAATAGCTCCCTTACAATTTTTGAGACCTCTGCTCTTAAAGAATTGAGACACTTTGCATGAGTTTGTTTGTTTGAAAAAAACATAGGCTACACATGGTGTACGTGCACACACTCCAATGCAAAGACATGCCATCCAGTTGATTAACCCTCAGGCTTTAGTCCACAGTATCGATTATAAGTCAGAACCACTCATTACAAGAGCACTAAACAGAGCGGCTGCATTAAAAGAGGTCAAACATGTTTGTCTGACTGACTCTGTCACATACGTCGTGACCCCCCACAGTGTCACCATGTGAAAAACAGTGTGCGTCGCCGTACCTGAGTGAGTGTGTGTACAAATGTAGAAGCGTGTCACTTTCAGCTCGCGTGGGTTTTTACCCGTGTTAATAAGTAGTGCTGAAAAGGTGCAATTCAGTTTGTAACTTTTTTTTTCCGAAATTGCTTCAGACTCCAAGTGAAGGTTTGGAGTTTGGGGGCAAAAATACACAGATGAGTTCAGTTAGCTGACATCCTCTGTGGCCCGGGAGGGTTTGGCACTCGTTCTTCCTGCACTGGCAACATGGGTAAACACAAACAAATGAGGCCCTGACCTAAATTAGAAGTAAAACAGACTGATTAGGTTCAAACCAGGACATGGTGTTTTTGAGCAAAAGCAAAAACAAAAATAATGAGCAAAAAACAAAAATATGAAGATAACATACTTTGAGCAAGAAAAGTTTGAATCCCTTGAATGAGTTGTGTTCAAATCTCTTGCGCCGACAACACATTCAACGCTGAAGGGCTGAGATCCTTCATTTGGACACATTTCATACAGTGTCATCACGGTCTCCTGGTAACATAGCCCTGCTGTACATTACTCGCGTCACCGTGACAACCCGTCAAAAACTGTATTTATAATGAAGTGTGACTCCAGTGGACCAAGGGCCTCAGGCTGAGAATCTTATAGTTTTAGCTAAACAGGTGGTCTAACCTTAGACAGAGCCACAACAAAAGATAAGATGATAGGATAAGAGAGGCAAACCACATGCTGTGATGAACTCTGTGCAGAGTCACAGAGAGATAACGCATGGAATAAGAATCAAAAAAATATGCTTATTTTAAGCATCTATTATGGTATTAAACCATTGTAAACACGAGCCAAAGTATTCTCATTTTTTCTCCCATTCATGTCCACATGCATGACGCAGAAGTCATCAATGCCTTGCAGCTGCGCAAGAGTTAGTTTTATTGTCTGTGGCTTTTCTGCTGAACTTTGGCACTGCTGCCAAATGCCAGCAGCATCAGTTTGGATTGAACTGTTCTCTAAAGTGATAGGTCAGCACAAACGTCAGAGGAGAGAGAGCTTTGGTGAGTCGGGAGCTTTGTTTTATTTTCTCCAGAGAGACAATATGACAAACGTATGACAACTCCATTTTCACTGAACAAACAGCAAGTCAATCAGAACTGATTTCCAAATAGCTTCAAAGACTGCAACACAACTGTTCTATTTTTGAATGTATGTTTCCTGCTCATTTAATCTAATACATAGATGTTTACAAGTTGTCACAAATCAAATTCAACACCCGTCAGACAAAACACAATTATACATCTTATGAAATAGTTAAGCCCTACTTTTAACATGTGTAGTCACACAGACACCTTCTGGTAAAGCAGTAAAGCTAATGCAAACCACATCCTTCGACATTACACAACCGCACACCGGTCTTATCATCATTGGAGTCCTATCCTCCAAAAATGCATTATTCCACAACCAGCAGCAGCAGCAGCAGCAGCAGCAGGCCACGCTCCCTCACGCGACAGTTGGTGTGTGTTAGTGGTTTTTACAAAACCGAGGGGGAAGAGCCCTCCTGGAAACAATCAGAGAACGACTGCGCCGTGATCCTTGCAAGGCGATCGCGATCACGGCAGAACAGCGCGTACAAGACAAGATGATGAAGAAAAGCCCATCTGCTTATTTACCAATTTAGACAAGAGTTGTTCTCTTTTGCTTTGTGCTGTTAGGGCAACGCTGACATTCTGTCAAGGTAACAATTGTAGGCCTTTATAAAAAAAAGAAGAAGAAAAGGAAATGAGTTGAAAAGCAGTGAAACGCTATTTAGAAGGCGGATCATTGGGCAATGATTCCGTGTTGTTAATTTGAAAACTACTTGCTTTGAGGTCACTATGATAAAACCTCGATCAGATAAAGAACTCCCATCTGAAACTGTGACAAATCACATGACCGATTATTCTCATTATGTTCAGATACTCAAGACCCTAAAAGGGAAATTTAATCATGTCCATGAAAAATGAGGAGCTGTGTAACACTGTTCCACATGGAGCCGACTGAACATATGGAAAACAGCAAGGCAGAGGGAGCGGGGAGCGGTGTTGTTGCCGGGTTGTAGTGACGCATGTCTGGGAGACTATTTTCAGTCTCCTTAACAGCTTCCCTTTACAACTCAACCCCACCCTCTCCTTTCTTGCCAGCCACAGGCCACCAGTTAGTGACACAGACTTCCTCGAGCAGGGTCCCACACCCAGTCGACAGCATCTCTTTGTCCCTATTAACAGCTTTATAGCGACTGACGCTAAAAAAGTGCCAGGTGACAAAATGAGGGGAAAAAAAGGCCTCGGTGTTAAAGATCCAATAGGCAGGATCAAAATAGGATGACAAAAATAGTTTTTTTTTGCGTTTAATACACACACAGAAGCTTGGACAGATGCACTAATTTCTTCCATAACAGAGATAATCTGAGACAATTGTTCATCTCTGAAACGCTGAGTGCCTATGTTGACAGATTAGAATGTGTTTTTATTTGCACACACATCAATTAGTGATAGAACCTCTGCATTGTTTTTAAACACCAGGCGTGAACCCGCACAAATCAGACACAGGAGCAGTGGGCAGCACTGATCTGCCCCCAAGGGGAATTTGGGGGGATGGGGTACCTTGCTCAAGGGCAACCCAGCCACTGACCTGGCATTTGATTTGAATCAGCGACCCTCGAAGACCCTCCCAAGCCCAATTTCCTAACACATGACCATAGGCTACCCATTTTTACGTGTATTTCCTTATTTTTAGGTTTCTTCACAGTGCAGGCAGTTGTTGCCGATGCTTAATTACAGATGTTTCCACCAAAGGGATCTGAATTCAGAGTAGATGTCGCTCTCACTCGCTCTGAAATACCCTGTGATTGATCAAAGTCTCCCATTACACTGGACCACAGTTCTTAAAGGCTGTAAAATCGGCCCAGAGGAGGAGCAGAGTTCTCTCTCAAACACAGTTAGATATCATTTTCTTTCCAAAGTTTTTTCTGCTGAACTGCTACTTTTTTTTTAAGTTCAATACAAATGACAACAATATTAAAGAGTGGCTTTTATAATATGCAAGGCAAATGTGAACTCCAAAATAGAAGAATACCTATACCTAATCTTAGCACCTTAAAACTGTAGTGTGTATATTTTAAATTAGAACAAACATCAATTGTTGCCTTTGTCATTGTCTGTGGCAACATTCCCAAACTGCACAAAGCTTGAGCTCTACTGCCGTATATGTACACAACTAATTCACATAATAAATGAATGGATTCTGATCAAACAAAGACGCCTGAAAGTGCCTTTCAAACACAGCTTGCCTCCATCATGACTCAGTGGTAGCACCGTAATGAAGCCTGTGGACAGACAGCTGGCAAAGGCCAGAGTGCTACAGCCCGCAGAGCCGTCCGTGGACCTTGGTGATCTCGAACGCGGTGATGTGGATGAAACGGCGGCTCATGGAAACAGATCGGGCGCCAAAAAGGCTCGAGATTTAGTGCCCAAGCCTCATCTCAGATAACGTCATTTTCACAAAGTTGAAGCCAAACATGTGAGACCATGGCAAAGAGGAAAGTTTGCCAACGTTGGTGCATTTCAGACAGTTCAGTATTTTGTATTTTGTATTTTGTATCTTTGTGTTCATATTCAGACCCTGCAGAGATAATTCCATAAAAAAGCCTGTGTCATGCAGCAGGTTTTCCCGAGCTATCAGTTCCTCCTAATCTCTGGGCTGCCGACCTCACAGAGACAGAGGACACACTCAACCATTCAGCCGAGGCTCCTCATTCACACAGCAGAGAAAGCGCTCCTTGTTCACTGTGCTTAAGTGTTTGCCTCTGTCTGCGTGTGCGTGTGTGCGTGTTTAAACTATAATTTGCTGCCTGATGTCAGAGTCGCACTTCAGAGACGGTTTCTACATTTAATCTATTGCTTAGAGAATTACAATTCTGTAACCAAGTGTGGTGCAATACTCTGGATCACTGTATGAATGGGAACTCGGTGATTCAGCAGTGTTGATGAGTCAGTAGCTCAAAGGGCAATGTCACCCTTTTTCTTTCGTACGAATATGTGTTTGCCTCAACCCCTCCAGGAAATGCCAGATCCAACTGGAGTCACGGCTATCTACCTTGAATGCTCATGTTGCACACTCCCGTTTCACTTCAGGAAAAGATAAATGTAAAGATCATATTTGACCATATTTGAAAGAAATTATAATCCTTCAGTTTATTTGCAAGAATGTAAGACACTGCATCTAACAAAGTTATTATAATACTCTGCTTAGCAAGTACTTGCTTGCTATACTGCATCTGCAGAGATAAACAGGCATCTCTTGCCATCACCATGGCAGCATTTATTTTTAGACCATTTACCCCAAATTTTGCATCCTTCAGTGTGTGAGCTCGGAAATCTGTGAAAACAGCCCCGTCTGCCTGAGTCGTGTGCTTTTATTCATCACCTCACTGTCGTGTTTTTGTTTATTGTCGCCACCGCGGTTGATGTACCATATGCGCACTTATTTTCAACCCCAATCATAAAGTGTGGCTATAATGAGATGAAAAATCAGTGCTCACTGCTTGTGAGAATAAAGCATTTAGAAAGCAGTGCTGGGAGTTGTTGGGGTTTTTTTAAAAGCTGATCTGGATGGAGCTCAGTTAGTTTCCTTTTGCGTATTTGTTTTATGACGCCAAAATAGGTGTATGGCATGGTACAAGTGTGATTTAACACAAGTGAGCCTGATAATTCAGGTTCTAAAAGCAATAAAACCATGCTCTTCAGTGATGAGGTTAAGTATTAACGTCTAGAATGTTGGACAAATTGTAAAGGCATGTAAATCAATGTTTACATGCCTTTACATGGTTACAAGTAAGCGTTGGTTAACATCTCGAGATGAGCAGGCAAACTCAAGATCACAAAGCTCAATCATCAATACTAAGATTACCTTAAGTCAAACACTAGGGAGAAGCATTTAAATAAATCTGTCTAAGTGCTTCTATGAGGTAAAAAGTGCATATCCCTAAAATGGTAGTTGTTGAGAAAGAGAATGCACATATACGTATAAGAATGTCTCCCTGTTCCAGTCATGGCCACAGGCTTCTCTTTTCTTTTTCTTTTTAAATCCCAACATGCGATGATAAAATGCATCATTCCTCCAAGTGTTTTCCAAGTCCAGTCAACCGTGTCTGAGATATCACTTGTGACACATGGACAAACAAAGGGAAGGACACCCTTCGGCCAATTGGTGTGATTGTGAAAATCTGACGACAGACTGGGGGTAAAAAAAAGTAGCCATCGTTCTCTAGAGGAGTCATTGAAACACGACCGATTAGATAATGTCCAAAAAATATTGTTTATTCCATTTTTTTTTTAAATGGACAAGAGGACTTAAAATTGCTTTAATGACAATAAGGTAACCCACAGGAGAAAACAGAAGTGACAAAGCCGAGCATTATTTATCATATATTATGTCAAGCAAACATAATCAAGGCCTGTTCCCCAGGTGTGGGTTTGTGACACAGGGACAACCATTTCATTGTCATTACAATCCCACAGTGCGAGTGTAAACACATAATTAAATCAATTAATATCAATTAGTGAATTGCACTGTGCTGCTTCAGCCAGAAGCCAGTCTCATGAAGAACAACAAGGACCTCAAAGCAACATTTCTGCCCTGACCTCCATTAAGAGGAACATGTATAACATGCATGTGAACAGTATCAATGAAGTGAAGCTTGTTAGGATTAGGCTGCCAGCGATTGATGAGCCAGGTCTAACGGCTACGTCTGGACGAATTAGAGTCTCCGACGACAACTCGAATGAACCCTCACTCAGCTGTCTATAGTGTCGTCTACTGGTGAGTCGTTATAAGTGACAAATCCAGTTAAGAGCCGCGTCAAAAACTTAGAAAAGGCTTCTTGCAGCTGACAAGACAAATATGTTTTTAATTAAATCAAACAGAATCTTAAAAATTAGGTTTTTAATGGCTTTACTCAAATATGGATCTATATATATGGATAACAACAAAACTAGTGTATGTGATTAATGCGGGGGCAGGTCTGTGTATTTTTTTACATCTTCAAGCCAAAGGAAAAAAAGAACTAAACAAAACAACAAAAATTGCTGACGGTTCAGCATCAACGCAAGCAAGAGTTGCCAGTGTTAATGTGGCTGTATGTAACAATTTCACTAACCATAATGACTAAAACAAAATGGTGGCAAATTTAGAAGGGTGTACCGTAGAAATGTGAACCGTGATGAAAATAAGTTTTCAAATTCATCTACCACTTCAGATCTGAAAACACCCATGAGATGCCAGGTAACTCAGAACTAGCCCGTACGGAGGTTTTACTAGTCCTCAGTCTTGAATGAGTAATGACTGATGCTTTATTTATGGGACACTTTATAATCCCCAGAAACACACCTTTCACTGAAGCTGTGCACCTAACATTTCATGTTTCTGGTCGTATTGCAGTGGTCAAAATTCAAATTTTTAATTAAGCTGCGGTATCTCTGAAAGTTGCTTCAAGGACACAAAGATCCTGCCATTATTGTGCCCAGAGACGCGCTTGGCCACACAGAGTGGACATAAAAGTGCTCACCGATGACAGAGGAGATATAACTGTCGCTATTCAATCAATCAGGAAGCTTTCCTGTTGGAGTTTATGATAGTTACACTGCACGGGTCATGTTTGGCAACAAGAATAGGGGGTTGCATTTGTACAGAAATGTGCCTCCAAACACGCATGCATGCACGCACGCACGCACACACACACACACACACACACTCACTGTCCAAGTCATTGACTGACAGACCACAATCCAATTTATCTCAGCCACAGAGCGATCAAACATTGGCCTCATAAATCATAAAAGCTGTCATCGTTGTCCGGGCTCCTGTTAGCTGCCCACAGACGATCAACAAGTGGAGGGAAAATTAATATTATAAGCGTCATCACTGAGCTGTGGACACCAGCCATTGTCACCGGGATTAATATTTTGTGCTCTTTCCAAAGAGACAGCAGAACGTCGATCCATTCAGTTGCATGTCAGAGGTCTGGAAAAAACGATGAACATGCCAGAGGTGCAAAGAACAAAGAGTCAACTTTCAGTGTGTGTGTGTTCCTGTATTTGTTCTTTGTGAGGACCAAGGTATAAAACATATGGAGTGAGGACATTTTAGGAAAGTGGGGACATTTTGTCTGGTCCCCACAGCTTTTAGGGGTTATGACTTGGTTTTAGGGTTAGGGTTAGGGTTAGAATTGGAGATGGTTAAGTTTAGGTTAAGTGGCTAGAGAATGCATTATGTCTATGAGGGTCCACACAGTTTGAATGCTGTGTGTGTGTGTGTGTGTGTGTGTTTTGATAGGCTGGTGTTTGTTTAGTTGATGATGGTATGTCAAGAAGTGACACGACAAATTCAATTTAACACTTGATATTGCACGGAATAAACAGGAGAGCAGAAAGATGGTCTATGTCCGTCTGCAAGAAGATCATTGGCCCAGCTTAAGAATTTTATCATGTAATTTTTTAATTTCATAAACTTGGTATAGGAAAAAGTACCGTTTACCAATCGGTATCAAAGTCTATGTATCGATATTGATACCATATTTTAATCAAAAACTAGCCCTACTCATTTAACAGGTCCACAAAGCATTGCTTAAACCGTTTCTACAGCATGACGTAAAAATATGTAATTAAAATTAAATGAATAAAAAAGTTGCAGCAGCAATTTATCCTTGCCATGGTCACATACAGTAGAAGCAGAGCAGCCGACATGACCTTTTCAACTTGAAACTCGTCTTGGGGGATGGTGACAAAGAGTGATGTCATCCCTCAATGCACCAAACTCAAGTCAAGGTTTGAGGCTGAAATCTGTGCGTATGCTGGAATGCAAGTTGTACCACAAGTGCAAATAAGTAGACTATATGTTACATTTATCATCTGCTCTACATCTTACAGTTGTTTAGTTTTTAGAGACAATTCAAAAAGAACAAGGAAAAAGGATCATTCTTCATTGAATTTAATATTGCTAGTCATTGTTTGGTGATACAACTCATGATCGATCATCCAAACTGAAAAGATGATTAAATGTCCTTTTAAAGGCATAGACATTATACTCATGTCTGGACTTTCCCACAAAGGAAACAACCAATTTCCACAAAAAGCCAAATTCATATTTGTGGACAACAGCACATCTTTGAGGAAATACTTTCTCAACGTTTGACACTAATTCCTCATCATCTGAAATAATTGTGAATATGTAGGGTGTGGTGCTTAACAGTTAGGTCTGGGTTTTTTTTTCCAGAACAGCATGAAGTCACGATGTTGAACTATTCAAGCTGTGACACATGAAAGAGATGGGAAGAACCAGATGATTAAGGTCTGCCAGAGGCAGAGGTTGAGCTACAGTACTACACAGTGCCCTTGCCATCTATATTAGGAGTCATCCTACATGTAAAAACGTCTCAGATGATTCAGACGGTTCATGAACGACAAATGTTTAACCTGGCTAAAATAACCTGAATTCTAGACACAACAATTTGAATTAGAGCATGCCATTCTCCTAGAGATAGCAAAGCCCTCGAGGGTGATGAATGTAATTCCAAGGGACTGTACAGGACAATGAGTCAACCCTAAACTTGATGAACACCAAGGAAAACGCCAGTATAAACTAATTTAATGAGTGGAGGGGACATGTGTTTGGGCTTGTCAGGCAAAACCAATGATTAACCCTTCTCTTACACAGAGACGAAAGGCACAGATAAGGGTTAACATTTTAGCAGGAGATAGAGTACACTGATGTACCGAAAGTACCAGACTTTTCAAAGAGAAATTCCCAGCCTTACTGAATAAAAAATCAGTTTCAGGAAGGCTGACACAGCCTTGCATGAGTTGCGTCTGACAATGCAAAAGCCCCATTTGATTAGCTTGCAGATTTTTGTTTGCTTAATGGCTTTTTTCCTCCTTTAGTTTTTGTGGTTTTCTTCATTCAGAATTCAAAATGTTTTTTCATATCCATCAGGTGATTTTTTTACATTTTCCCACAAAAAAATATATATAAAAGTGAAAATCAGAAAATAGATGATGGGGATTTAAATACAGAAAAATAAACTCTATATGTAATTTTAAACATCAAAAATAATTATCACCATGGAGGATTTAGACAATTTGTTCTTCAGTAGCTGTGGAAAGCCTCCAACTCTGCCTCCAACTAAACATGCACACTGTTTTTAACTTGTACAACTTGTACATGTATCTGAGAACTTGTTTTATTTGACCTATTTTCAAGGATTGCACTGCATGTATAGAGAAAGAGGTGGTAGAAGATTAGTAAATGGTTTGGTGGCTGGAAGTACAGTATCAAATCCCATTAATTCAATCTTGCCTCTGGACAATGGAGGGTTTTTTAATTTGAGTTAAAGAATTTTCCACTTGCTCTCTTTTTCTTTTTGCACCCAACATATGATATAGAATGATTTCTGCTTAATGTTTAAACTTAAGTTTAATGTTTCAACTTGAGATGGGCATACAGTTCAAGCATCTGAAGTTAATGCAACTGATGACTTCTGATCCAAGCATTTACTACAAACTCATTAATTATCGATCTTCTGTTTAATAGTTCCTATGTTAGATTTAAAGAAAGATGGAGCATTACCACATATAGTACCAACGAAATACTAACGTATTGATTAGTATATTGCATATATTGAAATGTATTATTGCATTTCTTGAACTTGACATAGAGCATAAAGCAAATAAAAAAAGAACAAATAAATTGCAGCACTTGTAATTTGCTACTGGTGAAATTCAAGAACTTTTTAATGACTTTCCAGGACCAATTCCCTCAAATTCTTGGACCAAATGTGCTTAAAATGGGAGGGCAGCTTCGCCCATGGTGTCCACTTTTATTGATTTGCTGCACACTCTGCATCTGAGCAAGAGATTGTTCTTGGGATCTTGGGCAAACCAGTCTTTGTAATTTCCTTTGGTGAACCAGAGATTTCCCAGGCATCACTTGATTTGCTCTCACTTACTTGACATTACTCACTCATTGTTCTGCATGGAATCTCACGTCAACAGTGAAAAGAGACAGTGTACGGTGTCCACAACACCGCCAGTAATAACAACTAATTACGCATTTAACAGCTGGTGGCAGCAGAAGGCGTTTATCTAAATATAAACTGAACTTCTTTCTTGCAAAAAAATCATTTTCAAAAACATTCACAAACCTTCAAGGACCCGCGGGAACCCTGTCAGCCCTACTCTGTATGGTATGAGGTGGATATCAGCTTTATATTCACATGTCTGCATATAGCATCAGTAGCTGAAGTAACACAGTTTCATCATGAAACGGTCAGAATCAAATCCTGTTCAAATCCTTAAACATAATATACAAGGCGACATTAATATCAGGCACTGTGTCAGGCAACTCGTCTCTTTGCCTGCTGTGTTCATAAAAAGTTAAAATGGTACATAGCTGTTGTGCCAAAACAGTCAGAGACAAGCAAACGGGAGAGAATTTTACCAGATCAACAATGATCCCAAGAGATGGCAGAGGTGAAAAACTTTCTCGAACCAAGCATAAAAGACAAGATTAATGGGAACCCACAAGAAACAGACTCCGCTAGAGTAGTGATATATCAGGTACAGAATTAAACGTTTAGAAGCTTGAATATCTTGTCTATTTTGCTTGCTTTTATTGCAACATGTAAGTGTTCTCCAGAGTAGGGTGAGGGAAAGTTTATCAGAAAGTTGTAGATAGTAGCTGTTTCCTTACTATCGCATTTTAAAGGTCAGATATATTTAGTCTGTAACATTCTGCAGTATATTGCTCAATCTCATCTCTGTGGAGTTAAAGTGCACAGTGAACCCGTGACAGTTTGAAACTTGTTCTGGTGCTGTTCAGTTTTGCAGTCTAAAAACACACATGACCTGCAATAAGATAATGTTCCTACCATTCATCTCTCCTCTGTATCTCCATTCAGTGAAGCTGATTATCTGAACCAGTTTTGGAAATATTTCAAGTGCTTCTTTGCCTCATGCAGTGTAATTACCAAAGTACCTCTGATTTACTTGTAGCCAGAGACATAATGCACAGCTCTGTAATCCCCTAAAGACACTGAAAGCTGGTGCCAACTGCAGCCAAAATAAAAAAAACTGTGGATTATCATCCAAAAATTGCAAAAACCTTGCCAATCTTGTCACCGTATGAATCTGACAGATTCCTGACTGCTCATGTTCGGTGGTAACTACTAAACAATCACATGTAATGCAAACATTCAGCATATTTTGTGTTATCCAGTGACTGACTGGTAACTACCTTATCCTGTGAATCCACTATCCTCGTGTTGATGTGTATATTATTGTTAAAATAATGACTTCAGAAGGAAAAATGTCAAAGCCGGAGTTAAACCTCCAGATTAGCTGACCCAGCGTGGCAATGGGTTGGAGGAGCGAGTAGTAAAGCATCTTTTTTTGACAGTGTCACCTTGACTTAATGCCTCAGCTCTAAAAATGACCTGACTTTTAATTAATTGGTTTGTGCTTTGGTTCATGCGTACATAAAGGAGAAAGCCTTAAATCATTCTCGGAAGCTTGGATTCAAGTAGCACATGTAATCTGACAAGAGATTAAAACGAAACAATGGTATGGGACCAACTAATTCTGCACGCCATCATCCAACAACTGTAATCTGGATCAAATACCTCTTTGTAACCCTGAGAAGGGATTTTCCTCTGCTGCCACCATCATCTAATGGACGGATTCCGTGTATAGTGTTGTGCAGTATGAATAATATGGCTGTATTTCAGCATGAGACAATTTCTGGGAGGCAATCCTCGGTACTCCCACCGCTTGCATGTATTCTGGTTCAACATCAACAGCTGCCGTCAACTGAATGACAAGATGAGTTGTTACTCACTAATTTTCTCACGACCACTTGTTTTCCATTAAAATGTGTATGCAAATCTTGTTTATTCATTGTGCAAACACACAACTATATGTTTATCAGCTTTCACTTGGGAATCATCTTAACAACATGATCTTAATTCATTGGACATTTTACAGTGATCACTATCAACTGATTCAAAAAACAGTTATGGCCCAGTCCTGCTACCACTGCTTTCAAATGCCAAAGGATATACCAACTCTAGTTGTCCTCTTTAATATAACCTGGTGTGTGCTTTTTCTTTAATACCAACCATCACCTCTGTGGCAAACTGGTTCTACCCTTTATCTCCTGTCCTGTACGTGGAGGATTATGTAACACGCACAGCTTTAACTCAGACACTGTGTGGCATCAGGCATATGCATCAGCAGACCAACCAGTGTGAGAGGGTAGACTCTGTATCTGCAAGGTCAAGCTGGAGGACGAGGAGACGGATCGGGGCAGCAGTGCAAAAAGAGCAGCACAAGGGCAAGAAGCACAGAGGATGAGGGGAACGAGCTGGAGAGGGGGAATGAATCAACAACACTGTGCTGTCAGCATCCCCAGGGCAAGCAGGGAGCATTAAGTGAGTTGACATGGGCCGCTGAGTCTCCCCCTTTTCTCCTCCCTTCCATTTCTCCCTTTGTCTTTCTCTCTCATCCATATGGCACACTCCAGCTCTTCCCTTCCCCCCTGCCCCGCTGCATACTCTTGAAATGGCCTCTCTCCCACACACAAACCTGCGCTTACTTCCACAAGCATCCCATATCCTCTGAGCATGTCGTGGGCCCCCTCTACACCTGGCATTTGAATGTGTTTTCTCTGAATGGATAGCGCTTCACAATGTGCATTTACACCTCGGATTAACATATGCATCTCCAGTGTCTACATCGAGATCAGACTGCAATCCAATCACAGCTATCGCCGCTTTACGTCACCTCCCCTTCTTCTTCCGCAAACATTTCCAGCAGCAGACTACAGCGTCAAATCAACAATTTTAGCCACACGTGAAGTTGCGCTATTGTATGAACTCCTCTTTGCTTTTCAAAGCACGGAAAGAAGTCGTCTTTGACAAGCGGAAAACCGCCAAAAGCAGAGGAAACTGTACAGTTTTGTCGCCGTGTTCCCGTTAGCTGTCCTCAAAGCCACCAATGTGTCGCATCAAAGACTCATTGCATTCACACCTCTGTTTAATGTGGTCACCATGCGTCTCTGACGACCTCTTGATCTGTCCTCAATGCTTCTCGGGTGTATTTAAACCTGTACGTACAAGTGGTCAAGCGCAATCTGATTGCAATCCGATCACAGAAAATGCATTTTAATGGTTTTTCTGTGTAAAAGAGGACGCCTTATTTGTGGTTCCATAACGGTCGACCACCGTCCAGGACAAGAGTCTTCCCCCACCTCATTTCTGCCTTGCTCCCAGGTGCTGCTCCTATAATTAGGGAGAAAACCGTTTCGTCCGCTGGGATCAGGACAACATCTGTGGCGACTAGAGCGAGAAATCTGCAGCAGCATCCTCACCTCTACCGCACTGGTGTCAGAGGTGGAGAGCAGAAGGTTGAGTATACTCGCAGGACCACTTTCAGAACTTGCTCCACATGAGAAGGCACATCAAACAGCACCAACATTACTGTAAATACAGGAAAAATCCCTATGCAGTACATAAGTTAAGATGAGAGGACTCTGCAGGCGGAGTGTGCACACACACACACACACACACCTCCATAGAACAAGGTAATAAAGTGTGCGCCAATGATTGAACAGAACCCCTGGGAGGCACAACACAGCAGAGCACTATCCCTGCTACAGAGGTGAGTAATGGGGCTGCTACATTTTCCTTCCAAAAACCACAAGCGCTACTTGTCTGCCTGCTGACGCATTCCACCAGAGTCTGCAACACTCTGAATCTGCAAAGCCCCCCTTTGGGAGACAAACAGCTCCTTCATATAGGTCAGTGAATGCAGCAGCCAGCCTTAATGTGACATGTTTTTGATTAATATTAAGAGGTCTGTTGACTGCACATGCCGGGTGTACTGTCAGGTTGGGTGCCGCGGCTACCAAACAACCTTTTGACAGTGATGGAATGTATTCACAAAAGGTACAACCTGTCATTCCACGACTTAAAGCAGGATTTGTTTACCCCGATTTAGCAGCTCTGGAGTCATTGTGACGGTTGAAAATCTTGTTGCGGGGAGATTGGGGGCTGACTCCACTCCCCTCTACTGTCTGTTCACGGAAAACCAGCCTTGCAAGATCAGAGCTCGAGGTCTTGCCGAGACTCACGAGAAACACAAACTGCTTAAGAGCACTACACACACACACACACACACATACACCCTAGCCAGGTACAGGCTATAAGAACGAAGCAGCGATAGCATTATTTTAGACGTTCATCGTAGCAGAGACACCGAAAAAGAAGCAGAGGAAACGGGTCATCAGACCAGCTTTGTTTGAATGGGGAGACATGTGCAGTATCAGCAGTAAGTTTTTACAAATGAATGGATGGATAAATATTTACAGCGGTGTCGTAAATATGTATGTAAATATGTACCCCAGACCTGTACGGGGGAGCTCTGTAGAGGAAAAGGCAAAATAAAATGACCCGATTTGCAAAGTTCCGCTTCAATACATCAATATGAAGACGATTTGTGCGGCATGAGGATATATTTAATAAAATTGAAAGCTGTAGCAGAGACTTTCTCTGCACATCAAGACCATAATTAATACTTATTTTGATAAAGCAAGAATCAATATATGATGTTTGCTTTCCAGAATGAGGTAAAGTAATTTTTCAATTAACTTTTAACAGCAGATTGAAATATTTAATAAGAGAAGTGGAACTGCTGCTTTTTTTTTCCTTCAGTGAGCACATTTGAGGTTTTGCATATAAATTGACAGAAAATTATATTCAAGAGTCGAGAGCTGAAATACAATAAGGAAACAAATGAAATATTATTATCACAACATAGAAACCAATATAGTTCTCTAAATGGACTTGCTGTGGTTTAGTAGCATGTTTAATCTAATCACCAAACATGGCTCACATTCAAGATTAAAATGACCCTTTCCATTAAAGGTCGGCAGACATAGTGGCACAGCAGTGACTGACCGTCAAATCCAGACAAAGAGATTGGAGGTTAACCAGAGGAAGCCGCAACAAAGACCTAATAATAGTGCAACACAAGAACCCAGGACTGCCCAAAAACAAAGTGGTGGATGTTCGTTTAGTCTGTAGCCTGAACAACTCTATTCCACCACTCATCCATTTACCATGCAATCCTGATGGCAACAGGGGAATATTTGAAACAGCAATCCTCTGCTGTGGCTTTGACCCCTGCCCACTTAAGTAGTGGCTGTTTATCTCAATAGTGTACTTGGTGTATGTCTCTTCAGACAAGTGGATCAGCAACCTGCCAAAAACGTGTTTTAAATGGAAGCGGGCAGGGGAGGCAGCCATCTGCCCAGCTAATCCTAAACAAAGTAAGAGTGAATGTGTTCATCCTTTACTTTCAATTACGCCCCCTGCTTTCACACTGCCATTTAAAGGCAGCACAACATGTGTGTATAAACTGTATATATGTGTGTGTGTGTGTGTGTGTGTGCAGGAGTCATTGTTTAGATCCTGTTAGCCCCGACAGTGACACAACTCCAGTGTATCTATTTAGGCGATGAGGTTACGATGCAGCTCAATCGTTTCACTTCATTAAAAAGCAATCACCCTCGTAAACGTATTATTTTCTGCAGAGGGTCACATGGTCACCGCACAATGTTATTTAGGCTCCAACGTTACGTTGTGAAATATGAAATATTCACTGGTTCTCTTTTCTTTCATTCATTCAATGATCAATAGGACGGCTCAAAATCATCAGACAATGACATTCGATATATGTCAGGGGTGTAAATGACTGATACAGCAATAATATCATCATCCTGATCTGGGAGATACAATTACTAATAGGCTAACAACAAATATTGATCTTTCCTAAGCAGGTAATGGTATTGTCAATTTCAAAATAAGAGATGAAAAGCAACTGAATATCTGTGGGATAGTATCAAAAACAACAAGTCAGAAAGAGAGGACTCAAAATCTTAAAGTGTAAATTCACCTTACCCTTTAAGTCCAAAAACATGCAGATTTGGGGATTAGGCAAATTGGACACCTTTAAATTGACCATAGGTGCCAGAGTGGATGGTTTGTCTCTATGTGTCCCTGCGATGGACTGTCGTTCGCCCTATGTCAGCTGGGATCCCCCGCGATCCTCACTTGGAGGATAAAGCCTTGTAAGCGATGATGTTCTTTGTCATGTTTTGCACAGGCCTATCTATATATACACACAGTACAATCAATCTGAAGGTTTAATTGTTTCTTACCATCAGTCTGTCTTTCCACTTTGCAATATGAATGAGTATAGAGCTGATACTATCCACTGGGATAAGAGCTTAATTTAATATTCACTAATACCCTTCAGGAAACTCACATTTGCACTTAAGAGAATCAAAAGCCATCTGCAAATGTGCACAAAGGTATGGCAAGGCTCAGTCGCACGCTGCAAGTCAAGCGTTGATGGAAATGAAAGCCAACAAAAAGTTATGCACCACACGACGCACATGTGAGAAGTGTAAGATTCCGGAGAGGTGTTAAAAACTCACACCTGCCTCTGGAACAGAAGAATGTCCTAATTTAGGCACATCTTTCATCACCACTTGATCCGAGTGTGAGTGCGTGTTGCCTGGAGAGGAAAACTCTCAACCCTGGGAATAACAAGGAGTGTGTGAGTGTGAGCGCGAGTGCGAGTGCGAGTGAGGTTCCGTCCACGGAGAGATGTCTCGCAGGCATACAAAAACTGACAAAGGGAAAGAGCCAAGGTGACACGACAGGAGCCTCCTGACAAAGAATAATGAAAAAAAAAAAAAAGGATTGTTCAGTCACGTGGTTCGTGAATAACATCAACTGCATCAGCTGAGCTGGAAAAAGTGTCACCTCACACAGGAGATAAAGAGGACCATCAGTGTTTAATAGTCTCATCTGACCGCGAGCTATGAACTCGCATGTGATCCTACAGACCCACTTGTCCGATGAGCAGTCAAAGGCCGAGAGCCAGAGCTGAGCTGACAACGAAGCGGGGGCTCACCCAGAGCTGTTTAACAACACTCAGGCCAGCCTGGGTGTCTTACACTGGAATTACACCTTTATCAAGATCCTTCTTTTATCATGAGGCATCATTAATTCAGCAGCGTCAAATAGGATTTTAGAAGGAAAAGAGCTGCAAAGAATAATCTATTATTCAATTATTAATTACTCATGAGTTTCGAGTGCGTTTTTTTATGTTATAATAATAAAATATAACAGATTTTTCAGTTCCCTAAATATGAATAATTGCTGCTTTCTTTTCTCTGCATTACAAAGAAATCAACAAACCTTAAAATATTTCTTGTTTGTGGACATAAACAAGACATTGTCATCTTCATGCGGCAAAGACTACAAACACTTGTCAAGACAAATTAAATTTGATGATGATCGACTGATTTATAGCACTAACAAAATGAGGTAAAACATCCAAAGCTATCATGTGTGTTACCTAAAAATGCACCATACCACAATATACAGAATATAAATTGAGCTATTGTTACATTGCAATAACTAATACCGTTTTATCACCCAGCCCGAGAGAGGCCTTACTACATCCCAAACAGGAGCCATACAGTGAAATAGCTGAAGATGAATTAGAGAAGACCTTTCTAATAGTGAGGTATAGTGTATACTGTATGTCTGGCTTTGTTACTGTCGGTGCTGCTGCTGCTGTTGCAATTTTACACCACAGTAAACAAATGAGAGCGAGCCAGGAGAGTGGTCATACAGCACAGCAAACTTGGGCCAAAGCTGTCAAAACCTGGAAAAACAAAGCCACTGCTCTCACACAGATACATTCTCACTTACAGCAGCCAGCACACAAAAAAAAAAGATGTGCAGCTTAAGTCACGGCAGAGGAAAAGATCCACACACACACACACACACACACAAGCTAGGGTTGAGATTAGATTAGATTTTTGGGTTAGGAAAGGGATGAAGATTGTTCAGTATGGATGAAACAAGCTGAACCAAACTACATTTAATTTACATTTCTAATATAATTACATTTCTAATATAGATCTACTGTCAAACATAGTGTAGGTTAAAAAAAATTATGTGATTCAAATTAGATCATTTATGTGTATTCCTTGTAAAAAAAATAAAAAATGAACAAAAAGAAAAAAACATCACCTTAGTTCAGTCCTTATTAAACTAGTCTGATACTTGTGGTATAAAAAAACAAATAGAAACAAACAAAGGAGCTTGGTGCAGGTCTGTGAAAATTCACACATTCAATCCTGCTTGAAATAAATGTGAAAAAATAAACAAAAAAAGAACAAAAACAAATATTATGATGTGTTGATTTTGTTTTTGCAGAGAGAGAGTGACCCGCAAAGGCACGCCCAGACAAAAACCAGGGAACATTCCACTCTGACGTACATGGATTTTCCTATCGTGGAAAAAGTAGAAAAAAAAAACAATACCAATTATCTGTGGCAGATGCAGACTGCGTGCCAACAAATACAACGTAGAGGCAACTCAACGTTATCCTCAGAATGACTGCGCGTAGTTTATTTTCTTAGCCAGCAAAAGCAAGGTTTGTTTTGCAACAGCACGGTGTCACTTCTTTAGTGTTTCTACGCGACCTCAATCTGATATTTACTGTATGACTGACCAAGTATAAAGACTTGAAAACCTCCAAGGTTACCAAACGCAGAAATGCAAGAAGCTGCAACTTGTCTTCATCGCCATCGCACAGACACAAAAAATGCCCAGGGGTAGAACAAATCCTGACCCGTTTTAAAAGAAACAAAAGGGATCAAATTAAAATGTTCCTACTCAGTGGGCAGAGTACACAAATATGCCCCCAACGGGCCAACAGCACCTGCTACGCACTGCACAAGCGCACAAACCCCCCAACCAAGTTTAATTCCAGAGTGGCATCTCAAACTGTCATAAAAAAGGAAAAGAAACAAAGAAAAAAAACTCCCAACCACATAAGACTTATGTCACATAAACATGAACAAAGTACTTAAATTGAACAGTGAAGTGATTTTGTGAAAGGACTTGGAAGGGAGCTGGAGCCACAGCAAAAAAAAATACAAAATATGATAAAAACAAGTCCTCATCAATATCCATGAACACTTCTGCAAGAAAAAAAGAAAGAAAAGAAAAACTTGTTCTGAGCCCTCAAGGTAACGGTGCCAAAAAGCAAACTAGTTTCTTAGAAGGTTGTTCTTTCAAATAAGGGCATTTAGCCTGAAGGTATAGCAGTTAGATGGGGATATTTATCTCAGACTGCTGAGGCTCAACCGCTTCACCCCGAGTCAGTTCATCACAGACAAAACCAGTCAGCTAAATCTGAGCGCCATTAACCGTTTCAGGCAGCAGCAGCAGCAGCAGGACACACCAAAGGGCTCCACTCTATATTTCTTAAACTTGCTCCTCCTTTTTATTCTATATATAGCCATATCACCGAGGGCTCCGTGCAGAGAGAGCTCCCTAGAATATGGAGGAAGAGCAGGAAACAGAGAAGGTTGATGAATGATGAATAAAGAGAGGGCAACGCCATTCATTCACAGTATTCTGCTACAAACTCTGCTCAAACATTCAAAAGTTCAATTTGTTGTTTGATGGCAGTGGATTTATTGTCCTACTGTACAAGCACATGAAGACCAAGGAGAGGAGTTTATAAAAACAAGAGAAGAGCGTTTTCACAGCTATGTCAGTTGGCCTGCATTATTGATGGGCTAAACCAAATCCAGCACGGCCATATCATGACACATCCATGTTTTCGGGGGTGATACTCACACAGAAATGCTACGACATTGCCTTTTCTGTTCACAGAGTCTGCCCTGAGACGGTGCTAAAAGCACATAGTGGCTCCACTGACAGATACGGCGGCCAACTATAGCCATAGCCTAAGGCGATGTGGCTTTTTCTCCCTGTATTCCAAAGATCCACCAAGTGCTCGTACAAAAAGGCAACGACAGATACACGTTTGTCTCAAGTAAAGGCATGTTTATGAACGGAAGGAGAAGGACGATCCTCCCTGCACGCTTTTTAACATTTGTTTTAAATTGAACAGATTGTGATAATGCTCTGTGCGGCGCTGTGTTGTTGTTCGGATGTGATTTTTTTTCCCCCCCTTTTTTTTAACAATTTCAGATGAGTTGAGTTGTTGGCAGCAGGTACTTCAAACTCACTAATATATCACTAATCCACTTGGAAAGCTTTAGATTTGCTATTCACGAAATGAAGAGGAGAGGACGTGGAGATCATTTGGAAAATCAGAGCGAGAGTTCTGTTGGATGATCTAGATTTTAAATGTCCCTCATGGGTTTTCAAGTTTTAACTTAACATTTGGTCATGAGTAAGAAAGACTGGGTGAAAAAGTAAAGAGCTTTGCAGAAAGTGAAGGTAGGGACGCACTAATCTGACTTCTTCAGTCCTGATCCCGATACCTAGGCTTTCTTAGGACTACAACATTAGGCTAAACAGCCTGCTACAGCTTTGTGACTACTACACTAGCGCCCTCTAAGAAAATCGACACCTGCTGCGACAGGAGTATGAAAAATATTATGTTAATTTCACTACAGAAGAGACTAAATGACCTCTGCAGTTGGGTGCAGGGAAAAATGTATATATAGGTATCAGTTACCAGCCCAAGCACTCGGATATCAGCAAGAACAATATCATGTATCCCTTAACTGTATACCTTACCATGGAGGAAGAGACTGAAAGCATCAGGCTTAACTTTATAAAACTAAATGTAATCAACAAACACGTACATATAAATTAGCTGAATTGCTGGGGGGGTTTTTTTTAGAAACAAATAATTGTGCATCAGCAGCAACTTGGACCAGCATTCAAAATAAACAGGAATTAGAATTATTTGTTAACATTTAGTGCAGTCCCACACAACTCCAATGCTTCAATTTTCATTGAAGCATCAATGGCAGGTACTTTCTGTTCTCTCTCTGGTGTACATATTTTTGTTTTCTCATCCACAGTGTTGGAGACTGTGCGAAACAGTCTATCACTTTCTACACTAGTGTTTCACGCTGTGAAGTTTTTCCCGTCTTTGCAGTGCGTCCGCCAAAGTCAGCTGCTTATCCATCTTGTCTCCTTTTGTTTTTTTGTTGTTGTTTTTTTTCCTACAGATTCTGCACGCTCTTTAGCATGACGCTTTTGATGCTTGCAATGTTGTGTTTTGTGGCGTTAGCACCAATTCTCGTAACATTTACGTTAGCGATATTGCAACCTGTCGAGTACCCGTCGATATTGGTGGCGTAGCAAGCGTAAAATACTTCCAAACACCCAATTTGTTAACTCGCTCCATGTTGTTGCTCCGTGTCTATCACTCAAGTTGACCGCCGTGCTGCGTGTCCTGCTGGCGTATGACATAGCATGGGTCGCAAATGTAGCATTGAAGTGAATAGATCAGCATCACAGATCTGACCCAATATGCAATATCTGATCTGGCTATTTAGTCAACATTGGGGCCAATATCAGCTCAGTGCATCCCTAGTTGTTGGCTAGTCCTAAGCTCTATGATTAGCCCAGGTGAGTAGTTGCGGGTTGGATGAATCATGTGACTAAACACAAATGACCCAGTGTTGTGAAACTAGAAACTAACAACACAACACGACAAAGTTCAGATATCGTGTAACAACACGAACCATTACTATGATTGACAATAATTCCTACTAGCTCACGGTTGCATTTATCTCACATCAGTTATGTGGCTACAAAAAGCTGAAGTGGGGGGAATGCAGTGATGAATGAGGGCAACAATTTGAATTTGAAGAACAGCAGAGAGAGAGTAAAGAGAGAAAAAAATAGTGTGTGAATGTTCAGCCAGATGTACCCAGACCACCAAAGATTAAAATACAAACATAAACATTCTGCCTCATCTACAACCCAACGAGTTTCATCCAGCACTTATTATTCCACAACATGGAACACCGATTATCCTGATGCATTCAACATACCAGCTCATTTTGCTATAATATTTCACTCATGTTTCTTAAAAGCCGTGACTTCTTTCGGGCGTTGCTTTCCAACATCGTTCCGCGTGAAGTTAAAACAACACTTTGGTGTCACGAGCTGAACACATAAAAACCTACAGGCACACAGGCAAATATTCTGTACCACAAAGTACCCTTACAGCAACACAACTTGCTCAGAGTTAACAGACTATATGTTAAAGACCTACTGAACATTTAAATGGTCATCTGAAACCTCACAATAACCTGTGGGCTAGCCTTCATTGCATGTCGACCATTCTGTGGTTCAAGTGTGTGTCAGTACATTTGTGTGTTTATACAACATTGACAGTATTGTCTCGTTCCCGCTCTGATGCTAACCTTGCCTGGGATGCGCATTAGCCCTTTCTTCTATTATTTGAACGAACAAAGAGGTTACAAAATACAGTTTTTACAAAGGAAGTGCAGGCTGCCCTTATATTTGCATCCTCACTCAACCCTACAGTCATCTATCTATCAATCTCAATCTAATTTCACATGAGCTTAACTGGCAAACTGAAGTGTGGTTAACCCGGGCGAACCCAATAAAAAAAGACATTCAACACCAATCCCATTGCCAGTATTTGGTCTGTCCTGATGTGATTTCTTCCCCGTCTGCCTAATTGGTGTACCTGCCTAAATCTGCAGGTACACCCAGGTCTTGCTTTCCCCCTAATGCCAGTCAGAGCCAAAGCCAAGAAAACCCAGAGACCATTACAGAGTCATCGGACATGGGAGTCAACAGCAATTTAAACAAGATTACAGTATTATATACCAGTGAGAATAGAGTATTAAAAAAGTTTACCTGTCCCCTACCCTGCACCACCTTCACACATTATTCTCCAACTCTACAGCCAGTTATGGTAATCACTAGCACAAACAATTTGATAGAGCCAAATCCTCAACTAAGGCCTTTAATTCTATGGTTTGTGTTTGAGTCTTAAGAGCTGATCACACAGCGGCACGTCACGACAGGCCCAGTCATTTAAAATGCTTTGGAAAAATCAGTGGAAAACGTGTGACATGCGTGGACAAAGGGGACACTTGAAACTAAATAATTTCCCCTTGGGGATGAATAAAGTATTTCTATTCTATTCTATTCTATTCTATTCTAAACACATGCAAGGCACACTGTACCCTACGACTACAGTGTTTTTGGTGGTGACATGTTTCTGGCAATGTCCTCTGCCAGAAATGTTTGTACTGAGCAGTCAGTTTGGTAATTTTATATAACCTCGTCATAAAATATGGCTTGAATACAAAAGGTCTGATTCCCATGTGATGAACACATTACGTGAGGTAATAAGTCTGTTTTATCCAATTAATCTTCAACTGAAAATGTAACAAACAGAAAATCATGAGAAAGTGTTTCAACATTTACAAAACAAAAAAACGATCCTTTCACATTGGTGTGAAAAGACGTCAAACAACATCCAGTTCTCGGTGAAGCTCTGCGGCACCAAGGGAGTGTCAAACCTTGGAGAAGCTTTGCTCAAACCATCATTATATCTGTGCAATACACCATAAATAAATTCATACCCTTGACCCTTTCCTTTCCAGTGGTTCAGTCAAATAGATTGTAATTCAAATTAATAGGGCCCAACACGACCGCCTGACAGTCTAACAACAATCTAAAAGCGTCATGATTGGTACGTCTTCTATGTGCACAAGAGTGAGTGTATGACTTATGTGTAAACACACGTACAGTATTTACATACATATTTAATGTCATATAGTTCTCGTACTTAGTAAGAGTAGCCTCGTGTGAGCGTCATCAGTTACAGTTTGTTTTACACGGACTGATTAATTGATTGACACTGGCCACTCATGTGAAATTAAGTGGGGAACAAAAATCAATTTCAATTCTATTTTGAACCGGGTGGGGAGCGACGTGTCACAGCAAGGTCATTTTTGGCCCTCACTATTTTATCTTAAAGATGTGAAACATGACATGTTCTTAGGGCTGCAACTAACAGCTAATCTGTGGATTGTTTTCTCGATTCATTTTTTCACCGTTTGGTCCATAGAATTCAGTGTTTCTGAAAGGATGATGTCCTCAAATGTCTTTTTTTGTCCAAAAACCAAAAATGATTATCAATTAATGATTTCTTTGTTATATGGAGCAGAGAACCCAGAAAATGTTTCAGCCCTACATGTTTGCATTGTACACAAGCTTTATATTGTACGTTTAAAGTCGAGCAAATCGCTTTACAAAACATGCACACAATGTTTAGTGATAACCATCATCTAAAAGTCCACATTAAATAGAATTACTGATATTTATCTAGCAGCAGAAATGTAAGGGGCGTTATTTCTACATTCAGATTTACCAACATTTCACTAAAAGCAGCATTTCGCTTACCCTTAATATTTTCATAACCAAGTTAAGAAAACTATTTTGATAAATTTCATTAAGATTTGACTACTAGCAACCACGAGAACACAGATTTACAATTTCTTCTGCAGTGGTAAGTTTAATTTAACAGGTAGCACAGTTGTTCGATATCATCTCAAGTAAGTTCTCTGTCTAAAATCTTCACATTTTTTTGTGTCACACACGAATAACACTGTGTGACACAATAATCCCAAGCAATCTTCACTCAAGGACTGCAACCACTGCAGATACACTGTTGGCTTGTATGGTCATGTCTGTCATTTACAGCTAAAAGCATTTCAATCACTTAACTAATTACAGGTTGCGAGCAAGTCGTTGCTATTCCAAATAAAATGTGGTGCAACTGGTATAAATCCTTTCCTCACAATCACTTACTCTGATGACAACAACAAGAACTTTGCTCACATTTTAGTTTTGGGGCAGTTCAGAACAGAAGGGAGTGAGGGAGGGTGGGAAGATTTCCAAGTGTCACACAGGACAGAGCGGTTGATGCAACACTAGGAAATAACAGCTGACGTGTCCTTAGAGCAGTGCTAGGCAACTTGTTTACCTTGATATATTAGCTTCAAAATGATTTTTGATAAGTCACTGACTTGCACGAGGGGAGAATGGAGCCTCTTTCATTTTCACCCTGCACCTGAACCTCTGTCCTTGCGCAATGCAAATTTAGTGAGTGTGTAGAAATACTGTGCAGAGTGGGTGTGATAGTCAATGACTCAAACTGCCAGAATCAGGCCCATGTCTGGACAATTTCCTGAAATTGTCTTGAGCAGCTGTATGTGACCAGATATTAAACGGAACTTCTGCTAGCTCTCGAGTAAAATTTCTGGAAAATGTCCCATGTGAGAAAACGGCAAGAACAACTACACGCATTATTTACCACTAATCAATGGGCGACTGTCTTGCCTCCTGCATGCTTAAGACGGGCTCCACCCTTTGTCCTAGTGTTCCGGACTTTTTCATGCCACTGTAAATCCTCCAGAAAATGTTCTGGAAGATTAGCTTTTTTGGGAGTTCATGACTGAAGAAAGCTCAAGTGTGACAGAAAAGAAAAAACAGGATGCGTGGTGTGTTTCAGGAAAAGCTCAGGGGACAAACAATGACTAGTAGTCGGCCAAAAATGATCCCTGATAAGGTGAACAAGGGAAGTGCAGAAAGGGTTCCTCCACTAATGTCAACAACGTGTTCATTTCGATCACTTCCAATGTTTTTTTAGACATAAAACATGCAGAGTAATGTCCCTGCTTGTATTCCCCAACAACACTGAACAGCCACTCGTCAGCTTGTTTCCATCCATCATTCATTTCTCTTTATGCTACTACACGTTGTATAATCACCCTTTAGCCGCAGGAAGTCAGATTATCCAAACTTGGTCCTACCAGCCTCACAATGAGCCCCGGTTGACATCTGTTTCCCGCAGATGACCTGCCCACAAAAGCAAATACATTGAGGAAGAAATCCAGAGTGAGAGCAGTCAAAGCAATTTTGCTTCAAACGACCTATGTTTTCAAATATTTTTCCTGCAAACAAGTACTGGGCGGTCAGGCAGGTGTTCCTCTCGCCAAAAGAGCAATTTGCCCAGATTTGGTATCAGACAGGTGTTGACGTCAACAAATGTTGGAATGTCTGAGCGTGTCAACGCCTAAAACACAAGCTGACAAATAAGACATCTATTTTCATTTATCGTCAGTAATCAGTAGGAGCCATCAGTCATGTCATTTAATTTGAGCTACAGCGCCACAGAATCGGCATAGCGGAGTAATGGGATGTTTATCCAGCAGCTAATCACAACGATGACTGACATTGAGCCTGTGTGTTTTTCTTTGACTGTGCGTTCTCATGTTCAGCAGCCTCCATCTGTCTGCAAATCCTGAGGAAATGCATTGTCTTTTTATAGAGCCTTACCCCCATGATGTATGCATCAGGGCTCAAACAACGAAGTCCTCAGGGCAGGGAATATATAGATCTATGACAGACGCTGCTCTCTGTCTACAAGGAACTGCGTGAATGGAAGACGGGGAGCTTCTGAACAACTGTTTTTCTTTTTCTTCATCTATTTATTTAATAGGGAAGATGCAGTTTAACACAGAGCATGAAGCTGATGTGCTGCACATTTCTAGTTCAGAGATTATAGTTCATCAAGGTTAATTGCTAACTTGCAACTCCAGCCCATAGTTGGGCTTTTGTATGTAAAATACATGATAGAAAGCTAAAATAAATACATGACAATGCAAATAGGGATGGGACGATACCACTTTTTTGTGTCTGATATTAGTGTGATGACAGTCATTTTAGAACCCTTATGAAATATGAAGCCGTTAACAGCACATTTGTGCCGAGTCCTTTCAGAGACATAATTCTTCAACAGTGTGAGAAATAAACAGCCCAAACATGAGTCAGCTAAAATGCTTTTTCTGATTTGTACTTACATATTTTACACTATCATTCATGCACTACATAGGAATCTTGGATTGCATCAGATTTAAAATTGTCATCTGTCCGATCAGACCGATACTGATTCCCATCCCTAAATGCAACACAATGACATACATCACATATCACAAAGCAACTACACATACACCATACAAAAACTACAACAAATTCTATACCTAAAAAATGATTTGATTTCATTTGGCAGTGAATTACTTTTATGGAAAAATAAAACAGTTTGTCCAAACCTAGAGCAACAATGCAGTATTTTAATTACCATTCACTAGTTACCAAATTATTGACTAATCTTGGGATAAATTTGGAGAGGAATGCTGGGGCACGATTAGTGACACACTTAAACACTCTATGTGACAATGACGACAACAGATAGGGAGGCTCGGCGTCTGATTTGGGATGTTTGACTTCAATCTCCTGCTCGAATAAATGGAAATTTTAATTTAAAGGAGACATTTAACGCTTTAACGTAAGACAATCTGAGAAAGACGTACACATTTGGACGCAAATTAGATCACACACTTTCTGCGAGTGGCTAACATCGGTTAATGTGAAGTGTGTGTGATGCCAACGCCAACGACGTCGTTCATCAAATACTTATCTTCTCTGAGTACAATCAACCCGGCGACGTGTTAACATGCTGTGGTGGTGAAGCATGGCAGCAACTATAGCTCATTAGTGTCTTTGCGTGTGGCTGAATCAGTCGAGAGTTTAAAAGCCAATCTATTCCGGCTCTGCCTGTAGACAACGAAGTGTCAAACCACACGTTGTCAACTGTCCCACCTTCCACCTAACTTGATCGTAACATTTAGGAAGTAGGGCTGTAGTGATTAATCAATGACTATCTCTGATCTATCTCTGCTGGGAGCTGAGCAGCAACATTTTATACTGAGTGAGACATCTTGCTTTCTACCCATCTATTCATGGCAGTTATTTTATTTTATTTTATTTTATTTTATTTTAATTAAGGAAAAGGTTTCCTTGATTTACAAAAAAAAAAATACTTTTTAAAATGTCTTATATCAGCACTTTGCCAGACCTTGGTTTTCAATTTTTAATAGAAAATGTAAGCTTTTTTTATCGCTCTCTTTTGTAGAGGTAGCATAAACAGCAGCAATGTTTATTAAAAGAAATATTTTGGAATCAACAATTTCTATTGCCATTATTTAGCACAGGTTAGTTAGCAAGTAAATTGAAAAGCTGGGAGCTAAAGAGAGGCATTGAGTAATTGTGTGATTTAATGTCCGATTCCTCGACCAATCGTTTCAATAATCGATGACTAGTCGACTGTCAAAGTAGCTGCAGCCCGCAGTCATTGCTTATCTTTGAGTGTGACTGCATTTTTTCAAGTCACAGCCCTACACTGAACCTTTAACTTAACTAGTATTTCCAGTGGTAGTGCAGTTACCATCCTTTAATCATTTAGTGTGCACAAACATAGAGATTTCTAAAATGGAAGGCAGCAGGATCCTGTCTTCTATGACAGCCATCAAAAATGTCTTTGCATGAGCAGCAGCAGCAGCAGCAGCAGCAGCAGCAGCAGCAACAGCCACCCCAGCTGCTACACGAGTCCACAAACATAAAGCCAGTGCAGCATCCCAGCTGCATGCAGCTTTTCCTGAGCAGGCACAATGCAGCAAAGCTGAGGGAACTTTCTTCACACACACAGACATGTACAGTCACATAGAGCACCCTCAGCATCTGGTCCGAGCTGTCCCCCGACACCACCCCCCCAACCACCCCATTAAACTCATCACCTCAGCAAGTGGAACGGTGCCGCAGCAGTTTTTAAGCAAATACAGTGAGGTCCAGTCTGTGTAGCAGGCTCTTCGACTTAGCTTTGCTCAGTGTTTGCTGAGGGTTGGCCCCCAACAGCATTTTCCTTCAGCTGACTGCTGCAACCGGATTCTGCGAAAACCTCAATTACTCCCTTTAACTCGGCAAATCAGTGAAACTGCTTGTACCCACCACACACACGCAGTCACAAATAGATTCAGTCATTCCGCATAATTTCTTTAAGTGAAAACAAGTGTGTGTCAGTGATAAGCTTCACCTGCATTGTTGTTCCTCAAAAATAACCCAGTTGCGTCATGGTAAATGCGTCTCTTTGTCTCGCGCGGCACGCAGCTAATTTAGCGTTTTCCAAAGGAAACAGCACTTGATTCAAGGGTAAATGCTGATACCATCACAGATTTTCCTGTTACTCAGCCGACCCTCTTTGACATAATTGGCGGGGACGACAAAATAACAGAAACTCCTGTACACACAGTGTTGCGCAGCACCAGCACAAACAGCAGCCTTCAAAATAAAATCAGCTCAATGAAGCCTAAAGAACTTTATGGACACAGTGAAGGTGAGATTTATAGCAGAACCATTTCCAGAGATTTCTCTTTACGATCCCAAATTTCCCCCAACAACGATGAGGAGTTGACAATGAATGGTAAGAACGTTGCCGGCACAAACGTATGAATCAACAGTGGGACTTTTGTCAAATGTGCAAGCCTATTTACACTGTGGCTAACAGGCGTCTGTGCCTTCAGAGGAACAACTTCAGCCTTGTTGTAGCTGCCAATGTGTGTGTGTGTGTTACAGGAAATTGCCCTGTTTGAGTACATGATTGCACGCACACCAGGGGCTTATTGACAAAGTTACATTACGTAAATACATTTTTATGCCACATATTTATTCATTGTGTGTACCCTTATTAGGCCAAACTACTGCAGTAATTAAGGTCAAGCGTTTTTTTTCCCCCTTTGTCAGAAAAAGAAAAAAAAGCATCGACATTTGCCACATTACCAGAATGTGTTTGGTAAGTGCTTCAAAAGGAACAGCTTTCAAAGAAGAGACTTCTTTTTTTGTGACTTGTGTACTGGCACCATCAGGTTACAGTGCCCTGACGTGTGACCATAGGTGAAAGCAGCCTCAGTGAAAGGTCACCAGAGAAAAGAACATCATACGCTTTACACGCGCTCTGTTTGAACGCTGCAGATTTTTTTCTCATCAGAGCTATAATGATAAATCTGCTGCTTTATAAACAAAAATGCCGGTTATGTGTTTCTGACTAATCTGAATTTCTCATTATCAGACCAGAGTGGTAATAAAACTTCTAGTCTGTCCTTATGTATAACATGGTTTTCTGTTAAACTGCTGACCGAAACCTACCTCAGCATAAAAGGTCAAGGAGCTAGTTGCCAATTCTGTCGACTGCTTCAGTCATAAGTCATATCAGGGATTTTCAATATCCAATAATATACTTAATATATTACTAAAGCCAATATTGGTCAATGTCGTGAGGGAAAATATTATGCATCGCTAGTTTTTCAAAATGATATCCCTCAAATATTTACGTCAACAAAAAAAGTCTTTAAAAATCTCAAAATATAATATCAAGTAATGGTGGTGGGAATATCTGGCAATGCGATACATGGTCTACGATACCAATAATATCACGATACGATTCTGTGATAATCAACATATTAGAAGACAATCATATAGTGAGGAATCTGTGACTCTGTCTCACTGAGGAAAACAAAACGTCAGTGAAAAGATAAAAGTGCAGAATTCCGTATCGATTATTGTATTGCCCAAGGAAGGGCGACGATATGTCTCTCAATCGATATTTCGACCCCGATCAATTAATAGGAGAATTTAATTAAAACTGAGTTATGCCAAGAATTAAGCACCACTTCATAGAATAACTGAGAGAGATATGCTGATGACAAATAAGTCTGGCTGCTCTTCCATTGTGGAGCAGAGCAGGCCCGGTGCCAAGGGAGAACATAAGGGGGCTTAACCCCGTCAGCTGTATTTTCTGCCCCCTCTGTTTAAGCTTCACGCATCAATAGAAAACTACTGACAAGTACAAAACTATTGGACGAGATATGTGTGACTATAGGAAACGAAACGATTTACAAATGGCGATAAAAATCACCAATGCTTAAAGGTTAGAAATGATTCTTTATTTTAAGTTTCCTTCTTTACATTAAAGTAGTAAAGTAGTTAATATTCAGAGGACATTTCACGTGGTAATACTTCTCATTTAAAATCTACAGCCATGGTTCTCAAACTGTGGGCTGTGTAACACCAGTGGTACACAAGCTTCTTCTTGTGGTAATTGTAGGAAAATCAGATATATTGTTCTCCTGTATAAACCAGGGTATGTGATTTGGAGCTGAGGAATTGTGTGTAGAAGGAAACAAATAAAAACAAATTATAGTTAATTAAATAATAATAATAATAATAATAACCACACATTGACTCTGGCTCCATCTTCATCTAATTTCACTATACCAGTTTGTGAAGTAAGTGTGAGGATGAGGAGGTTGATGACTTAAATGATGATTTAAAATGATTGCGAATAAATCTGCCTCCTGTGAAAAGTTCGTAGATGACATTGCTCGATGTGGTACTTGGTATAAAACGTTTGAGAACAACTGGTAAATATTTTTACTGAAGCTTGAGTGAAGTTAAAATGCAAATCAATTTGCAATTGTACTATACAGTATCTGTATTTCATTTGAATCTTTCAGCCCCAGTGCTATGTTTAAGATAACCTGTACATTAGTGATGTTGACAATAGTCTAGTCGCATTTCTGCAGCTTTTCTACAAGTAAATCTATTCATTTTATTTGAAAGACAAGTTGTCCAAAGGCAATTTTCAAAAAGCCCCATCTATCACTTCATGCTGGTATCAGACACAGATTATAGTGAGATGTGGGACACCTTCAAGATTCAGGTAAAGCTTTGGAATAATCTAGTTGATTTTTTTTGTTTTATTATTTAATCTTATTGTCCTCTCCAACCATATGTGTGTGTGTAGCACATGTTGACAGCTGAGTCCAGAGCTGAAGGCATGATTGTGCTGCAGCAGTTAGCATAGCGTCCATATATCAGTGTGTGCAACATGATGATGCGGTCACCCGGTTAGACCTTCGCAAGATGCAGTACAGCAGACAAAATGTGAGGCAGGATGATGCCACTGATCCCACATCCACGCTGTGTGGACTGTACACACAGACGCTAAATTGCATAGTATTTTGTGCGTGTGTGTGTGTGTCATTTTTGACCGGCGAGTCCCACCGTGAGCTCTGGAGGATTAGCAGCCTAATATTACATAAACACAGCCAAAATCACACAGGCAGCAGCAGCCTCGCTACCTCCATCCTCCTCCGCAGCCCCAGAAATAACACGCGAAAAGGCCACTCACACACACACATTCACACACACGCACGCACGCACGCACTCACCGTCCGCGAGCTAACGTGGAGTCAGGATTTCCGGATACGTCGGAATGGTCTCCGCCGCCGCCGCTTCGTCTGTTTTGCTCCGTGTCGTCGCTGTTGAGGGGATAAAAACGGGAGCCCGGACTGAAAGAGCGAATGTTGTTATGCGCTCGCATGTACTGCAGTGTTCACTGCCTACTGCTGCTGCTGCTGCTGACTGTCGGTCCCTGACTTCTTCTCCGGCGAGGTATTAGGCAACGGTGCGCTACCGCCGCCGTGTGGTGTGGAGGCAGTGCGGCTCGGTCAGGTCAGGACTCGGCTCTTTTTTTCTTTCTTTTTTTTCAACTTTATTGAAAACCTATCGAAGCTCAAAATCATAATTCTTAGTATCTCATAATCATATAATGGGATGCTAAGTCATTATTATGAGCTACTAAGTCAAATCACATAATTATGAGATACTGAATCATAGATATAAGATATTACGTTACAATTATGAGATGCTAAGTCATAATCATGGGGTACTAAGTCGTAATTATGAGATACTAGGTCATTATTGTGAGATACTAAGTCATAATTATGAGATACGAAGTCAAATCACATAATTATGAGATACTAAATCATAGATCTAAGATATTATGTTATAATCATTAGATACTAAGTCAAACTCATGAGGTACTAAGTCATTATTATGAGATACTAAGTCATAATTATGAGATACTAAATCAATATTATGAGACAATTTAAGTTCAGGTATTTAGTGAAGCACAATTCTGCACTCAAATGAATACATATTTCACAGGACACCAACAACATATACAAGTCTGCATCTTTAAGAGGAGACACTTAGGAGACAAAATATTATTATTTTAATTAAATCATGTTAAGTTTATTACAACAACGGGTCATCAGAAATGCTGTTGCTACTGCTTCAGGTTTTGGTGTAATTTCTCTGAACCAAATATCAATGAGTAAAATCACAATGAACATGGGGATTACATGCTTATATAATATATCTATAAAATATTAATTTTGTCTTTTTTCTTATTGTTTTTACATGCTTTGGTGTGATACATTGTATGTAAGATGAAACAGAGGATAAATCATTATTGCAACATATGCAGTTTTGTTGATAGTAGTGTAATTGAAGAAACAAATCATCTGTTTGTGAGGCAAACAGCCATTTATTGTATGGTCTACATACATTTAATGTGTTTTGAAGAACATTTGTGTCATTGCTTTATAACGGCAAAAATGATAATGATACATTAAAAAAGTCTAATAATCATAAATACAGAACAGATCTCAAAAATGTTTATTTAAAGGTACAGTGTGTCAAATTTTGCAGCATTTATTGGTAAAGTCGCATGTTGTGTGTTATGTTTTTACTAGCACACATACTTATTAAAGTTGTCCTGGCACATTTGGATTTTTTTAATTTTATTTGGAAGTACATTATTTCTTGCTTTCCTGCGTTATTTATCAATCCGATTGTCCTTTCCTGCATTATATATATTGGTTGAATATTGCTTTTGCACGTCTAAATTTTACACATTGGACCTTTAAACCTAAAAAGAGCATTAGCGAATTATTAGCCACTTTGTTTTGTCTCGACGACCAGTTCTCTCTTCAGTATCATCCGCCTGAATGAGTCCTGCATCATCAAGACGACTATCAGTTGTTCCCAGGGAAAAGTATCCGTGTGCATCTGCTGCTGCCGTTGCCTTCTTCCATTGCACAGGTGTGACGGGAGCCAAACTCCCCTCATAAACTTGCAGAATGCTTTTCGGACATGGCCACACGGTGGTGCTACAGCAGTAGTCATTGACTATGTGTGAAGCTTCTCACCAGTGGAGTTTCTGAGTGAGTAACTTTATGCACACCTTATTTAAAACGTAACACATTAACTATAAGAAATAGTGATAGGTCGTTTAGAAGCTGATGTGGCAGCGAATAGGAAAAATGCACATTTGCAAGAAAAATCAAAATCAAAAAGTGTGTGTGAGAGGTGAAAGGTGACACAAAACCCTGACTTTTTGAATAAACCAAAAATGTAATTAAAACACAGCACAGGTGGAATAAAGTCTAGAGTCTTAAAAAAAAAACATGCAATTTTGAATTGTGATATTGGAAAAAAATAAAATAAAAAAAAGTGCATTTCCTCAGTTTCTTTGTGCACCGCTCAATGGCTGTGGGAGAAGAGTTACCTGTATAATTTCATGACCTTTTTCTTCACCAGATGCTTAATGTGTGTCTTACTTGACAGGTTTGCTTTTTCAATCATTAGAAGAAATCCTGAGGAAAAAGTTGATTTTCTTTAATTTGCGTTAATTAAATAAATAATATCAATACAAAATGCATTTATGTAGTACGAATGTATGTGTTAACAATTTTTTTTCAAGTGATGAGCTGATATATGACAATAAAATTGTACAATCTGCTGAGAGTAGAAAAAAATAAAGATTACATATGAAAATATATTTCAAATAACAAGACTTATTCACCAATATTCAAAAGAGTTCAAGATCTTATGGATAAAGAAGGAAATCCCGCTAATATCTGACATTTAAATGTGTAATGAATGTTTCTAAATAAGCTTTTAGGACAACAGTCATTTCATACATGCAGTGAAAAAACCTTGAAACCTTTTCCGAATTTTGGTCAACTTGTAACCGTAAATGAGAGGATTCATGAGGGGAGGTATGACAAGAAATTCTATAGCGATAAAGTTTTTAAGTGTTTGAGGAAACCCTTTTGAGCCGTATCGTATGGTCATGATATCAAAAAGTATAGTAAAGAGAAAGGTTGTTAAGGAGACCAAATGTGGCACACAGGTCTGCATGAACTTTGTCCTGTTTTCTGCAGAATGCACACAGGTTTTGATGAGGTACATGTAGGACCAAACGATAAAAACACCATGAAATACATAAATGAGTATTGTGATGTATGCAACTATGTTGTTAACAAGAACTTCAGCTGGGAAACAAGCGAGGGAAACAATAATCCAGTTCACGCAAAAGAGTCGGGGAATAAAAGTGCTGCACAACTTCAGCCGTGCTGTCAGAGAAATGTTTGTGCCTATAACACAGAACGGTGTTAACCAAGAGAAACACACTAACTTTAAAATCCTTTGCCTGGACATGACACAGTGGTACTCTAGAGGTCGACATATAGCCACATATCTGTCATATGCCATGACGGCAAGAATAGAGAGATCACCACAGGCGTAAGTGTACATTACATGAGCTTGAACGAGGCATCCAGAGTAAGAGATGACATGAACAGGAGAGAGCAGATCCCACAGAAATTTGGGATAGAAACCTGCTGTCCCGTAAAGTCCGTTGATGCAAAAAGTGCAGAGCAGAATATACATTGGTTCGTGGAGGCTTTTGTCCAAGACGACAGTCACAATAAGAGCAATATTTACCAGCAGAATTGCACAATAACACAATAAAGTGAGAAAGAAGAGAAGAAATCTGTGATTAATTGTCTCATTTAAACCTGAGAGATAAAATATTGTTATTACAGAGACATTATCCATCATGGATTGAAAAATTTGACCTTTTTTTTCTGACCTTGTGTCTACATCTATGTTGTCTGTCCCCTCACAACACAAGAGAAATATTGACCAGCAAAATTGCAAAATGACACAGTAAAGCGAGAAAGAAAAGAATAAATGTGTGGCTCAGCGTCTCATTCAAACCTGAAAGAATGAATACTGTCACAACGGAGACATTGTCCATCATTATTAGCAATCGTGTCCCTCACCTGTGAAGATTACATAGTGTATGTCCCTCACAATGTCTGACTTCTGATCTTACTGTTCCTTAATGACAATGGCAAAATGGTGGGAGGAACCTTAAACAAGCCAATCAGCATTTAGAAAAAAGTGTGTGGTCTATAGCAGAACCCTAACCTTTAATATACTGTAAATTTCAACAAGCCAGTCAACTATTGTTGTTTGTCTAGTTTTTCACACCTGTGAGATACTTGGATTGCCAATTCATCTGTGGGCAAAAGCCAAACCTTTGATATAAGTTTCAGTTTAGTAAAATGTTCTCTCTCTCTCTCCTTAAAATACATTATTGCAGCATTTTTAATGTCAAGACACAGGAATAATAAAAGTGCTACGTTTAACCCTCTGATTCTCTACATAGCTGCAGGATTTCTGACCTGCTCTGGTCCTCCCTGTTTTACAAAATCCCTCATGAAGACTACAGCGACAGAAGAGACTTGACTCACAAACAGAACAATATTCAATTTTGACTTAAGTGTCTTTATATGCGATTGACACAACAGCATGTTCACAGTCAATAAGATCACAGTAAATAAAAGGTTGTTGGTTCTTTTTCATAATATTCGCTTCGATCACTCACTATAGGAAGCAAGCCCCTCAGAAGCACTTATCTCATGGTTAGCCTAACTGCTCATAGACGGACCTTAAACTAGCTTCCGTCGCCCAGCACGAGCTGACATTAGCTAACATTTTCTACTTCTTTGGTCACACCAGACCTGACTTGGTGTTTTTCCTCACCCCACGTCAGTTTGGAAATTATTTATTTGCACCTCGGCTTCCTACACCCAGGTGTTGTCGAGCGTTAGCACACCAGCTAACTTAGCTCTCCACACCCGCCGTACATCAACTGCGAGGAATGAAAGCCGGGTCAGAAGCCGTTTCAGCAGAGGCGGACAGAGTACACAGCTTCATTACTTCAGTAAAAGTACAGATACCCCTTGCTAAATTTTACTCAAGTAAAAGTACTACAGTCAGATGTCTACTTAAGTAAAAGTACTGAAGTACTTGTTTTTAAAAGTACTTGAGTATCAAGAGTACATTTTCTGCATTACAACTGTCACAGTGCTTACATTTATGTACAGAAATGTCCTACATGGAGTTATGAAAAATGTTAATGTTAATATTATCTGAACATGGAGTTCACTTTGACGGAAAGCTGAAGGTGATTGCTGACAGGCTTTCCCAATCAGTGGCGCCTGCACAATCCAATCACGTTTGAGAGGGAAACAACAAATTGAGGGTTTCTGAGATTTTTATTTTTTCCTTTTTTCTTTTTTTTAGAAGAAGTAACGGGTACTCATGGTTATGGATGGAAATGTAGTGCAGTAAAGAGTACAATATTTGCTAGGGATGCACGATATATCGGCATTAATATTGTTATCGGCCGTTGTTCGTCATTTTTTAACATATCGGCATCGGTCCAAAGAGTAGTAACACTAGGCGGCAGACAAAAAGAAAGCAGCGCAGCTGGGACTCGACCAAAGGAAGACATTGGCCAGTGCAATAACGATCAAGGTAATGGAAATGATTGCTCTTGACGACCAGCCGAGGGTTCCGACGGTTGATAGAGCATATTGAACCCCGCAACAACCTGCCAAGTCGGCGCTACTTTTCCGATGTTTTGCAATTGAATAAATATCTGGTTGCCATGAATACTGGCAAGTTTGATAAAGTATTTTAACATGTTTTATTATGGCAGCTCTTAGTAGAGCTTGTCAGGTATTGTTTCTCATATCTGTTGTGTAGTTTTATTGGTAAGGGAAGTGGCGCGGTTGTTGTTGCCAGGAGGAAGGGTTGTTGACTTTATTTACGGAACCATTATAGACACCCTTATCTCGGTTACAGTAACTTTGGCAGGGTATTATTTTTATTTATGTTCATGTTTGTAATTTATGATCCAAACTTTCTCACAGGAGTTTAGTGAGTTGAGGGAGTTAAACTGTACTTTAATTTAGTTACACACTTGCGTAAAGGTTTCTAAAAACCTTTACCACTTGTAGTTGGTTACTTGTGTCTTATGTGACCTTGTTATTTGGAGGTAAAACATGTTTTGAAAATAAAGGAAGACATTCAAAAATTCAGCTTGCATGATTTTCATTCTGTACAAACTTTTATCATCTCAGAAACTTTTTTTTTAAAACATATATCGATATCGGTAGATATCGTTTATCGGCCATAGCAGCAATATTAATATCGGACATCTGTATCGGCGGAAATAGTCATATCGGTGCATCCCTAATATTTGCCTCTCAAATGTACTTGAGTAAAGTCATGAGCACTCCCCAAAAATGATACTCGAGTAAAGTACAGATCCCTCATAATTGTACTTAAGTACTGTACTCAAGTAAATGTACTCCGTTACTATCCGGCTCTGTGTTTCAGACCACGGCCACTGCCGGTGCCCAGACCAGGAAAAAGAAGAGGGCAGCGTGACAGCCCCTCTTTCAACGGCTGGCTGTTCCCTGTACGCCAGCGCCACTTGTTTGAATTCCAAATGTCCTGCCCGGGGCCCTCCAGACCTCTGGCCTCCAGCCGTCATGGACCATGCCAGGACATACCCGGAGGAAAAAGGACATTGCCCGGCAGAGGGTTTGACTGTTGCTCCTTTCTCATGTCCAAAAGCACACACGTTTTTCAGAAATATAATGTTCCGCTGTCGCCGCCAGGCCAAAGGCCGAGGGCGCAGGTTATAAAAAAGCCAAAACAAAAAGTAAACATCTATTGTCATTCTTGCAGAACCTGATTGAAAAAAGAGCGTCATTTTCAGCCTTTGTGTCCAAGGTGGTTGGCTCTTTTTCTCCTATAAACCTGACTGCTTTTGCTTCCTCCACTGGGGAACAGCGAGCACTTGCTGTATGTCCTGTGCGATCAGTTGTTCGTTTTCTGAGCTGGTCCCAATCCTGGAAAACCTGTCACGAAACAGCGCCTCTCCCACTGGATAGTGGAGGCGGTTGTGGTGACATACACGGGTCAGTGATTGCAGGCTCCTGCGGGTCTGCGTGCGCACTCCACTCGTGGCCTGGCCGCATCCTGTGCCTTGTTCAGTGTCTGTTGGGGACATTTGCGCTGTGGCAAGTTGGTCGTCGCCTCTCAAATTTGTCCGTTTTTATAGACTGGACGTCTCAGCCCTGTGTGTGGCACGTGCGGTTCTGGAGTCCTAGATAGAACAGAGTCATTCTCTCTTTCTGATTGGTGGACCCTCGATAAGCTTGTCTAGCAATCCGGGAGCTACCACATCCCATAGTGAGACATTGAAACGAATATTTTGAAAAAGAACTTTGAGTAATATGAGTGAGACGTGTCACTAGACAACCCTTCTTGCTTGGACAGGTGAGAAGAGGCTGCTTATCTTGAATGAGGGCAGGTCCTCCACACACGCTATTTGTAGTAGGTGGCACTACATGTGGTCCAGCGGATGGACACGTTCACCAGCCAGTCATGATTGGCGTAATGAGATAAGTGCTTCTGAGGTCGCAGCAGGACTTGCTTCCCATAGTGAGACGTCTCATTCTTATTACTCAAAGAAACGGGGTTATGTAAAGTTATTGTCAGTGGTGCAGAAAAGCCAATTTCCCATTCACTTTTTTTTATTGTCTACACAACACATTAATTCTGAAGCAACATCTTATCACTGGTACAATTTATGCAAAACAGCTCCCAGTTCATGTATGTATAATTTTTCTATAATCATCACACCCCCAGAGATGATCTCCTGAAACCTGTGAAGGCCTCAGCCCGAGAATCACTCTATTAAAGCACACCAAAAATATTATTCTATACTCAATGTTAACATGCAGCGTACTTCAGAAAAACAAACAGCAGTTTAGATATTTACAAGATACAATTTCAGAAGCAGAATTTAGACTTTGCTTCACCTACAGAACTAAAAGTTTACTCTTTTTCTACAAGTAACACGTCCCAGAATTATGTTTCGAATTTTGGTCAATTTGAAACCATAGATGAGAGGATTCATGAGCGGAGGAATGACAAGAAACTCTATTGCAAGAAAATTTTGGAGGGTTTGAGGTAATTTTGTTGAGGCAAATCGCATATTCATAACATCAAAGAGAATTGTCAAAAGAAAAGTTGTTAAGGAGACCAAATGTGGCACACACGTCTGCATGAACTTTGCCCTGTTTTCTGCAGAATGCACACAGGTTTTGATGAGGTACATGTAGGACCAAACAATGAAAACACCGTGAAATACATAAATGAGTATTGTGATGTATGCAACTATACTGCTAACAACAACTTCAGCCGGGAAACAAGCGAGGGAGACAATAATCCAGTTCACACAAAAGAGTCGGGGAATAAAAGTGCTGCACAACTTCAGCCGTGCTGTCAGAGAAATGTTTGTGCCTATAATACAGAACGGTGTTAACCAAGAGAAACACGCTAACTTTAAAACCCTTTGCCTGGACATGACACAGTGGTACTCTAGAGGTCGACATATAGCCACATATCTGTCATATGCCATGACGGCAAGAATAGAGAGATCACCACAGGCAAAAGAGTACATCACTTGAGCTTGAACGAGGCATCCAGAGTAAGAGACGACATGAACAGGAGAGAGCAGATCCCACAGAAATTTGGGATAGAAACCTGCTGTCCCGTAAAGTCCATTGATGCAAAAAGTGCAGAGCAGAATATACATTGGTTCGTGGAGGCTTTTGTCCAAGACGACAGTCACAATAAGAGCAATATTTACCAGCAGAATTGCACAATAACACAATAAAGTGAGAAAGAAGAGAAGAAATCTGTGATTAATTGTCTCATTTAAACCTGAGAGATAAAATATTGTAATTACAGAGACATTATCCATCATGGATTGAAAAAAATTGACCTTTTTTTCTGACCTTGTGTTGTCTACGTCTATGTTGTCTGTCCCCTCACAACACAAGAGAAATATTGACCAGCAAAATTGCAAAATGACACAGTAAAGCGAGAAAGAAAAGAATAAATGTGTGGCTCAGCGTCTCATTCAAACCTGAAAGAATGAATACTGTCACAACTGAGACATTGTCCATCATTATTAGCAATCGTGTCCCTCACCTGTGAAGATTACATAGTGTATGTCCCTCACAATGTCTGACTTCTGATCTTACTATTCCTAAATGACAATAGTAAAATGGTGGGAGGAACCTTAAACAAGCCAATCAGCATTTAGAAAAAAGTTTGTGGTCTATAGCAGAACCCTAACCTTTAATATACTGTAAATTTCAACAAGCCAGTCAACGATTGGAAAACAGTTTGTCTAGCTTTTCCACACCTGTGAGATACTTGGATTGCCAATTCATCTGTGGGCAAAAGCCAAACCTTTGATATAAGTTTCAGTTTAGTAAAATGTTCTCTCTCTCTCTTTAAAAGACATTATTGCAGCATTTTTCATGTCAAGACACAGGAATAATAAAAGTGCTGCGTTTAACCCTCTGATTCTCTACATAGCTGCAGGATTGCTGACCTGCTCTGGTCCTCCCTGTTTTACAAAATCCCTCATGAAAACTACAGCGACAGAAGAGAGTTGACTCACAAACAGAACAATATTCAATTTTGACTTAAGTGTCTTTATATGCGATTGACACAACAGCATATTCACAGTCAATAAGATCACAGTTAATAAAAGGTTGTTAGTTTTCTCAGTGGTGCAGAAAAACAAATTTTACGTTCAGTCTTTTTTTATTATTGTCTACACAACACACTCATTCTAAAGCAACATCTTATCACTGGTACAATTTATACCACAGCACGTATTTTTTTATATTTTGTTCACAATCATATGCTGACTCCCAGAGATGATCTCCTGAAACCTGTGAAGGCCTTAGGCCGAGAATCACTCTATCAAAGCACACCAAAAATATTATTCAATACTCAATGTTAACATGCAACTTACTTCAGAAAAACAAACAGCAGTTTAGATATTTACAAGATACAATTTCAGAAGCAGAATTTAGATTTTGCTTCACCTACAGAACTAAAAGTTTACTCTTTTTCTACAAGTAACACGTCCCAGAATTATGTTTCGAATTTTGGTCAATTTGAAACCATAGATGAGAGGATTCATGAGCGGCGGAATGACAAGAAACTCTATTGCAAGAACATTCTGGAGGGTTTGAGGTAATTTTGTTGAGGCAATTCGCATATTCATAACATCAAAGAGAATTGTCAAAAGAAAAGTTGTTAAGGAGACCAAATGTGGCACACACGTCTGCATGAACTTTGCCCTGTTTTCTGCAGAATGCACACAGGTTTTGATGAGGTACATGTAGGACCAAACAATGAAAACACCGTGAAATACATAAATGAGTATTGTGATGTATGCAACTATGTTGTTAACAACAACTTCAGCTGGGAAACAAGCGAGGGTGACAATAATCCAGTTCACACAAAAGAGTCGGGGAATAAAAGTGCTGCACAACTTCAGCCGTGCTGTCAGAGAAACGTTTGTGCCCATAATACAGAACGGTGTTAACCAAGAGAAACACGCTAACTTTAAAACCCTTTGCTTGGACATGACACAGTGGTACTCTAGAGGTCGACATATAGCCACATATCTGTCATATGCCATGACGGCAAGAATAGAGAGATCACCACAGGCAAAAGAGTACATCACTTGAGCTTGAACGAGGCATCCAGAGTAAGAGACGACATGAACAGGAGAGAGCAGATCCCACAGAAATTTGGGATAGAAACCTGCTGTCCCGTAAAGTCCGTTGATGCAAAAAGTGCAGAGCAGAATATACATTGGTTCGTGGAGGCTTTTGTCCAAGACGACAGTCACAATAAGAGCAATATTTACCAGCAGAATTGCACAATAACACAATAAAGTGAGAAAGAAGAGAAGAAATCTGTGATTAATTGTCTCATTTAAACCTGAGAGATAAAATATTGTTATTACAGAGACATTTTCCATCACTGTTAGCAATTGTGTCTTTCACCTTTGTTACCTGTGTTTGATCTCTCTGTTTTTTATCATCCTAAACGGCAAGAGCACAACGGGAGGTGGGATTTTTACCAGCCAATCAAAGTTTAGAGAACAAGTTTTACATGTTGTGTTGCCAGGTAATCTCTGGTCTTAAAGCTGCAGATGCTTAACTTTTGATGATGATGCTTTAATATTATTGATGTGAAAACAGGCTCCATCAAGCAAAAATATCACTGATTGAGGGAGCGCTTGTGTGTAGGAACAGCAGCCTCCACTTTTGAAAGCCTTCGTTTGCAGCCATCTCACGTCACGAGCACAATGTTGCTGCGTTGCCTCCGTATGTCTTCTGTCTTTTCAGCACGGGACTGTCACAGGTCGCGATGTGTGAGAAACACAGTGAGTGTCTGTGGAGCTGATTGTGTGAACTCATCTCACAATGTAAAATGTTTAAATGGAAAAGACTTTTGGTTATTTTTGTATAAGTTATGTACGTGGGTTATAAGCAGAGGTGGGTAGTAACGTGCTACATTTACTCCGTTACAAAAACTTGAGTAACTTTTTGGATAAATTGTAATTTTAGGAGTAGTTTTATTGCATCATACTTTTATTTTAGTATATATTTGAAGAAAGAACGGTACTTTTACGCCATTCCATTTGGCTAAGTGACAGTCATTACTTTATTTTTTAACATTTTTTTTTGTATTGCATGCGCAATCTGTTTCTCTCCCTGTTGGCTATGGCTGACAAAATCTTGCCAATCAAATGCAGCAAGTTGAGTCACATGACAAGTGTTGTCTTATGACTCTGTGCCGCTACACCAGCTGTAAGCCGCTCAGCTGTTAGCCGCAGATTTTGGCTCCAAGTGGACTTAAAACACACCAACAGCTCGTTGTTTACTGTGTCCGACACCGAGGCTCTGGTCTCTGGTCTCCTGTCTTCTGGGTTTCTGTTGTACACTCCGGACGCCGGATTTCAGCTCTCGGCTTTCAGCTGAGCGGCCAACCAATACTTTTACCGTGCCGATGTATCTGACTTGGATAATCCTAATTTATTGTACTTTTAGTTAAAGGGTAATGTATTCCCAAATAATTTATGTATTATTGTTTTAGTTCAAGGGTTATTTATTTTATTATAAAGACCACATTTATTGTTTTATTTCAAATATTATTATTTAACATATCTTCATTTGAACATTGGTATTTTATATTATGTTGTGTCTATTTTGTACCATTTGTGTTGCTCTGAATATTTCAAAGATAATCCGGAGAAACTCAATACTCATACTCATGAGTACTTGAGTAGTCTTTTCACTGCATACTTTTGTTTCTCTTATTTGAGAAATTATTTTCATGAGTACTTTTCCTTCTACTTGAGTAATTATTATCTTAAAGTAACAGTACTTTCACTTGAGTAATTTTTTTTGGCTACTCTGCAAGCCTCTGGTTATAAGCAAAATAGCTTATAACTAGCTCCGCATGATGTTGTGAAACCACACAAGACGACGGTTTCTGGGTGGAGTGGCTCAGTGGTTAAGACTAGTAGCCTGCGTGCGAAAGACATGTGTTTACAAATTTCACAAATTAATTCCGATTTTGAACATTTTAGAGTGCACAGGTGTGTTTATATAGTTGGTGTAAATGAAAAATGAGACACATTCTTATAGCCTCTGTATTATACTGTATGTTTAAACATAGTAATGGAAAAAAAAAACAGCCTAAATGCTCTGTGTTCTAAGGGTTGACTTATTTGTTATTTGTCTTGTTTTCTTTTAAATATTTGTCCATGTATGTACAATTGCTCCGTACAAGATATCAACAACAATGAAAGATGAAATCAAAGGCAAAGTTTACTTGACTGCTTTGAAAAGTCACTGTACATTTCAATTTCAATGAAGGAAAGAGGAAAGAATGGGGATGAGATTGAAGGGCTGTGCGAGGGAAGCATTTGCACCTCTCAGTGGACAGCCTGCCTGAACTTACTGGAACAAGAAGAAGAAGTCAAAGAATTGGAAAACCAAAGAAAAATAAGCATGTGATTTACAAAATACACACTTTATTCTATAAAGAAATGAATCAAAACATACCAAACGTGCTGGATCTACAATGGTATTGTTATTTAGTCTGAAGCATCACATATAAAGGTTAACTGTTTTTCAGACTTATAAGACCCAGAATTCTGATTCGAATTTTGGTCAATTTGAAACCATAAATTAGAGGATTTATGAGTGGAGGAATGACGAGAAATTCAATGGCAACAAAGTTTTTGAGGGTTTGAGGTAAATGTTTTCCAAATCGCGTATTCATCAAATCAAAAAGTACAGTAAAAAGAAAAGTTGTTAAGGAGACCAAATGTGGCACACAGGTCTGCATGAACTTTGTCCTGTTTTCCATCGAGTGCACACACGTTTTGATGAGGTACATGTAAGACCAAACGATAAAAACACCATGAAATACATAAATGAGTATTGAGATGTATGCAACTATGTTGTTGACAACAGTTTCAGCTGGGAAACAAGCGAGGGAGACAATAATCCAGTTCACACAAAAGAGTCTGGAGATGAAAGGGCTGCACAACTTCAGCCGTGCTGTCAGAGAAACGTTTATGCCCATAATACAGAACGGTGTTAACCAAGAGAAACACGCTAACTGTATTAGTCTTTGCCTGGACATGACACAGTGGTACTCTAGAGGTCGACATATAGCCACATATCTGTCATATGCCATGACGGCAAGAATAGAGAGGTCAATGCTCGCAGAAGAGTAAATCACTTGAGTTTGAACGAGGCATCCAGAGTAAGAGATGACATGAACAGGAGAGAGCAGATCCCACAGAAATTTGGGATAGAAACCTGCTGTCCCGTAAAGTCCGTTGATGCAAAAAGTGCAGAGCAGAATATACATTGGTTCGTGGAGGCTTTTGTCCAAGACGACAGTCACAATAAGAGCAATATTTACCAGCAGAATTGCACAATAACACAATAAAATGAGAAAGAAGAGAAGAAATCTGTGGCTCTTCACTTCATTCAGACCTGAGAGATACAATATTGTTATTACAGAGACATTATCCATCATGGATTGAAAAATTGACCTTTTTTCTGACCTTGTACTGTCTACGTCTATGTTGTCTGTCCCCTCACAACACAAGAGAAATATTGACCTGCAAAATTGCAAAATGACACAGTAAAGCGAGAAAGAAAAGAATAAATGTGTGGCTCGGCGTATCATTCTAATCTGAAAGAATGAATACTGTCACAACTGAGACATTGTCCATCATTATTAGCAATCGTGTCCCTCACCTGTGAAGATTACATAGTGTATGTCCCTTACAATGTCTGACTTCTGATCTTACTATTCCTAAATGACAATGGCAAAATGGTGGGAGGAACCTTAAACAAGCCAATCAGCATTTAGAAAAAAGTTTGTGGTCTGGAGCAGAACCCAAACCTTTAAACCTTTAATCTTTTTTTCTTAGTCCTTGTGTTCTCTACGTCTATGTTGTCTCTCCCCTCACCTTACTGTCTCTCTGTTGTGGAGACGTCTGCAGAGAATAAACTGTCGTCCCGTGTGGTTTCTCAACACCATACGGAGCTGAGCACACCATGAAAAGTTTCACTGTTAACTTCAGGAGTGCCGTATGGAGCTCATCACGCAAAAGTATCGCTGGAAGCAGCTCTAATCCACATGGAGCTCCTGAATTTATTGGTGAAACTCGGCACGTTGTGTTCAGCTGTGAGTTTTTCGCGTCACCGCACAAAAATCGTGTCCCTCAGCCCGGCTGATGCGAATGACACATCTGTGCGTTGACTTTGCATGGAAAGTTATTGCGCAACAAATTCGCGTCCGGAGTGAACACAACATAAGAACTATGTGTTGCATTGTTTGCATAACTTTTTAACACGGCTACCGAGATTTAAACAATGATGAACGACTGCAACTTTTTTTGTTGTTGTTTTACATACTTTTGTGTTCCTAAACATTTTTCCTGCATTTTCTGTAACCTGTAATTAATGCTAACACCACAACCGAAATCAAGTAATATACGGATATCTCCGTGATAATCCATCTAATGCGTTGTACAGAATGCACTAGATGCTTTATACTCGGCCTGTAAACTGATTGCATGATTGTATCTAGTTATCTCGCGATTAATCACAACTTAATTGATCTAAATGTACCTTAATGTGATATTTTTCACGTTTCAATTTTATCAACATGGGAGTGGACAAATATGCTTGCTTTATTGTTTATTCTATTTAAAAAAACGATGACAAAAACTATCACATAAGAATGCAAGCAGTCCACCGGGCAACAACAGATGAACATATCCACCTGAACATTACACAGAAATGTATTTTACAAATTTACACTGGTAAGCGATAATGTAACATACATAAAACATTTTTTTGTTTTTTTAAAGCATATTAGAGGGGACATATTATAGCCTATTTCTCCAAGTTAAAATAGTTCCCTGGTGTCCTAATGAACATGTTGTTTTTTGTTGTTTGAAAAAAACAAACAAAATAAATCCAAAAACATCCTCTACAGGTGTATTTAGCGTGATCTACCCTTACACTTGAACAATAAAACAGCTCTGTTAATACTGGAGTGGAACCTTAATTAATGTTACTGGTAAATCTTGTGTTTGTCCTACTATTTCATTTAAAGAAATATCTGCTGTAAAAAATGTCTATTACACCAGGTTTATTCAAGACATGCTTGAGCATTACATACACACATACACATGCATGAGTTAAACTCATTGACAGCTTGCTAATATATAAGACCAGCTTTAAGTCGCATCACTTCATTCCAAATTCCAATGATCACAGAATTTGACAGAAACCTTTGCACAGTACTGTGTGTATATGTATGTATATACATATATATATATATATATATATATATATGTATATATATATATATATATATATATATATATATATATATATATATATATATAGTGTTGTGCTAGTTACTGAAAAATAGTAACTAGTTACTTTGGGAAAAAGTAACTCAGTGACTCAGTTACTTAAACCACAAAGTAATGCGTTACTGAGAAAGGAACTTTTTAGTTAATATAAAACGTTTTTCCAATGCTCCCATTAAATAAAGGTTGATTGATTGAATTCCCCGCTAGCCCTCGTTTCAGCTCTGTAGTGATGTTTTCCACTACATGTCTGAGGGGAAAAAACATGTGCTTTTATCTGTAAAATTTTACCATTAAACTCTTGGAATAATAGCCTGATATTAATAAAAGAGATCCAAATAAACAATTAAACATACCGTGCTATTGTCTTATCAAGTTGTGCCTGGCTATGTCTTTCGAACTCCAACCGCTGCATCTTGGGTGGAGTGGGTATGTGCTCGCTGCTGTGACTCTCGCTCTCGGATGCGGCGTTAGCTACCTTAGCTGCTAACTTTGTTGAAGCATGCCGCTTCTCCAGGTTGCTGTTGCTGTTGTTCGCCGTAGAAAGAATTTTTGAACCGGGACACAGTCTTCAATTACCGAAATGTTGTTTTTCCCTCTGCTCTCCAGTTGAAAATAATGTGAATACCTAACTTATCTTCCCCTTCTCGCTCGCCGTCATCCCGTACCCTGAACTGTCCAGTCCTCTTCAAGGCGCGTGTTTGATTACGTGTGGGACGCTAGAGGGCGACAAGTGCTTTGTTTTTCAATTCAATTAAACTTTATTGATCAAAGTATGCTATGGTAAAATGTTATGAGAACCTCACCAAAAGGAACGGAGTAACGCAGCGTTTGGTAACGGAAACTGAGTTACTGAATTTTAAAAAACAACATGTTACATTATTAGTTACTGAATAAAGTGTTAAACAGCGTTACTAATAACACGTTACTATAGATATATACTAACACTGTGTATATATATATATATGTATATATATATATATATCAACATATATATATATATATATATATATATATGCACTTATTGTAAGTCGTTTTGGATAAAAGCGTCTGCTAAATGACATGTGATGTAATGTAACATAAACACAGAGGTGGAAAGAGTATTGAAATTTTCTACTCAAGTAAAAAGTACTGGTCTAAAAAGTAGTAAGTAGAGTAAGAGTTTCTTTCTTTCGTGTAGTGCAAAACAGACAAAGGGGACACAAATCTAACATGAATTATTTTTAATAACTTTTCACTTTCCTCTTTACAAATTAAAGTGCTGACAGAATATAACAAGAAAACACATAATGTATCAGTCAAAATGGGACAAAGGTCACAAATGCTTTATCTTTTTCCTTAATTAGCGCCAATAATTTATTTAGTACTGTACTTCCAAAAAAACACACTTCAGTAAAAGTAAAATTACAAATAAAGAAAATGAATGACTTCAAAAATGTCCAAAAAAACCTCCTCAATTACAGTCACGCTTCAAGTGGGAAGGTATAGGTCACTCACACTTGGTATTTCAACCTGTACGAGCTGTTTTTATGCTGTTTTAATGTTTCATTTCTTTATTTAAAACTACATGCATGTTTCCCATATTTTTCTTGAAGGTTTTCCAAGGCATACAGCAGAAAACCAGAGTTTGCTAAATAAAAGAAAAATAGCACAAGTAAACCAAGGATCAGCTATTTAAAGTCTGATGACGAATTAGTTCTCAAATTTAGACAGTTACACTACATTGCTTTTTCCCAGGTATGGTTTTTCCTTCTTCTTTGACCTAACTATTATGATTATTTAATATACATCAGTCTTCTAAATTCAATTGGATTCATTTTCTTTGTGGTCTGTTCTTCAGATGTGACCAAAATCTGGCAAAATCTTTTCAATTTTTCCCTGTCTACGACCTGTAACTGTGAACCACACACTGCCTTGTGTTCATGCCGTCTTCATTAATACTAATATTGATATTTCTTCTATTAGCTCATGTTACAATTTGTGCTGTTTCTTCTTGAGGTTTCTCCCATTTTTTTCCCCGAAGGACAGAAGGTGTCACTTGCTGTACAGACTGTAAAGCCTTTGGAGGCGAAACTTCCCTCCCTCCCTATTTTTAATATTTTCTTTTATTTTAAAACTGCATACAAGTTTTGAACGTGTTCCAATAACGTGGAAATAAACAATGTACACTGTATGATCATCATAGCATAGCAAAACAACAAATTAAAGGGTGGCTTAGGCTTTTTACACAGTATATAACAATAATAAAGTGGTGTTTGTAAGATAGTAAACATTTGTTTACAGCTGAGCATGCGGTCTTTTTTTTTCCAGTGTGAGAGAAGTTACAGTCATTTGTTAATTACAGATGTTCACAAAAAATCAGCTCACATCTGGATCACGCAACACACTTGTCATCCTTTGACGAGTGAGCATAGCATGAGAAAAGCTTTGTTTATGAAACACACACTGGTCGAAATCACTGGATCGGATTATCAGACAGATATCGAACAGATAGAAATGTAAAATCCAAAAAGAAAGTCAGCAAAAGCATTTAGCTGAGTCATGTTTGAGCTGTTTATTTCTTGCTTTTGGAAGAACAACATTTGTTACACAGTTATGAGAATGATGTCTTTAAAAGGACTCAGCACAAATGTGTTGTTAACAGTTTCATAGTTTCATAAACTGTTGAAATTACTGTATCGTGACACAAAAAGTGGTATCGTCCCATCCCTAGAAAATGACAACAACGTTAATATCAATAACAATAACAAACAAGAAGAACGTTTGAAATTAAATCTACTTTCAATCCCAAACCCCCCGCCACAAAACATTTTATATGTTTTATATATAATTCATTTTCCAGGGTTAATGTTGCCGTTTGAGAGCTCACGTTTGCATGTTCACGGGTTCACACTTTGCATTCCTCCTTGTAATAAAAACCAAATTCACAAATTTACGGCGAATTGCCGTCAGTCTGAATCCATAAACGAATGGATTCACAGCAGGAGGAACAAGCAGGAATTCCATTGCCATAAAATTATTTAGATGTTGCGATATATACAGAGACCCAAATCTCATGTAGAACAGATCTAAAAGGATACTTATTGTAAAATTCATAAGACCGATTAAATGTGGCAGACACGTCTGCATAAACTTCCTCTGGTTTTCTGTGGATGTCACGCATGTTCTTATCAGACATATGTATGACCATATAATCAACACAAAGAGTGCAGAAAAAAACAAGACATTGAAATATGACACTCCAGTGTGTCCTCGAGGTGGTGAGCAAGCGATATTAACGATCATCCAGTTCACACAATAGACTTTCTGTATATGTGAGCCACATAATCTTGATCCTAACAACGTCGCTGTGTTCATAAACATACAAAACAAGGGTATGAGCCAAGACAAAAACAGAAAGGCAGAGATTTTCAGTTTGGTCATAATGACATGGTACATGAGAGGCTTACATATAGCCACATATCTGTCATACGCCATCAGAGCCAAGATACAAAACTCAGCACAGACTGATGAGTGTATTACAAAACCCTGTAGCATACATCCAGCATAAGAAATAGCGTGAGTTGTCAGAAGATCCAGAAGGAATTTAGGATAAAATCCAACAGTTCCATAGAGTGAATTGATACATAGATTACACAAGAAGATATACATTGGCTCATGGAGCTTTTTATCCACAATAATGGCAACAATTAAGGTAGTATTTCCAAACAGAATAATGATGTACCACAGTAAAGTTAGCAAGAAGAGGACAATTCTGTGTTCCATTGGGAAATCCAAACCAGAAAGAGTTAACTCTGTGACAACAGTATTATTTTCCATCAACCTAAAAAGAGTTTGCAATTATTATTATTATTATTTTTTAAAACATCTTTAAAACAACAGCTTCACCTGTTTCACCACATCAATGTTGTTACCTAAGCACAGCAGTGGAGAAAGTCTCAGTCAGACCGTGCAAGTCAAGGTCAGGCTCAAGTGACTCCAGTAAAAACCCTTTTCTGACAAACAGACAAGCCAATCATTGGCGTGCAATAATAACAACGTGTGATTGGTTGGTTCACATGATAGGGTTTGCTCCTCCTCCTTCCCTTATGATAGACGTCTTAAACACAGTGGTTCTCAAACTTTTTTATACCAAGTATCACCTGAGAAAATATTGAGCTCTCAAAATAAAAACTGTGAAAATTCTAATCTTCAGCCAACTTTAAGTTTAATTATTCACACATTCTTATAACCAGACCAGTGTACAATGTTAACAGTCATAACTTAGGATAAGACACAAACTAGGCACCTTTCAAGGTTCCTTCACTAGATACCAAGGCGCCAGGCATCTGGACGGAAACACTATCTCAAGGCTTACTAACGATAAGTATCAGACCTGACACGCTGCTTGCCAAAATCTGCGATGATGCCTTACTTTTCAGATGTCAGGCATTGTCTCAGTTCTCCTCAGATCTGAGCTGTCTTCAATACAATCTTTCAATTTAACTCATCCGTGACAAAAAAAACCATTATCGTTGTAATATCACATCAAGTTTGTTAAGTTTAGTCACTCCTGTCTTGTTTTCATATGCACTTCCTGTTTTATTTTGTATTAACCTTTCCCTCTCATTTCAGAACCTGACTTCCTCCCCTTGTGTGATTTCCCGCCACTGTGATTGTCTGCCCCGCCCCTGGTTGCTTTCACCTGTTACCACTTACTTCCTGCTTAAATAGTCCTGGGGGGTATTCCAGAAAGCAGGTTATTTGAGAACTCTGAGTTTGTTAACCCTGAGATGAGGGAAACTCTGAGTTATCCGTTCCAGAAAGAGAGGTAACTTAAACTCTGGGTCTGTTACTGCAGTAACTTACTCTGTGAACATAACCTGCTCGCTGGCAGGTTTACTATAAGAAACCCAGAGTTTCTACCCGTCTCCTCCCACACGAAGAAAGCAGTTAGACATGGATTGCCCATTCATTAGAAATCCAATCGACATCGAAGCCGTATTGATTAGAAATGCATAACATTGTGAGAGAATCTTCCGACCCAGATTAGACGTTTTAATTAAAAATAAAAGACAAATTCACATGCGATTTGGTTCTTCTTTATTCCCTAAAGGTACAAAAGCAACAGTCAGGATTTGTAATATAGCTCCAACTATTAACATATTTCACATATTCACCTGTTTCACCATGACAATGCACCCACCTCAACTGGCGTTCAAGTAATAGAATTTCCAAGTCTGTTTTTCTGAATTGCCGGTCCAGGTACACCATTTCTTTCTCGTTTTTCTCGAGTTGCACCCTGTACAACTCTTTTACCGGCAACTCGGAAACATATGGAAGACATTTAATTCCTGCATTTCTACATACAGATTTAACATGGTATTGACCGAAAATCTCACTGTGTCAAGCTGTGCTCTAGAATTTGATGGAGCCTCCTCTTGGTGATGCCCAGCCATGTTCTGTTGAAGGACAAGAATGTGCTAGTTTGTCCATTATCTATGCTCATCACTTCAGTGTACATGTCCAAATTCCACTCAAGAATGTAAATGAATATGAATGGGTAGAGCAGTGCCAGTAGCTATACATAATATTAAGACACACTTCAGTAGGCCCCTCCGGATCTCTCCCTGTGGCTGTCTCCTCCTCCTCCTCCTCCATCATATATATTTGTTAAAAAGTAGGCTATATATATTTTATTTTTTTATATAAGTTTTATTTTTTTAAAAAGACATCAGTGTATACTTGCATCTGAAGTAGGCACTTGTGTCCTGGGGGGTGACAGGCTCAGATGAGCTTCCCCCGGGGATGCCTTCAGCCACAGGGCGACCCCTGTATTGGCTGAGAGCCAGCTCCTCAGCCTCTGACAGAGGTGGTCCTCCACCCGTTTTTCGGGCCTCTGCCTTCTTTCTGTTGGCTGAGCAGAACTCAATGTTTGCAATCTGAATTAATATTTACGTTACGTTTAATAGCCAATTAAAAAAATAAAATAAAATAAACTTGTTCTTACGGTTAAATGTTACGTCAATGGAATAGTACATTCAAACTTACGCGTTGACTCAGGCAGCAATTTTCTCCCATGCGATCTCTCTCTCCTTGAGCGAAATATGTGCTCATATTCTCCATAGGCCAGTATAAGGCTCTCAAACTCCTTCGCACTGAAATAAGTTGATCTTTTTTTTTTCTCGGTTGTCATGGTGACTCGTGGTATCGGGGCTCCATTGATGATGGCTTTTTATAGTGGTTGTGCACGCGCGTACCTCAAGGTTAACATACTCAGAGTTGATTGAACTAACTCAGATCAGCTGTTCTGGAACCGGATACTCAGAGTTTCCCGACTCAGAGTAAGTCAACTCAGAGTTCAGGGATAGACTCAGAGTTTGTTGAACCTGCTTTCTGGAATACCCCCCTGGTCTTCCCCTGTCATGTTGCCAGTTGGTCTTGTTTGGTCCATGAGTTATGTTGTCAAGTTTGTTCCTAAAAAGTCCTTCATGTTTCCCTGGTTTAGTTTACTCATGTTGAGATTTATTTAATCCTACTGACGAGCTTTTGTTAATGTTTTTGGTCCTCCTTTTTGTTTATTCTTGTTGCACTCGTAAATAGATGGGACGCCGTCTCACAGTTTGGCAACTTTATTATTTTCCCGGTTCTAAATCCGTCTTGTTTTTTTACAACCATACACATTTTCGCGGCACATGCATCAGCAAAACAACAACAACAACAACAACAACAACAATACTCCTCTATGGCGCTGGCTGATGACGTCATACCAAAACCAACCGCAGTTCAAAAAGATATTAAATACAAGCGAAATGAAAATAAAGCTCAAGCAACGTCACTGGCCTCTGAATTATTAAAATATATTAAAATGTAAACTTAAATGATAACATTCACATCTAGGTCTCAACATTCTTATTAAGTAAACTTTTTCTTAAACTTTACATTGACTTTGAGTCGTGCATTTGAGTCCTCCAGTTTCATGTCTAAAAGCATAACAATCGGCACGTTAAAATACAGCGGCGTGAATAGGTCAAGCAAAGTCAGCTGCAGACTTTTCACAGGAGGCAGATGTATTCCCAATAAGATCATTTTCTCTCTCATTATCCTAACATCTACTCCAGTATATGGTATAGTGAAGTTAGATTAAGATTTGATATTTCAGTTCAGTGACTGTGCCAGACGGAGTCATGCAGGAAGTACAATTCTATGAGCAAATCTTTGAAATGAACTGATTCTAATGATTCAGTACACCGAAAACAACCGCTTTACAAATCACTAGGTTGTGTGTTTGTGTCATATATGAAATGAATCTATCTATCTATCTATCTATCTATCTATCTATCTATCTATCTATCTATCTATCTATCTATCTATCTGTCTATCTATCGATCTATCTATCAAACACTGATTGTTGATAAGTAATCAATGTATTCAGTATCAGTGACATAAAATTACTGCCAGTATACTGTGCTGTACAGATTATAACCTTAACCCTATACAAAAATTCCTTTTGTTAAATTCTGATGATAGTACTGATTATCCGTTGACATAGTGAATATCTATTGATGACAAGCAGAGGGTCAACAATAGGCTATAAAAATAAAGCGAAACCCAAAATATTAGATAGATAATTAATTAATGTATTATAAGGCATGAAATGAACACATCAGGTGAGCAAAACAAAACTTGTTGAACAAAGGGATTCAATAACACATACCTTAAGGAAAAGAATATCAAAAATAAACAAAGAACATCTTATCATGGTTCTTTTCACAATAACACACACACACATATGTATGTAAAACATGTTTACTTGTCACAATTTAAATACTCTTTAACATTGTCCATCAAGAGAATGTTTTTGTTCCATTTGGTTACATTTTTATTTCAGTCAACATCAAAACACCTTCAAATGATTTAATTCACAGATCAAAAAAGTATTTCCGCTGTGTATCATGACATTATTGCATCTGTTGTGAGTGTCTCTATTAAAAGGCCTCAGTCAACAATAATTCACATCAGGACGGGGAGACTGTGTTTCTCTTATTTCTGATGTTTACTGTGTGAGCGAACATGCAGCAGCATGACAACATTCTTAAGATTTGTTTTCTAATTTCAGGTAACTTCAGACCGTACACAAGAGGGTTGAGAATGGGAGGAATCACAACAAACTCCAGTGACAGAATTACACCCAGAAATGGATTCAGCTCCTCAACATTAATCCTGCTGAGGGCAACGTCACAAAACACAGTGATGGAGTAATTGACGAAAGTAACAATGTGTGGCAGACAGCTTTGTATGACTTTGCTCTTAAACTCAGAAGAGCGTTTTCGACACACCAGAAAAATCCGTACATACGTATACAGCACAAAAGCCAAGGGCAGAAAGACAGTGGTGATGGACACGAGCATACCAATGAGATTATTGAGCGCAGTAGACACACATGACAGTTTTACAACAGGCCAGTTTGCACAGAATACTTTTGGTATCTCATTTCCACACAGAGGAAGTCTGGAGGCGAGATAAACACAGGCGAACACAGAGAGGACTGGACAGATCCACGCTAAGGCTATCAGCTTAGAGACCATCTTCAAGGTCATTTTGTTGTGGTAATGTAAAGGTTGACACACAGCAACATACCGATCATAAGCCATGACGCCTAAAATGGTGAGCTCATAGGATGCATAGGTGTAAATGACATAGATCTGAGTAAAACACGCCCACCTTGAGATCAGATGAGTATCAAACACAAGGTCTCGGAGAAATCTGATGAAGAAGCCAGCAGAGCCATAAATAGAGTTAATTGAGAGGCACATAACAAAAATATACATGGGCTCATGCAAATTTTTCTGCCGTGCTATTACAAATATTATGACAAGATTAGCTGAGACCATAGCAGCATACAACAGGAGACACAAGGCAAATGTTGGGTAGCGGTAACTGCCTAAGTTCATAAACATGGTGAGGTTGAAATAAAGGGGAAAACTATTATTATTTTCCATTTACTTCATAAACTATTCAGAAGAGGGTTTGATGAATAAACAAAACACAGTAGAGCACCTTCTACTGCTACTCACTGGTTCCTTTTTCCTTTACTTGAGGCAGCTGTCTGTTGAACAAAAGAAAAAACACTTCCACAGTGACAGTGCAGGAAATTTGCATTTGTAATAACCTCTGACATCAAAAGGAACTAAGAAAGTAACTTAAAACACAAAGCCTCAGTTGTATTTATTGTTTTAAATCAATGTTTTTTTATTCATCTCACCGTTCCCAGATGCTCCTTATCATGTCCCTGTGTCCTCTGTAGCATAGCGGGCAACCACCAGTGTTTTAACATGTCACACAAACTGCAATGACATCATCACAGAAGGGGAGTTTTCAGTATTGATTTGCATATATACTAAACGTGACTCTGGTGGAAAAAAAACACATTACTCAGAGTTGGTTAAAGTGATAAGCAATGGCCAAAACCTGGAAAAGGATATTTATAGGCACATCCAAAGGGCCGAGGGTACACTGAGAACACTAGGAACACCATATTAGTAATTGGTAGTTATTTACTCTGCTATTAATTCTATTGCTATTAATCTGCGGTTCCAAAATCTGGGCTGCACTCACAGCCTGCGCATTGTGCGTTGATGACACAGTTCGCATCATGCTCACGTTCTACCTCACTATGATTCCAAATATGTATAGGGAATGGTGAAGGTGATTAATGCTGCATAGTCAAGTCAAGTCAAATCAACTTTTAGCACATTTAAAAAACAACCAATGTTGTGCTTTACAGAGTTAAAGGCACAGCAACATAAAAGGTATGAACATAAAATCAATAAAACATAGAAGCAAAACAGTAAAGTAGTGACAAATTGTAAAAACTGCATTGAGGTGTACGGGTTGACTTTTATTTTTTATCCTGAAGTGAGGGCCAGGTAGAAGAGGTTTGTCATTGTTCAATGGTGGAGGCAGATTTAATTTCCATGGGTAATTTGTTCCAAAATTTGGTCGCAGCTACAGAAAAGGTCCAATTGCCTTGGGTTTTTTGTCAGGATTTTGACACATCTAAAAGCAGCCTGTTATCAGACCTCAGAGCTCGGGATGGGGGGTGAAGAAGACCGAGTTCTGAGAGGTAAGATGGTGCCAAACCATTAAGAGCTTTAAAAACAGACAATAATATTTTAAAATCAATATTAAAATGAATAGGAAGCCAGTGGAGGCAGCGCAACACGGGTGTGATGTGGTCTTGTTGCATTTTTTCCTGTTAAAAAGCAATCGGCAGTGTTCTGGACTAGCTGGAGTCACTGGACAGTTATCAAAACAAAAAAGCTGTTATATATTGTTGTGGCACATTTCCTGCCAATGAGGAGAACCTTTGTTTTATCACTTAAGTTTGTGAAAGTTGTAGGAGAACCATGATTTCATGTAGGCAATCAGAGTGAGAGAGAGAGGGAGGTGGGTGGTAGGATGGAGGTAAGTTTGGTGTCTGTCTGTCTGTCTAGTTCAGCTCGACCGTTATCCTTGACAGTAATTTGACTTTTTAATCAAACAAATATGCAATGTGCTCAAGACAGGTTTTTATCGTTTTAATTGCGTATGCTGGCACAAATCAAAGCCGTTTCTAACTCGCCACAACCTCGAGGCAGCCATACACGCCGTCATTAGTTTAAGACTGGATTATTGTCATGCACTTTATGTCAGTCTTCTCTGAGCCGCCTTCATTTACTGCAAAGTGCAGTAGCTCACCTTTCAACAAACTCAACGAGACGGGGGCATGTCACTCCAATCCTTTTCTCTCTCCAGTGTGTTTTTGAATTGATTTTAAACATTTAATGTTTGTTTTTGAAGGCCGAAACAGCCTTGCGCCAACCTATTTAACTAAAATAACTGTTCACAAGCATGGCAGAGATTTGTGGTTGTCTAGGTCAAGAGGTAAAAAATGGAGTGACCCAGATTATTCAGTTGCTGCCCTCAGGATCTGGAGTAAGACCCTTCCCCCACCCCCACACCCCCACATACACTCATTTGTGTAATCAGTGACCTCAACCGCTTTAAATCCAAACTTAAAACACATTGAGAATGGCTTGTAATACCATTGTTCATTTTTTTCATTGTTTTGTGGTTTTAATTATTATTTTCATGTATGTTTTGGTTTATGTTTCAATAATTAGTTTTTACACTATGTGTTTTTAATGCTGTGTATCTGTAATGCTTTTATTTTGTAAAGCACTTTGGTCACCTGTGGGTTCTTGTAAAGGACTAAAGAGATGAAGTGCATGAAATTACATATCTATCTATCTATCTATCTATCTATCAGCTAGCATGCTAAAATTTAGCTAGCAAGCTCTCTAGCTAGCTAGCTAGCAAGCTCTCTATTACTGTATATGTTTTCCCCTTATAATTGATTTTTATAAGAAAATATTTTAACACTTTTTGATTGTCAACAATCAATCGGTATTCAGTATCATGTCAACAAATAACAACTGACAGTAGATAAATAAATTGTGCTCGACAGATTATAACCCTAAACCTAAACCTATAAGTGCCTGTTATCTGTTGACATGATACTGAATATCTATTGATGACAAGCAGAGGGTCAACAATAGACTATAAAAATAAAGTGACACCCAGAATATTAGATACTAATTAATGTATTATAAGACATACATCAGATGAGCCACATATACAAAACTTGTAGGACAAAGGGATAACATATACCTTAAGGAAAAGAATATCAAAAATAAGCAAAGAAAATCTTATCTTGGTTCTTTTCACAATAACATAAAATACGTTTACTTATCACAATTTAAACACTCACAAGAGAATGTTTTTGTTACCTTTGGTTCCATTTTTATTCAAATCAATTGACATAAAAAAACACACCTTAAAATGATTTAATTTACAGAGCAAGTATACATATAGATACACTGTTTATTATGACATTATTGCATCTGTTATGAGTGTTTCTATTAAAAGGCCTCAGTCAACAATAATTCACATCAGGACGGGGAGACTGTGTTTCTCTTATTTCTGATGTTTACTGTGTGAGCGAACATGCAGCAGCATGACAACATTCTTAAGATTGGTTTTCTAATTTCAGGTAACTTCAGACCGTACACAAGAGGGTTGAGAATGGGAGGAATCACAACAAACTCCAGTGACAGAATTACACCCAGAAATGGATTCAGCTCCTCAACATTAATCCTGCTGAGGGCAATGTCACAAAACACAACGATGGAGTAATTGACGAAAGTAACAATGTGTGGCAGACAGCTTTGTATGACTTTGCTCTTAAACTCAGAAGAGCGTTTTCGACACACCAGAAAAATGCGTACATACGTATACAGCACAAAAGCAAAGGGCAGAAAGACAGTGCTTGTGGTCGCAAGCATACCCATGAGGTTATTGAGCGCAGTAGACACACATGACAGTTTTACAACAGGCCAGTTTGCACAGAATACCCTTGGTATCTCATTTCCACACAGAGGAAGTCTGGAGGCGAGATAAACACAGGCGAACACAGTGACTGGACAGATCCACGCTAAGGCTATCAGCTTAGAGACCATCTTCAAGGTCATTTTGTTGTGGTAATGTAAAGGTTGACACACAGCAACATACCGATCATAAGCCATGACGCCTAAAATGGTGAGCTCATAGGATGCATAGGTGTAAATGACATAGATCTGAGTAAAACACGCCCACCTTGAGATCAGATGAGTATCAAACACAAGGTCTCGGAGAAATCTGATGAAGAAGCCAGTAGAGCCGTAAAAAGAGTTAATCGAGAGGCACATAACAAAAATATACATGGGCTCGTGCAAATTTTTCTGCCGTGCTATTACAAATATTATGACAAGATTAGCTGAGACAATAGAAGCATACAACAGGAGACACAGGGCAAATGCTGGGTAGCGGTAACTGCCTAAGTTCATAAACATGGTGAGGTTGAAATAAAGGGGAAAACTATTATTATTTTCCATTTACTTCATAAACTACTCAGAAGAGGGTTTGATGAATAAACAAAACACAGTAGAGCACCTTCTACTGCTACTCACTGGTTCCTTTTTCCTTTACTTGAGGCAGCTGTCTGTTGAACAAAAGAAAAAACACTTCCACAGTGACAGTGCAGGAAATTTGCATTTGTAATAACCTCTGACATCAAAAGGAACTAACTAAAGTACTTTTATGCTTATTGTTTCAAATCAATGTTTTTTTTTTACTCATCTCACCATTCCCAGATGCTCCTTATCGTGTCCCTGTGTCCTCTGCAGCATAGCAGACAACCACCAGTGTTTTTAACATGTCACACAAACTATAATTACATCGTCACAGAAGGGGAGTTTTCACTATTGATTTGCATATACATTAAATGTGACTCTGGTGGGAAAAAAACAACTTTTAACACTCAGTCAATGCACACATCTACACACTTTTCCAAACACCTTAACGCATGGTTAATTTAATATGCTTAATGATAAGCAATGACCAAAACCTGGAAAGGGATATTTATAAGATTTATAGGCGCAGTCTGAAGGTACACTGAGTACACTAGGAACATCATATTAGTACTGCTATTAAAAATGTATAAATTGTTTGCGGCATTAATGCTACACAAACTTTCCTTTCAAATTCTGCTTGATGGCTGCATCACCTCTGTTGCCTACAGAGCCCCAGACGTGACAAATACTAAACAGTGGCCACAAATAAGTATTTCGTACACACAAATAGGTATAATGTGTGCACAAAATACAAATTTATAATAATACCTCCGCGCACGCGTCACATATACTCAGGGTCCTGTAGTATCCCATGTCACCATCGGGTGGCAGTACAAAATCTGCGTGTAGATGACACAATTCGCGTCATGCATATGATGCGCTGTGTGTGGAAGTATACACACAGTATACTTGGTAAGTATACTCCCAGCGTACTTCTCAAGTATATACTTCCCAAGTAAGCAAGTACATACTTGCTAACTTGAGTATTGAGAAAAGGCCTATGACTTCTTTGGCACCATGATTTCATTTCCTGTAGGCAATCAGAGAGGGAGGTGGGTGGCAAGATGGAGGTTTGGGGCACAGGTACAGCGGGGTGTCATGTGCATCGAACAGTGAAAATGGAAATTAAACTCAGACGACTTGGAGCAGTGGTTCTCAAAGTTTTTATACATAAGTACCACCTGAGAAAATACTGAGCTCACGAAGTAACACCATGATCACCAACGTCAAAATACAAACTATTCATATACATATAATGTTGTATAGGGCTCCAAGGATTATTTGATTATTAATCAATTCCTGAATGAATCGTCAACTACTTTGATCATTGACAGGTTTGCTGATTTGTCAGCTTGGATATTTTCTGGTTTATTTGCTCCATGTAACAAAGAAATAATTAAAACTGAATCATTTTGGTTTGTGGACAAAACAAGACAATCGAGAACATCATCATCTCCAGGTTTGGTCAACACTATTTTTCAACATTTTGAGAAACTAATCGACAGATTAATCGATAGTTAGTTGCAGCCCTAATCTTGTTCTTTAACCATTTTATCTTGTTATAGTTCTATCTCTTTATTACTTATTTAAATATTTGTTTTATTTATAGTATTGTATTTTTATTTAATACTGTCCTTTGGGCATTTGTGAATCAACGATTCATATTTAATGATATCATAATTATTTTTAATAGTTTATTTTGACGCTCTTTAATTGTTGTTGCACGTTTGCCATTTTTAAAACAAAACAAGTAAAGCCTTTGTCATGGTTACAAAAATGTATTGTCTGTTGTTTTATTTTGTTCCTTCTTAGTCTTTAGTGTTGTGCCATCATTCACGAAAAGTGAAAATCAACACAATTTAAGCACAACCATTTTAGATTAAAGCCTGGCATGTTCTTAGTAAGGCTAAGGCTGACATAGGCAACACAGCTACAACTGTGCAGATTTCCCCCAGAATCATCATGTAATTTACTGCTTTATCATTGGCGTTGATATAGGGCCCCAAAATTAAATGTTGCTAATTTGATCAAGGCCCCAGGAAAGTTTGTGCCGGCCCTGTCTGCTGTCAATTTCCTCTTCTATTACATTCCAAATGTGCTCTATTGGCTCGATCCAAATCTAAAATTCTTTACTGGATCTAGGTGGAAAAGACACTGGGATTCACTCAAGTCATTGTTATACAGATACTCCCACTCCCACCAGCCTTGAATATGTAAAAAAGAAGAAGAAAAAGAGTTCAACTATTTTATCGGTTGCAAGTTCTTCATCAAATCACAATATTCATTGATAGATTCACACAAATGAAGTGTGTGTTGGCTCAACTCCACTTAGGTGATGACTTGGATGTCAAAGCTGTAATGAGAACCCGAGGGGCAGAATACTGCATGTTTTTCAATATGGAGAGTGACTAAGTTACAAATGGTCAACAGGTCATTATCTCCATCATCCCCCCAAGAGCAATTAAACACACTGTGCTACCCCAGAGGGCCATCCCAGGTAACCAAACCAAAACAAAAAATGTTTTCCAATTTAGTAAATGGTCAAGAGAATATTGGTCGCAGTGCTTTAATTCTGTTGCACTTTCATGTAATATCCATGATAGTAAAGGGAACTTGTGTATTTCTGGAGGCAGTGTTTTGACTTGTCTCATGTCTAATATTGTGCAACATTTAAAAGTCAGACACAAAAAAAAACTTTTCCTTTGAAATGGTGTGCAATCAATTGTCAAGATACACGTCGGTCAGTGTAGTGGTTAGAACTCCTGCCAGGTTTAAGCCCCGGTTGGGTCAAGGGCCTTTCTGCATGGAGTTTGCATGTTCTCCTCGTGTGTGCGTGGGTTTTGTCCAGGTTCTCCGGCTTCCTCCAACAGTCCAAAAACATGCAATATGGGGATTAGGTCAATTGGACACTCTGAATTGACCATAGGTGTGAAAGTGAAAATGTATGGTTGTTTGTCTCTCTATATATATGGTCCTGCGATGGACTGGTGAACTGTCCAGTTTGTACCCATCCTTATCGCCCTATGTCAGTTGAGATTGGCACAGCACCCTCCCGTGGAGGATAAAGCGCTAGAAAATGGATGGATGGATTGTCAAGATGTAACTTTAATTTCTAATCAGTTTTTCAGCCAATTTTTCCGAAACTGCTGGGGGTTTTTTCCGGTCCCCTCCTGACCAAACTAGAAGTTCACTGGCCCCCAGGTCATTTTGAGTTTGAGGCCCCTGCTGTCTCTTAAATGAAAAATGAAGGGACATCTCTGCACATTTGCACATTTCTCTATACTGTGAAAGACCTTCATGATCAGTGAAAGAAGGTGTTAATGTGTTACTTTGTCGTACTTGGTTTTATTCCACAATACACTTTTCATAGAAGTTCACACACAATCAGATAACCAGAGGAATATCTTTGACCCATGTGTACAGGGTCACCACCATGGAGAGGTCACGAGAACATATGACGCACGATGGCATGGAATCCATCCTTGAAGATTCCTTCGTCTCACGATGTCTTTAATACCATGATTAACATAGCCTATAAACTCCAAATTCTGTGATTAATTTTAACGCATATTTACATTATGACAACAACTGGCCATGTGATGTAAGGTTAGTGTAATAACTTGAAATAGTCCCACAGTTGTGGGTGCTGCAACACCAGACAGAGGCAATTAGCGTTACTCAGTGTTAACGTGAAATACATTGTAATGAAAGAAAAAGCAAACAAAACAGTTCTGAATGACTAAAATGGGTTTGGCTCAACTCCGCTTAGATGATGACTTGGATGTCAAAGCTTTAATGAGAACCCAAGAGGGCAGAATACTGCACATTTTTCAATATGGAGCGTGACCAAGTTACAAATGGTCAACAGGTCATTATCTCCGTCGTCCCTCAAGAGCAATTATACACACTGTGCTACCCCAGAGGGCCATCCCAGGTAACCAAACCAAAACATTATGGCGGGGGGGCATTAGGGTTTCAAATGTTGTGCATTTTCCTTAACCAATACTTGGGTTATTGGATGTCTTTTTCTTTATTTATTTAAATTTAAAACAGTGCACATTAGCAGAACGTACTGTAACTAATGGGAGGCTAATAAAACAATGAGGCTGGTGCTTACGTCAGCCTGTCTGCTCGTTGCTATTCTTGAAGATCTGAAGGGAAGGCCAATCGGGCTCACTCAAAGCCCGATGCGGCCAGGGATCCGGAGCTCAAAGACCAAGTTGCCAACGTCAGGGGAAACACTCGCTCTGCTGACTTGGATGTCTGTGGGACACACAGATATTGTCTGACGAACTGTGAAACATGGCGTATTTGCTTTTTTCACCAGTAAAACAGGGTTTAAATCCAACAGGGCAGAGTTTTTCCACAGAGGACGTTTCTGTTAACTTTGGCCCTGAGTGGCGGCACTATGTCACGGCCAATGTGCAGCTCAGAGGTCACGTCAACTCACTTCACTTTGACTTCTTCTCCTGCTAATTACATTAGTGCTTCGATTGATGTGCGCCCTCTGCTGGTATAAGTCATAACTACACCATATCTCAAGCCCTAACAAATGACACACAGATGAATAGCAACAGCTGAAATCTCTCTCAGTCAGTTAAATTATTAATAGCAGTTAATCAACTAAAAGTAAATCATTAACATCCGTGCTGTAGCATGGTAACCTGCGCCAAGTGCCACTACTTTTACTTTATTGGGTGTCTTGTGTACCTAATAATGTGGCCATTGAGTTTAAGCATCTGAATGTGTGCATGAAAAAGTCTTTTAACAGAACAGAAATGCATATAATTCAGCTAACCAAGCCAAACTGTATCATAAAAGCAGCGACAGACTAAAAGGATCTGACACTATGTTTTCTATATGCATATTGTGACGTTGACAAACTCATGTACTGTAAATGTATAGAGTATTGACACTGGCGTCAATATGCAGCTAAGAAGTGCAGAATTCATTTGGCTATGAAAGGATAAAGTCTGCAGCTCAGCTTGACACTGGTCAAAAACCAAAGTCTGATTGAAAGAAACACTGCAGTGAAATATTTAACAGTAAATAACTAACTGATTACATTCCGTGTGCACTGAGCTTCTGCTTCTTTAGCAGGATTACTCATGTTAACAGCAACAAAATAAAAACTGAAATGTTCTTTTCTGCACCACTCCGGTGTTTGAGACTGCAGTTTGGTTTACTCAGTAACTTAACTCTGTGTAAGTTAGAGATTATTTTCTTGTCTGTGACGGATGAACATGACCTGTGCCCTACAGGAGTTGGGTGTGTATGTGTGTGTGTGTGTATGTATGTGGAGATTTACCAAAAAGATAAGTTCTTACAAGATAAGACAGGAGCTGTGTAGAATCTAAAGGTGGGCTGACAAGAGACTAAAGGTAACTAAAGAGAAAGCTTTGCTCAATAAAGAGACAAAGAGTTTACGCACCGTCATGACTCACCGCTTCTTTGAGGGGAAGGAACATGCCTCCATCTACCAAACATATCGCTTTCCGCCTCCTGATGGTCTCAAAAATATTATTCTTCAATACTTGGATAACAAGGTATGGTACCACCAAATGTGCTTTGAGTGAACAATACACTGTTTTATCACAGTTTGGAGCACTGAAGGGCATTTTGCTGACCAGAATATAAAAAGTATAAATATATACTTTTTTTTATATTTATATCTTCGGCTCCAAAAAAGAAATTCTCTTCTCCTGTTATATATCTATTTTGTTTGTTCGTATTAGAGAGAAAAGCGGAACCATCACACACTCCTTGTTTGAATGCACAAATTCTGATTCTGAACAAAATTGCTACCATGTGATTGGCAGATTAGATATTTGTTGTAGGAGCCATACATTCATTTGTATTTTCTGGTTTCCTCCTGAACATCAGGGGGTGCAATGGTTAAAGGCCGAGGCTGGAACTGACTTTTAGGAACAGGTGTTGCTAATTTTGGCTAATTTTCATTTTCCTAAAATAAATGCAATTTGAGTTTCGGTATCAGTTTCTCAACTATCAATTAGCAATTAGTAGCGGCTGAAAATGGGACTTGGCGACTACACGTGTGTTGACAAGCAGTTGAACGTTTGGTGTACCTAATGCGTTTGGTGTACCTAATATATTTGATGTACTTAATGTTTGGTGTACCTAATACGTTTGGTGTACCTAATGTTTGGTGTACCTAATGCGTGCACGTTTGGTGTACCTAATGTTTGGTGTACCTAATAGTGTACCTAATGTTTGGTGTACCTAATGTTTGGTGTACCTAATACCTAATACCCCTAATGTTTGGTGGTGTACCTAATGTTTGGTGTAGTGGCAGGTGAGTGCCTCTCAAACGATCACACGTGCTAAATACTGCGTATCTTTTCCCAGAAGGGACAACCACACGAGCTGGCAGTCGATCTAGGATGTGGAACGGGTCAGAATTGTCAACTACTCGCGCCACACTTTGAAGAAGTCGTGGGAATGGACGTCAGTGAGTGTCAGCTGGACGAAGCCAGAGCGGTGCAAAGTTGCCCCAACATCACATACAGGTAATTATTCCCAAAACTTCCCAGCATTCCACACTGTTGTTATTTTTAAACTTCATGTTTACATAGATAAAAGATGAATTATTTTATTTCATCACTAGCCCGTTTTGAATTAACCAACCATTAATTGCAATGACTGACAGCATTAAATTTGTGTGTCTATGTAACACAAAATTCAACTCTTGTATACAACAAGGTTCATTTCTACATGAGTAAATCAGCGTAAACAGAACGTAAGGATTCATCCGTCAAACTCTGGTTGTAACTGAAAACAGACTATATAGAGAAAAAGGAGTAATTGATCCAATTGCAGTTTTATAGAGATATAAAAACCTGCTCTCTTAGGCTTAGTTATTGGTTTGTGTCTAACTAACCTTAGGAGAACTATGAGCTAATGTACTTTTTAATGTTTTGTGATATTGACATTCCACCAGCAATAGAAATGGAACCTCGCCAGAGCAGGTACTAAAAAAAAGTACCTGGTGCTACGCTAGTGGATACGCAAGTTAACCGTGCTGTGCCACCATTTGACAGGACATGGCCGTATGTGACGCTGCGGTTTAGCCGTATGTCCCTGCACCTGTTATGCAGCCACTGTGCTGAACAGGCCAGGTTTGCCTCAGGCTAAGGCCTCATGGATGAATGTGGAACACATGGTGGCTGAGTCACACTGCACGCTGCTGCTGCTGCTGCTGCTGCAGAGCTCATACTGTTATACCAGCTATTTGTTCATAGGCTTTGGATTTACCCTCCACAAAAATGCCACAAAGATGAGAAGGATTATCATGTCTGTGTCACAGTAAAAAGCCACTGTCTCTGTGTCCATTATTTGGTATTCACATGTTCTGATTGGTTGATTTTCCTGTTTCATCTGCAGGAAAGGGACAGCAGAGGAGCTTCCATTTTCACATAACTCAGTAGACTTGCTGACAGCAGCATCAGCAGCCCACTGGTTTGATCAGGACAGGTTCCTGGCTGAAGCAAGTAGGGTTCTGAAACCCCGGGGCTGTATGGCTCTGCTGGGCTACTCTGATATGAGCAGCAAACTTCACTACAAGAACTGTGGAGAACAACTCACCCATATCTATAAAGAAGTGAGTGCACTCTGACTGAGTGGAATTATCACCAGTATCTTTTAATACAATAAAAGTCCCTCATCAATAGGTATTTCCATACTATTATTAATACACAAACATATACAAATGCATTTTTACTTTTTGCAGACAACATACACACACACACACACACAACGTCATTTAAACCACTACTCCACACAATGCAATAACTGCTGAAATGTATTTGTAATAATGTAATCAATTCCCAGGTGAAGCAGACGCTAATGCCACACACAAACAACCGTGTAGCTGTATGTGATAACAAGCTGGAGGATCTTTACGCTGCCATCACTTTTCCAGACAAAGAGAGGTATCAAATTGTTCTTTTTTATTTCTTTTTTAAACAATAAACAGTGAAACGCTAGACAATAGAAACAAAGTCTGAACAAGAACATCATGTAGTGCAGCCTGAGAAATGATTACTTTGGGCCATAATAATGAATTCGAATGAATAATGACCTCTAACCTAAACATAAATAAAAGTGTTTGTGCTCAAAATAGTCCAATTAAGAGATTCTGGTACTGTGTGTTGTACAGTATCAGCCTACCCCAATCCCGGTGATTGTCCTTGCTGGTAAAGGCTAAAAGCAGACAATTACACCAGATCTAAAATCTGCTTTTTGTTTTTGTGTTAAAAAGTTATTTATGGAAGTAAGTGTTGGGGCCATATGTAGAAAAAATAAAACCGCATTAATTCTGAGGAAAAAAGTCAGAATTCTGAGATTAAAGTCTCAGAATTCTCACTTTATTCTCAGAAATCAGAGAAAAAAATGTCTGATTCTCTTCTGTATATTTGCTTTTTGAATTCTTTACCTTGTTTTTTTTTCTTCTTCTGTGAAATAACACATGGATATTGATATACACACAGGATTGAATATACCGAAGCAAACCATTTAATCTCATTGAGAAACCTGATGGGATTCATTGAGACCTGGTCCGCTTTTCAAACGTACAAAAAGAAAGACCCCAAGTCTGCTCAAGACCTGCTGCTCAACACTCAGGACAGGTAACCCCACCACACCCCAAACATCCTAACCACCTAATTTACGTGTGTGTGGCGCTGTACTGAGCTGTGATGCCACATAATCATTCTCTGCACTGCTTCACAGGTTTCTGGCTGTGATGGCTGTCACGTCTCTTGACACAGAATTAAAGTGGGAGCTGGAATATTACTGCGTCCTGGCATCGAAACCCCAATAAGCTACACTGTAGCACTTTTTAACATTTAAACATGTGATGCATGTGATGCATTCAAGGTACAGTGTAAAATTTGGCAACATTTATTGCAGCTACACCTTGCGCCGATTGTCCTATTTTTAAATCTTTAAGAAGACCTTTAAGAAGAGAACATATTTAATGTGGACATTCTTGTCTATTTTCTTTGTCTTCTTACCCCTTTTTTTTCTTAATCATTGTAATTGTCAAATAATAAATTGTTGAAATTGTTAAATTACCAATATGTCTTTCTTCTTTAGACTATGACACCAAACAAGTGTCCATAGCAGAATAGGCTGTTTAAGCAAGTCTTAAACCCACAATAAAAGTGGCTCCATTTAAAAGGGAAATAATCAGGCTTTCCAACAGTATAAGATTTATTGCAACGAAGCATTGTTACAACAAAGAAATAATCGACCAACACACATTTCTTTACTTTTGGTGCTAAATGTGTGTAAGTATCAGTTCACCACTGGAAAGATTATATTTTTTAATTAAAACTGGGTCATCAATGTATTAGAAATATGAAGTAATATTTGAAGTCAGGGCTCATGTAGGAGAATGACAACGACTCCCAGAATGCACTGTGCTCGCTGCCCTGAGGCAAAGCCATAGGCCACACCCCCTTCTTACAGAATGAAGCAGGCGGAGCACTAATTGCGCAAGCACACGAATCCCTGTGAGGAATTAGTTGGCAAATTCATTGCAGACTTGTAAATTATTCGCAATTTTTTTTTCTATGGTGCTAAATTGTACAGAGATGTGCAGTTAAAACAAGGAACAAGCAGTAAGTTCCCATCATTTGCCAGTCAGCGACTAAGAGGCTAGCCTCCAGGCTAACGCTAGTTTGCAGAAGAAGCTGGAAACTCAGAGGTTTTACTGTCTCCATTTCACTACTGACGCCAATACTGGACTCTGTTTATGCTCACACAGTATACGATGTGATCTACGTATTAAGATTATCCCTGTCTGTTCTACCAACAACTTTGAGTTGAAAGACGACCATCGCCCCCACCAAACGTTTGAAATAATTTCAAGATATTTCATGTCCTATACTGGACCAATGGATGGAAGTTTTCTCATTACACACACACAGAAAAAGTGTTACACAGATTTACAATAGCAAATGTGCTTTTGCAGCATTTCTTTGCCTGCAAGAGGTAAAACGTGATGAGGCAATAGTTAGAATAGAATAATACCATGGTGCTAGTGTTGGAATGTATTTGTGTTTATTGTTTGCAACAGGAAACAGTCTAAGTTCAATTCTGCTGACTCTTTGGTGAAAGAGTGCCAACATTATTTAACCCACTATCACATGGACCTTTGAGCTTCATGTGGATTTCCATTCATTATTACATTCATTTATATTGGCAGTGTTTTAAAGGAGCAAAGGTTGTGCAACAAGCGAGTTCGATCTCAATATTTGTGGAGCTGCCTCTTTAACACGCTCAAAAAGTTGAACTGTTGGCATGAAAGGAACCTCCCATTTCCCAGGCATCCCTGCTGCTCCATGCAAGTTCTCTCTTGCCTAAACGTGCGCCTACAGACAGTGTGGTTTCTCCTAGCCAGTGAAAAAGCAGACCCTTGAATTAATGCTAGATTAGCAGTTCAGAGAGGCGTCAGCTACAGCAATGGCCTACCGTTTCTTTAATGGCCAGGCACATGCTGCGTCCTACTGGAAGCACAGGGTCCCTCCTTCGGATGAGTTGGTACAACTGGTGCTTCAATTCCTGGAAAAACACGTAAGTGCCAAAAGATGAAGGATCATGTTTTGAAATGATGTTCCTGGTCTTATTATGACTGCATCTTGCCATAACAACGTGTAAACATGATGACTGACTTGACAGAAAGGTCATCCATTTGAGTTGGCAGTGGATGTGGGTTGTGGCTCAGGGCAGGGAACTTTGCTGCTGGCGAAACACTTTGATTCGGTGGTGGGGACAGATGTGAGTCCTGCCCAGCTGGAACTGGCTTTGCAGCATGCTAAAGAGAAAAACATCACATATAGGTAAGCATGGACTATTCAAGAGTCAGAGTCACTTTTTACATGGCACGGTAGCGAAGTGAATTGAACATTCTGTGACAGCTTATTACTTTTTTCAAAAACTATAATCAAAAGTGCCTATTGAAATAGTGATTTTAGAAAATGACTATTGAAATCATATGATCTCTTCAAATCTGAATCCAACAAGGAGCTTTGTGGAACCTTGGCCAAAGAGAGAACAATGTGACCCTTGTCTGGCGATACTATGAGGCCCACATTACACAACAAGTGGAGAACTGGGAAACAGGCCAATGACTGACTCCAAACTAGCTTCCCTAAACCTGAATTCTTTTGCTGCTACTCCACAGTATTTTCTAAGTCAATTGCATACTTTTACTACAATATAGTTCCCCATGCATCTTTGACACATTGTTAACAAAGGAATAAATTGGATGGCTGAATAATTTTGGGAGCATGTTGTGGAGTGTGGGAGTGAAGTATTGTTTTTGGTGGCTCTGTGTGTGTGTCTGTTTGTTTGTTTGTTTGTGCTTCCACACTTGCACTTGCCAATATGACCAACAGAGGCCGCCAGAGGCTTGTTGCGTGAATGGGGTCTGCCATCTCTGATTGCCTTGTTTAGAAATTGTACCAAAATGACAACTACATGTCTAAGAATAATAACAAAGTGTTATTACTTCCTAACATGCCATCGCTGGTTTAATCCTTATATATTGTTTTGCTATAGCACACATTAAAGAAATATACATTTATGTATAGGGTCATAGACTCAGTTAAAATGCTGTTGTTTTTACAGCCTCTTCATAGTGATCGTATCGGATTTAACATTAACACATAGTGATTTTGATCAGTATCGGACCGATGCTGAGAATCAGCTCATAGTTTAGGAGTGTGAATGTTAGACCCATAGTTTATGTTTTATAGTCCTGTCACAACAACCCCACAGCTTGGTTTTCAACCCAAGAGTTATTCAGTCACTGAACTGGTGCTACATTAACTTAACAGTGTTTTAAATGTGTTAATTGAAACTCGTACTTTTATTGATTCTGAACCTTTTTACATTGATTGGTTTATTTGAACAAAGTATAAGAAGAACATAAGCAAAGTCAATTTTTAATATGGTGTGACTGAAAAATGAATACATCACTGAATTAATAAAGGCAGTGCAACTATTAGCAATGCTGTGTCACACTTGGTGCATGTTTGAGTTAAATAACGGATTACCTCAAATGTCCTTTTTCCCCAGTAGTGTCAGAAGTTTTAAAGTTGCTCCTGTTCCATCTTCAGGGAGTGTTTGGCTGAGGAGCTGCCATTTGCTGACAGCTCAGTGGACCTGGTGACAGCCATGACTGCTTTCCACTGGTTTGACAGGCCACACTTTCTCCAGGAGGCCCACAGAGTCCTGAAGCCCCGTGGCTGCTTAGCCCTGCTCAGCTACACCATGGACATGGAGATCAGCTACCAGGACTGCTGCTTGCACACACTCAACCAAGTCTGCAAAGAGGTACGTGCAGGGAGTACTGATACACACTTTTACTTCTGCAGGTAAAAAGTAAGTGTTGAACAACCTGTTAAAATACACCCCCAACTTCATTAAAACATGTCTGAAGAATAAATATGTTTAAAATGAATTACAAATGCTTGTATGACACTATCAAATCGAATTAAACAACACCACCATCTGGTGGTCATATTTCTTTTAATGGAGTTGTCCTCAGTTGGCTTCATTTTATTGAATAACTGTCTCCGAGATGTTATGATTTTGTTTTTATACAGCAAAACATACTGTATCCTGTTATTATACAAGGCTTTGTGTGAAGGAAACAATCTCATGACTCCATTTTGTAATGTTATTGTCCTCTTTTCACTTTTAGTTTTATGAAGCCTTGAAACCTTACCGCAACCCTTGTCTTGGTGCCAGAACAGATGTTTTGTACCGGGCGGCATATGAATCCATCCCTTACCCAGTCAAGGAGTGGTGAGAGACCATAATGTTTCGTTTTCAGAAGTTTTTCTGAAACTTTTTTTTTTTATTGAACTGTAATAAGGAAACGTGTGTTAAATAAATGTTTAAACTTACCTTCATGCATCCTCTGTTCTCACTGCAGACCCGGTGTAACAGACCAAATGAACCCCTGTCCAGAATAAAACCTATAGGCCAGAGTATACGCCTCTTGTGGTAAAGAAATGTTGATTGTATTTACACAGTATATTCATTCACTGATATTTATAAACAGGAACGCGAGCATGTACTTACCCTGGAATATTATATATATATATATAATACCCTATATTTTAGCCAAAAATTATAAAATATATATTTTATAAATATATAAAATGTAGGATATAGAAGTCATCCACTACTTTAGTAAGTTTCATACATTTATCCAAAACAAGTCTCTAATTGCTAACAAACATTTGTTTGACATTTCACATTTTCAGGGTTAGGGTATTTTAAGATTTACGTCAGTTAGCTTTCTCACTTAATTTACATGACACAGCTGAATCCCCAATAAAATGTTGAACAATTAACCCATTCTTGACTAAATACAATCAAAACCTCCTTACACAAGAGGGGTATATTCTGGCCCATACTCCGGGGTTAAAGCGACTTAGGCCATAATATACCCGAGGTATTATCTAGCCTAGGGCGCTTTAACCCTGGGTTTATTCTGGACTGGGGGTTCGCGACTGTAAAAATTGACTGTAGGTGTGAGAGTGGATGGTTGTTTGTCTCTGTGTTGGACTGGTGACCTGATTAGAGTCCACCCCGCCTTTCACCCTATGTCAGCTGGGACTTGGCTTATCCTCCTTATGTGGGGGATAAAGTGGTAAACGATGAATGAATGAGTAAAATTGAGGTTATGAGGTTCCAAAAAAAACCACTAGAGGGAGGCATTTGATCAAAAGTGTTTGTTATATTGGCACATGTTTAAATTAACTCAATCACTTTGACCCACAGCTCATAATGAACGTGTACAATGTCTTAGAAATAATCATTTAGGAAGAGTGCACTGTCTGTTTTATCTCTGCACTGTTTTGATAGTAATCTGTGCAAATAAAAGCCTATAAATGGAGGTATGTTTTATTGTGTGTGTAGGCAGGAGAATATATGGGTGAGAAGATCCATGCCCCTGTGCAGCTTCATCGGGATGTTGGAGACCTTCTCAACTTATCAGGCTCTGCTGAGAGAAGACCCACAGAGGGCCGCCAATCTCTCCCAGGACATGTGTGAAAGGTACGCATTGCATTATTATATATATATAGCCCAAAATATGTAGTGGCAGCTTTGGTGATAATGCCCCACCAGGCTGATGTCCATAATGAAGGTGACCTCAGCTGAGACCGAGCTGATGGTGGGAATAAGGTATTACTACGTGTTGGCCTGCAAACCAGAGGAAGCCTGACTGTTTCCAGATGTCCATCAATGCAACCAAGGAGAAAGAAGACCTGGGTTATTGTTGACAATATTCTGCTTAGCTGGTCCCTCACTGAGTACCACAGTGGTTTTAAATGTTTAATTATTGTGCAAAACTGTGTAATGCCAAGAGTCAGAACTTTTTAACTGAGTAACTTTCCGAGTGTGTTGTCTCGGCTCTTTCAAATTCTGTACAGTGAGTGTGGAGCAACTTCATTCCCGGCGAGGCATTCTGTCAAACAGTGTCTGGTGTACAGGATGTATCCATCTCCTCTGTGCATGCTTCTGACACCACTCACAGGTTATTATGTGCTAGAGCCTGACAACTGAAATGTTCCGTATTGTGAGTGTGATATCCTTGTCACGAAGCATTGGATCACATATACACGATGTCGCTGATACATGATAATATAGGCTTTTCCCGATACTTAAAGTCATTGCAAATCACACCAGCTTCACACATGAATGACGAGGCTATGATAAAATGTCGGCACCACACATTTATTATAAAAACACAGCCTATTTGTTTTATTAGGTCAACTATTTCCCAGCCTCATTCCCTTACTCCTAATCTTACGAGAGATGTTAAGCCATATTATTAAATTGGGAGTCTGGCACTGCATGTAGTTTGTTGTTATATATATTATATATACATTAACATTGAGAACTGATGTAATGTAACACAGCATTTGTAGCTACTGTTAATTTCCAAAGCCTGGAACGTAAAAGGGCTTTTAAATAACAAATATAAAGTAAGATCACATACAATACAAAACAATATGACTTATCGGCATAATCTACTGGCCCTAACCACTAAGTTTGATGACCTACTAGGTCAGCAGAATGCATTACCTGCTAGTATAAACAAACATGTGTATACAGTATACTAGGGATGGGATGATACCACTTTTCAGTGTCTGATATACCGATATCAGTCCGATGTAGTCATTTTAGACCATTTATGAAACTATGAAGCTGTCAACCAAACATTTGTGCTGAGTCATTTCAATGACTTTGCAACACATATAATAAACAGACAAAACATGACTCAGCTAAAATGTTCTATTTCTATTTTTCTGTCTGTGCATAGTGAAGCATGTGATGGATAGGATTTTTGGATCGTATCAGATTTTACATTTTTATCTGTCCGATAATATATGATCCAGTGATTTTGACCAGTATCGTACCGATACCGATTCCCATCCCTAATACATACAGCACACAACTACCTCCAACCACCCTTACTCGTGACTCTTCACCCTTCACCACAGTGAAGACGTGAAGCAAACACTGAGTAAAAACAAGATTAGTTTTCCTATGACATGTGCATTAATCCTGTTCTTGCAGAGAAGTTTTATCTCTCGTAAACAAATTAGTCACATCTGGGTCATGGGGTCCAGCAGAAGGAGCAAAGCCCCCGGTTATTTCTACTGTGGCTGCTGAGTCATAGTCACTGTTTGATCTGAGCTGACAGCCAGATATACTGTAACTGTGGTGCACTCAGATTAATTGGTGGCAAAGCATTATGAAAGGAAATGTACATTTAAGTTGTGCTGTGGGGATGTATTATTCAAATTCTTTCATGAAAGTTACCTAATCCTTCATTTCAGGTTGAAATAAACCAGTGTGTTATCTCCCAGTTGATGAGTCAACCCCAAAATTCAGTCCAAGTCTGCAATGCAGTCTGAGTAAACAAAGAAAATTTGAAGAGAAGATGTTTGCTTAGAGGTATAGGAAGGAAGCAGAGATGTCACAGATGATCTAAAAAGTCCCAGCAGTTCATAACATAGCAGCAGATCAGTGGTGTTCTGCCTGGAAAGTATCAAGCATCAAAAAAGAAGTAAAGACAGGATAGTGGAAAGTCTTTGGGTATTTTTTTAAATGCTTATTAGAAAAGGGACCAAAAAACAACATCAAAACGAGAAAGGAAAATTGGTTTTGACAGATTGTTAGCAGTAGGATTCACCTCTGAAACTTTTTAATGGGCACTTCATGGTCTTAAGTCATCAGTAGTTTTTATTCCTCTTGCTCCTGAACACACACAAGTATTTAGATATGTTTTGGGTAAATTCTTCCTTTACATCTTAGACAAACATTAGGAAAGTTGGATGTTTAAACTGTCCTCCCACTTATGTTTCTGATAGCGACATCTCCCACAACCTTTCAAGTCTGCCATCGCTGCCTCGCTGAGATTTATTCATGGGTCAAATGTTTTACAGTTGTTGTGTTGTAAATTGTGGGAAAATGTTCAGAAAAAAATCTAAATGTGAGGTTTTAGAGTTGAACATGTTTATTAAATCACAACAACTACAACTAAAAATAATTATAATGACGTGTTACCTTTTTCCCCAGTGCTCCTCAGTCATGGATGAGAGATGGAAATGAAAGTGAAGACAGATTTACAGCCTTTAAGAAATCCCCAACTCTGGACTCAATGTCATGATAAATCCTAACATTTTTTGCCTCCAACATACAGACTGCAGATGGGTTTTTGACTCTAGGTCAACATTTTCCAAGTCACTGTTGGGCTGTACACATCAAAGTTGACACAAGCTAATTAAATATGGCATTTCTTCAAAAAAATTGCTGAGGAGATAAACAGACTTTTAAAATGACTTGAGGTACATGAGTTAATTCCTCCCTTTGGCCAGAAAAGCATCACATAATTTTTTATTTTTTTTTAATCCCGTCTCTCCACACAGATGGTGAGCCTGAAGACCCACAAGTGACAGAAATATTTCATTTTGAAGTGAATCCTCTCATTTTTTTAGTGTTATTTTTGGTTCATTTGAGGAGAACTTGAAAAGTTGTCTCAAGTACATGATGTCCTATGTCATCTGGAAATTTGGGGATTTGTGCCATTTTATTTCCTTCATCTTTATTTTTAAATAGGCTTCATTGTCTACAAAATCTAAAATTCTGTGTGTGTGAGTGGGGGGGATCGAGTGAATTACAATTTTTGACAAATAATATAGGTTTTTGTTCCTATTTTCACAGTGAATATGGATAAAAGCTGTCCTGTGCTTCCATAAAATCAAAGCCAAGGTTACTCTTGAATTATTGCCTTGTTTTCCTAGGTGACTCTTCTGTTACTTTTACGTGTCTGAGGATGAGTTTGTTGTACAGATGCTGATAACAGAACACAATCAGGTATAGCAGTTTGAACTTTTGAAATATCTTTTGAAATGTCCTCCCCTCAGCTCTTTGGATTGTGGAAAATTTTGTAATATAATATAATATAATATAATATAATATAATATAATATAATATAATATAATATAATATAATATAATAACCGCAACTGCACATTAGTAGCATTTAAAACTCCAACTAACCGGAATCGAGAGCGGCGGAACTATTTATCACTCCCGTTTGGACCCGGACAACAATATCGAAAGGCAATCACCGCACTTCCGTTGCTCATGACGCCGGAGCGAAGTTGTGACAGCTGATTTTTCTGTGAGGGTAAATCCACTCACAGTCCTCAAATCCCCTGCGTGGAGAGGACTCAGGAGTCGGCTGTGCCTGCAACAGTCTACGGCTGGAGTTGCAGACGGCGGCTTGAACAGCAGAGGAGGCTGCCTGGTTGATTATGGTGTAGCACGGAGCGCTAGCTTTGAGACAGCAGGTAAAAATCTAAAAACAACACTAAGATAGGACTGCTAATATTTTCCTGGCACAAACACTTAAAGATGCATTTTCACCCTTTGGAAACGGCTCAGTCACGCGTGGAAGGAACGAACTTCTGAGCTGACACGGGTTTTAAGGTTAGATATTATATCTAGCTAACTGTGATTAGCAGTGTTAGCGGCTCGTTATTACAGTGAGTTCACCAGCCGAATAGTGCAGAGGGTGCAGGGATTTAAATGTATACATGCAAAATACAATTATAAACCATCATCGAGCATAACACATAAAGTACATGAAACATATAGATACCTTCGTTAGTTAAGGGGGTCTCAAACTCAAACGACCTGGGGGCCAGTGAGTGTCCAGTCTGGTCATGAGGGGTCATGTTAAACAAAGTTCAGCTAAGTGTGAAATTAGCTAAAAACGTATTCCTTCACGACAATGCAATGACAATATACATGATGATATTTCACAGAATGTCAAAGTAAAAGTTTGTTATGATATGGAACGATGCACAGTAAAAAAGGGACATATATGATGCAAATTGAACTGTAATATAAACACTAAAGTTGCTCATATATACATACATCATTTTGTGATAATGTGTGATTCATGTAACCTTAAGTATTGTTATTATAAAAGTATTGCCCTCTGTTCATGACATGAATAGCTAATCATGTTTAGTATTAAATACTGCCTATAATTTAGCAACAGGTGGAGAAGGCCGTTGTCCAGTTTTCATTAAAACTTGATATAAAAGGGTGGGCTGCATTCAAATGTCTGTAGCCCACAAGTTTGAGGCCTTTGATCTGCAGTCATGAATCTGTAGTTTGTGTATCCTGGCTTTAGTACAACAGCGGTCGTGCCCAGTGAGTTACTCACTCGCTTGTGTTTGTTCAGGCTAAATTTCACTGTCTATGTTTTGTGTTATAGTGTCTCAGGCTTCTGTTTTTCTCCACTGTTGATATCCATCCAGTCCACACAGTAGAGCAGTGTGCTCAAATTGTTGCCTCAGAAGAAGAAAGTCTGCAGTTTGATTCCTGGGTTGATCAAGGGCCTTTCTGTGTGGAGTTTGCATGTTCTCCCTGGGTACTCCGGCATTCCAAAAACATAGTTGGGATAGTGACTTGGCTTGGGTGTCTTGAGTTTGTGAATTCAACCCTTGTGATGCAGAATGCACATTCTAATGCTAAGTTGTTCATTGTCTTCCAATTCTCAGCTGCTTGTTGCTTAAAAAAATGTCCCATTGATGACGTACAGCAGTTATAATTACACATTGTCATTGTTAACATGTTTTTATGAGACATGTTTTATCACTCTGTTGACTGTTTACTGCGCTCCCTTGCCATTGCAGCTATCTCACTCATATCCAGGTTGTCTGGGTCAGTGAGCAGCGCCAGCCTGCAGTGATTGACAGCTCAAGCAGATGGACGTTTAGTGTGTCTCACTGAGACATATTTGTTACCCGATACCTACCCTCTCTGCCACTGCTGCACCCCAAATGAGTCCATGCAGGGGTCAGACTGGATGCATGTATCACAGAGACACAGTTGAAGTGTTCCCATAGAGAGAGGTGAAAGGCCTCCATACCAACAGTGACTGACGGTGACTTTTACAACTTTTACAAAAATTGCCAGATCAAAATGGTCAGCTGCAATTTTTGGAGGATGAGTGGGTTTTCCGCTAATAAGGTTGTTGGTTTGATCTCTAGCTAATCCAATCTGAATATCTAAAGTTTTTTTTTAAGATATGAACCGTGGAAAAAGTGGGTGTTGACCTTCTCTGGAGTTTGCTATTTACATAATGACGAATGCAGCAGGATATTGTCTTGGTCAGAAGCAGCAGGAACATGTCTAAAACATCCAGGTGTTGGGTTGCATCCGGCTTTAGCATAAAGTATAGACAGGGCTGTCACTCATTATTCCAAAATTGATATTATTTGGCATGTGGAATGTAAAGATTCATGTTTGGAACTGACATGACCTGCTGGAAAATGCATGCTGCCAGCTCATTAGTGCCAATTGAAGTACCCCTTATAATCCAGCAGAGGGCACAGGTAAGGTCTCCATATCATAATGATGGTTTTAAGCTGCAGCAGCCGCAGCAGTGGCAGGATTTTGGAGCTGCAAAGTTTACAGTACATGAGGGAGACTCCTCTTTCTGCTGATAACAAGCAACCCCCTGTTTTGGTAGGGACTGTGCACCGAATACCTGCAACTCTGCCTCTCAGCTGTGTGTGCTCAGGAAATCTGTGCACTTTCAGTTCGGTGGTTTAACTTCGTTGTTTTCCTTCTATTGTGAGGGCTGTATATTATTACACTAGCAGCACTGTTAATAAAGTAACAGTAATTCAATTGTTAAGTTATGAAATTATTTCATTCATTAATGAAAACTGTGATGTTTGTGGTGTATTTGGGAAGCGAAGACAGCAGCTTGGGGTGCTCAAATTTATTCTCAGGAATTACGGGTCGTTCTCATTCTTGGAATGGCTCGCTTGGGAATTATGTGAAAATTTGACCACAAGGAGCTGGCAGGAGAAAATATGGAAAATGCTCAGATACATTTTTGATATTTGTGTTCTCACATACAGCCTTTTGGCTGCTTTCAGTCATGGACTGAAGTTGGTGAATTTTACCCAAGTTTACTGAAACCAAACCAAAAGTTTGCTTTTGCAAGACACTGAAACACAAATTGCCCCTAAGTGTTGTGGCTCTGATTATGTGTTATATATAGAAGCACTGTGTGATTGCACACATGAATGTAAAGTGCTTTGCGAGGGGTCATTAGGACAAGAATGCAGTCTCCTCAGTATGCACAATGTACTCCTATCCATTAATTAGCAATAGGGGTGTCCCGATCAGTTTAATTCTCTCAATTAGATCTTTTTATTGGTGATTATCTTGTGACGCAGAGTCCTGATATATGCATGGATATTTATTAATTCACACAGTACACCTTTTTTAAAACATGGTCACTGTCAGTAAAATCAATAATATTCCAGACTGTTATCAGCCCAAGTACTCCCGATATATCAGATATCAGCAAAAACTCCAAATGTATGCATCCCTAATATTTATATTTGTACAAACACTGAGTCACAGCACCCACTGCATCCCCATAAGCGTGTGTGTTTGTGTGTGATGGAACAAGTTGAACAGACAGTGATCAAAACGAGGCATTGAATTAAAAATATGTTACATCAATCACAGTTAATATAAATTAAATACCACTGGCATTAAGTTTTGGAGGACATCATTGTACCTCTTAGTGTATAGCCTGCCAGAACTTATGGAAGAAGAAGAATACGCAGACCAGGGTTGTTTTGTTGTTGTTGCTGTAGTCGCACTACAAATTAAAGTTACTAAATATGAATTTTATGCAGAAAAAGTATTTCATAACAGAAAAAAGCCTCGACCCAATTCCGTGAGAATTTTTTTCTTGACTGAATACGATAAAAATGTAAATGAATTCTTCATGCTCTGTTTTATCATCAGGCATCTAAGCAGTGGTGTGGTGCAGTGCAGCAGCGTGGGGCAGACCGAGGCAGGTCACAGCACCAGAGCTATGCTTACATTGGCCAGCAAACTGAAGAGGGATGATGGAGGAAGGACTGGCCGGGCCTCAGGAGCCTCCGACTCCACCCACAGAGTCTCCATCAGGGACCGCCTCCTTACCAAAGGTACCTGGGTCTTTGGGTCACTCTGTTAAACTTTCTCTTCTACGGAGGCCTGCTTCAGTTTGTGCCTCTGAATTTTAAGACAGAGTTGATGTTGGAGATGAGAAGTGACATGTTTCAATCAGTACAGTCATTACTAGTGAACAAACTCATAATGATGGCCTAAACTCCATGGACTTGCCTTTCTTTCGGTTTTTCATGCCTCTGTTGCTGCAGTCCTTTATTCCTCTTTTATCTTTTTCTCGCTGTCCTTGTCCTTGCCTCTTGCTGCTTTGCTTTTTATTTATAGTTTATGCTCATTACCCTGAGAGACAACGCCATGACACCTCACTCTCTCTTTTAAGTCCCTGCGAGTTGCCCTTGTCGTTGTCATTGCTTACGTTGGTCTTGTTCTACCTGGCATCACCTTTTAATTGTTGTTTTCTCGATATTACCGGATTATCATGACCAGTGAAATTGACATAAAGGTTTGTTCAATTCATTGTGATCTGACGTTTTGTGTAAGTTCAAAATTGCAGCTTTTATATTCACAGAAGATCTAGCAACACGCTAGCCAAAACAGTAATAATTATGAAGACTATGAAGTTGTGTTTTTGTGCATTTTTTTCTCCTTTGTTTTTGAAAAAGCTGCTCACACATTATAAATTATGAACCATTCAGAGTGACTGAGCAGGTACTGTGTCATAGATGTACCCAATTTAAAGTGTTTAAAGTGTGTCTCTGTGAATGTGTCCACGCAGCCCTGTTTTTAAAATCGCTGCTGAGTCATTGTTGTGATTTTTTTTTCTCTCGACAGAAGTTGCAGAACTTGAAACCAATCTCCCCAGTAAGTACACCACACACCTCTGCAGACTGCAATCACACACCCGGTCAAGTTCGACTCCTATATGAGGGTTTATTGCTCTTTCTCCTCCTCTTCATGCTTATAATAGCACATGTTCGGCCCCATATATTTTTGCTGTGTAGTGTCCTGGTATAGGTCATTTGCAAAAACATGAAGCTGTTTGTCCAGAATAGATCATATATATATATATATATATATATATATATTGTTGCATTAAGCTTACATTTTTATGGATTATTAGATGTACACAATAGATATGATTTGTAAACAGTTATATAGTTAGAAATTCGGGTCATACTTCAGTAAGACAACTCGGTATTAGTCATCAGTTGAACAAAAGCAAGAACCTAGTAAAACTACAAATGGACAGGTAAATAAAAGGCAAACTTCAGGCAAATTATACACAAATGAAGTATTGAATGCTAGTGTGCAGTGTTGAAAACCATCTATAAGCCAAGATATAGAGGCTGCAGTTATCAGCCAAAGTTGACATAAATTATCTGAGCTTGAGCTTGGTGAAGTATGTTTGGGGAAAATACAAATTAGCTTTCAGATCCATGATAAGATGTTCATCAATTATTTGTGATACATGTATATTTAATGTGCCGCTCATAGTAACTTATCTGATAATTGTGATTTGCACTGTTGTATTTGACTCCATTTGACTTGCATGTTCACGTTCATTTTTTTGTTTGTTTGTTTTTTAATGAGGAAAACAAAAATAAAGACCTTTTATATGCAAAAAAGTGCCTGTAGTGAAGCTGTGGCACTTGAGTGCAGTAAATGTCTTTGGACACCAGGGGGGAATGTGGTATCACAGGGACACCCACAGGCATGTCGTGTACAAAAGAGAAAGTAAATGCTGCTGTCTGTGTAGATAGTATGAACTGAGGAAAGCATGTGATGAAAATACAATATGATTTCTAGCCTAACCTCATACACACCTTTTGGCTTTGACCTTTTTATTTTTTAATAAATAAATCCTCTTATATGTTCCTGTCCAGGTACGTGCAAAGCCAGTTTCCCAGATGAGGACAAGCTGCATCATTTTCAGCTGGCAGTGTCTCCTGGTAAGAGTTGAATTGTTGGCTAAGAACAGTTAATAGTATAATTCTAAGATGCATTGTGTCAGGGGTCACTGGTGATTCTGCTTCGGTGCAGTGCCGGCACATAATCGTTTATAGCCGTGTAACATTATTTGTGGATTTTCCAGTTTCTCGTTTCGTTTTTGGGGATTGCACAAGTCATATTCTTTTGTAAAGAAATGTTTGAATTCGTATTCAAGTTCATGCTTTTCTCACTGCTGTTTTGACGAAAAGGTAGCCATGTGGGAGGCATCACTGCATCGTACTGAATCAGTTATATGACGATCACAATGGAATCGTCAGACTATTGAAAAAGCACAGCCCTATGCAATAGGGTTTGAGAAGGAGAAGAAGAAGAAGATCAAGAAGAGAATAATTGCGAAATCAGTTACAGAACATGTGAAATTGCCAGCTGAATGTTGAACAGATTTTGGAGTGCTCTCTAAAACACATGCAGTCACATCCTGTGCTTTTTTGTTCTGCACCTTCTTACTTCTCAACAATATGTATGGGTGTCTGTAGAGGTCTGTTGCAACAATGCCTGGCAATTAATCATCCCTGTAGTTAAACACCTGAGTTCTAAGTTATTATTTTGTAAATGTGTGGTTTGGTGTTTTGGTGTGTCCGATGGAGTATGGAGCCTGGTCCCTGCAAATGTTAGTAATGTGTTTCTACCTCTGTTTTTTTTCTCCTATTATCTTTCAATTGCGCCACAGCTTTCTCAGTATTTTGATAGCCTTGCTGCACCATCATTATTCCCTAAATCCAATTCGCTTGCTCAGCACTACTCCAAGCTAAGTGGGCTACCTGTCAAATATTGCACAAATCGAACACACTGGTGTGGAATTAGTCCAGTCCCTTGGGGCTCTCTTACCCCAAACTCCTTTACTCCCTCGTCTCTGTCTGTCATACACATGGTTTCCTCGCCGCCACACTCTCATGTCCCTCATTTACACACCGAGTAACAATGACAACAATTCACGATGGAACTGTAGTGGGTTAGAGTAGTGTGTCCTTCAGTCGACACATTACATTCCCACACACCTTAAAGTATGCGGCCACATGTATGCCAAACAGCATTCGTTTTCTTATCGAAAATGTATCCCGATTTGTTTATCAATTCATCTCAAGTAACTCAACTTATCTTTAATTTAGGTAGTACATCCTGAACACTCAAGTGATCAGATCTACTTAAATGCGACCCCAGTGTGTCTTGAGTGCATTCACACCTCTACTTGGAGCTGTCCACATGTGAACAGGTCACCTGAGATGTGCGAAAACGCCAGGTCTGACCAGTGTCTAAAACATGACAACATCATCACAGTAAAATCATACTTGCATACTCTAACAAGACGACTTAACAAAGACTTAATCCTGTTGATTCCTCATAGCACACACATACAGCCTGCCTGTAAACAGAGTTGTATAATAATAATGAACAGTTTATAGTGTTTGGCTTTGTCTTTGGCTCTAAATCCTTTTGAATAAGCTTATAAGGCTAATAAAGCTCCCTCATCTAAGTGACAAATTCCAAATGATAGTTCTTCCAAAGATTAGGTTTTTGGCCCAAGTATTCTGTCAGTCAGGTCTTACGTTGTATGTGTCTTCCAGTGCTTGCTTAATTTGGGAAGATTTGTGGTGATGGATTTTTTTTTTATACATATTTTAATGATTTATCAGTAATGAATTCATCAGATTCATTCCTTAGCTGTTTTCTCGGACATGTCTGTGATTCATCTGTCTCTGGGCCAGCCGGATTCAGCTCAGGTTTCACATCCTTCATTGTCAGCAAAATTTGAAGAGAAAGGCAAAGATCAGCAAATAGAGTAAAGGTTGGTGTCCTGTTCGTTAAAAGGAGTTGACGAGGAGATTGAGTTCCCAGAGAAAGACTTGCTCAATTATTTAAAGGCTTTGTCTCCCCTACTTTAACACCACCAGACTTCCCTGAGCGCATATATCCACATTCTTCTCTTTCACTACATTTTGCATGTTCTCATTTCTCTGTTCCTTTTCTTGTTTACTCTCTTCTTTTTTTTTTTGCTTTCTTGTTCTCGCCTGCCTCCGTTTTAAGTTAAGTCAAGTTTGTGCACAGGTCTCCAGGTGCTTTTAAACAAGGACGGCGCTACTCCAGAGTAGGGCTGCACAATTAAATTCAAGAATGACAGTTAAGAAGCAACACTGCTGAGTTGTGCCAATTATGTATCAAGTCAGCAATTGTAATATACTGTAGCACCTGTCACAACATACTTTTTTGAAAACTTGTACAGTATTTTTGCAAAATGCAGCTACAGGTCCAACAAGTGCATTGTCATTAAACCTTGTGTGAGATAAAAATGTACACGGAATGTTTTCCTCCAGCTCCTGGGGACAAGTTTCTAAAAACACTTATCTGGCAACTGCACTATTTTCTTTATTTTTCTTTTCAGAAAAGAAAGTAGTAATGGTAACAATAAAACACACTGAGGTGTGCACTGTGTAAGATGTATAATGTGAATAAATAGACGTATAGTAGTTATCTAGAAAGCATCCACACAGAATTTGAACTGCAGGGAAGAAATAGAAAATTAAAAGGGAACTTTCCTCAGGATGCGGGTTGTCCAATATACCAATAACCTAAACCGATGTTTGTCACAATCATTTATTCTGCTTTATTATGTTGAGAATTAATAAATCAAAGCCAAGGATCTTATATCTGCACTGTTGTTGGTTAGATTGTTGTTTCAGCAGGATAATGTGACGGTAACAATGTTCAACAATCAAACACGGTGGAAGGACGGTCAGTCCCAATTCATTGTAACTAGGCCAGTCTTAACTATGAGAGAGACAGAGAGTGAGAAATACCTATTTGGTTAGTTGGCCATTTGTGTTTGTGCTTGCTCAAAACAGATAAACATGGTAAACAAAGGACCGGACTAACAGCAGTCGGGATTGCTGTTTTGCCGTAAACAACTAAATGTTTCATGTTGATTAACAGCCAAGACGAAGCTCTGGAGGGTACACGGTCATCAGAAGTTCACCTCCTCCTGAGTATGTACAGCTTCATGCCTCACTTACAATACAGTGTATATTTGTGGGAAGACAATAGTTGATACTTGGGAAAAGAAGTTGTTGCGTTATGTCACATTGTGAGAGTACAGGTGCATTTATATTATAATAACATGAAAAAGAGATGTAGAAAAATTATGCTGTAAAGTAGGTCGAACTATTTCATGATCATTTTGTTATATTTGCTGGTTGGTTTTCAGATAATCTTTCTCTTTTAAAGCTCTGTCAGACACAGTAATCCTATGCCACCTGTCTTGCCTTGTATCTGTCACTTTGCAGCACCCTGTTCTTACGAGAGAAATTGCAACTTAATCTATGAATAAATCTGACTGTGGGGACATAATACTGTTAACAAAAGAGCTCAAGTTATAACAATGTGCACAAAGTAAAAGTAAAAATACAGGAGCTCCCTGCGTGAGTTACCTTGAGTAATGACATCAGTGACGCTAATAATCACGGTCTCTGTGGACCCACCGCAGTTTATGGGATTGATGTGACTCACAGTGGTAAGCGGACTCCTGCTGTTTCATCATGGCGTTATACCTCCCTCAGATGGGATCACAGAAAGACAAAAAGAGACTTTAAATCAAATCAATAGAGTAGCGCCGATATCAGGTCTGTCTGCAGCAAACCAACCACAAGCTGCTCTGCTGCTACTTTGTAGTTTTTTTTAGTTTTTTGTAGTCGTGGGAATAGTAAAAGTAGACAAGGTAAAATATTGCAGCAAACTGTTGTCATAGAGCCAAACTCCCGAGTTTAGTGTATGTTTAGTTGTGTGTCTGTTTTCAAGCTCAGTGTCTTGTGACCATAAACGCCAATTATTCCAGTGCAGTGGAGACCCCATGAATTATTTATGACCTTGCACTGCTGCGGTTAGCCGGTATACGCTCTCGTCTTCCCCTTTTCTGTCCCTCTTTTAATTTGCTGCTCTTTTCTCTTTTGTCATCTTGTCCCTCCTCTCAATGCCATTGTTTTTTCTTTCTTTCCACTTGACACTTGTTTAAAATGTATGTATTTCTCTATCTCACGCTGTCTCTTTCTCTCATTAATAATACAGGAGATAATGTTTGTTTGTTTGGTCCAAGTAAATTGTTCTTCTTGTACGGTCTTTGTTACACATAAGAGAACAGAAATGGGTTTGATTTAAATTGCCCTATTACAAAGGCCTTGACTAGACAAGACAGGACACTAATTGAATATATTTTATATTTTGTTGATACTATTTTTAGATTTAATGTCATTTTCTGTTTCAATTATTATTGTCATAATAATCTTTAAAGTTTTTGTTTAGATATTTTAGGTAATTAAGGTTTAGGTAATGAGGTTGTTGTAATATTATTGTAATATAGTATTACTGCTGGTCATTACCGATACTTCCTTTCTCTCAAATACTTCAGTTCATCTGTATGAGCTGTTACATGGTCTATAGGCAGTCATTTATTAGTCTTTGAAGGTGCTGTAGTTTCTTCCTGCCTGTCTTTTTTTTCTCATCCCATTCGAAAAAGTATATCACAGGTGAAATTTAAATGTCATTCAACTAATTAAAGACTCACCTTTTAAAAATTTAAACACATCTTTACTTGGCTATGAAGGCTACATACTGGAAGAAATGGAGAAAGACAGTATAGTTGTATAAATAGACAAAGAACAACAAAGGTAAAAGAAAAGCAGTTGGGCTGATGAACGATTTATTGTCCCTTGCTGAGGGAGTCGCCATCGTGTTAATATTCGCTGTCAATCTGCTCCACACCTTTTCAGTTGACTACCACTGACAGCGCTACTGCAGCATTAACATGCACACAGATTAAAATCACAAAATCTATAAAAAGTCGTACATGATGTGAAGCCACACGATGCAAAACAGACCCCCAACAAAGCAGCAGCCAATTATGTTAAGTGACAGTAAACAATGTTTTCCATCATTTGTCATCCATCACAATGTTTCCCTGTACCGACATAATGATGCCAATCAAGTGGACATTGGCCGTCCACTGTGAGTATTTCATTACATCTGGCATATGAGTGAGCTTGTGTGTGTGAATGCAAGGCGAAAAGCTTTAATTAAGGTAGGCTCATGTTTGACCTACAGGACGTGGTCACACTGAAAGGTCACACCTCTCACTTTTTCTCCCCTGAGATGGCTCTTGAGATTTACATTCAGTTCGCCCAGTTGAACATCTATTATCCCGACACAGACTGATTGAGCTTGGCTAAGCTAGTCAATGATTTTCTCTCTTACTCTTTTTTGCTGTCTTGAATACAAAAAGCATTTACTTACACAAGTTCTTTGTTAAAGGAGTTTAGCAGCTCAACCACTAATTGGGGGTTGGTTGTTGAGGCCACACGTCGGAGTTTACACGAGCAAGTCATGAGACAAACAGCTGTATTGACAGTGTATGAATCCAATCCAATCGAGTCTGACTTTATTTATAAAGCACACATTTAAAACAACACAGTTGCACCAAAGTGCTGTACAGTCTAAAATCTGTACATACATAGACATAAAAACGTACGAATGAAACAACACAAAAATGAGAACACCCACAAAATTAGTAAAACAACTCGAATAAAAGTCCAACTCACTGTACTAATGTGCATGTCATATGTTGTCTTGTAAATGTGTGCGGTTGAATGTAAATAGTGTAATGTAAATACACTTTTAACGCAGACCATTAACCCTTAACATGTCTATATCCTGATCTACGGTCTGTGATAAGATGAGTCAAGGCCTTGTTTCTCAGAAATGACTGACACGTACTGTATATTCTTATGTATTCATGGTTGTCTCTGTTTTCTTTCAGATGAGGGTTACTACCAAAGTGGAAGGTTTCAGTTTGAAATAGATGTTCCCGAAGCCTATAACATGGTGGTGAGTGTTCAAGTGATCCAGTCATTCTCTGTATGTCAGACTCTTTCTCCCTCTATATGTATATGTATATCTATATCTATATCTATATATATATATGAAGTCAAAATAGATCATTTCCTCTGAGCCCCCAATCTGATGCAATATTTTAAGTCTACTGTGTCTTATTTGCTTATCCTTTAAACTTCATCTGAGCCAGACGGAGCACACATTGATGTTTGACTATCTTTCTGTTTGCTGACTTTCCTGACTGTCATCAGCCAAGTTCTTATTTCAAAAAAAGACCTTATTTGGATTTTATTAGACACCCAGATACCAAACTGGTTTTGCCTCAGTGGAGAAGCCACAATCAACAGCACTGAGGATGAGAGAATGAGATGCATTTGTTTTATTGTTGTCATTGCTATCACAAAAATGTTCACTGAAAACATTAATATAATGGCTAAAGGAAAAGTCATTTTGTAAAGCTATTTCCTTAACACTAAAACAAAAAACAAAAGATAATGTTTGATTGTGGTTCACTAATGACATGATTGGTGGATTGTGTCAGGTAAACTTTACCGTTTGATTTTCCTGGATTAAAGGGAAAATTGTTCCTGCACACACAGTTTCACCTCTCTACTCGGGTTAATTAATTGAATTTCCTGGTCAGATGCCCTTCTCATGACACCGTGAGTCACAGTGTTTGAATGTCAGATGATTCGAGCGTGAACAATACAGAAAAATGTAAAAATGTCATTTATTTTTGTCTGAAAACTACATTGATTGATATATTGATACGTGTTAAGTGAGAATCTGTTAAACCAAGGTTTGTCCAGTTAGGCATTTTTTCTAAATTCAATGCCTTTAGGTTGAAAATCAATTCTCATGGTTGGCTGAGCAGTGCTGCTTTAGAAGGATCCTGTCCCCTTTAGCCCCGTTTCCACCAAGTGGTCCAGTTCATTTCACTTCATTTAGGTAAGATATGCAATTATCCACTGTTAAATATGAAATGTTAAATCCGTACCTTCCCAGTTTTTGGCGAGCACCAAGAACAGCATTCTCAGTACCACAAACATTAATACGTTATCATTTAACTACAAAAAATAGCACTCGCGTGACATACAAGTTCCTATCGGCAGAAACTACCTCGACTCTTGATGGCGCTCTTACAAGATCTCAGGTTGAGCTGAGCTACCTTGTGGGCTTAAATGGGAAAGATGAAACCACCAACACAAAGAGAATGATTGTCTTGCATCACGCAGACATAAGGCAAGTGGCAGCTGGAGGTCCAGCTCTGCTGAATTTCACACCTCGGTGTGAAATTCGCAAAACCCCAGTAGGATGTGGAGTCCATGGAGGATTCCCTTTGTTTAGTTTTGGCGCCTTTCATTTGTGGTCAGGCTTTCGGGTTTTCCAACAGGTCCCAAACAGGCTTCTGAGGCCAAGTTGTTCTGTGTAGCCTGCAGCCTCCTCTTTGTCATCTTTGTGACATACAGCCACATGCCAATAAGAAAGAATGTGGAAAATGCTTGATGTCTATTGTTCCTCTTTGTTTATTGGCGAGCGTCACTGTGTCGCGCTGGTTTAATGGTATGCCATTTGTGTATAAATAACTACATAATTCATGTATCCATTCCACACAGTCCAATTCCAAATCCATTCCAAATCAGATCAGAGTCCATTGTTCTTAACCGCTCTGTGTCCGTATTGGAAATGAGGCTTTGTTGTTATAATAATACCAGGTATTAATAATACGTCTCTGCCACCTGAAGTGCCTTCAGACATGAGGAGAGATTTAAGTGAGTGAGGGAAAAGTGTCCAGAAATATGGAAATATGTTTTTGCACTAACACATTTGAGGAGGGGGCCATTAAAGACTTTGGAAAAGAAGAATATTTAATCTACATTCAAAATTAGACACAGCAGGCATTCACACAAATACGCACATCGCAAACATATTATGCAGCCCTATCATTTGAAGAGCAAAAACTCCAATCATTTCTCTCTGATTGTGTTTGAGGCTTACGACAACAGATGTAGACGTTAGGGACTTATCAGTGCTGCAGTTCAAACGTATTAAACTAGACAGACTTGACAGATTTCATTGTTTCTTTTTAATGAGTTGTTTCTTCATAATCCTCCCTGTTCCTTTTAAATGGGCTGCTCACAAAACCTAGATGCAATACATTTTCAATTTTGAAGGTGTATTGCATAAGAGACAAGGATTCAGGATGTATTTCGACCCTTTTACCTTTAGCACAAGTAACTGTTTTGAAGATTACACAATTTAAATTGATGAAGTTTGTGTTTGCCCAGTAATCTACAGTACATAAACCCATACTTGTTTGTTTCGTGAAGTGTAAAACTATTTATGTTGCGTAATTTGTTTAGTAATAGTTTTTTTTTTTTAACTTCAGCCTCCTAAAGTGCGATGTCTGACCAGAATATGGCATCCTAACATCACGGAGAATGGAGAGATTTGTTTGAGGTAATGTAGCCTACTTTTCCTTCATGACCCTTCTGTACCTCTGGAGCGTCTTCTCTATTTTTTTTTATAAAAACACAACCATTTTATCAGTTGCCATGATAAATTAACTTCTCTTTTTTGTTTTGTTTTTCTGCAGCTTACTACGGGAACACTCGATTGATGGCACAGGCTGGGCCCCCACTAGAACATTAAAGGTAATATTGCATTTCCGGAAAAGAGTGTCACTTTATCAAGAAAACCTATTCTGCCCAAGAAGTTATTTGAAACATTTCATAGTCAGTGCACAGTTAACTTTAATAATAATTAAAGAAGAGGGATTCAAATTCTGGTTCAGCTTTGATTTGTTGAAAGCAAGACATGGTCCAGTGGAGATGTATTATTTGTTTAATAGGTTGACACACATGTTTTTTATCACCCCACCACCCAATCACTAGCCAAATATGTAAAGTGCGCAGAATTAGAGACCGTGAAGCTAAAATAAATGGGAAAATGTATTTACTAATCTCAGATGTGACTGACTAAATAGTTTTTTCAAATAATGAAATCGAAGTACCATGATATACATGTTTTTGAATGAACCCCCTAAAGATCATATACAGTATATTATATGCAATAACAGACACTTCCAAGCCCTAATAATGCCGAATTGACCTTGTATCTTTGAGGAGTCGAGAGCTTATGTGTGGATAGATATTGTATTAACTGTGGTCTCTATACTGTGTGTCATTTGGAATGTAAAAGAACATCTCCACATAAGGATTGCTCTGTTTTCATTGACTTTCCTTTACTGACAAACTCGGAGGACATTGTGGTATTCGGAAAACGGTAAAAGTATTTTGTGTGACTTACCCTTAAACTTAGCATGAGCCTGACTCTTGTAATTCTGGTGTGGAACCTTACTTAAATTGTTATTGGTAAAACCTGTGTTTGTCCTACTATCTCATGTCGAAACATTGTCGTCAGGAGACCATAGATCTGTACCCTGGTAGTGGCGGTTTAGTTGCCGTTCCAGGGTACAGGCCTGGGAAAAGATGCAAGGAGAACTGGCGGTTTCCCACTCCACCCCACTGGTGTGGTCAAAGGGAAAGGCAGAAGCCTATAATATTGATGGGGTTACAGGACTCATTGGGGCTCGAGAGTCCAGTTTATGTTGAGAAATACCTCCTGTGAAAAAGGTCTATTATGCCAGGTTATATACATACATGTGTTGTATGAGTTAAACTCATTGACAGCTTGCTAATATAATATATTATAGAAGAATCACAGAATTTGGCAGACATAAAATCAACAAAGCTGCCGGTGCCTTAAGACTTTTCCCACTGTTGATTGTGTCTGTTAAAATGTAAATATGTAAAAAGAACCCTGACTACCTATGCTTTACCCTTCGCTCAGTTAAGCACTAATTGCCGTCTGTTCAGAAACAGCCAAAGGACATGGTCTGCGAGACCCTGTCAAGATTAGACTTAAATAGTTTTTGAAAGTGGCTACAGTGTGAAACTAACTATGGCGGTGCTCTTTCCATATTAAGTTTTGACTCCCGATCCAATGAGAGGCACATCGGTGCTTGTTGGCAAAGATTCAAGGCCAAATCAACATCCCTCTCAATCACTGCACAGGGACGTTCTTGTAATTATGAAATTATGCTAATATATGCAGTCGCCTTTGGAGGAACAAGTTTCTGGCATCATTGTCAGAGATTGTCTTACCCTTTAGAGGAGTTTTAAAGGTTTGATAAGTTTGTGTCTATCCAGGCTACCCCTATTCCTGCATATGTCTACTGTTTGCTATGTTACATTGCATCAGCGTGCTTCCTCGCCTGCCCTCAGGGGAAGCCATTTTCTGCTGCCATATCTATACATTTTGACATAATGCACAATCTGGCTGCAGTGGGATTGGATTCTGTCTATATGGTCGGACTCGATTTGTTCCTAAACAGTCAGACTGATTGATGTTGCTGAACTGTTTGTCTTGCACTTATTACTTAGTATAAAATATTAGCAATAAGGAAAAAAAAATTGTACTTATATCGTTTTCTTTCGTCAGATTATAATTGGTATGTGCAGTGATGCGTTTCGTGGGTTGTAAAAATGAACGTGTTTGAGTAATCTCATCATAACCTCTGATTTTACGCTGCATTAACATTGTTGTTAAAATGAAAAGACAGGATTATTGGATTAAGGTTTGGTCACACCAGGTTTAAAATGCCAAAACTTCACAGCAAGGTTAATCATGTCCAGTGGAGCTGCTTTAGTTAGATTATCTGTTTAAGGAGGCCAAATGAATCCTGATTTATTTTCCATGTAGAGTTCAACTTAGGTTAATATTGACATGTAACTCATGTGCTATTGATCAGAAGTGAGTCGTCTTTACACGAAAGCCTTTACATTGGCCTAAAAGATTGGACAGAAAAATGTGTTTCCATTCATTTTAGGTTTAACTACTCAGAGTCTATGTTACACATATTCCTTTTTAATATGAAAGACACACTTGCAGCTCAGCTAAATTAACAACTCAAGCAAAAGATCCTGCTCATGTCAGACACCTTATTACAGATGATGTTGAGAGTATATACACCCCATAAAATTAAAATACAGTGAGATGCGTAGCAATATAAAAGTTAATTTCATGTGATGTGAATGTGAAATAGAAAAAAAGGAGAGGATCTTCTTGTATTGCAAGTGCACCTCACAGCCATTATGGTGAAGGTTTCTGACGGGTTTATTGACGCTATTTAATCTGCTCCTCAGTGTCTAAACTGATATATTTATTTCTTTTGAAGTGGGAAGAAATGGTGGTGTACATAGAAATACATGCCCACACATCCATACATTTCACTGAACAAATTTAATTTCCTGCTGTAAACACTACACAGTCTCAAATAATAGTGGGTTAGGGTCTTTGTATTGTGTAATGCTGTCTATTATGCACTACATGGACAAAAGTATTTGGACGCCTGACCATTACAACAACAGGGACGGTAATGACGCATTCAAATGCATGGAGTCGCTCCCCCTTTTGCAGCTATAACATCTTTCACACTTCTTAGAAGACTTTCCTCAAGAGTTTATGAAAATTTGTGCCTAATGCATTCTGTAGAGCATTGAGTGAAAGAACCAACACCAACACTAGAATTCTGTCGCCCCAAAGCCTTAAACACCTGAATTCAATACTTAAAGGATTTGGCCAAACACCTTTGTTCATATAATGTAATTAAATCATCATGAAACCTGGTTTATCTCAAGACAGACCGAGACTAAAGCAACACTGCGCTAGTAAAGCGAGACATAAAACACAAAGAAGTGCCCAGATGTTTCAGAAATAAAACCAAATAGTTTGATGGGATAAACGTTTCTTACTCCTGCCCTCCCCAAAAAAACACAACGCTCTCTCAGTCATGTCTGATAGTATTGCTTGACAAAGCCTGTTTTTCACATGAAGGACACAGTGTACAGATTATGTTACATCGCTTCTTTTTACTAAGACCAAACAGAGGCAGAATAATGACAGTGATAAAAAAATTACAGAATGTTACATACTGAAGATTTAAGGGATGACAATACTCTAATGCCATGTTATTTTTCAAACAACCTCTTGCACTGTATGTTATCATTGTTTGGAATGCTTCTCTTCCCGGCTTCTAGGAAAGCGCAGCAAGCAAAGCAGCTTTGCACACATTGTGGCTGTTTATCTTGGCATGTGTTTGGGTTCACAATAGTGATGATAACTTGTGAGCACACAGTCAGGCTTCGGAAACACACTCTTTAGCATTGTGTCCTTTATGTAACTGGCATGAATGCATCCGTGCAGCATTTCACTTCCCTTATATGTGAATTTAAGCTGCTGTATCAGCTTAGTATAAAAACTGTGATAGGCAACAGCAGTTGCAGAATTGGGGTAAACCGCTTCAGTGCTTATGCAAAGTATTGTGTGCTTTGATTTTTATTTTTTTTCAAGCCACTCGGATTTACACATGTATGACAAATGCTGAAATAGTTCTCGCAGTCTGCACAGTGTATTATGGCAGTGGCTTTGTGTAACAAGATACATTTCTGGACGTATTTTAATCTCCTCTGTCACTTAGTTCTGCACCTTGAACAGATTATTCATACATACACTTCATGTTGAAGTTGAATCTAATTTTATAGTTGCACTTGTTTTCCGTGGTTTCTTTGTTTGAGGACAACAAATCGGAAATCTGATTTTTAATGTTGCTCAGTAACCCGGGTTGCTATCTTTCTATTTCCCGAGCAACCCTGACATATTTTATTTGTTTGTTTGATATTGTGGCCCCAAGGCAAGTTGATATGACGCCTGTCACTTTTTACTTAAATCCAGGTGTGAGAGTGGTTGGGTGTTGGTTTGTGTGTGATCGAGTGTGACGGTGAGTGCACTAAAATGTGTGGGTGATGCTTTCCTTCCTTAATGGTTACCTTGCTTGAGCAAACAAAAAACAAAAAAATAGCATCTAAACTATGCTCACATGGTCATTTTACAACTATGTACAGATTGGGGAACACAGAGTGCAAAAATAATCATATGAAACTTGTGTTTTTCGAGTGTATGCGTCACGTCATTCTCCTTTAATTCTCTGTGCACTCTGGGGATGTTTTTATTTCTATGTTGAGCCGTTGTACTGACTTAAAAATAGGTATTTAACCCTGGAGACCAGGAACACACGTCACTGTTGTATTCAGTCGTGGTGTAATAACTACATGTTATCGTGGACATAGCCTTTTACTTCTTTGTAAACATTTAGTTTAAATAGATAAAATTGAAGGTGACACTGGTGAGAAGTGGTTCTTAATTGAGACATCAAATAGACCCTTTAGGAACAAATAGAACAATCCCAACATCGCCACGCTAGAGTGGCTTGGAGACAAGTCTCTAAATGTCCTTGAGTAGACGAGGCATTGTCCTGACATAATACTGTGGAGAGACCTGAGGACTGTGGCGAACAAACACTCACCGTTTCGTCTTGTCCGAGAGAAAGAATCTATTGAGAGGAATGAGATGAACTGTTTAAAATCTCGTGGGTAGAGCATGGCTTGGGAGCTAATATTCAATTAAATGTAACACAACAAAGTGTTTCTAAAAAAAAAAGAAGAAGAAAGTGAAGCCGTCTGAATACGCTCCGCTTTTGTGTGTGTGGTATGAATGAAAAGGTAATTGAATGGCATGAAAAGCATGTATTTGAAAGTGCCAACCAGCGGTTCAGCAAACGGCAATTTGCAGCTTATCCTTTTTGTGACGTCTGTCCAAACTCTATTATATTCTGTCACTTTGTCACTGCTCTCCTTGATTGGATTTCAACAGGCTAAATCTGTAAACAAAAAAACGGAAGATAAGCAGAGTCCTTACCTGTTACAAACCCACTGTAGAGCCGTCCTCTCTGTCCTCCAGTGATTCGTTAAAGAGTCCCATGCAGAGCAGATTCACGGGATTCGACGTGTGGATACATTTTGAACTTCAACCTTTTGTTTTATTACTGTGCTGTTGCTTTGTGTCATGGGACATGTGGAAATTCAGCAATTCTCAGGGAGATTTGCAGAGGGGATCTAGTTACTGCACGTAGCGGTGACAATCTCAGACACTGAAATTTGTAAAGTGTAATAATTCATTGTTGTGTTGCTTTTCCCATGTTTGAATCTAATTTATATTTTATTCAACTCTGGGTTCTTATCAAAATTGAATAACTTCCGTGTTCTAATTGGGTTTGTGCACATTTAAATGAACATCTGGGGGAAGTGTTTTCAAGTAACTGGTTTCATCTGGTTTCATCACTTGATTCGCTATCCCTCCAAGTTATCTTCAGCAGAATTTAATTAAAATGATTTGGGGAAAAACAAAACACTGTTACACTCAATATCATGTATTGTGATGATAATGGGCAGTTTTAATATGTTATGAAATACTAAACAAATTCTAAACTAATCCGAATTCTTTTCCATCTCCTTTTTCTAGGATGTGGTCTGGGGACTGAACTCCTTATTTACTGTAAGTTGTGCTTTATAGCTTCATTATGCATGTCTATTCAGAATTAAATTAACTTGAATTAGAAAAAAAAAAAATATGGACAGAAAGATGTTAGAAGAATTAAGTATAAAAAGCTATAATGCTTCATTAATTAATTGCTTAGTCGAGGTACAGAAACATATTTAGATAATCCAATAGTTGTTTTAAAAAAATGCTTGGACTAATTATGAATTATGGACGACTGATGAATCTGCTGTCTCTTCAACTTTCGTTTCTTTACTGACCTTATGAGCAAATGAGTACATGTACTCTTACTGAAGGTCTTTGCTTTGAAATTGCTGGTTACACAATATGTAATTAATTCAAACTTAAATCAGATCGCTTTTTCTTGGTGGGCATCTCTCATTACAGCAGTACCACATCATTTCTGTATTTAGGGGAGAATTTATCACGTCATAATGGGATAAAAAATGTATAGTGCAGAGCAGAGAAAAAAATATATACATAATAAAATAATGATCTGATTTAGAGTTTTGTCTTGGAAAATATGTAATTAGAGACACATTTTCAAAATAAAGGAGGCTAAAAGAAAGTGGTTCATTCTGCTGCAAACATTTGATGGAGTTGAAATGAATCATTAATCAGAAATTCAAAATATTCACATTATCTCAATGCAAGCTTGTATTCATTTATCATTGATTAATTACAAATATTCACAATTACCCTGAGGTCAGCACTGTCCACAAAGATAACGGTGATGACAATCTGCACTGATGCGGTGTAATGCCCCACATCTTGCCTCCTGATCAAGAAATAACCTCTCAGGCCATCCTCCTTTTTATCTTAAATAACACACTGTTTGCCTCACATGTTGCACGTGTCTCTAAGGCAACGGTGTAATTATGCTGCTTTGTTTTGTTTTGTTACCATGCAGAATCCAGGGTGACATTGCAGCCTGTTAATACTGCTGAAATGGGCAATAGCTCCCTCTGTAGCTCTGTTTTTAATTGGGAAAATTACCATAATTGATAGAAGTAATGAACTTTGAACAGACTAAACTTTTAAGATATTCTAGCCATGATCAGTTGCTGATGTTTCCCGGCTCATTTTTACACGGTTCAGTGTTTTTCCCCCTGTCTTTGCCTCTGCTGCAGGATCTGTTAAACTTCGATGACCCACTGAACATCGATGCAGCAGAGCATCATCTGAGGGACAAGGTGAGACACAGTCGAGCTGACTCTAACGCTTTAATTCTCTTTTTATCGTCAGACAACAGTGACCTTATTCTTTTACAGTCAAATGACCCGCCTCCCTTCAAAGCTTTTCAGACTTGCTTATTGCGTCCATAATCTTATTTTTTGACAGGATGTGCATCTGCTGCTGCTACTTTTTTACTCAGTGTGCATTAATTGGCTTTGTACATGTAGTCATGTGGTAATTAGCTGAAAGTGCTGAAGACAAAGAGAATAGAGCTGTCATTCAAAGCAGAGAACGGCATTGACAAGAAATGACATTGAACAGTAATGCACATGGAAAAGGTGTTTTTTTCAAAAAGGTACCTCTTCTTTTTTTACAACAACTTAATTCAGTGGCTCTGCAGCAGGCAGGCGGCTTTGCAATTTGTAAGTCAAATCAGCACCCAAAACAGCTCCCCTCAATTCCCACATTCCTTCACTGCTCTTGCAAGTGCAAGTATTTTTGTATTTATGATAACACACGTGCAAGCCTGCTGTTTTTTTCTGAGTCCCGACTTTAATTTATCTAGTATTTACTAAAAATGGGTAACACAGGGACTTGCCGAGCTGGTGTGGGAGTTGGTGAATGGGAGCTTTCTTCATAGCAAATTATATATTCAAGATGTTTCTAAGCCTCCTTTTTAAGTCTAAGTTTTTAAAAGCATAGCCACAATTATTTCTCCTCATTTCCTCTCTCTGATGAATCTCTATCTGGTGCATCAGCTCTCTTTCATTCAGTGACTTATCCGTTTATCATTCATTGTCAGAGGCCAGCGTTCTGTTATTTGCAAACAGTAATTACTTTCTTAGATTGCACAACAATCTGCAGAAATGGTTTGGGGAAAAAATGGTTTGTTGTGGAGTTAAGTTGTGCTGAAAGCATTTTAAAGCACAATACTTGACCGGTGGCACTTTGCACATACCCTTCCCCATGATGCAGTGGGGTACGCCCAGTATTGCAGGATAATGGCAGGACATGTGACCCCCATTAGATGTGAAAGAGTTTGTTTGTGTTTTTGTAACGGGAAGAGAGTGAGTGTGCAAGGAAATGATTGCCTGTTTGTGGCAGGGGTTGCGATTGTTTGAATGAGTCACTTGTCCCAGGTGTGTAGGAGGAGAGTGTCAGTGGGAGCCTTTTATGAAGTAAATACAAAACATTCATCATTTCCCAGTCATAAACAAGTATTCATGTGCCGCGGTAAATATTTGGATAAACACCTTTGATTGGGTCCATTTTTGTGAGCCTTTACGCAGAAACTGAAACGCTAACACACACTTGTTGGACCCAATTGTGCATGGTGATGGTTGCCGCATGCACTCATGAATTAAATCATGCTATTACACCGCAAGATGCTTTAAACAGCAGTGTAGGTTTTGAAGACAAGCTTACACATCAAATCTGTATGACATCTGAATGATGCAGCAGCACAGTGACAAATGTCTTTGTCCAAATAGCGGGTGGCGCTACTTTAGAAGTCAACATGCGCACGTTGTTATGTACATGTGTGTTGGATGATGCTAAAAAAGAACCAAGTGGGGTTGTTGTGTTTTGCTCACTCGTCAATTACCAGTCCACGGTTCACACTTTTCCACTAAATGAAGCAGTGCATGTGCATCACTGTGTTTACTGTCGTCTCATTGTTTGTTTTTTCACACTGCAGCCGCTTGTCTATCAAACCAAGAGTTAAACCCGCAAGTAAATCTCCAGCCTAAGAGGGTGATTACTCTTTGATTAGTCAATTTCAGAAGTGTGGAAGATTATAATGAGGCTCAAAAAATGAATCTGCCAAATCAAGGGCGAGGTGCATTTTCAAAAAGCAGGTGTGCACTCATTGTGCACAGGAAAGCAAGAATTAAATGTCTTATGGATGAGCAGTAGAAAAGTCAGCATTTTATTATTCAGGCTGTTAGACTCGGTTATTAGACATTGAATAATACATCTTAAGTATAAATGTGTGATTCATGGAGAGGAAAACAGTTATAAGTTAACTTAACTGATCAAATTTGTAATATTTTTTCATGTGTTTTTTAACATCCCACATCATACAAATGCACTTTCTGGAAGTTTTTTTTTTTTTTTTGGTTCTGCTTTAATGTGCTGTCATAGTTCTCTGGAGTCGCAAGTGAAAAAAAAAACCACAGCATCATTGAACCGTGACCCGCTCCGACTGAGTCACAGCGTGCTGTAATCAACGTCGGCAGTAAGTGGGTGGAGATGTGGGAGTTGGAGTGTCGGCGGCACACATGTGTGTGTGCTTGAGTGTGTCGAGGCGTTTGGCGAGTGGAACTCCTGTGGCTGCTCACTGAACATATTTGCTGGATAAAGTGGCTGAAAGGAAGCACTATCATAGGCTATTCAGAGTGTGTGTGTGTGTATAGATATTTTTGGGGAGCGTGGTATTATACTGTTGTGAGAGGATTTTGTTGCATGTACACGCAGACACCAAGAGCTTAAGGATGACACCGATGTACAGAAGAAAAGTTGAAAATGCATGACTGTTGGTATAATGCTAACCAAAGTGAGTTAACGTGTTGAATTTTCACTTTTCACCACCTAACGATGTTAAAATAAGATGTGGGCTATTGTTAGGTATTGCAGGTATCAGCGTATCCCATCTGTCATCCTCAGTGCCTGACTTATAATATGTAATGACTGAACCAGGGAAAGAGATATTCTACTAATATGGAAATAATTAGTAGTATACAAAGTCCTGAACATTTAGTGAAGTCATCATGGTATATTTAGTTTCCTTAGACGGCAGCATTGGCGAAATAGCGTGCACCAAAGTGCATTGTACCCTTTCACAGGCCAGCCAGCGGCATGCAACACTTGTTATTATTTAAATGTCACATGTCCATAAAATGGCAAGAGGTTCAAACTGACAGCAAGCAGAGGAGCAGTGATGTGTTCTGAAGAGCTCATGCAGTGTAACTCAGGGTTTGAACTGAAAATCAAATGTCAGTGCTGTGTGTAACTGGAGATTTCTGTGATGTGGACGACCTGCTCTCTCAAAGCACACAGAGTGACAGAGTGAGACTGAGGAAAGTTTTTAATGAATTAAGCTCCAGAGTGGATTGTGAGTTATCAACTTGAGAAATCCTCTTTACCTCTTACATACAAACTCTCTTGCTCTTACTGGCTCAATTAACCTGAACAGTTTAGCCTCCTCCATCGATAGTCAACCGTGTCAAACAGACACACCGCTCACCGTCTCCTTATCTTGCTTCTGTTCACCTTATCGGCTTCCTGCCAGTGAACACTGTAGCTCTGTTGGAATTCACAAGAGCACTGGAGGTAGAAGAAGAGACATCAAGGTTGTTGTACACTAAAAATAACAGCAACTGCATTCACTAATTGTGTGTTCAGTTTATTTTGTTTTTATTATTATATTTATTATTTATTAGAACTGGTGCCTTTTACAGTTGCAATGAATTAGAAATGAATCAAACAAATGGCTCCACGTCCAGTGTTCCTGAATAGTCACACGATGCAGATATTCAGATGTCTTAAAACTCTCAAATGAAAATGTGGTGTGGGTGTAGCCTAGACCATGTTTCGGAAACATCTAGCACAAATGACGATGCAGCCTCACGACAACTGTTGAGTTTGCCAAGAATATCTTTGCTCCTTCTTGTCTAAAAATCAACTTTTTAGTATTTCTACTAAACGTTACAGAATTCTTATAAGAATATTTTTGTAAGGCCAAATGTCAAATAAACCCTGAGATGTTTAAGTATGGCTTCCCTCCACACCTCTGCGTTCCCTGTCACACGTCCCCTCTCTTCTTCTATTTTCCTTCCTAGTCTGTTTACCGGTTACTATTACATCCTTGGGCTTTCCTTGGTGCTTAGTTTTCATTTTTGTGTGTGTGTGTGTTTGTGCCCACAGGGTTTAATTTGCATCTCCTTCCCTCTGATGGTGGCACATATTTTGACTACCTGTAGAGATTGCTGGGGGAGAGTTAATTGCCTTCAGCGGATGAAATGGGGCCTAAAAGAGAAGAATCCTTAGTATAAGAAAGTCTCTAAAACTAATGGAAGTGTTGCAGGGATTGTTTTTCAGGGATTGTTTACTTTATTTTGCAATCTACATTTACGTTTAATATCAGTGTATTTTCTTTGTCCTCCAGGTTTATATGAGGTGCCTTCATTTGGCCAAGCTGGAGCTGCACATATTTTTCAGACACCCCCACTGTCTCTGTTTAACTTCACTTCCTGCGTGATCTCTGAACCCTGCAAACCTTCTTTTTCTTTTCATTGTAGCATATGGCACACAGTATGTATTCGTGCCTGTCTTACTTTGTCGAGCCTTTTTTCCCCACAAAGACTTCTCACAACTTTCAAAGACAGATGGTTAGCCAAGAGTTGGTAGGAAGACAGGTGGGTGGATAAGGACGAGCGACAGATAAACAAATATCTCATCTTTGCAAGTGATGCTCATTTTCCACAGCACAACTTGCTGCCAGTCCTGAACCTGCACTGTTTCCAATGCATAAATTAATTAGGAAACATTCAGTTAAATACTTACCGTGAAGGTGTCGCGTTTCTAAAATGGAAATGCTGTTTTCCACAGAAGATTTCCACAGAATATGGTGGGTGCACGCAAGTTATCGTACTTAAGGCATGGCCACAGAGGGACACAATTTAAAATAATTAAAAGTAAGATGTGTTAAATGGCTTGAGTGCTTTTATGTGCATGTGTGTGTGTGTTTATTGCTCAGTCAGAGGCTATTTCAGGCGGTTTTTGGAAGAATGCCATGAAATATTACATTTCCTAAGGAAGAATCTTCCAAACTTTGATCTGCTAACAACTGAAAACCGATGCCATTTCCACCAAACTCAGCTTCAAGAGGGTGATTATTAGTCTAATTAAAACACACAGTGATTGGCTCAGCCACGTCAGAGCTGAGAGCCATTGCCATGGGTGTGTAAATATTGAATAATCCCCCACACCCTCCAATCTATAATCCCACTCCATTTAGCTGTTGTATCACATCGTGCCACTGTGTAAATAAACCAACACTGTAGACCCACTTAAAATACACAATCTGCATCCCGCAGCACCCCTTTTAAGGAACTGTTGCATCTTAAACCTCACCTTAAAAAAATAAAGCAACAGTGGAGCTCATCAACCATAGCACTGTGTGGACACAACCTAAAGTGGGGACTTGTGAGGTTTTTTTTTTCTATATCTGGCAGCATTTCAGCATTGCGGTCTCTTCCTCATCATATCCTCACTCTTTTTCCTCTCTCTATCTCTTTCCCCTGGCTCATGTTTTTGCTGTGGCCACACACACACACACACACACACACACGCCCCAGCTGTGTGTACGTGACTAAATGACCACTGAAGCTGCAGCATAAATCATTTAACTTATGACAGTGTGGGAGACTTGTGTATGTGGAAATGTCATGTTCAACTGCGGGCGCAGAGGAAATTATAATATATAATGGTCCAGACCCCTAAGGTGATAGATCAGTTTTTGGGGGTAACTGTAGTGGATAAATCTCACACCATGTTCTGAAACAGAAGAAAAACAAAGTTGGGATTCCCGAGGCAGCTTGTGAAGCAATCACACATGACAACTAAGTTTTTTTTGTATTGTTTTCATTCCATTTATCTTATGTTTTCATTAAAACCCTGAATAAACACAGTCAACGTTTGTTCAGAAGCCCAATGAACTACTAAAGCTATTTTTGTCCATGGACATTTTTTGCTGTAATAGTGTATGATCAGTTGCAGCAATTACCACAGTCTCTGTTATTTACAACGTGTCTTCTAGCTGCAGGCTGTGTGCTTTCTAGTATAGATTGTAAAAGGAAATCTTTTCACCAAAAAGGTGAGCTGCTGCTGCTGCTGCTGGAACAATAGTGCATGGCTTAGAGTATAATTGGTAGAAAGAAAGAGACAAGAGGGTGACAAGAGGAGGAATGAGGTCACACATACACACACACACGGGGAGAGAACGCAGTCAGGCCAGATATATAACTATGAGGGATGAGTCAAAGACACCACAAAGAGGAGGTTATAAAATGGATGATGGATGGATTGAGGATGGGGGGGAGGGGGGTGGAAAAAAGACAAAGCACCTTCAGAAGGGACATAATTGACTAAAAGGAAAAGAAAACATGGCCATGGGAGGAGAGGGCATGCATGGCCAGAGGTGGTGTGACCAAGAAAATTCAACATTCATCAACAATGTAACATAGTCTCCAAGAAAAAGAAACTCTAACGTAAGGCAGATGCAAAGAACACTAAGCTTTATACCTAATAAAACATTCTGTGTTATTATAATGAAACACTCTTTCTCTTTCTCTTCTGTACAGGAGGATTTCCGGAATAAGGTTCAAGATTACATCAAGCATTATGCCAGATGATAGAACCAGCTTACATCAGCCCGCACCAATCAACCAAACTACTCTACCTTGCCTCCGCTTATCATGGCCAACTCCCTGATGTGTGTGAATCAACAGCTGACTCTGACTCTCTCACCTCTTCCTCTTGACAACGTAGCTCTGACTACGTGACTGCACCCCTTCTCTGTTCATCCACTTGCAATAAACTCCATCTTACAGGAAGAAAGTTTAAAAAAAAAACAAAAAACATGTGTACATTGAAGAAAGGACTTGCCTATAAAAGAATATATGCTTTAATAATGCTATAGTGTGAGTGTTACAATGACCACAATGTCTGTTTATCTTGGCAAGATCACTGGATGTGGCCGCCTCTCGGAGGTTTCCCTGAGCCAATGGAGAACGAATGATGGCAACTGTTTGATGTGATGACCCATATGTGTGCAAACACACACACACACATACACACAAAACCACATACTTTTAGCTGTTTTTAAAATTAGAAGAATCGTGAGAAAGAATATGTGACTCTTAACCAATATTCAGTGCCTGCCATGTTTGTGTTGCTCAAGAGAAAATGCATGTGAGTTTGCAGGCATAACACACACACACACACACACACAGTGTTGCATCCTGTGGTAAGATGTGAATGCGTGTACACCCATTTCTTTTCATTCATCATACATTTAATTTTGAAAATCCACACACTCTTCCCCTCACTCGACAGCATGCGAATGGACAAATTTTGTGTGTCCAACAAGGTTTACTCATACTTTTAGTATGTACTCATACTAGTTTCGAATTAACGGTCCTATTTTGTTTAATTTTGCTATCGCTATATAGCCAATGTTGGCACCAGCTGTTTTGAGTTCAGCATCACGTTTGCTTCACGGACGTCGGCTCCTGTTTTGTTTGTACAGTATTTATCTAACTTGTTTTACTCCCTTTATGCTGAAGTGAGTCTTCTTGGCACAACCTGTCTGAAAGTGACAAGAGGGGCTGTTTCTGGCACTGTAGCATCCTTTCTGCCCCGAAGTAATGATGCTTAGAGGGCGTATTATAACCTTTTGTCTTATAAAAACACAACAATTGTTGAGGCTCTTGGCAAGCAACCGTCACCACCACCCACTGCTGGCAAGTTAACGCATCAGACAGCAGAGAAAGCTTACAGAAAGTAAAATAAAGTTAAAAATAAGTTGTGCATGGGGGAAAGGCAACTCAATCACTATGTGTATAATAACAATGATTAAAATGACAATGAGGAAGTGAACAGCGTGACACTGAACAAACTGATAAAGAATTATCAGCCGATCACCTTGTCGCTCTCAAAAACAGACCACGGTGCATAAAAAATGTCTATTTTCACCATCCGTGTCTTAAAACTTGGGGGTTATTTAATTTAAGGGCATATAAGTAATGCAACAGTACTGATGCCAGCTGACTACCAACTAAGAACTTACTTAAGTACCATGTTGTTCACTGAACACCCCTTAAACAGAAAGTCGGTCACTGATACATGTCAATCTCATGTTTCTCTGTATTGTAATAATGATAAAAAATGTAGTTCTTTCATTTTTACAAAACACAAGATGGATGCCAAATTCAAAAAGACCGACTTCCTGTTGAGTTGAGGTTATGGTCCCGATTTTGTTCGTCTTGGGCTGTTGCATGTTCCCACCAATGTTTTGTGACTTTCTGTTGGCCTGCTTTGTCCGTTGCTAATTTGCATGCCGATTTCCGTCCGTTTGCACCTACGTTTAGGACTAAGAACAACAGTCCCTCGCACCACTGCATGAGTGCTCGAGCCCTAACTAACATTTTCGTGAACCCAGCAGGGGGTTGTAGCAGTTCTCAGTGTCCAGATACCATGGCAGCTTAGCGTACAGTCGGTAAAGCTCTTCGTTTTGTTTGTTGTTGCTGATGCTGGAATAGCAATCTTTCCCCCAAAGGTATGAGTATGTGCAGCTGCTTAGTAACAAGCCAATAGCAGCACCCTCTCTCTCTCTCTCTCTCTCTCTGAACTGCCCTGTGATTGGTCAGTGTCATGAGCCACATTTGCCCACAGTTGTAATAGTAGCCCAGACGAGTTACACACACACAATGATGCCAAAATGTCTTGCCTACCGCGACTTTAACTTGCACTGCTTTCTTGACTGGAGTGAACATTGGGGTTGTGTCAGGGCTGTGAGGCTACTCCGTTAAAAACAAAGTGTTTCATTGTGGATTCTTGGCCATTCAGTGCAGTGTGTGTGTGTGTGTGTGTGCAGAATGATCAGTATGTACTTATGGAGCGGGTGAGTGTGAGCGTTACCATGTTGAAACCATGTGACTTGTCAGCATGCCCTGGTCTCTCCCACCCCTGCCCCTTCTCTCCTCACGTTATACTTGCCCCAAGTTTAACAGCTCACATGTTTTTTGTTTTCCTCATGAAAGTAAACAGATAAACAGACAACACTGGCCTTTGTCAAAATGAAAGGACCTGAGAGAATGATAAAGTCTGTTGCAGGCAGACGTGAACATGGCCGTTCCATGGTGTTTTTTTGTTTTACTGCATGTTTTCGGTCCATTCAAACCCTGAAGGCTAATCCTGTTGCCTATTAATTTGAAGCCATCCACTTTAATGGCAGTGACAGCTAATTGCCTCTAGGGTACGGTAGCCCAACACGATGTACTTTGTCATAGCCTTACTAATACTCTGACTTTAGCTTCTCATTGGACACCTACTGTATGTCCTTTAGTTTGGCTGTCAGCAGTGTTATATTCTTCCCAGGATGTAACTGGGAAATATCTTGTGTTCGGGTTAGCTCTTGTCTTCAAGCCAGGGGAGAAGATTAACAAGTTGGTCTTCAAATCTCCTCAGTCTTTTTCTTTCTCAGATTGTATATCCATTTTTCTAAGATATATTAAAAGAGAAATATCACAAAATGGTGTGTGTGGTTTAATCATGTGAGTTTCTTTTCAACTGAATGTTTAGGAGTGGTTCATTTGAGACAGCAACTAAGGATGATGGTACATGATACATAAATTGTCCGTAAACCCTAAATATTTACATTTACATCCGTTCTCTTCTGATATCTCTCGGCTCAACCTGCTGTACCTTCAAGCTCCACACACTATGGGAACCACTGGTTCCAAGTGAGTGTGTTTTGTCTTACATTCGTGGTCACGTTAGGATGAATGTGATCACTTTGGTGATTCACGAATTTCTAATGTACAAGTTGGGATAGAATTAATATGTCTTGCAAGTATATTTTGGTTCATGTACAATTATCTGAATAAACTGAGTGGTGTTCTCATTTAGCATCTTCTGGAACTTTAAACCAAATGTAGTGACCTTCATGTACTGATGGAATGTCATAGGTTTCATATGACCAAAATCTTATTTCCCCAAAGGCCCATCCATCGATCCATCTTCTACCGCTTTATCCTCCACATGATGTTCACAGGGTTCCCAAAAGCCAAAGTCTGAAGAAATGTGGTCAGTACCTTTTACTTTCATTTGAAAAACAGCTGTTGCCTCTAGTTCAAACATCAGATTAGTTTGAACTAATTTTGCAGATGGTTTCAAATGTAATAGGATATTTGTTTGTATTTAAAAGTTACACACTGCATTTTAACCTATATGTGGTTTTTTATTATTATTATTATTATTATTATTCCCTGCTTGCACTTTATAGCCAAAATACATACAGTGAACTGTGCAGTATATAATCCCAGTATTCCTCTGCTCTTCGTCTACCCCTAGATATGAGGTGTCGTCAGGCAGGAAGGGGGTATACAGTATATTTACCTGCTTCTTCCCTCTGAGAACTGTCACACCTTTTACCCGGGTGAGGAAGGTGCTCACATAATGCTGTCATCTGTCACTCTCCCACACAGCCTGTCATTAGGCCATATGGGATGTGCAGTGTGTGTGTGTGTGTGTGCAGTGACCACTGACAGCCACAGCCAGGTAATGAGACGGTTGAATGCAATAAATCATCTCGTGCGCATGCCGCTCTCTGGATGTTCTGCTCCCGCTGGGGCCAAATACGTTCTGTATCGAATCTTCTTTAACCAGAACCTCAATTAACTCAAATTCATCAAAACACATTTCTACTTCCATTTACTGTCTGGGGGTGGGGGGGAGGGGGAGAAGGGGGAGGAAGTATTGAGGCGCTGCACAAATTGTTTCCATACGGATTTTCCCGCTGACAGCACACCTGCCGCCCACATTAACGGAGAGATTAATGGGCTCCAATGACGGGATATTTGTCACACAAATTGGCTGAAGCTAACATTTAGAGGTCCACAGCTGGTATATATTCCACTTCCTGCCCAACTGTAGAGAAATGTGGTTTCAAACTAAAGTCAACATAAGTAGAGAGTGAAAAGTACCATATCTATCAAGCTTGCTATCATTTTAGCTAGCAAGCTATCTATCTAGCAAGCAAGCTTTATCTATCTATCAGCTAGCATGCTATCATTTTAGCTAGCAAGCTTGCTATCTATCTATCTAATAACAATAATAATAATAATAATGATGAATTTTATTTGTAATGCACTTTATATTGAACAAACAATCTCAAAGTGCTACATACATAAAAATAATAATAATAATAATAATTGGAGAGAACGTCTTGAACGTCTCCAATTAAACTTAAAAAGCTTTCTTAAAAAGGTGGGTTTTTAGGCCTTTTTTAAAAGTGTCTAGGGTCAGTGGTGCTCTCAGGTCGTCAGGGAGAGCGTTCCAAAGACTGGGAGTGGCGTGGCAGAAGGCTCAGTCTCCCATCGTTCGGAGCTTGGTCCTTGGGATTAGCAGGACGTTTGCCTGGCTGGAGCGGAGGTGTTGTGGAGTGGGTTGAGGGGTGATATCTATCTGTCTATCTATCTATCAGCTAGCATGCTAGCATTTTATCTATCTATCTATCTATCTATCTATCTATCTATCTATCAGCTAGCATGTTATCATTTCACCACAGCACACTGTAAAAATACATCCACAACAGAAAGAGTTGCATGAACATATGAATGACAGGTTGAACTGTTATAAGCTACTTTGTACCGGTATTGTATATGTGGAATGAAAAAAAAAAAATCATAGATTATTAGTAATGTCAGTTGGCCCTGAAGCCAAACAGTAAGCGATGGATCAGATGTCAGAGGTCCATCTTTGTTCCTTAATTCTCCGTGTGTGTGTGTCTGTGGGTTTGAGTTTCCTCCATCCGTCTGTCTGTTTTGTTGTGTTGACCTCGTGGGCGTTTGGTGCCGGCTGCTTGTTTCTCTCCTGCCTCTCTGACTTTCTCATCTCTCATCTCTTACATGGCTGATTCTGGATGTTTCCAATCTGCTTTCTTATTTCTGCAGCTTTTTAAATGACCGTTGGTTCTTCTGACCAACGCTTTCCCTCCGTAAAACTTGCAACCAGTGAACTCTCAAGGCGGAGGATTTGTGGGGAAATTTGTGGTCAAGGTTACACCTCAGCTTCCATCGTAGAACTGATATGTTAAAGTAGCTGATATAAACCAGTCTGAATATCAATGATATGGACTAATTTTACAAAATACCATTTATTCTTTGTCTGCATACACAAACCATGAACCAAAAATAAATCAATAATGGCCTGTTTTTCATATTTTCAACAACTTTAATGGCTTCAAGATGTGTAAAATCAGCCACAGCATGGAACCCGGGTACTTGTTTCCATGTTGTGGGACAAAAATATCACATACACTTAATATTTTTTGCTTTGTGCTTACCATAAAATCATTGTGTGAATCCCATGTTATGATCTGGATAATGTAATTAGGTGCTTAAATAATAAGATCAGCTGACCTAAATATTACTGAATGACTAGGTTTTGGGGGGTATAAGATGACAATGTCAGGCTCAAATTGTAAAAGAGTTCAGGAAGCATGAGACATAATTTTCTAACCCCACTGAGTATTTTTGGGATGTGCCGGAGAAGACTTTATGCAGCTGCCCAAGAAAAATGAATGCAAATGTGAACAAAGATAAATGTTATGAGATTGTGAATGTGTGCTATAATGAAGCTAAATGTGTTCCAACCAAATATTGCAGGTTCGTGCTGTAAATGCTGTAAATCACTTAAATAATTTGTCTCCCTTAAACGTACAGATGTGGTGGCAGTATTTGGAGCCTGCATTGAGTCATGGTGCTAATCTTCTTGCATCCATCCTGCTCCGTGCAGGTCTAGGGCAGCCTGTAAGTGCAGTCCCAGAGGTAAAACCTTAAGCTTTCTTCACTCGTGAGTATCTGCGACTGCTCCTACACTACTGCCTTTGGTTTTCATTGTTATGTTTGAAAGCAGTGGCTGTGGAGTAAAGACTGAATACACACACATCTTGCACTTCTGAGCATGTGCTTCACTCTGCACATACACTGTGTCACCAGACACATTCATTATGCTTGTGCATGTGCAGGTGAGCCTATGCAAATGCAACAAACGAGCACACGTATATCGCAAAGGCCCATGGACGTCCACGTATGCTCCACACACAGACAAAAGTGCCTCTCTCTGTTTCCTTTGTTCCGCTTCAAAAGCTGCCCACACGCTCGCTGCCGCCGTGGGAGGCACTTCACTGCACTGCGAGATTAGCTTGGCAGGCTGCAAACAGTAATGCATTTAGTCATGCCAACTTAAACAGAAGCACAAACAATGACTACATCGTTGTAATTAAACAAAGCTCCGTCCCCAGTGTTTATTTCTTTGTTGAATAACAGCACCGTTAATGTCAGATCACGCAATGTTTGAAATGGTTATTAAACTGGGGCTTTACAGTCAAGCATCCTAAATAATCAAAAAGGTGAATACATAATGAGTGCTGAGAGAAAGGGATAAGTCTGCATGTCTTTGCACATTGAGCAGCACTGTACAGAACGCTACAGCTCATCACTTCCTCAGAATACTGTCAGCTCCCAAGTTTAGGTGAAGTCACACGCATGACTTCAAATACACAAAGCCAATTGTGCTGCTGTCCACGCCGGCTTCAATACAAAAGCACTGGCAAGCACAACAGAAAGCATCATCAGTCACTGGTGTCTCTACGTACTTTTTTATTTTTCCAGAAAAACACATTTGACTTGAAAAGAGCCAATATGTGCTTTTCACACCAAACACTTCATGAGGACACAGATTTTTCAGACTATTGATTCATGTGTCTGCAGTGAGATGACGCCATTGTTGTGTTGTCCCACGAGAGATCACATTTCTTTTCTTGTAAATAACAACAGCGACTACGGCCATCTGTAAATAAATAGAAACATCCACATCACACCGTTGATCCGGCTGCACAGGGCTCACTTAGTGCAAAAATGAGAAAAGGACAAGGAACGTCATTTTCACAAAGTTAATAAGTGGTCCCTGACCTCATAAGTCACGTGTAAAGGTTTCAAGCATAGATTGCAAGCATGATTGTAAACTGATTTCAAAAGGCTCAGAAGAGCCTCAGTTAATTGTAACCGAAATCCTTTTACTTTTCTCCTTCCTTTGAGGACTCTGCAATTATTAGATAGTTGTTCCCTCTGTAGAACTAATTAAAGCTATTTGTTTTTCTTATCTATTTTCCAATTAAATTTTTTTTAATGGCGTTCATCCAACAGATTGGGTTTGTTGTTGTTGCGTTGCTATAGGTATCTGAGGAGTTTTCACAGTTTACACTAAATGAAACTCATCGAAAACTGTGGCGCCTCACTTTTAAATATAAACAAATGAGTTCACACAGTGCTAATTAAGCCTCCGCACACGACTCCCTCGCTGTGTTTCCCAAGCTATTTGCAGGAAGTGATTTGCTTTATGTCAAGACAAACTGAGGCAACAGCATCATTGGCTCTTGTGAAGTGAGGCAGCTGCAAACACAAAGAAGGGTCCATGGGTAGTTTCAAAAAGGAATTATACAGCCAAAAAAATCAGTCATCCAGCAGTTTGATGACATAAACTGCGTCTTATCCTTGTGCTGCTGGTGTATACACACAAATGCTCCCTCAGTCTGGTCTAAACTGACTTTTCTAACAATCTTCATACAAATCTTACAGAAAGTTTACTTTTTCCAATTTTCATCGCTTGACTGTTTATAATTTTCATTTTGACCAGTTAATTTGTCCATAGACTATTACGATTCAAAACAAGTCTTCAAAACAATTCCCCAGTCAGACTCAGTATTTGCTCCTGAGTCTTGCTTCTTCCTCTTGATTGAAACATTGCTTTGGGTTCAGTTGGGAAATACTGAACACAACAGAAATACCCTTGTTGTGCCCCATGGGAACAGAACAGAAGGAATTAAATCCCGACGCGCACACACAGAGCACTGCAAGCGACGTGAATTACAGTTAACGGCTGACATCTGTGAATGACATTGTGATGTGTGTTATTACCCTGTGTGGACATCGGCGGGAAGAGAGTGGGAGCAGTTTCTTACATCACAGTCTGATAAGTGGTCCTTTCATAACTTCTGACATATCTTTTTTTGTTTACTTCCTTTCCTACTACTTTACGTGTTTTCATGCGACTAAATGGCCATCATATATCCAACATCACCCCTAAATGCCACTAAATTCTCAACACTGGTGCTTTAAGATGCAGCGATATTTTATATGCAAACATTCTACTTCTACATGCTGATTAGTCAGTGAATGTTTTATAAGTATTTGTATAAGTGAATGAAATATTCTAGCTTCTAGTCATGGTAGTTAATATGCGTTGTAGTTTCCACATTCACGCAAAAACGGGAATAATAATGAATTCCATAAAGTCTTCAGTGGTGCATGACATCACAAGTAATTATACTAAAAACATTTATGTTTTATCAACTTTATTATGTAATGGGTCTTTATTTATTATGTAATGGACAGCTAGGCAATGTAGATGTGAAACTATAATTATTCTGAAGATAAAAACAACAACAATACAAACAAAGAAAAAAAACATTTACATACACAAGTAAATTATCACAGAATGGAAATTAGAAAGTAAAGTACAAACAACTAAAATGTATATTTAAGTGCAGAAAGAATTTTGATATAGTTGGTCTTCATTTGCACTTTTATTTTCCTGTTTTGGTTTGCGTTTTATTTTTATCTTGTCGTCGCTGCTGTTGCGTTTTTGTGAACTTCCTGTTTTTATTTTGACACATCCTGTTTAGTTTTGATACTCACTACTTGTCACTTTATCACTCCCTGGTCGGTTTGATTACTTGCTCTGCCCTAATTAGCTTCACCTGTGTCTCGTCTCGTTGTCACCCCCTCCCCCGGTGGGTCTTGATCTGTGTAAGTGTTTTCACTTTACCCCTGAGCCGTTTAGCTGTGTTATTTGTTCCCCTTCGTTTCATTAATTAAATTGATTTTTTACCTTTTCTATACAGTACGTCACAATCTTGGTGACCTCATGAGCAGTTTCAGAGGTTTCGAGCGTAGTTTGCTTGCTAATTAGTTTCAAAAGGCAGAACTGCCTCGTTTAGCTCGTGCCTGCCAGCGTACTCGTGCTGCACTTATGAACCTTGATGAGTAAATTACAATCAGCAGAGATAATGTTTTTGAGGAGAGAATTAACTGGGATACTTGAGTCTCGAGAGGGAAATATATAAGCCAACAATTCCTGCTGTTTGATAAATGACCAGCTTCTAAAAATGTAAACCTATAGTGTTGAGAAAGTACATGGGTGTGAATGAACTTCTAGGCTTTATCACCGCGTAGATTTTGGTTCGTAGATTTTATTAGCCACTTTTAACAGTATAATTACAGCACTTCTCTGATGCTGAGAAAAAGGGAGATTATGCCTAAATGTAACCTTCAGTGTAACAGCTCCCATGTTAGGAGTTTACCACGTTAAATTGCCATGTCGCTTTACTATCAACAACAAATCACTTTGAATGTCACTGGGCAACGTGAAATTTAAACACCACTACACTTGGAGACACAGCGTTGTGTTAAAGTGATATACTTCTAAGTTATAGAAGTATTACACACGAGACCCCAATTCAGAATGTCTTTTGATGATCAGTCCAAAAATATTCATACTGTCTTCTTTGTAAAATACTTGCGCTTAAGTTTTGTTCAGTCAGACAGAAAAATTAGGTTGTTTTGGTTACCTTGACGTGTCACGTGATGTTACATGTGACGTATCTCTATGATGACTACGCCCCCTGCTGTCTGACGTCCTGTTGAGGACAGAATCCCAGGTGTATGAAAGGGTGTGTGTTGGGTCCCTAATCACTGCAAAAGTGAAAATCACATCATGGACTGGGGAAAGGCCAAAGTCATCCACTCTGAAAGTAACAAACATCACCAGTGGATCAGGGAGGCCTTGGAGATCCAGAAACGGGCCCTAAGAACCGCCAACCGGGATGCTGTCCTCAACAGGACGCCATGCTGTCTGACAAAACCTGTAAGGTCCAAATCCCAGGAATCTCGTCCCTGAACTTGTTGAATTAATTATGTTCCTGCATGCGTCTTGACTGGACTGTCCATTCTGTGCTCTCTCAGGATTGAAACAATTGACAATCTGTTACAAATCTGTTTGTCTGTGGTCTCCCACGGTTTTTAAAATCAAGTCAGGATTTGGAAATCCTCCAGTGTGGGACACACTTGACACAAGACAGAATAAATGTGCAGAAAACTATCATTTTGCTTTTCTGCAGACCGTGGGAAACGTTTGTACAGTCTGTACAGAAAGTACAGTGGAGCGGCTGGCAGTGCATTGTAACACAGTGAGTAAGACACCCATCTGACAGTAGATATCCAGCATGCATTACTGTGTTTTATTGAGTGGAGGTCGATGCTATGAGGGAAATAAAAGAGATCCCTGAACCTCACCATAATCATAACCAACAAATGGCTCCAATCATTTCACTCGCACTTTTTTTATTTATTGTTATTCATATTCTTTCAGTTTGAAGGGCTGTGCTTTTAATAAACCACTGTTTTTTAACCCATGTTCCTTGATTTTATTAAGAATCAAGGGTTAAAAAGCAAAACTAGATTCTAATTCTAGTCTCATTTCAGCAACTCAAGGAGTAAAAACAGTATTTTAGTTAAGAAACATGAGCTTACATGCATGTTTTTTTGTTTTTTTTTCCAAAAGTGTACAATGGAAACGAATGATTCCTGGTGGTTAAATCTATACTCTGTCTGTGTGGTGAAAAGCAGCTCACTGTTGAACTCTGGCCTTAAAGATTGTAGCACATTCATTTCTGTTAGACGAAAATACCAAAAGCTGTTCAACTCAAGTACTTCTCCTGTTGAAATGAGCATAAACGGTATGAACTCAGTGCACACTCATAAATCATGCTGCATACTTCTTCTATCATCACTGTTTTAGATTGTGCTATAAAAGGTGTATGTGCATGACTAAGTGCGTTGAGTAGCTGCCATGTGATTGGCTGATTAGAGACTATATTTAGGTCATAATTCTCGTGTGGTGGACAAGATGTGAGCGTTTCTGTGGTAAAAATGTGACGGTGCTGCAGATGCACGCGCTTTGAAAATACATCAAGCAAAAGTCACATTTCCCTCAAGCATTTTTGGATGCAAATGAATACTTGACGGGTCAGAGCTGAGCTCTAATTTTATCTAAAAAAAATAAATAAAAAAAAAGGTACGTATTACGCCTGTAGCTCCTCGGCAGCACTTGAGAAAATGATTGCTGAAAATGATAACTGTGGAAAAGCAGATACGGACATTACATTATTTTGACTTTTGTGTTTGATAAGGATCCATTTATGTAGGTTTATTATGCCTTTCAGTTACACACAATACTTTGCAGGTTGCCAGGTTGTGATAAACCCTCCCTCAGCAACAAATAATATGCAATCTGTAAACGTGTTTTGGTCCAAATGTCGTCAGTTTCGTGGATAGATTGTACGTTTCTACGTGATGTATGCAAGAATGATAACTTAACTGTTAATCCATTTTACAATTAATCATTTCACAGTTTTGCCTCAACGCTTTATGTTGCTTTATATCACTCTCTTTAATGGTGCCATATTTATGTAAGACACTTGATGTCTAAAGAATTCTTCTTCTTTTGTGTTTAACGGCAGTTTGCATTTGTAAAGTCACATTTCTGCCTTTGGGCCACACAGTGGTGTAGTGGTTAGCACTCTCGCCTTGCAGCGAGAAGACCCGGGTTCGAGCCCCGGTTGGAACAAGGGCCTTTCTGCATGGAGTTTGCATGTTCTCCCCGTGTGTGCGTGGGTTCTCACCGGGTTCTCCGGCTTCCTCCCACAGTCCAAAAACATGCAATGTGGGGATTAGGTAAATTGGACACTCTAAATTGACCGTAGGAGTGAGTGTGAGCGTGAATGGTTGTTTGTCTCTAGTTGTGTGTGGCCCTGCGATGGACTGGCGAACTGTCCAGGGTGTACCCAGCCTATCGCCCGATGTAGCTGAGATTGGCACAGCACCCCCCGCGACCCTCTGGTGGAGGATAAAGCGGTTAGATGATGACTGACTGACATTTCTGCCTTTCCTTGACCTTAACCTTAAAGGTCCTCTTAATCTAAAGGCTTTTAATCAAATTAACTCTACCGAAATATAATTTCTTATTACTGATTATGGCAATGCAAACATTTGTATTGTGCCACCTACTGGACAGATGTGTGAATGTATTAATCACTTTAACCAGCACTTTTTCAAACTTGGAAGCACTGCCCAAAGATATAGAAACTATTTAACATGCTTTTATCTCACCATGCCTGCAATTACTCATCTCTTCCTTTTGCACATGCATGGATGGATAGTAAAACACAACTCCACTCCTGCTAAAGACCTAAACAAGTTTGAAAACATTACCACAGTTCAGTTTTTGCCTCTTCACCTGGCTTCCAGTTTGCTGAAGCGTCAGTTTTAATGGATGACATGGTCCTCAGGAAATGTTCAGAGCTTTTATCCCCACATGAAGATATTCACACTTTGAGATCCTCGGGGAGAAGCCCTACATTTTGGTCTCAACTCTTATATAAAGACAAAGGGGGAATAAAGCCTTTGAAATAAGAACACAGAGACTCTGGATCATTCTCCTCAAGGAAATATTGCAGATAGAGTCAGTGGCTTATTTGAAGTCGACAGACTCAAAAGTTAAATGTATGGATTCTGCCAGTTATATCACTATGTATTTCTTACATTTTTTAGTAATTCATGTATTACTCTTACACCTTAATCCTGTATCCTATAGGGCTATACACAACTTAAGAGAGTGTAAATACAGTAATTTATAATTTAATAATAAGAATCTTGTCATGAAGTTATAAGTCACATGTGGGGCTGCAAAAATCGGTAGATTATTAATCAGTTACTAAATTCATGGCCAACTAATTTGATAATGTTTACATTTTTTGATTATTAGTATTATTTTTTCATACATAAATATAACAAAGTCTTGTGATTTCAGTTCTTAAATTGATCCAAATTTGCATTCAGTGTCATCATTTTGAGGTTTGGGAAACTTTGATCAATATTTGACACTATTTTCTGACATTTGTATGGAAGAAGCAATTATCAACTGTTTAATCAATTATGGAAATATTATATATATTTTTAGAACTTATTTAGATGAGCCAATCATTTGTAATTATATAGCATTGTTAAAATAAATGTTTAACTGCTTAACAAACCAAACCTGTTTGTATTCTTGACCCCGACCTCTTCGACCTCAACCCACTCACTGTCGTTGGTTATTATCATTATCACTGCATAATTGGTATTGCTACAGTATCCGCCCTCAGCCTCTGAATCTCCTCAGGTTGCCGCTTTCCTCCTTAATTTATTCATGGGGGAGAATCAGCTTTATTAAACACGTCAGTTTGCAGCAAACCTCAGACACATTTAAGTGTTAATGATTAGTTTTAAGGTCCTTTTTTTTCCAACCAGTAGATCATGTTCCTGTAAAGAGACTTCATTTGTGATAGCCAACAGCTAAATAAGCCAAATAAGTTTGATTATTTGGCTTTAGAGATTATTTAATAATTATAACAAGCATTCTGACTTTTTTTCAGCTTCTTAAATGTGAATATTTTCTGGTTGGATTGCTCCATTTGACAAAGAAATCATTAAAAGTGAGAACATCATCATTTCCAGGTTTGGGAAACACCAATCAGCATTTTATGGAGCAAACAAGTACACGATTAATCGAGAAAATAATGAAAATAATCATTCGTTGCAGCTCTAGTGTAATAAAACTGACCGATTAACTGATGAGCTCTCAGATGGAAGGACAAATGGTTCAGAGGATGTTTTAGGTGTAGAATGCCACTGATTATACAATACATGACGGAAAGATCTGGCACAGATTATACATATTATGAAGAATTGGCAATGTTAAAGCTCCAATGTGACTTTACAAGACATCACGAGATGGCAGCCTGTGTAAAATGAGACCCTTGTCTTCAGGACCAAGTACACATTAACAATACAAACATACAAATGGGCTGTATATCCAATGTCGGCTGATGTACAGTGCCCTTCTTAATGTTACACACTGACTGGACCATTAAGAAAGACTGTGTGACAACATGAACAATGTTAAATAGACTTATTGTTGATGTTTTCTTTGAGCCACTTGGAATATAAGCTAGTCTAATGACGTGTTTTGACTGTTTACAGTATAAGAGTTCCCTCTGTGAGTGTTGATGCAATATTTACTCTCAGCTCAGTTTATAGTTGTTTTCAAACTCCTGTTGGAAATTGACTAAGTTTGCTAAATGCACTGCTTTCTTTACTGGTTCATCACTAACATTGTCTTAAAGTTCTGAAAGTACTGTTCAGTAGATTATTTGCTTTTTTTTCACAGAAAAAAAGGACAATGGGAGTGAATGTCTTCTTCACACATTGATTTCTCTTATCTGGTTCTAGGTTTTATTTCAGCATTTCTGGAGAGAAAAAAAACTCAATTTAAAGATTAAAATTCAAACTCAAATTGAACAATTGACCTGGATTTGTCATGTTCCCACACTCGCTTACTTTACCACTCGATTTTCATGTGAACGACTTTGATTGACCCGAGACTTGAATTAGACTCGTCTCAAATGTCTTGGACTATTCTTAAGTGTCTCCTGACTCAACTTGCACTTGTCTCAATTGAGAGGACACATCTCTCCGATTCCATTTGACACCTGACTGTGAAATATCTGAAAATCATTTTACACTCTACTTGACTTAACACTTAACTCAAGTGACTTTGCATTCGGGTGACCTGCGACTTATATTTTGTCACTCGAAAAAGGAACATTTTCACCTCTAGTGTTGACGTGTCGTACAAACAGGATAGTTTGTAATGTATGCAACATTCTTGATACTATTATCTCTTCTCCTCTGTTTCTGTGTGAAAATGTGATCATCTCTAAATTTGCCCACAACAAAACTAAAGTTTGTGCTTTATTTACAGGACAATAATGCACTGCTGTACACTCAACCACACAAAAAGTAACTACATTTCCTTTGCCTCATCCTCATTTCATAAGACACATAAATGCCTGGAAGTGTCAGATGTATTTATTGGACTTTTTTCTTTAATGATCACGTCACACACCACACCAACAGAAATACAACTTCAGAGCAAACACTCTGTAAACTCTATTTTGGCACAAAGTACAAAATCATGATCGTGTTGTGGAAGTGTGGGTGTGTGTTTTTGCTGACAGGCGCGGGTTACAGGTCATTAAATCTATAAAGGAAAGGAAGCGTTCAAAAATATCAATGAGGAAGCAGTTCACACAGCACACATTACCACACAGGGAGATCATAAATCAATAAAAACAACCTCAGGACTATGATACACACACACACGCACACACTGCTTTAAGCTATGGCAACATTCAACAGTAATGTGCAATGTCGTGTTCTTTCTTAGGCTGTTTGTACTCATTCTTTCATCACATTGTCATTCAAATAAATATGGGAATATATGGGATACAGTTTTTCTGAATGTTATCTCTCTGCTGCGCCTAACCTTTATCTGTATTATAATTATGTGGCATTTTCTTCATTCTAGTTTCCTTGGTGATGGGGGATGGAAGCTGCAGAACACAATAACATCATCACAGTTGATCCTAATTGGAGCCTGGACCCACACACAGTGACCTGTCTGTCTGTGCATCTCTCTCCTGTACAGCACATGTGCCAATCTTCGGTCTGTGACAGTGGATTCTTCTGCACTTTTTGCTCGGCGTGCCATGGAAGCCAGTAGCAAGACTGAGCTGCAGGTATGTAACACAAAGAGAGAAAATTTAAACTAATTACACTCCCACGATGACAGCCTGACAATGAACCATCTGCATTAAGAATATTCTTTTAACACACATCTGTTAAAATCAGCAGCAGACATTAATTTAGTGGTTTGTCATCTTGGTTGTGTTACAAAGACATTTCTGAGAACCCACCGACTGATTCATGTCATCTTGTGCATACTGAAGACACTACTGTGCAAAAGTCAGGCCACCGCTTTGTTTTAATGGCCATCCATACTCATTTTCCCTGGTCTCTTTATTAACCCTTAGTGCTCACGCGGCACAGGTCAGCGTGTCGTCTTATGTGTTGTTGAGTCAAAGTTTTGATTCATTTTGTATCACCTTTTTTGTAGTGATATAAAGTAGCAATAATTGTGCAGAAGTCACAAAATAACAAATCTTTTTTCCTCTTTTTGTAAATAAAAATGAACAAAAAGTTCATAAAAATGAACTCATTTTAAATTGGAGTACTTTATGCTCAGGTGTGTTTATATAGTTGGTGAAAATTGCTTTTTTTTTGCTTTAACTGTTTCTCTCAAATTATAATTTCAATGCATTACAAGTGTGTTTAGATTCACTGTCAGGGTGAAAAATAAAAGCATTCCCAATCAGACACTTTGCAGAAGGAATACTACATTTTCAGTTTACAGTTTGTTGGCCTTTATATATTAGCAAACGTCCAATGAGTTCAGCTCACACGATGTGTATATAATGCTCAGGCATGTCTTAAATCAGTGTTTCTCAATCCTGGTCCTCTGGATGATGACGCCTCCTCCTTCCTCCAACACACCTGATTCAAATGATCAGCTCGTCATCAAGTGCTGCAAATAACGACCCATTGATGTGAAGCAGCTGTGTTGGAGTGGAGGGTCAAAATCCAGGAGCAGGATTAAGAAAACACTGCGTTAAGTGATACTGCGAGTTAAACGTCATTGGACGCATCCGAGTCTTCCTGATTTCAAATTGTAAGTGTGTAACATGTTTGGTATTTATGACTGAACAGCGATTGGGGTGTGAGCAGAACCTTGAGTGTGATTTGACTGGGAAAAAAGATGATGCATGCTTTTGTTTCCAACCATAACTTGTGCAAGCCGAGTTGATTCCGTCTTCTCACCCGCGACTACGTCCAGTTTTTTGCGTTTCTCAGCACAAAACGTTACACGCACACACAACAGCAATAACTGACGCCCGCCGACAGTCCGCCTACATGTCAGTTTAACTGATAGTGAACCATACCGATACCAATATCATTCTGATACAGTCATATTAGATCGTTTATGAACTATGAAGCACATTTGTGCTGAGTCATTCCAAAGACATAATTCTCCAACTGCTTTTACTGATTTATATTTACATTTGTACAGTCTGTGCAGAGTAAAGTATGCAAGATGCAACACAGAACTTGACACCTTATCCTGTAGAATCAGTTGATAATCTTCTTTCCTTTTTTGAAACATATCTCCTGCATTTAGTGGTTGTATTATCATAAAGAGACTAAGTATATACGGTCAACAAAACAAATCACATAGTGGTGTCAGACCTTTGCACAGTATATGTACTGTATCTACACAATCTGATGTCCCTGGGTTTCTTAAAAAGAGGTCAGCGTGAGTGTTCCATTGTATCCTTGTTGGAGTGTAAAAACAGATCTCCTTGTAAAGTTCTGCACTGTGGAGATGTTTGCTTAAATATGTGAGGGTTATTTTCATGCTTTCCAAATGTAATAGTGGCACCATTACATCCAAAATTCTTTTGAAGCACATTCTCCTGATGGAGCAAATTCTATGTTTGCAATAACTTTTCCACCAGTTCCTGTTCTGGTACTGAAGCACCTGTTTGTTTGGTAAAAAGTGAAATGATTTCAGTCCATGTGAAACAAAGCTGCAGTAGCTTTGTATTGATGTATCTCATTCAGCTGTGACTCCAGGTCCGTAGTAATGCAGAGATTCTGGTTTTGATTGACGTCTGTTCCATATGTCACAAACATCCTTTGGTTACTGAAGATGAGAGTGGTGCAACATTAGGGACAAAAATGTTCCTCTTCACTTCAGTCGCATGAGTCTTGCGAACAATCCCCAAAAATCCCACCGACGTTCTGTTGACTACATAATCCCCTCGCTGCGTTTGCTCCTCCACACCACCAGAGCCGTCATGAGAAGAGTGACCAGGATGGGCACGACGATGAAGGGCCCCAGGATGCGGTTCGGCGGGTCCCTGAGGAGCCTTCCAGAGAGCGAGCAGTCGTGGAAGTAGTGTTTGTGGACCTGGATGAAGAACTCGTCCACCATTTGGTTGGGCCAGAAGCACTCCATCTTCAACGCCACCAGGTACGTGCAGTTTGTCAGGTCACCGTAGAGCCTGGATGTTGTTGACACAAAAGTAAAGAAACAGTGAAACTTTATTTTTTTCTATTCTTTCTGGTTCAAAGTTTACATTTTGTGTGTGTTTTTATGTTAAAAAAAAGACCTGTAAAAAAACACATTTATTAGTCACAGCTGCCCTAAATTAACAGCATTGGTAATTATTATAAAATGTCCCGTGAAGTAGAGCTGCAGGATATGTTCAAAATCTCATGTCCTGATGATTGTCACAGACAAAGCGCTTGTGATATAATTTTATCTAATTTCACTATACAAGTGTGTGAAGTATGTGTGAGGCGGAGGAGGAGGATGATGAGAGAGCAAATTATCTTATTGGGAATGAATCTGCCTGTGAAGTCTGTAGCTGACTTTGCTTGTGGACTATTTACACCATTGTATTTTACCGTTGGCGATCATGGTGGTATTACAAGAGCTCAATATTTTCCATACACTCTGAGCACAGTTTTTCCAAGGATGTAAACAACTGCACTCACAACACTCACTCAGCGTTTGGTTGTCGACGTAAAGGTGTTGCTTATCAGAAAGAAGTGTATCCCTGCCTTGATCTAGGGTGTACGGTGTGTGTGTTGTTGTTGTTGTTGTTGTTGTTGCTGCTGCTCCATGCTAATTAAGAAAATGACCCATGATTATGGGTGAACGTGCACCACATCACATCTGCGGTACATAAAGCTCAGACAGTTCACACACACACACAGGCTCTGTAGCGTGTTATTGATTGAGGTTCATAACCAGACTGACCCCCAACTGTTTCCTGTTAAAATTGACTAATTATATTCTAAGGCTCGTTGCCTCATCGAGTTTCTCGGAAAAGACGCACAGATTATGCTAATTCTTAGAAAAAATTTGAATCTGCAATTTGAAATGATGCAATTAGGAAATTGTAAAGGTTGTCGTAATTGCTCCAAAATTGATTGGTTCTATGTTTTGCATAAATACAAAAAAAATACATCATGTTGGAAGTAATTTGTATCTTTAAGTTGCATTAAAATATACCGTACAGTCATTAAAGGTCCAGTGTGTAGAATTTACAATTTATCAACAGAGATTTAATACTATATTCAAAATTATGCTGTAATTATTTATTTATTATTGCCTGAAATTGAACAAACTATCATGTACAATCTATATATTGATTTGATTGTGTCGTGTGATAATGCTTCATCACATTGAAGTGCAGCCAACTTAAAAAGGTTATATCAGAAAATCTATTTTGTGTCAGTATCTGGCAGTAACGTCACAATTGTACATATTTTACAAAATGTTTAGCACTAGTGTTGAGTGAAATTAAGAAAAATCAAATGCAAGTTTAAACGAGTAAACCAGTGCAGACTCATTTGAATTTGCAATCAAACTAATTCTTACATAACATTTAAGGTTTGATATTTCTGGCAAACAGAGGACAGCAAAGCTCCACAACTGTTTTGACAATCGCAGGATGAAAACTGTCTCCATTTTGCACATCCAGCAGGTACAGAGTACCATTAGAATCCACTTAGGGTCAGGTTTCTGGCACCCTGACTAAATTAAATCCAATATACCCTCTCCTTTGAGCTTCAGCTTATGCTCCACCAGCTCCTGGGGGAAACATCCTCAGCCACTCCAGGCTGCATTGTGTTTGGCAGCAAGTAGCTAACTTTGATTGTCTGTCATTTGGTTGCTTGGTGGGAGCAGAGAGTGGAGTTTGCAGAGCCTTTTCTGTGGAAAACAGCTGCTGCCTTCTGCTGCTGCTGCTGCTGCTGCTGGAGGTTTTGTTAATGAGAGCCATGAGACTAAATGAAGAGTAAAACCTGAATGAGGCACATGCTCTCTAAACCAGACGAGACTTGTCCCAATGTTCATACTAAAGTGTCAGATGGCGCAGCTTTGAAGCCCAAAGATTGTCTCTGGTAAAGAATATATGCTGCGTAATTTCCCTCTGGTCTGCACTGCTCACATTTAATAGGTTTAATATTCCAACAGCTTTTGATGCTGCACCCCAACACGAGGTCTGCTGGAAGTTTAGTGGATGTAAACAGGGTTGCTTGGCATGGGACCAGTGCTGCAGAGTGCTGCAGAGTTGCTCTGTGTGGTTGTGTTTATTCTGCTTTCTTTTCCTTGAAGTTTTTGCAAATGAGCTGTGGAAGACGCAAAAGAATTCTTTGTCCTGGTCCGGCTGTTGTTCGAACGAGCGCAGATGTTTCTGGGGATGTTGTTTTATGAGTCACAGCAGAGGTCAAGGCAACGGAGGTGAACGCAGAGAGAGGCAGTTAAAAGTTCACCTCATGTCACTGAGGTCCAGTGAGACTTGTCTTTAGTAGGCTGTGTGGACCAATTTTCAAGGAAACCTGTCTTTGTGAGGACATTTTGAATTTGTGAGGAAATTTTGGCTGGTCCACACAACTTTGACAGGGTATTTGAGGATTAACACCTGTTTTTAGAGGTTAGTTTAGTTACTGTTAGTTTTAGGCATTTAGTTGTGATGGTTAGGGTAAGGGGCTAGGGAATGCACTGTCTGAGTGTCCACACAAAGAATGCAAAACCATCATATGTGTGTGTATATTGTACTTGTATTTGCTTCCTCTGTAGGACCTTTTTATAGTAGTCTTCATCGAGACGAGACCAAAAGACTTGGTCCTAATGAGGCAGAACCTCTTTTCTGAGTAGCTGCTAGGGTTAGCCATTAGCTGGTTGTGGTTAAGGTTGGGGATAATGCTGCACAAATGAATGCAGGTCAGTGTAGTATCCTCTTTGTATCGTGTGTGTGTGTGTGTGTGTGTGTGTGTGTGTGTGTGTGTGTGTGTGTGTGTGTGTGTGTGTGTGTGTGTGTGTGTGTGTGTGTGTGTGTGTGTGTGTGTGTGTGTGTGTGTGTGTGTGTGTGTGTGTGTGTGTGTGTGTGTGTGTGTGTGTGTGTGTGTCCACATAATATAATTTACTGAGCTGCTGAATGTGGTCGTCTGTGTGATTTCTCTTGGTATCTCCTCTTTAATCATCTTGTCTTACTGAATGAAGAACACACTGAATCAGTCCAAATGACTTCAGGCCGTATCACAGTTATGCACCTGTTTTCTATTTTGGAGAAAAGTCTTATACCGAGATTTGGTGAATCCACTCTAATGTTTAGACGCTGCAGAAACAACATTGGCAAAGTGAAATTTGTTAAAATTGTGGTTACATTTTAAAAGAAAAAACATGTTAAAATGATGACTGAGTGTCTTATCCCTGACTCATGAGATTTTAGTTTAAACTATATACTTCAATTTGCCAGATTGTACACAACAGCAAACGCACAAGAGTGCACGGTCAGATCTCAGTGACTGTGAGTCAACTCTCATCTCAAGTGTGTTTTGTGTTTGTTTGTTTTTTCTATTTTAGTCAGTCAGTAATTTTGTGAGTGGGAGATAAAGGTTGTGCAATGGCTCGTGAAAAGGAGCCTCTTGCTCTGTTGTACATTACGTTTTTTGTGACCATGTGGAAAACAGGCATGTGATTATATCACATGTGACGAGAGTCTGTGCCTAAAGCTTCAGCGTCAACTTGACGGTCATGATGCTTCACACAGTTAAACAAGAGAAAGTGACTGAAAGTGGCAATTCATTTAGCCAGTTTGCCAGTAAACAAACTCAGTAGGTTGTTTTTTTTTGCCTTTGGACCCACGGAAATTCTTGAAACTCTGCTGCTCTTCAACAAAAGTTTAGCATAAAAACTGTCCTCCATGTGGAAGATAACAGACTCAGGCAGAGAGGAGTATGCCATCTTATGTTGTGTGATCTGTTGACTGCTGAGCACAGTGTGAATAAGTAAAACCTGGCCAATGAATAAATAAAATATACACACAGGACACAAGCGCTCCAGTAACTTCACAAGTACCTCAGTGCTGCTCCTTAATTCCACTGACTGACACAAGTTATTTATTCAGCAGTGTTTGAAAGGAATTATATACATTTTTGATACATATTGTTGCACATTATCTGCAACACTGAGGCCTTATTCACTGTAAATGGATCAATAGATACAACGATTTGACTTTTAGGACGGTGAAATCTCCTCTCTATAGCTGAAGGGAAAGAAAACCTTTAGCGCTCCCTCAAATGATGTTTTTCTCTAAATGGCCTACTGTTGCTGTCACCTTCTATTTTATCACTCTGTCATGGCAGATTTTTGCAAAAGCCTGAAAAAAATAAGATGTCATTTGAGACGCAAAGGGGTTACTTTTTTTGTTTCATTGTCTTATTTTGTATTATATTTAGGACAAGCAGCAGTGAATCTCTCTTTGTGATCACTATCAGAGGTCTGTGTGCACGCTGTGCTTTGAGGGCTACATGGGAAACCAGCTGAGACACAGTGTGTAGACTGATTTTTTTTTTTTTTGTGAGGCACAGCAGGGTGTGCTGGTGCAGACAGCTCCATTAAAAGATTAAAAAAATGCAATTGGATTGCATGTGATGATTGTTTTGATAGACTATAGTTTTGTATTCTTTGCAATGCAACGGAGTCTGTGAAAGGTAAACTATCCAACCTGTTCAATCCTGGAGTACACCAGATAAGGGAGGTGGATAGATTGGTGTAAAATGACCAAACTTTCATATTATGTCACACAACATCCTAAACAAAAATGTTTTCTCTGCACAAGTATAGAGTGAACCTATGTACCAACAGAGTTGTTTCTCGTGCGAGAGGTTTCTGCCCAATACATCATAGAAATAGTGGATGTAATTACTGATGTAAAGACAATTTAAATGGTCATGTAACACCAACAATTGTGCGTGACAAGTATTTTAATTACACAGCATCCCCTGTGTCACTGCAAGCTAAAAATGCTGATTTTCTCGACACACTTTGATGCATGAGAGTGAGTGAGACTTCTGTTTAAAGTTGGAAGGAGCTGATTGATTTCTTCAGATATCGTTGACATAGGCAGGAATACACTTTATTAGGAAAGTGAGAGCCAGTGTTCAGCTCCCAAAGAGGTTCAAGGAAACAACAGTACACTAAGGTGTAGTATGTGTCCATACATACAGCCATATTTCAAAAAAGCCTGATCTATTCATGTAAGGAAATACCTTTGCCCTGAAAGTTTGAAATCCTTTATAAGCAAACACCTGGCCTGGGTGAACCTGGTGGAGTCTGCCAGCGATTTGATTTCACTCTGGTGAGGATGTTGTTTTGTCCAACATCAGAATCTCTGAAAGCCAGAGAAGAGCAGCTTTCTTTCAATTCAGCTGTTGCCATTACTAGATAGTCATCACCCCTAAAAGAAAAACCTCAAATTATTGACATGTTTTCTGTTCTGCATGCGTCATCCGGATCAGATACAGAGGCATTTTGATCAATGTTCATTGGTCGCGCCTCTTGAAAGTGGAAGGTGACTTCACCCTTTCTAGACTTGGGCTCAATCTGAAATGAGACTGACATGCAGTCGGGTATTAATCAGGCTTGCAAGCACCTAAAGGTCTTCAGAAAATTGTGATTTTGTTACATCAAGGCTTGGCTCTGTACTATCCAGAGATGCCTACACTATCAGGGACATCAGAGTCAGGTCTCATCATTTTGCCCTTGGCTTCAAAAACGAAATCTCCTGGTTTTAACATCAAAACCATGAAGGATTACTGTGTCATCATGGGGTTGTGACACATTTCAAGTCAGCAGCGCCAACTAAGTTTTCACATGTCCAATGTCAAGCTACGGTTCATCCATTTCCTCCTGAGCTTCTTGGGTAACACTCAACCGCACAGGCTAAGATACAGCGTTGCTAAGTAACAAAGATGCCGTCGCTCTGCAGATCAAACGACAGCAGAGTTCTGGCCTAAAGCAGCAAACAGTTTTGATCAGCAGTGAAAAGTCATTATACTTTTATTCGTCATAGCTGCGGGGAAACATCTGATAAGATAAGGATGGAGAAATGTGTGCATCAAAGAGTTCTAGTAGAACCAAACGAGGGGGAAATGGAAGATTCTTTTTTTTTATGACACGGATACACATCTATGCTTCAGTTACGGTTACTAAACATGACTGGGTGGAACTGCTAATCTCTGTTGTCGCATGATGTTGACCCATGAGTCAACACCTAGATCTTATATAAGTACTGTGTATTTTTGGCCTCTTCAGCACTTGTATCTTTTTTGTGAAGAAAGTTTCTGTCATGCCTTCCAGGAGAGATTCCTGTATCTGAAACCGAAGGGGGACAAAACAACAAAGCAGGCCACTCTGTCACTACTGAGCACATCAGACAAAATGTTCTTCTTCTTCTTCTCTCTGCTTTGTTATTCTACTAACCTCCCGCATCCTTTATCCTCTGGGGGGAGACTGAACATCTGAGTCTGTGCACTGTCTGTTTGTGTGTGTGTGTGTTTGTGTTTTTCTTAAGTGATTAAATATCTTTGCAAAGTGAAAAACATGCACATGTATATTTTCAAAACCGTGAACCAATGTTAAAATACACACACACACACACACACACACACACGACAACAAACATTTTTGTTTATCCCTCTTCCGTATGTTGAAAATCAGTCAATACCACTATGTAAACACATAGTGTAAATAGCTGCATGTACTGTATACTTTGTATACTTTGCTTTTGTGTCTGTTTATACAGTTTGGTGTGAGCAGATGAGTCAAAATCACTATGTGCATGCATGTGTGCGCGTGTGCTGAATCAGTACTTCCAGAGCCGGTGTAAGCCGTTCGCCCGCTTTTGTCCATGTTATGACACCAGACCCCCCCCTAGTAAATATTGAGATTGTTTTGAAATACTAGGTTTTTACTGCCCTCTAACACTGGTTTTGTGTAAATAACTATAATTAATGCAATTTATAGCGTTATATTTGTATCAATAATAGTTGAGCACCGATTACTCTGAGGTGGTAGTGGGAGGGGAGCCACAAATCAAATTCAGCCTCTTTTTATCATCAAGCCAAAAACACAGACTGAGGCACAGCCCCAACAAGCATGAAGGCCGTTACGGACCACGACACATTAGCACATATAATGCCATCAGCTCAACAGCAGGATGATCCAGTTCATGGCACTGATGAAGTGGGTTCATACAAGGATTATTCTCCACAGGACAATAATAATCCGACAAAATCCCTGCACCACTGCACTTTACAATACAAATACAGAGACACTTAGGATATAGGATAAAGGCTGTTAAATTTGCACAAACCAATCAAATCTCAAATACATAAAAATTACAAATTATTATAGTATAAGCTATTTACTAATCCTGCCTTTTTTTAAAAAAAAAAAAAAATAAAACCCAAAAAACAATACAGTATGTTCACTCTTCCTCAATACACTTTAATCTGTGTTTATTCTTAAAAATACTGCACTGTATTTTCCTCACAATAATGAATACAGGACTGATTGTGCACCCACTCATCATTTTCCCTGTCTTCTGTGAGCACAGAGCTCTGACTGTTGGTGCATTAGTCGCCCGCCAATCACTGGAACAGCCTGGAAGTGGCAGCGGAAGAGAGTACGTAATGTGCTTGAGATGTAAGAAACCAAACTTTTAACATCCCCACCACACATATTTTTAAAATGACTCCACTCTTGAATATTTATTTGTATCAAAAGTTAAAAAATAAAAGATTAGTTTGGAGGAAGCTTAGACAATCACAACACTTGCAACTTAGAGGAAGGAAATACAGGCAGGGACACAGTGGATATTTATTCACGCAAACGCAAACTCTACCTTTCCTGCCCTATCTTTGTTGCTGTAACGTGTCAGCATTTTTTTGTAAAGGAAGATTCACACATTAAAATATACATTTAGTCATAAGTTTGCCTGCAGTGAAACATGTATTGCAGGATGTGGTAGAAACTTGGTAACAATTGGCATCACAATGTAGTAACAATATAGTAATGATATGGTAATATCATCTATATCTAATTCAAATTCAACCAAGTTGTTAGGCTTATAAGTTATATTTTACTCGAGAAATAAGATGATATTACAATGTTACTTATACGAAATGACCATATAATAATAATCATTTCATTTATATACTTTCATAGATAAAATGCAGCTCCGACTGCTTAACAATACAAATGTGCATTAGTAGATGAATAAGAATATAGAAAGTATCACACGGTTTTCAAATAATGCATGAGAAAAGCAGAAAACTATAGTGTAAAAGTATAAATCTACAAAATGACAGATTTAAAAACCTCCAATACCATCTAATCCCTTTATCCTCCCTCCTTCCTCTCAGATTCCTTCTCCATGCTCCAGTACAAACCCAATGGGACCCAAAGATTACCAGTCAGTGAATGTTTGTAGTATTGATGCAAAGACTTAGAACAAGAAGATTAGCTCAATTAAAGCAGAGTAAACACCTTTTGTTCTGTGTTCCTCCTGTGTACGGACACTCCGATCAATCAATCGGATACAAGGTATTCTCAAAGATGGTGTCGTGTGCAGGTGCCACTACAACAAACAGTGAGAGTAACTGACCAGAGATTTATTCTTTCTAGTAGCAAATGACAGGGTGTACCCGGTCTCTCGCCCTGTGTCAGCTTAGATTGGCTCCAGTGCCCCCCACGTACCCTCATGTGGAGGATAAAGCGGTAGAAGATGAATGAATGCATGAATGAATGAAATTTGGGGGTCCTCTGGCTGCAACTCCTCACCACATCATTATTCAGTCATACAAATGCAATCTGTGTCATCTCCTCTATCACTACAACACTGTGCAATCACTTTAAACCTCACAATTACAAGTTTAAGGGAGAATATATATCAATTTCAGCAACAGACCTTCACCTATGCAGTAGCAAAAAAAGTTTTAAGTTTTATTTTGTCTCTTGTGTGGAGAGAAGTGGATCTTTTTATTTAAAAAAAACTGTCAAATAAGACATTAAAAAGGAGAATATTTGAGGTAAAGGGGATAAATGATGACTAATATCCTGAAAACGGTGCTACTGACAAACCGCGTTCTGCTGTATTATGACTCACTGTCTGTGTCCTGCCATGACCTGTCAGGTTAATACAAATGAAAAAAACTTCATCAAAGCAAACATTCAGATCATTGTCCTCTGGTATTTAATATGCATTGTATAACAAGCTTTAGTTGTGGGGCAATCCAGGCAACGCTGGACGCCGTCCAATCATTAGAGCTGTAAAAACCACACGACAATCCATTTCTAATCACAGACTAATCAGCCATTTAATCACATGGGTCCACAGAACGGGAACTTCACTTGGCTTTCCACACTACTGAGCTCACTGGATTTGACTGGCCCGAGTTTGCGCAAAAGCCCACTGTGAGCTCACCCACAAAGGGGTTTTTAAATTATTACAGATGGCTGACAGGCATGCATGACTGACCAACCAAAATACCCTCCAACAACCACACAAGGGGGGGAAAAAGAAAGAATCCCGTCTTAATCTAACAGCATGCGGTATGAAAAACAGAGACAGGCGCAAATGGAGAGAATTGGAGCTTGATTAGGATCATTTAAAAAGATAATATTGGCTTTATAGAGGAAAACCTATTCTACTCTGTTCTGATCAGTCTGTAGTTACGAGCAAAAAGATCACACTCTCTCTCTTTCTGGAAATAAACATGGAACATGTGAAAGATATTTGAATAAAATAATACAAATTAAGAAATTTGTACAAATTGTAAAAACAACAAATTCATTTCAATCAACCCTTAGGGCCTGTTCTAATATTAGTTACACTCGTAATGCTAAGCACAAAAAATTTGATTTTTAAAAGAAAACTATGAAAATATTACATATTATTATTATTATTATTATTATTATTATTATTACATATTCTACTTTCACTGAGCTGAGCTTTTTTTTACATGTCTAACATTACATTATATGTCATTTAGCAGACGCTTTTATCCAAAGTGACTTACAATAAGTGCATTTAAACATTTGGGTACAAATAAGAGCTAGAAGTAAGTAAGAGCTTCAAATAAACCAAACTATGAAGTGCTAGTCATAATTATTGGGATACACTGAGGTTGTTGAGTATTATTATGATTATCAATTATTAATAATAACTTTGTGCACACAGTGTACCTATTTCGTGGGAACTAATTAGTATTTCATGTTTTCTGTAGTAAAGTTATCTAACTCCCTCTGCCTTTTGTTTTGTACAAGATGGACAGAGAAACAACGTCATTGTTCTTCCATGTAGACAAACCTTTAACTGCGGCTGAGATTTATTTATCCAAAAACGTGGACGCGAGCCATATCTTGTGTTGCACCTTGACTCATGCAACGAGCGGGTAAACAAACTGTGACGGCACTGACCTGCAAAAAAAGGATTGACTGCACTGTGATGGCAGTCAGACATTAATTTGATGCTCTGCTAATGTTTTTTTATGAGGAAAAACATCAAGTTGTAATTTGTCAGCAGATTTATTTTCCTGTTAAACCGTCTGCAGGAAGAAAGGGAAAAAAAAAACACTGTCTCGAACATCAGTGGTGTCTTTGTTCGCCAGCACCAAGTAAAGTGGACGTGGTGACAGCTGAGAACCAAACCCTTTATTATTCACTATATTCCTCTGCAGCTCTTTTATAATTGCCCTCTCTTTGAATTATAACGTTGCAGCCGGTGACAGAACGAGTGATATTTCAGTTCATTTCCCATCAAACAGTTCTTTATGGTGTGAGATATAGACTAAATGCCTGCACATCCTCCCGGTGTAGGCAGTGACCTGGGTGCTATTATATGCATTATGGAGAAGGCTTTGCTCCTCTGACCTGATGTAGCTGCTCCCTGGTCTCGATTGCTGTGAAAACTTTAGCGAGAGTTAAATGTCTGAATCTGAAAACGGCACAACAGACATAAAAGAAGAAGAAAATCCCTGCTGCATTAATAATAACAATATAGATTTAGAATAGCGTCGTTTAAAGCTACCCAAGTCCACTTCAAAGATGGGAAAAACGAGACTGACGTGGGCGAGGTGAATTGTGTCCTAGACACTGATATTCATTCATCGTCTACTGCTTTATCCTCCACATGAGGGTCAAAAGGCAGGGGTGTAAGAGTGTTCAATTAACCTCTGCATGTTTTTTGGACATGTGATGGGAAACCGGAGAAAACCCTCGCACACACAGAAAGGCCCGGATCTTCTTGCTGTGAGAGTTACTGTATCATTTTATTATCAAATTACTGTAAATTGACAGCTGTTTACTGTAACTTCACAGTAATTCAATTCAATTCAATTCAATTCTAAGGACGTTATTAGTCCCCAGGGGGCATTTCAAGTGCTCATAGAGCACATTTATAAAACGTTTAATTGAAAAAAAACAAAAAAAAACTAAACACTATCAATATATAACACTTTACACGAGTGTGGTCATTTTACAATAAATAAAACATAAAAATATGGTATTTTATTGTGAATTATCACAGGTTAATGATGTATTTTGTAAAGCCAGTAAAATCCTTACAGTGTACCAAGTTGCCCAACACCCTTGGGTTTATGTATAAGATTGTAGTGAGGGCTTGCTCGTGCTGTCAGGAACTGTGTGTGTCAAGACTAACAAGGTCCAGGCTTGTTTTCTGTCAACTAAAGTCTACTTATTTCAAAAATAATATGACGTTTCTTACTCTATGTTTATAAATCACATTTAGATTTTTTCTTTTTAATACACCATCATGTGTTTTTGGAGACTCGTGGCAGAAAAGTCTGAACCTTGGAGCTTTTATTTATTAACCAGTGCCAACAACATAGTGGGAACTGCTCAAACTGAACCTAGATGGTGACATGTTATCATTCCTCTCTCCAGCTGGATGTCAACATCTCCCCAGCTGCTTCCCGTCTGCATCAGCCAACGCCTGCTCATGATGTCTCGTCGCGTTTACCTGAGTGCTATAGCAGCAGCAGCAAAGTGATTCAATTTCGGTCTTAATTCTGAATTAAATTGAAACTTTACTTTACAAATCAGATACGTGCATCTGAATTGTTCATGAGCAAACCCCGTGTTTTTTTTCTCAGCAGAGACAAATTAGTGTCAATTAAACAGAATCCACAGATTGACTGTCGTCGGAGACGATCGTGAAGCTAATAACAATAAATGAGTTTCTTCCGAGCCGAGTGTCTTGCATTTTCTAAATAATTAGCGCTGTCTTTTTACAAAGACTGTGAGCTGCAACTATTTCTCTATTCAGTTTGCAGCATCTAAACTGACAACAAACGATTTTCCGTCAGCCTCTCTCTCACTCGCGGTGAGGTGACACTGTGCCATTTGCGTTGCCATGTCACCACCCTGGCCAGTGTGGCTGGAAGTAATTAGACTGAGCCTGATGGTACATGTGATATTGATTCAGCGAGCTGCAGTGGTAAACATTTAAATAGGACTTAGTATGCAGCGGACGTACACTGACGCTTGCTTGTGAATGCATGCAAGGAGCAAGCTGGAGATACGTTTCCCATAACTTAAAACATCGTTCTAATAACTTTAGCATGTTTCAGTCTATTTGCTGCTCATCTGGTGTGTTTTCTCCTGCTCTGCACGCAGCTATTGCTTTCCATACCATAATGAAAATCTATGGGCAGGCTCTTGAAAACGGCTCGAGGGGTGCAATCGCATTCAATCAGACATCGTGCCTGCAGCTACAAACCTTTCATGTCACTCACCACTTCAGTTTCACAACCATTAGCATGAGACTGACCAATAAATAAATAAACTGCGCAGACTTTGATGTTCGCGTTGACTGTATAAACACAAATGAAAAGTCTGCAAGTAGATTATCGTGCCTTTTAAGATGTAAATGGAAACATGGGGCCGCGCAGAAGAGAGAAAACAATACATCTGCAATGTGGTCAAGAAACTGCCAAAAGAATATTTAAATAATGAGAGAAACACACGGTATGGTCCTTTTTAAGGCTCTCTTTCATGTTCGTTAGATTTAGAATATTGTGAAATTAGCAGGATCTTAAAGTTCAAAAAGTAAAGTAAAAATTAAGTAGTTATTTCTATCCAAAAAACATTGAGTCAGTAGAAACTGGACGTACAGACTAATAGTTGGAAAACTATGACCTGGATTAATGAGATTCTCCACAGAAATGTCACAGTACCATATACTGCATAAACTTTTTATTTACATCATCATTATCAAGTTGTGCCTTGTTGTCCTTAAATAGCCACCTTTAATACAGTTGGTCACACTTGTGTCCTTTCCAGTTATGACAAGTAAAAGTAGTTTTGAATTCATTTATGATTTACTGATTAGAACTGTGTATTTGTGGCTGGAATGATTTGATGGTCTCCATAGTGGCTCAGTGGTTATCGCTTTTACCTGCATGTTAGAGAGGTGTGCATGTTCATTTCCATATCAGTTTATGTATGTCACCAAACTTCACTATCACTCGTGAATGGCAGTAAAAGGCTTATGAGTGGGGAGTAATAGTGTAGTTGCCTGTCCAGGGCAGCTCCATGTTGCCCTTTTCTGATTGCATCCTGGGATTCAATATGGACCCCTACCAACCTATTGACAGAGGGACAAATTGGTCCACGGGACAGTGTGCTATAACCTCAAACTGCCTGGGATGTCAATAAATTAAAGGGCAAATGAATAGAAAGGAAGATGACAGTTAATATTTGAGCACCTGAGAGATGTTAAGACAAAGGAGGATTGAGATGAAGAAAGGAAAAAGAAAAGAGCGAAGGACAAAGTTTAAGACAAGACAGCTGTCCACGTTTTTGACTCTGATTCAAAATGCACTTAATGCAAAATAACATTCACAGTCACTTTGCAACTATTACTCTGTGAAAGCTGGTAAAATATAATCTCAGTGGCAACAGAATATTCGGTGCCCCAGGTCGGCAGAACAGACAAGACTGCACAGATGCATGTAGGTGGAATGTGTACCTCAAGAATCATACATTCATGAAAAATGTAAAGGTGTATTAAGTATGTGGAGGAATATGATCATAGGAACGTAATTTATCATTTTTTTATGAAAGAAAGAGACACAGAAATAGTGTTGTACATTCTATATTGCTTACTCTTACTGTCATATTTGATGCCTATAAAACAGCTTTGCAACCATTATGTATACTCCACAAAAGTGCACATCATGTTGGGTATAGGGACCACACAAATGCAACATTTCTGAAGGTTAATTCTCTTAAGTTTATGGATTTGGTGAAGTTTGGTTAAGAACTGCTCAAATAGTGTACAAAGCAAAGATTCATTTACTACCTGGTGACATTCAGAATGGATTAACTGACAGAGAAGATGGGTATAACTTAAGAGGAAAATATAAATGAAAGAAATGCAAGGTTATATTTGATCTATAACTATTAACAGTTTAATAAAATGCTTAAAAATACAATTTTTTCAAGAATTTGGTCCAGTACTTTCTAGTTTTGTTTTGATAAAGCGTCATCCTACTCTTGTTTGAGCAATACTGGTTAATGTGTTTATGTTATGACGTAAGAAATAAATATTAATTCATTCATAGGCTAAAGGTCCATATGTTTATTACAGCTTTAAAATGAAATTTTTTTTCGTAGCCTTAGAAAAAGCCTTTTATATGTGAAAGGGCTTTGCTTGATGCAGTCTTGATGGAATCTATCTCACGCTTACTTGTCACTAATTCTTACACACTGGACCTTTTTAAGGTCAGGCTAAGTTTTAAGGTTGGGGAATTAGCAGTTGTAAGTCAATGTGAAGTCATGGAGACATGACCAAACACACGCACACAGTGAGAGACGCACGCACACATACTAGATAGAAATCCCCAGTGGATTCTTCGCAAGAATGCAACTTTTCCTCAAGAGGGGAGCAACTGTCCTCATACTGTACTTGACCTTTTATACACAGCTGGGCAGTTTTTTAAACATATTAATCTTTCATTTTCAAGTGTTTGATGGTTTTATGAGGAGCGGTTTCCTGCCTTTTTTGGTTTGTTTGTGCGCTTATTTAGACTGTAACCTCTCACTTTTTACGGTTGGCCTGCGACAGATCAAAGTCTGACTTTGAATAACTCTGAAATATTGCAGAAGTAAAGTTCACTTTTGCCCCTCAACACGGGCCACAATATTGTCTAAATCCAATTTGTAGTCGGGGAGCGTGTACAAACAACCTCACTCTGGGGCAACAATAAGAGAAGGAGCTTTAAAGCAAATCCAGCTTCTACCAACAGATAGACAAACACTACAGCAGGTACAGAATATATAATAAAGCAGCTATTCCCATGTTCAATTTGCAGTATTTCATAAAGACATCTACAAAAGGGGAAGAGCATTCCATTATCTAATGGACTCAAGGAGAGAAAATGTAGAAATCCTCCTTAAGCTGACCTTTACGTGAAGCTCTTGAGCAGAGCTGGGAGTTCATTTATGCGCCAGACAGAAATGGGATTAAAAGACGAGGCTGTCAGAACCCTCAACATTCATTTATTCATGCATAGCGTCCGTCGATAACGTCGTCCTCATTTTCTCAGCAGCTTTTAAAGCCCAGTTGGTTTTGAGGATTATGTCACTTGTGTGAAACCACCGCAGGTTTTCAATATGCCTGCGGCTTTATTTCACACCAGTCATGCATCCAGAGGAATTAGGTGTTGTGATTATTTTTAAGGCTAATTCTATTTTTGTTTATCTACTTAATTACTGTGATCTGGGACAGGGAGTTGCAAAGTAAATCATTTCTTTTCTTTCTTTCTTTTTTACTGCTGGGTGATATGGTCAGAAGTTGTATGAACATTTATAGTTATAAATATCAGATGATTTCACACTGATTTTGATTTAGGGTGAAACATTGGAAGTGATTGCATGGGTTATCCACGTTTGTTTGTGCAATGCATAAACATTATATAGAACATACTATATGCTATATTGTGACATAATTATACATTTGCCAAAATTATTAATTTCTCTCAATATAAGTGTGATATCAGGTTCAGACTTCAGTTTTGTTTACACTTAGATTATGAATTCTGCCTTTTAAAAGGTCAAAGGGCTGGGGTAACCCCTGAGCAAGGTACCCCCATTGCACCCCGTCTTCTTTCTAGAATAAGGAAGGCTGTAACCTTCCTTATTCTAGCAAGGTTTCTACTGGAGGATGGGTTAAATGCAGAGAAAGAATTTCCCTAAGGGATTAATTAAGTATAAGAAAAAGAAATCGGCCTTATAAGATGTCAGGAGACAATTATCACCTATATAAATATGGTAGATAGTGACGGCACACTGTGTGACGTTTTGGTTGCCGGTCTGCTTCCTTCAGAAAAACCCGACCCTTTATACAAATATTCAAATGAGGCTGCATGTTTACCGTGATCATTTAAAAAAATTCCCCATCATACTCATGACCTGTTAACTCTTAATGTTCTAAAGATTTTGAGCTCATGATGTCTTGTGCCTGACTTCTTAAATCCAAATTCCATTTCAATCTAGCGATAGACGCAGGGAGTAATGAGCCATGCAGTAGCGGCAAAAACATCCAGCGGAAGGAAATCCATGGATTTTAATGCCCCCTTCTCCTCCACGACTCATTGGTAACTTGATGCATAGATGATTGATAACTTGTCATACATTGACATTGTCATTGACATACAGTAAATACTGCACTAACTGTTTATCTTCATCCTCTTCTGCTTCAGTATCTGCCACAGGAGTATAAAACACCACGACGTCTGTTTACATTTACATTTCCACGTGGATGGAAGTTTTAAAAAGCGCTTCAAAAAGCAGATTCCTCAAAAGGAGCGTCTGGTGTCCTTGTGATTTTTTTGACATCATTATTAATCCAAACAAAACAGGCATACTCTGTGAAATATGATGTTATCCTCTCGGGAGAAGTAATAAAACTATTTATATTCAGACTTCAAAGCTCAAAATACTGGCTGATGATCGTCACAAGCCTTTGCATGAGCTCCTTTACCCACATTAAGGCTGACGCTCTTTTTTTTTCCCAAACCAACTCTGACATTGTTGGCTCAGGCCATTGATAGATGACTGTCGGGGTCTACTGGGCACTGGCTCGGGGGCCAAATGACTATGGGATCCTGCTATTTAAAGTAACTGATGGCATACAGTATGTGCCATTTTGGGAGGTCGGACGGTCAGCTCTTAAAATGACAAGGAAGTTATTTAAAGCGAACACAAAGGGAGACGGCACAACTAAAAAACTACCACAACTTGTGTTTGTGTTTGGAGTGGAGTGGGGAGTAGCTTTTGAATGTTTGTAATCAGAATATCTATTGTCACCTTATCTTATACAGTATTAAATAGATTTACAAAAACAACAGCTGAGACTTCTGGGATGCACAGAGATGTTGTTAATGGATGTTAATAACTGACTCTAGTATATCTGAATTTATAAACCTTTGGTACCAGGTTAAAGACGAGTCTTGACACGGAGAGAAAGTGTTTTATTGTTTATTTATTTAGTGTCTTAACCATTTTTGCGTCACTCTCAACCTGCTGCACTTTTCTACCCTCACTCAGTGTGTTTACATGCATGTTAAAAGTCCGATTTTAGTCGGACTAAGACAATAATCTGGTTTTCTTAATGTCATGTAAACACGTTAGTCCGACTAAAATCAAGCTAGTTGTAGTCGGACTAACATACCTGAATAATGCGATTCATAGTCCGATTATTCCTGCATGTATGCTTCGTCGGACTTGACGATTTCCTCCCTGGTCTTTGAACCGGAAGTAAAAGGAGACGACTTGTCATTACGGTAGAACCTCAGGACCTCGGCCTAATGACCGTCCAATCACAGATAAGATTAACCAGAGTGTTACAGACGTCAGCTTATTCCTAACTGCCAGATATCGAAAGACAAAGTTATCTTGGAAAAAGGCGCAGAACGGGGCAGAAGCACTCACTCATTGAACATTCTTTGACAATTCTACACCGATTAAAATCAATATAAATCCAGGCAGCCTCATTATCTTGATGGTCATAAGAGGGTGCAACTGTGCATATAAATGTACTTAAAGTCTTTTTCTACTCTCTTTCTCTCACCCTGCACCTAATGAGCCACTGCAAGCTGATCCAAACACTTTGTTAACTATACATTTCTCCAGCTACAAAAAATAAATCTTAAACCAAACTTAAAGAATAACAATACCATTTTTGTTTGGTGTGAGGGGATAAGTGGCTTAAAGGTTACAACAATACTACTACACGTGTTGAATGTTGTCGTTGATTCAAAGCTCACAAAGAGCAAGGACAATTTAAATTTGCCATATGCAAATTTAAGAGGCAAAGCCACGTTATGTAAATCTGTTGCCATTTGCGATCGGCTGAGGGTGTCTTCCTCACCCTTTCTGTGTGTGTGTGTGTGTGTCCTACTTACTCCACTGTGTCCTCCCAATTACACCAGCGTCTCTGATCTAGCTCCTGCATGTCCAGCCTGAACTTGGCCAGACAGAACTCCTCGATGGCGTAGTCATAGTGGGGTCCACATCCCAGTGTCAGCACACACTGAGACACTGCTGAGAGAAAGACAACGAGAGACGTTAGGTGCAAAGTCAGAGTCGAGCCTTAAGTGAGTTCTAACAAGTGAAAAATGTTGACCTTATGTGTGTCATACACACTCAGTGAGCATGTCATAGACATTATAGGCTACTTAGGAATGAAGATAAGATGAGATAACACGTGTAATCTACCGTCCGTACTTTATACAAGCCATAAGACACACAGAGAACTGAGAACTGTACATGTGCACGCCATTAGACGGTTGACTGAAGGAGGAATAGAAACAGACACGAGACAATCAGCTCCATTTCAAGATGTGGGAGGGAAAAAGAAAAAAAACATAAGATGGAAGATTCAGAATTTACACCAGTAACTTCTACTCCTGCGGAAAAATCTTCCTCCTGCTGTGAGCGGAGCAGATGAAAAGGTTTATCCGCACGCGGCTGAAAGACTTGAATCAAAGATTAGGATCAAGTGCATGTATGTGTTTGTGATAAGAGATTTAGAGACACGGATACAATCGCAGAAAGCAAACCCGATGAAATGTGGAGTATAAAGCTTGCATGTTTTTCCTTTAGATCCGGTTTTCTTCTCGTTTTGGGAAATAAATACTTTTGTGAACAGCTGATGATTCCGGTCCAGACAGCCACTATAACATAAACAAAAGCATACTCTACATGATTTGTTTCATTCAGCAGCATTTTGTCTTCAGGAACAGTTTGACTTTATTTTAAGACCCAGCAGGGACGAAACATTGCGTCTCTTCCTCAGAACTGGTGTTGTGTTAAGAAGCACCTCTGTGTGCAAAAAACAGGTGGGGCTGGGTCACACTATTTCCATCATTAACAGATTTCCTTTGTGTCCTCACTGTGTCACGGTTGCCAAAAAGAACAGAGCAAGATTCACGGATAAGCATTATTAATACTGATGGAGTTATTATTCATTTACAACCACTTCCCATCATAGAGACAAGAAAGGTTGTCTGTTTCAGCTGTGATGAAGATAAGTGATACAATAATACACATATCAGTTTAGTAGTTTGTTGTTTTTTTAGCGTTATAGACTCTCAATGTGAACTCTGGTTATATAAGACTGCCACCAAGGAACGTCTTCATCTTACAGTAAATCACACTCTGCGTTTTGAATGTCTTGACCACATGCCAGGGAGCTACAGAGGCTCTTTAACAATTAACTAACCATGTAAGACACAACAATTATTGTAGTGTTTAAATGCAGCCGTTTCAAACATTCGCTGAGGTCAATGGTATTTCCAGCAGTGCATTTCTGATGATAATAGCATGTTAAATGTTACAAAGAAAAATGTGGGTATAAAAATGCAAAAATATAACCCAAATCCTCGGCTACAGGTCCCTCAGGCTGCATATTCACATAATACATCCATCCCATGTGAGAGGGCTAAATGAACTAATGCACTAGTGCCATGCACTAATGATGGCTTGATTGCATGCATGTTGATTTGTCCTGAAGGAATTACATAATGATGACAACACTCGTCGTATGTACGTCAATGTATCAATACTGCACCGGGAATAAAAAAAAGACCAAGTCTATATCTGATGATCATAGATTTAAAAACAGAACTTTGTTGTTTTTATTTTATTTTGCCAATTTCTATTTTTGAACAATTCAATGTAAATGATCTTAGTCATTGAGTCACTGAGATCTACGTACGTTTCTATGCACAGTTCAGTCGAGCGGTTGTCGCTCAACTCTGATGTTCACTCGGAACATTGTTCTTGTCCCGGTATACGCAAACAATACAAACAGTCGTAAAATGTGTCCACCCGCGCTACACTAGACGCTGACACGGCCCCCTTTCAGTTTGTTAGTATTGTTGAGTGTCATTCTGAATCTTCCTACCATCCATTCATCCATGTTCTACCACTTTATCCTCCGCATGTGTGGTCAGGCGGGCTGTGCCAATCTCAGCTGATGACAGAGCGATAGGCGGGGTACACCATAGACACCACTTGCCAGTCCAGTGCAGGGCCACATATAGAGACAAACAACCATCCACTCCTAGGGTCAAGTTAAAGACACACACACACACACAGGGGGAGAACATACAAAGTCCATGCTGACAGGCCCTTGTGTCTGACCAGGTCTCGAACCCAGTTCTTCTTGCTGCAAAGACAAGAAGACCACTACACCAACCGTGTGGCCCCTTCTTACCGTCCATTAACTTAAATAACTCTTTAAGCTGACAGAGCATGATTTCTGCCTCTGTCAGTTCACTCCACAGAAGGTGTACATGCAGTAGTACCTCGCCTCCTCAAAGTGTTCCGGCAAAGTGTTATTTGGACTTTGAGGAATTTGATTTAGTGTCTATTTCTTTTGCACTAACATGTTTAAAATGTATTTTAAAAGTCTCAATATTTCCTTCCGTCTTTTAACTGAATTTCAGTGAAACATCCCAAACGGAAAATATTAAAAATGATTCACTTTGTCCTCATCAATGTTGTATTCCACACTCCCTCTGCACACTGTGAGGCAGTGATTCTGGAAGAAAAAAAGCTTTGGACCGACTGAACATTTTCCCATTACCTCCTGTAGGCTGTATATCGATTTGTAGATGAAGCTGAGGATTATGTAGTGAAGTCACTTTTTTTTTAATCTGAGTGATGCTGCACATGCATGTCAGGGTATAGTGACATGCACTCTGGGGCTGTCTGATTTGTGTCTGCTCCAATTTACTTTAAAAGGCAACTTATTCAATTACAGAATTATTGCAATTTAAACAAAGTACCTTGTTACATAAAATCCTCTTTTTTGATTCCTTGCATTTGTTGTTTCAGAGTCGAGATTGCTTTTTAAATATAATTGCAATCATTACATCTGACCTAATGCTGAAATCTGTGCTTAGCTTGCATCTGAGTAAAGGTTCTTTCTTGTGTCGTGTAAAAGCACAAAGGGACACACATCTCACATGAATTGTTTTTAATTAAAGGCAAATCTGACAAGATAAAATATGTAAACACATTATGTATCAGTCAAACTGGGTCAAAGGTCACAAATGCTTTAACTTTCTCACCTTCATTAGCACCAATTCACCTGTCGTCATAAAGTAACGCATGTGATTTAAAATGTAGTGAAGTACAATACTTCCAAAAGTAAGATTACAGTAAAATTTATGACTGATTTCAGTCATCCGTTACTTAAAAAAAAGAAATCTTAGCTCTAAAATGACCTGACTTTTTGGTCTAAAGTTTGTCCGTGTTATGCATTACAGTGAAGCCCACTGTGATGCTGTACGTCACACTGGGCTCATGAACTTGACCTGACCTGTCACCGAGGTTTCTGCTGTGAACGCTCACAGTCAATTCAATAAGTGTCGGATTCAATAAGATGTAAATACACGAATGCATACTTGTGCAGGTATAATGCATGCTTATTCCTGGAAGAAGATAGTGGGCGACCTTCAACCTTGCACATGCTGCCCTCGTCTCCTCTGTGGGGGCCTCTCCCACAATGCACTGCACAGATAGCTTCAGGGGGCTGTTTTCATGCTGTGTTTATGTGTGTGGGATTCTGTTTGAAAGAGTTGCTGTTTTTCTTTCTAATCATCGTCATAAGACACCAAACCCTGATCGAAAACAGGATGAGAAAGAAATGATCTATTTGTTTGTTTGTGCCAACAACACAAATGTTGTGTTTTTAATGTCTGTGTGCGTAGAAATATGTGTGTTACAACCGTTTCACACAACTCCCTCTCTATTTACACTACATTGCCCTCTTAACAGACCATTTAGTATGTGGCGGAGGCATCAAATGAAATGCTTCTCATTCACTTTACATTACTTTGCTTGTATTGCATGAGGCAGAAGATCAGAATTATTGTACAACTTTCCAAAGCCGCAGCAGTGTTTAGCGTCGTTCACAGCCAATCTCATCACATTTAGGTTTAGCTTCATAACAACAAAGGTCAAACAGAGGGTGATGTGGTGACCAGAGTGAACTCTATAGCTCTTCAGCTGTGTCAGCGAGGAATGGTTCAGCTCAGCATCCCCACAACCCTCGAGGGATAAATGGTATATGGTGGTAGATGGATGGATGGCATGGACATGAATTGTAGGAGCCAGGAATCAATTAGTAGGTGATTGTTTTCTATTGGTAAGAAGGTGACGGGATATTGATTGTTGTTCTTTGGTGGTGTTTGTTTTGGTTAGGATGTTATTTATGTGGTCATACTGAGTACGGGGATATCAAGTTAATATGTTCACCAGTTCACTTCCTGTTGTCAGACAGAGGGAGAGAGAGACGGCATGAGCTGAAATTTTCAAATTTTTTGAGTTTTTCCATGTTCCCTTGAACAGACGAAGCTCTCCATGATTGAGTGTTAACCACTTGTTAGACTAGTGACACTGAATCCCGCACAGTCGTCCTTTTAAAAGCTTACTGTTTACACATGGGCCATAAGTACAATATAAAAGCAGATAGGTTAAGATGAGACACAAATGAAAGTTTTAGAAACTACATGCAAATTTAAAGTGATTATTGAGAGCGGAATGCAGCAGGCGTGCAGCGGATAACGAGATTCAAGTCAGATAAAAATCAAGGCCTGAATATGGATGAAGCGGGGGCAACGAATGAGACTTCACAGCATCTTTTGACTCCTTTCTGAACACATGGCTCTCAGTGACGATTCATGATCGGTCATAGTTGCGCGACATTAATTCATCACTTCTTTTCTTTTCTAAATTCGTAGAAGTTTTTCCCTCTTATGAAATTAAATGAAATTGTCTTTCAACAGAAGCACTTGAATGAGAAAAACGTGGGGCTCAGCAAAAAAAAAGGAAAGAAAAAAATGACCACCGTCAGAGAAACAATGTGAATAATGCAGCGATGATTAATGTAAAACGTGTTTTTCTTTCCTCTGTAATTCCAAGCAAATTATTATCTGGGAATGATCAGATTAGGACGAGACACGTGGTCAACTTTTAGCTGGAAAATTACAATTCAAAAAAGAAACCGACAACAGTGAGTAAAAGTAGATTTGTGTTCAGTCTTCAGTGCTCTTCTCTTTAGTCTGAACACGGGCTAGAATCTCACAGTAATGCAGAAACTCAGCAGGGGGTCGACTGCTAAATGCTGTCCTCAGAGAAAAATGCAAATCACAGAGTTCTGTTTGATGACGCCACGATGAAGCAGATTGTGAGGATTTTTGCTACAGCGGAGGAAACTTTAGTCTCTTTTTTGCGCCGTCTAGAATAATTCATAATTGTCAATCCTGTCACTTTCACTTCAAAGCCCACTCCTCTTCTCACAAAGATTTTAGGCAGGACTAATGAGAAAGACCACACTTTATATATAAGATATAGCAGCTCTGTTTTAAAACAAAATATTATACTTCTCTCTATGTCTAACTGCAGCAAAGATGATGACATCTGAAAGATGAAATATGTTCCAGTCCCATCTGTTCTCCAGCCGCACGCACATTATGGAAAACAAAATAATAACACTCCATTTTCTTCCCAGTGTGGTGGTCCCTAATTTCTCTCAGAGGGTTCTATGTCTGGATGTAAATTCTAGTAAATTACAGATATTTTTTGGAATTGATGTGATAAATTGAGCTCCTTTATACACGAGTTTGCATTTCATGTTTTTACAGACCGACTTTCAAGTTCAGCACTTAGATTAATCAATTAATTGAATTCAAAATGTCACACTGACTCAAGAGTTTGAAAACCTTACCGTAGTCCCGGTTTTCATCGACGTTTAACAGATAGACATTAAAATCAGACCTGACACGTTAATTAACCCATACACTAAACACATGCAGTAAATGTCGGGGGTAAATGCACTTTCAAACGAATAAAGTGCCTCACAAATAATGAATTCTCTGCTGTGCATTGTGCTTCTCTGGCATCAGATCCAAAGAGTCAGAGTCAGACTGTTGACACTCACGCTCTGCAAAGTGACAGCCAGCCAACAGAGGCAGGCAGCTGTTTTCTGTCAGAGGTTAAGACTAATTTGGCAATCAGATCTGATATTTGCAAAATGAGACCTGCATCCTGCTCTCTGCCACTGTTCTGTCTCCCTCCCTCTCTCTGACACTGACATCATTCTCATGGAGAAGGAAGTCTTCGCGTTTGGTGTTTGATCTGAAGTATTTTTGACCGCCGCAAACTGAACACCCAGCCTAACATCAAAACACCCACTTCTTTGACTTTAAAACACTTTTTCCTTTTCTTTTTTAGCCATAAATTAATCTTAATACCTGGAGTGGATAGTTGAAGAAGAGAGCTGTGGCTCTTCTCGTCTCTCTTGCCGCACAGTTTAAATCCTCTAAAGCTACACAGGTTTTGAATGAATATTTTAGAAAGCTCCACAAACTTTCCCACACCTTGGACACCTCTACCGTCATTGCAAATAAAATATCGATTTAATCATTTGAAAATATTGCATTTTATTGTGTGAAAATACGCTCCCTGATCTGCTCTTCACACCGTGGTTTTTTTTTGGTTTGCGATTCTGAACATGGGGCGTGCCTTAGGAAGCTGCCTGCTGATTGGCTACTGAGTTTTGCAGCGACAGCTCAGTGGACCGGAAATACGTATGTGAGATGAAATCATAAACATTAGACACTTACATTTATTTTGTCAGATGTCCACTGGGGGAAACTTGGGGAACGAGTTCCAAACAGACAGCCACTCCAAGCCCCTGACTGCATTCACTGAGCTGTCGCTGCAAAACTCAGTGTGTATTTTCAAACAATAAAATACAATATTTGAATAATTAAATCGATATTTTATTTGCATCTCAAAAAGTGTTGACACAAATCTAATTCCATCATTTACAGCTTGTACGCTACACAGAGAAAATAAGGGAATGTTGTCATTTCATGATACAGTACTGTGTGTTTATGGTTAATGCACCTGCTGTAACTGCAGCTTTCTCTTTGCACATGCGACAGGAATCACTCAAACTTGGATTTGAACTCCGTTTTTGAGCAGACTTTGAATTTCAGCTTCACGGGGCAGTGAAGCGGTGTGATCAATCAATGCTGCCGAGCTGCCGCCATCATATGGTTGGATGCATTTTTTAATACATAAGAAATGTTTGGTCCGCCGATGTCAGGATTTCACTCAGCTGTTGACAACAATGTACTGTCTTTGTCTCGCTCAGTCATCTTTGCATTCAGATGCATCAGCACCTTTTCATTTATTATTTCAGCACAGAAAATGGCACAAATCTCCGTGATGATCACAGACTGCCACCTCCTGATAGCTGACCCCTGATCTGAAGAGTTATTGCACCCTCACCTTTGTGGAATGAATGTTAACGATAATCGATAGCTGCAGCTTTCAAGAAATGCAATGCATGAAAAGCTGATGTCAGGAGAACTTGTTGGACTCTAATCCTGTGACAACAAGCAACACTGAAATGGCAGACTCCTTTTTTTTGGATTTACGAGCATCAGTGATGTGGAAATTAATAATGCCAACTCCAAAGTGCTGCCGCTTCACTCACTAAATGAGGTAAATGATTATACCCACCAATTTTACCTACAGTGCTACGTGAGACAAAAGATATTAAATATGTCAGAAATTGCTGTTTATCACATGTGAATAAATTGAGTCGGACTAAAATGAGTCATCCTCAGCGAGTGCCGTATGTGTGTGATGAATCAGAGGAGAGGAATGACAGTTGCTCACAGTTACTCACAAACGTAAATTAATGATTTCCTCCTCCACCTCTGCTGCGCGTGTTTGTGCAGATCGCACAGATCACAGTGAACAACATCCCTTAAAGCAGCGCTCTCAAACTCAAATGACCGGGGGGCCAGTGAGTATCGAGTGTGGCAGGTTTTAGGGGGGAAAGTAACTGTTGAATTTCAAAATTAAAGCGTCTATGTTGATGGACATGGTACGGAAGAGTATTCGGGCCACATAAAAAAATAAAACAGCATGAATTCTGAGATTAAAGTTAGAATTCTGAGATTAACGTCAGAATTCTGAGATTAAAGACAAAGTCGAAATGTGAGATTGAAGTCAGAATTCTGAGATTAAAGAAAAAAGTCAATTGAAATTAAAGTCAGAATTCTGAGATTAAAGTTGGAATTCTGATATGAAAGTCAGATTAAAGTCAGAATTCATGCTGTTTTCTTATTTTTTTGTTTGACATATGGCCCTGATACTCTTCTGTAACATAGATACATACTTCACAATCAAAACATTTTTATGATGCAAAATAAATATATTACTAAAAAAAACATATAATAAGTGATTATAACTTGATATTTGAGACCTCTGCCTAAAAGTCTTCCTTTAATCTCAGAAAGAGACACGGCGTGCTAAAAGTAAAAGGATTTGCGTTAAAATAACGTGTAAACCTGTAAAAGTTGAAACGGTGACCTGTGATGACCTTGAAGCTTAACCTTCCCTCGTGGAAACATGTTATTACTAAAGCCTCAGTACAATGTGTGACTTGAAAGGCTACAACGTAAAGCCATTGAGCGAGAATAAAGCCTGTCGCTATCCAAGTGGGCTCAACATAAAAGGCGATACAAAGAGATTCACTCACAGCAAGGCCACGAGAAGTGAGTGCATTTTATAACACACAGAAATCAGTAATAAACATGCCATAAAGTTCATTTAAGGAAAAAAAATGATAAGCTCAGAACTGAAATTAAAAATGTAAGCTATTTTTAAAGCAATGCAGGTATGTGATGCATCGACATTCTCATGTCCTGTGACCCTGTTATTTTACATTATGGAAATCTGTGATTTAAAAGCCAGGAAATCATCATCAATTCCTCGTTAACTGTACATCAAAGGTGCCATGAGCACTTTAAATGGACAACAACATATCATCATGTTGATATGCATGTCAATAGACTATTTAAATAATGCAGCTCAAAACATGAGCTCACACACACACACACACACACACACACATCGTGGTTTGCAGGAATGATCCTGGAGACTGGGGTGGAAACAGATCAATTTAAACATTAATAATAAATTGTGTGTGTGTGTGGGGGGGGGGAATTGCAAAGACTTCATCAATTTAATGTTATATGACTAAAGTGTAACGGCCTCAGTTTTTCAGTTTTACAATTATGCTTCATTTTTTTGTTGCCGTTTTCACTTCTGCTTTGAAGTTAACAATTGCCAGTGACTGCTGCACACAGTAGTCCCTCAGTCGTCTGTAACTCTCCGCACTGAGACCATTACAGCTCTGCAAATAGCTAGCTTTGTTACAAGGAAGGTAAGAATTAACCTGCATGGCTGAGTCGAGATAAATAGTAAACAAATGGCTTTGAACGTGATATAATTAATTATTTAAAAAATATATATTAAACTGATGCCCTAACTAGCCAATCTACAGAAGTGAATCGCCATGTTTTCATAAAATGATGACCAGAAGTAAATTTTTTCATGGAGCGCCCAGTAGAGCACATGATGGACCGTCTCTGGTGTACATAGAGTGGCGGCACAGCTTGCTGCACTCGAAGAAGAAACACGGTACATTAAGCTCGGCAGAAAACTCATTACAAGGCATTAAGACGCGTATAATGACTTCCATGCACATGTCACTTTAACAGACAGAGGGAGAGAGAGCAGGATAGTGAGAAAAGAGTGTCTTACACATCAGTCGAAGGCACGTGTATTGTTTTTCCAATTGATAAACCATCTACAGCTTCTTACATGAAACAGCAGGATGTGTGAATAACCAGCATCCACACTGGAGCACTGGAGGCAGCTGTGGCAGATCCAGGACAAACTTATATGTTGTATAACCAACGGCCTGTGTAAGTTCAGAAGTCACACATTTAGTCACATAGAGTACATCAACTTCCCTGCAGCTGTTGTGACAGTATAGGTGGCGCTGACTTATTTATCGGTTCAGCAGTTTGTCCGTAGCTCGGGGTAAAGGTTGTTTTTCAGCCGGTTGGACTTCTTGAGGAGAAGGTGGTGGTGAACAGAGTGTTGCCGTGTCCAGCGAGTGGGTCTCCCTCAATGTCGTGGAGAGATTTTTGAGTCGATGTCTCTCCAATTCCAGAAAATGGACCTATTTGACGACCTTCTGCAGGTGTTTCTTATCTGTCATGGTACATCTGAAGCAGCAGCTTCAGGCTCCAACACAGGAACTGGCACCCACTCCATGTTTACCCAACTGATGTACACTTTTTCTCATTCAAATATACTATAGGTTGAAAAAGGGCTGAAATCAAACTTTGGAAAATAAAGATAGCATACAAACATACAAATTTAAAACACATTCCTAACCTTGAAGGGGATATATGCAAGCAGAGTTTCAAATGGCTGCTGCAATCCAAATGAACCCTTTAACCCTTTTTTGCTTATTTTAACCATAAAAGGGCCAGTAATTATCCTCTGAGTAAGTGCTTTTCCCATTTTCCCAGAATAACTTTAAAAATCTGGTAGTTATTTACAATTTACTGTATGTTAAAATAGTGTATTAACAATTTAAAATGATGAAAATCAAAACATTTTGTTGAAATGTGGACGTTTTCCCCTTTCTGGCACCAAAGGCACTGTTAGGCCGGCTTCCTGCAACAGCGTGAATGTAATAACCGTCGCGTAATTACAGTAATGCAAAGTGTCGTCTGCGATACACGCGGTATTAAAGGTTTCAGAAAGTGTCTTTATTTGATGTCAATCATTTTAATTGTTGTTTGCAAGAAAGACATAATGGAAATACAAAAAAAGAAGTATAGGTCTTTGCCAGTTTTGCACATTGTACGCTGTATATTTTTAAAAACAACGCTGCATATGTTGAAAGTCCATTCATTCTCTTGGTTTAATAAGCACACTGAACAACAGGGTTTCAAAACATGTTCCCCACTACTCCTTATTGATAGAATAATCTCATCTCTCGCTTCCTTTGTGCACGGCAAACAAACTTGGCTAGTCCACCCCCACCCATGCTTGCCACCCCTGCACACAAACACTGTGCATTGTGACAATCGCTGAATAGGTGTTGTATACCCGCGACATCTATCTCTGACAAGTTGAGCCTCATCTATCACCAGCTAATCATTAAAGCAGGCAGAGCTTTCAGTGAAGCCCAAGGTCTGCCCTGACTGCCCCTCTGGTAATAATAGCATACAATTAATGTAGATAAAAAGCCACACAACAACAGGGCGAGCTGCAACCTCACTGTGGCGCACGTTATCTGCAAAGACCAGAGGGAGCGAGATAAGGAGCGTTAACATATGCTAACGCGATGTAACTCTTTTCCGCCGATGTTCAAGGAAGACATTCCCGTCAATTGCCTCGGTTAAATTTGATTATATTACACAACCTGCATTTACATCCAATCATTTAGCCTCAAGAAATAAATTATATAATTAAATAGTTCTGTTAAGTCCGAGGAAACAATCGGTCTCAGGCAGGAAAAAAAGCGTATTATTTATTACTCGACCACTGATTTATAGCACTTAACTCTAAAAGCAGTGGTTGGATCAGATGTTTCCCTATAAGCACACACACACAGGCAAATTAAATAATGAACAAAGTTGTCTATACGTAAAGGAAATAACTGTATATAAGAAATTACGTATAATATGCGGTCAAAAATGACCATGATACATCATCCCAGATTAAGGAATGCATTGATGTTTCTTCCACACCGACCAGAAATCTTGTGTAGACAAAGAATTCACTACTTTGGGAAAATGACGCTGTCAAAGTCCCACCTCTGTCCTCATCTTTGTCGTCATCATACTCTTGTCTTTGGAGATTGTTTGGCACTGTTGCCAACTGCTGTCAATGACAAGTGAATAAAAATCAGCCTGGAAAAGACACTAGCTATCACTAGAACACGTCGTGTCCTGAGCGACAACCAACAACGCTCACACGGGGGAGAGCAAGAAGCGCTAACCACTACACCAACCGTGTAGTCCGCAGTGAAACCGAGGAAGCGTAAATGGAGCTCAACTGATTATTTTCACCTGCCGTCCGACTGTGAACTGGTCACTGATGGAAGAGGCAAACCAAAGCTGGTAAAGGTCCTTGTGACGATAGTGATGCTGAGGATGTCTAAACTCAGACAATGCAAATACTGTAAATTAGGACACACTGGGGACAAGCACTGGACGATCAGTGAGCAAGGCAGCGTGTGAAAGGCACACAGGGACTGATTTAGAAACTCCGGACAAGGACTCCGAGGGAAGGAGGGAACAGTCATGAGTGTATATTGATGTTTGGAACCTCGAGAGGAATGGCGTCGCTGAATTTGACGAAGCAACGTGTCTTGTTTGCGTCTGCTCGGACACAATTGAAAAGATTTGAACATCAAATGTATCCGTGTGAGTTACAGATTCGATGTGTGTGGGTATAGTTCAGCAAACGCCTGCATCATATACAGTATAAAGGATGTGTGAGAGTGCGCACTATGTCCACTTTGCTCCCTGAGAGAACAGACAGACGAAGGGAGAGAATTTGTAACAGCCAGCAGAGGAGAGTAGACATGAGGCAGCTGAGTCAATTAGTGTACACACACACACACACACACACACACACAATCTCAGGGAATGCATAGTACACTTGCGTCCATGAATGCTGTGAGTGAGTATCAAGGGAGGTTTGATTAGAGGTGAGTACAGAGGCTGGTGAAGCCACTGAGGCGAGGCAAATGGCTATAGCCCTGTCAGGGTAATTTAGACAGAAGGAGAGAGAGAGACGGACTTGAATTACATGCTATACTTCCTCCCTATAATGTCAAGGTGATGCCACAGACTATAATGACCCTATTTTTGGTGGCATTGGTCTGCTCAGAATCTGGATTCAAGTCCATTTTTTCCTCACACTTTTTCATGAAGTGGGTTATGTTGTTAGGGTTACAGCCAGGGGGAGATTTAGGTCACAGGTAGAGTCGGAGTTAACCAGCCACGGAAAGCTGCTGTCTGACTTTCATTCACTCTGCTGGGAGGACGGGGTGTCCATTTGAGCTTTGACAGTCATTAGAAGCACATTATGTTCCTATGAAAGTGAGTAGATGGACTGTAACGGAGCAAGCAGCTCTCCTATGAAACACTCTGCAGTGTGTGTGTGCGTGTGTGTGTTGCTCTCAGCCCCATAATAATGTGAAGATTTAGATTTGCATCACATTTTCTCATTTGAACGATGCTTGTGTCCAAAGTGGCTCTAAGAGCCCAAATCATCACGTTTCCAATGGGCCCCATGCAAACAAATTTACACTCTGATTCGTATTCAAACATTTTTCGGTGTAAGAGACACAAACTGAGAATGTGCTAGCCGGTATTCTGCTTTTTAACCTTAATGCAGCAGATGATAAGTTGGAGTGGCTGAATCTGCTTATTATCAGGGAGGAGAGATGAGAACAAGAGGATTCAGCTGAACCACGCTTACGTCAGAAAGTTGCCCAAATGTGACCAGCATTAATTTTAATGTAGCACTGTAATCTCACTCCCTGCATAAGCTAAAAGGTGACTTTAGATTTGTTGCTGTGATAATAGAATTTTTACCCACAATCTCTTCATCTGTCAAAATCCACATTTCCTCTTCACAATATACCTGTCAAACAGTTCAACTTGGCTGGGTCACGTATCCCAATTTATGGGCTGCATCCTTCAGAGGACACAGTCGACCTGACATGTGAAGGCAGGTACCACTCTGGCTCCTTGGGGGATTTCCCTACCCCATTACCACTGTCGCCTAGCAACAGAGCCACAGCAGGACAAGGTACAGATCACAAACCGCAAGTGACAGAACCCGTAAATAGTTGAACAAAATTTAGTTTTATGTTTAGTTAGTTTCAGTTAGATGGAGCTTTGCGTTAGTTCATGCAGGACACGATAGTCATACACCCAGCTGACAACCAGCTGATCGTAATCTATTAGTCGCAGCCACTGTCACAACAAGGCAGTTAATTTAAATAACAATACCTCACTCAATTTCTTGCCTCACCAATGCTGCCTCATGCACCTCCTCAGCCTTGACCTTTCTAGATCAGAGTGGCTAGTGGCTAATCCAGGGAACATCCTAGGGACAGAACCATCAATACCAAGTCTAATGCTGTGTTTCCACCGAGTGTAACGGTTCAGTTTGGCACAGTACGGTACATATTTTTTCATATTTCCATTAGGAATTGTACCAAAATAACCGGGCCCCAACCGATCCATTCTTTGGTATCATTCCCTTGGGGTACCAGAGTAAAATGGTACACTACAGTACAGTCACTCCCTTGTGATCGGTGTAAATGTCCTATGGAACTCGAGGCAAACGCCCACAGTCTATTCTCATACAAAGCTTGACGTCTTTGCTGGATGTCCTCCATTGATGTCCATTGCATTGTTGTATTGTCCGTGATGTCATTATTCGTTGTTGTCGCACCGGTACAATGACTTTACCATTCCAAACAATACCGCACCATGTTGAACACACAGCATAACTGTATTCCCATTTGTTGAAATAGTTTAATGGTGATGAGAGTGTCCCTGACTGTGCGATGATCTGTCCAGGGTGTAACCCATCTTTTGTCCTATGTCAGCTGGGATTGACCCCAGCATCCCCCGTGACCCTCATGTGGACAATAAAGCAGTAAATAATGACTGAGTGAGAGAAAGTGTTGATGACAAAAAGGTTTGCCGTTGTTGGCCAACTTTTTTCACCTTTCAAAACGTCCATCTCTTAATATTCACTGAATCTTGGGACAGATTGTGTCAATAACGATCTGTCCTTCATTACTCAGGGATTCAAATGGTACAAAAGAATTGGCAGCTAAATCTAATTAGTGTATACATACACTGAAACTTATCCTCAGCATGGTCAGTCTCGTTCAAGTTTGTTATTGTCTATGACATGACTTTTTTGAGTCGGCACTGGTGGTACATGACAGCATCTGGTTAAGAGGACACCTGGAGGACACACTTGCTGTGTGTCCTCCAGGATCACTCCCACATCAACATTTCTCGTAAAGAAATTGCATTTTAGTAAGAAAAACTACCAGGATGCTCAAGGTCACTGAGCATATCCCTCTCAAAGTCTTCCTTTGGGACAATACAGTATGATGTTGGCTGCTCTCTGAATCAGCAGTAGTTTGGGGATTAGAGAGCTCTACTTTCGCTGATGGAAAACTGCCATGTTCACTCAGTTCATGGGCTGATTAAAAATGTTTCGGGTGGGAGTGAGTCCGAGGGCCTGATGGTTGTCTCGCCCCATGTCACAGCACAGCCTGCAGCTGCTATAACTGAACCACTCATCCACTCCAATGGTGCAGTGGAGGACTTATTAAGTGGCCAAAGTACGAGTGGAATCACAGAGCTGCTGCTGCCGCTGCCCCTGCTGTTGCTGCCGTGTGTATATCACTTCATTATCTTCTGACTAATGTGTTTGAATTAATTCCTCACATCTCAAACTCATTGTTTGAAAATATTTATTTTGATGCCAACAGCCATTTCACACTGCAACAAATCTAATATTAGACATAACTTTCTCCAACAAGGCTGCTTTATTGCCAATTAGTTTTAATTGGGTTTTAAAGAGCAGTTTAAATAGCAAACCCTGCTGTATAAAAAAAAATACAAGTATACATCATGTCAACTCAAGAGAAACAGCTCAGATGAATCCAGTGTTCTTGTATTCTGCCTTAAAACCAAAAAGACGGCATAAATCCTCCTCTGCCCATTGTTGTTTTGTCCAAGTATCTGTTTCAACAGCTGAGACCCCGAGGACATGAAGGAGGTTCTGTAGAGTCAAATTCCTACAAAGGAGCCTCAGGTTGAACTTACTCACAGCAAACAGTCCGTCTCATGAATGATCACATCACAGTGACAGTAAGAGTGGATTTTCAGATCGGTTTGGTTTTAATATGTGAGCAAAGATCCCAGGCTCCAATCTTTTAATTCCACAGTGGAAACACAAAAGCTGCTTGTTGCTCTGTCTTTGTCTCGTTATCCCATCAGAGCAATGATACCGAGCCAGCTCTGCCGCTCTGCCGCTCTGCCAGTGGCACTTCTGCCACAAACAAGCTGATATCTCTGTGTCTCTGTTCGTCTCTCTGTCTGTCTCACTTGACATGACCACAGAACAGTAGGATGAGGGAGACAGAGAAAAGGTGTTGGATGTCTGCGTGGCATGGCTCAGTAGCCACACTTGCAAAATTCTTCTGACTTTTTCTTTAATCTCAGAATTCTGATTTTTTTCTCAGAATAATGACTTGCTCTTTAATCTCAGAATTCTGAGATTAATGTTAGAATTCTGTGATTAAAGAAAAAGTCAGAATTCTTTCTCAGAATTCCGACCATACAAAACCAACGTGATCCTATTTGTCAAAAAGTGAAGTGGGGTAGGAAAGAGAGCAGACGAGTGGTGGGGTATTAAATTATTAGAAAGTATATTTTAATTGAACACCGCAGTGTGAATAGAGCTTGAAAGACGACAGCATGACATGTTATTAATTACCATGATGCTGTTGTGTGGCAGCATCATGGTAATGAATGCATAATGCATAACTGCAGAAATAAAGACATGTCATGTATAACCTCACACTGTGTGCCTCTGTCATGTGATGATGCTTTTCCTATCTGTGGCCCTAAGTCTCTCCCCCAACCAGCACTCTGGAGGTCCTCCAATCAGTCGTTCTCTTTCGTCCTCCTCACAATTATCTGCAAAGGTCAAGACCTAAAATTTTAATCAGACGATCAGGTTTCCGCCTGTAATCTGTTCATACAGGACTGACGCGCTTCAGATTACATGCTCGCAAAATGGTCGTTTAAATTTTTAGGAGTTTCAGTTGACTGACACGAGATAACTGAACAGATTAATATGACTGATCCCACACAGCGACTGCCTTGTAACAGGAAACTCAACTCCGTCTGTGATGTAATGTATTTCAATGTCTGTAGAATGTTCATACACTGCAGTCAAACATGAATAATAGTTTTTAAAGTGCCAAGTACGAGACTAGAAAACACCGTCACCAAAGTGAATCATTCCACCAAATGTGAAGACATTTCCTCACAGTTTTCCCAGCATTTCACATTCGTGTGAGTGTCGAACAACTAAATTGACAAGATAGAAAATTAAAAGTGTTGCCTTTCTTTAATTACTTTGAACAGTATCAAGGCTGCTATGACGCTAATCCTGCTGCTTTAGTCAGGAGGGTGTGTCGTGTTGTTACTGGAGCATAAATGTTTGTTAGATAATTAATCCCTGTCATTCGCCTTTTATCGAGACAGAGTACAGATTTGTATCTGGTTTCATGTCTCCATAGAAAATGAAATGATGAAAAATAAAGTGGACAAATTGATGTTTAATTCTACATGCATTTCCCCCACTACAGTGTGGCTGCATGTTCTCCACATGTGTGCTTTGTTTCCTGTTGTTTCTCTTCGTCCAAACCCATGCAGACTCGAGATACAGTGTCACTGTAAACAGTTGTTTGTCTCTGTATGCCGTCTTGGAAACTCGTCTCTCACCCGATGTCAGCAGGGATTGACTGCAGCTCCCACTGTGACCCAAGATTAAGTAGTATAGATTATGGACATATGTATAAACCAGATGTGAATTTGGTTGCGGTAAAAAAAAAGAAAAGAAAAAGGATTCACTTTAGTGCTGCATAGTTTTTCGCTTCATGTGACATTTATCCACTTATCTTATTTAAATGTGCACTCATGAATGTATTTATGCACCTTCAGTCTGTTTGGGTGAGGGCACTGGACGCACACATACTTAAATGTCCATTTATGGTCAGTTTAAAGTTTTATTTGAACAACTTTCACACGTTTCCTGTGGGGCTCTTTAGTGTTTATGGCTTTGTAGGAAGCTCCGACAGCAATAATAGACACAGACTCCAAGTGGGATTGGACATGTTGAAAAATATATGAACTTATGTTACGATACCGCGTCATTTAGTATTCACTTTCCGTCAGGGCGGAGCTGTCTGTTCTGCAGTATTTCACCTTTACGTAAAGCTGCATTAAGTGAAACACTGCCACAGGAATAGTTCGTATATTACAATTGTATACACTCAGGTTACTGCCTTTAATTACACTAGTGTGTGCTGATACACAACTACAGCCTCTTTTGACACCCTTGACATCAACCAAGCGCTGGGTGTCTTGCCTCAAGGGCACTGCAGTGACACAGGAGAGCATGTGTGACTCACAGTGACGCTCCACATAATTGTGTTCACACATACAGTGGGGTGCAATGTGTGAGGCTGCTTTTGTATTGTGTGTGTGTGTATGTGTGACACTCCAATTGTCTGAGAGTGGCTGCCAAGTATACAACAGCATATGATAATGTGTGTGTATGTGTGTCGCATAGTGTGATGTCCACTACCCAGGTCCTGAAATCCATGTTGTCTCAAAGGCGCCTGGATAATTGCTAATGGCTATGCCACGATCAGCAGAACACACACACACATGCATATTCACACATGCTTCACTAACTAGCAGTGCCCCACTGCTGCTCATTAGCTGCTGAGGCGTGACTGCGAAAACTGGGTTACAGCATTGCACATGCATGTACAAGCAAAAACAAAAACATGCAGACTGGTCATGACCAGCTATAAAACAGGGGATACTGTATCATGATTATAATAATAGGGGGGAGAGAATGAAGAGCCTTCACAGCAATAAAGGTGCCTTGTCATTATTAAGAGAAATGTGGTTGGTTCCTGGAAACTGCTGCTCAGATCTGTCTTCCCTTTTGAAAAGTGGATTTAACTGTCAAACTCGCAGTATGATGCAGACAAATGAGCCACAACGACACCGTGTGTAATCACCGTTCATCTTAACAACACTTTGTTGAGGTTTTCTCCGCTCCACGGCAGATTTTTATGTATGAATCCATGATTGGCAAATGCATGTTTGTATTTAAAATGTCAGTGTACACAAAGTACAGCATTTCTCTCTTCACACATCGCGGAGCACAGCAGAGAAGAGCAACGACATAAATAAGTAAATAAATACAAACCGCTGATGGAAGGCGTATTCACTTGAGCCCCAGCATGCCATTTATCAAATGCAACCTATACACAGGAGCCTATATAAATTTCCTCCATGGGCTGTTTTAAAATGCAACTTATAAGAGAGGAGTATTTCAGATAAACACGCTGTGAAATCCACTCCGCGGAGCTCGCAGCGGGATCACGGTGCAAAATGGTGCTGAGTCTTGGGAATCGGAAGCAAATGTCACAAACAGAGCGGAGGAATAAAAGGTCAATAGTTCAGAGCCATGACCTCAAAATGATCTGTGCAGAAGAAGAAGAAGAAATCCTTAGCCTAAAATGCTATATTTATTATTTAATGCGTATTAAGCTGGAGGGAATTTGAAAGAGCTGTTTAAGCACATACCTTGATACACTGCGAGAGATTAACTTAGGTTTATACGCCTGATTTAGTACGTGTACAACATACAGCATATACTGTAGGTAAATTCTTGTAATGTCTTGTGATCTGGAGTCTTATTGAGTCCCTTCATACTAGTTCTGTAAAATTGATAGAAAATGCTGGAAATGAGATTGTGGTCTGCGATTAGTTAAGAAGATTAAATGTCTGTGAAGGTGAACTCAACTCAGGCAATAACATCACTTCCAAAGAAGCTCAGCTTCAATCCGAGTCTATGGAGCAGTGGATGCTGGGCTTCTGCATGATGATTGGAGGAACTGTCTGAAAGGCGGGACTAGTTTTTGATTGACAGTGTTGCCGAAACATACACGACAGCGGAGCCTTTTCTGCCTCAGTCCTGTCTGCGTGGATTTTGCGAGGGAAGTCTGCAGACAAATAGCTGGTTGTTTGTGTAAATAAAAACACTATTATAGCATCTCAGTTTTACATAATTATGGCGTTTGCTTGTTATAGCTGTTAGTTTGTAGAATGTATGTATAAATAACTGGGCCTGAAATGAGCTTCCCCTGTTTCAAAGACCTGCGACCGCCACTGTGCACGACCCAAAGGACAAATCTATGAAGTCGCAATTATACTTTTTTTCCCACATTAAAAACAAAATCTGCTGGCTGTAACGTTGTTCTCAGTAAAGCCAGTATTTTTAATTCAACATGTTTCCTTAATCTCTGATGATATGTCATTTTTATGATTTTCATTTCTTACATACAGCTCCTTTAAACAATTTAAAGACATAATTTCTATCTATTATCTCTGTAACAATAGACAGCCTTATAATCTTATGTTCAGTGGTAACAGTGGGAGACATTTCCTGACTAAAAAGAAGAAATATACTGTATGTTTCTGTGCCTCAGTCACTCATCCCTGCAGGTCACTGCTATAAATATCAGTGTGTTACTATTTTAACCAGTCTGGTAAAAAAGAAAGCCTGTTAGGCATTTGGATATAGCTTAATACCCTGAGCTCTTGATGTCGTGGGCTTTGATCCCACACACACACACAACCTCTAAGACATGTCATGTATGTTCGGTGAGGCAGAGAAAAAAAAAACCTGGTTGAATAAACCAGTGCAACAGGCTCATTATGTAAGGTTAAATGTAATGTATGAGAGCAACAGCCCAGATAAATGCGCTGCAAATCTGAGAATGAGCTGATGTCTTAGATTTGCAGCAAGACGGGTGTATGTTGATGGTTTCTGTGGCCATTTTTAATATTAAAAAATAAATAAATAAATGCTATACAATATAACTGACACACTCACTTCTGTGAGCTTGTTCTGTTTAATTCATTAATTGACATATTTCATTATTTCTCGACCTATAACTCGCTAACATCTCTCTGGGTGACTGACAGTTTTGATCCTCCCAAGTTCTTCCCTGAGACTTCACACAAGGATGTGGAGCGTCAAGAGCTCTCTTGACATGCTCATATCAAAAATAACTTATAGATGAATCAACTGTGATTTTAAAGGTAAAATCGAAAATCTAAAAACATATGAAAACAAAGTTTATAGTTCCAAAATTGCCCTCGGACACCAGTTCATTCTTCTTCACACACTGCAGTCATCTCTGCATCTCTGTAAATCTCCCACTTTATCTATGACAAAGAACCAATAACACAGACTCAGACCACCATTAAATTAAGGAACGTAACACAAACATCAAATTAGAAACAGAAATGAGGCTAAATATTGTGAGAGAAAATTCTAATCTTCTGCCAACTTTGAGTTTAATCAGTCACAACTTCTTATAACCAGTACAATATTAACATCCAGAACATATAATAACACACAAACTAGGCACCTTTCAAGGTTCCCTCCATAGTTACCAAGGCGCCAGGCATCTGGACCTGATACACTATCTGAAGGCTTACTAACTATATGTATCAGACCTGACACGCTGCTCACGAGAATCTGTGACGACGCCTCACTGCTCAGATGTCAGGCATTGTCTCCGTTCTCCTCTGATCTTTCGAGTCTTTCAACTTAACTCATCACTGACAAAATATGACACATCACACATGTATCTCCAAGACTATTCATATACCTCATACAAGTCCAAGTCTGAGTTAATGCAGTGATTTCATTTTTAAAAAAAAAATGGTAGTAAAGATGTAGGAGCCACACAGTTGGTGTAGTGGTTTGCAGCAAGAAGACCCAAGTTCACGACCTGGTCGGAAACAAGGGCCTTTTTGCATGGTGTGTGTGTGTGTGTGTGTGTGTGTGTGTGTGTGTGTGTGTGTGTGTGTGTGTGTGTGTGTGTGTGTGTGTGTGTGTGTGTGTGTGTGTGTGTGTGTGTGTGTGTGTGTGTGTGTGTGTGTGTGTGTGTGCGTGTGCGTTGTGTGTGTGTTTCTGGGTTCTCGTTCCCTCCCTCAGTCCAAAAAATGTAATTGTACGATCTAAATTGTCTGTAGATGTGAGAGTGGATGGTTGTTTGTGGCACTGTGATGGGTAAAGCTGGGATTGGCACCAGTGACCCTCATGTGGAGGATAAAGCAGTAGGCAATGAATGAATAGTATAGATGTAGAGCCTGAGATAATAAACATTACACATATCTCTAAAAAAAAAAAAGAACAGTAATATTTGGCAGTTAGTTGGCGAACACAAGTGCAGCATTTAGCAGCAGAAGAGTCAGATATTTCTCACCGTTCTGCCCCAAGAGGACAAAAACCAATTACTATAATTCCACCCTAATAATGACAAAGTTAATTTCCCTAATCACATTTTTCAATTGCTCAATCTTAACCTTATCCTAATGTTTTTTTTGGACACTTAACCACTGGAAGAGATGTTGGTAATGGAGATTGAACGGTAATACAGATATCAGTATTCTGCGGTGAAAGGATTGCAGAAATTGAGGTTTATGCAGTATTAACTCTCTGCCTCTCATGAAACACACGCTCACACACAATGGGTGGTTTGTCCATTACGAAAGTAATTGTGACAAGACAGGCAGTGGGTGATGTCCCCGAGCATTAGCAATGATCTACAACTAATTTGAAAGACTTGCTCCCAGTCTGGATTAGAATGGACGAGGCCAGACACTCAGCAGACCTTACTTAAACCCCTCTCTCCTCCCAACAGCTCACTAATGCTTTCAAAGGAGCATGAAATATGATCTTTAAAGCAAAGTTGGAAGTGAGTCTTCCACTGGCGAGCACACATTGATTGGACAGCAGTCGCCAATACTTCTTTTGTTGCAGCTAACTGCACCACAGGCCGATTTCAAAAGCTACAACCTTTGCTGCAGTTCATAAGCATGACCCCCCACAGGTCATTAGTTCAATTCCCTGTATTTAGTGGGTCTGGCTTATGGAAAGTACCTCATTTAAGCATTAACGGTGTTATTACAATGTTCCTGTATTCACTCCTCCCCCTGAGGAACTCTCACAGCAGGAAGGGAGGAAGGAAGAGTCACTAGGGAGAGGAAGTGTACGAAGGAAGTTATCTAATATCAAAACCAGTTTCATTCCTTATTCCTCATCTATCTAATTAGCCAGTGAGTCTGTCATGAAGGGCGCACACAAAAACCCACATGGACACACAAACTGTGCAGTAGACGCAGATATATAGCCTTTATTAAAATCTTCACTATTCTGCCCCTCCTACCTTAATTATCTCTCTCTGGCTTGTTAGAATGACTCTCTCTCTACACTAATTTATGGAGCTTCTCCCTCGAGACCTTCACACCATGAAAACATGCTTCTTAGTCAAAGCAGAAGGGACATAGTCAGAAACCGGTACTTTCAAGTCCAAGCATGCATATTCTCTAGATCAACAGAAGCTTATTACTGCAGGAAAAACAGCAAGAAGACCTTGGTTTGTGACTCATTTACAGCCTTATCTGTAACACCTGATACCATTTTGAATTAGTAAACAAATGATTTGATGTTACATGTTAGGTCAACATATACACAAAAATCTGAATTAAATAGTTGGGGAAATTCTGCATATTTGTTTGGGGACCTAAAAAAAAAAAATCACCCACGATGAATCACTGCACTAAACCATCTATGACTTGATAAAATTATTGTATTTCTCCTCCTGGTGTCTATCTTCTGTCTCTACCTCACCTCCCTCTTGTCCTCATGTCCCCCCTTCCTCTGTCCCCCATTTTTCCTTTCACCACAACCGGTCGAGGCAGGTGGCCACACATTTTTGAGTCTGCTTCTGACAGAGAGGGAGTTTTTTTTCTCTCCACTGATGCCCAGTGGTTTATGCTTAACTACGTACAGTGCCTTGATAGTTAATGTATGTTGTGATTTGGCGCTGTACAAATAAAATTGTACTGAATTTCAAAGTCTCAAAGTCTCAAAGCCTGTGATTGAACAGAATCCTTGCTATATTCATTTTGCCCCAAATCCAGGGCATATCCTCTGTATGTTCAGCCCTTATTGTACAAATTGTTGTGGTTCCCTGGACTTTTTTCCCCCCCGCTGTTTAACCAGGGTGAGGCATACACCTCAGTGTTCACATGTAGGTTTGTTCAGGGATGTTTCAAGGGACATCCATGAAGGTTTTTGAAAGAAACCTTTAGAGGGATTCTAAGCATGTCGTTTGTGATAAAAACTAATTTTAAAGCATTGTCAAAAATGTTTGCTCATGAAGCCTGCAGTCCCATATCAGCTTCAGCTATAGGAATCAATTTATAGTGAGTGAGCACAAGGGGAAGAATGACCGGTAAGTCTCCATCTACATAAAGCATGTGAGTATGTTACAAAGCCAGACTCTGAAATGACCCTTTAAATCAGAAGGATTTTAGAAAAGCCGGTTTGACTCTGAAACGAAGCCCTCCAACCAAAGTTAATTAACTTGAGCTTTTCTTTCAATAACGTTTCTGAAGCTCTGAATGAAGACTTGATGATTAAAAGCCTGTAACAAAGCCCCGACACTCACGGCTTTATCATAGTAACAGCCCACCCACTCTTGTAATGTCGGGACTGAGCCGACGACATCCCATGACCCACTGTGAGCCTCACATTTTAGCTGGAGTGCACCGCATCAGCCATTTTGATTGCTTATGCGATATTCAGTCATCCAGTCAAACTGTCATTGCTGCCAGATGTTTTCCCCTGAGTCATTTCTCAACATTTTTTTTTCCCCCTTTCAATTTTGTCATTTCACCACCGTGGAGTAAGTAACATGCCTGAAATACTCCAAATGGATTCAAATTGAATACCAAGCCGTAGAATGAAAGACGATCGTGTCAGGAGAGGAGGATTACAGAGTCTCTCCTGTGCCAATCTCCCTTATAAAGTCACTTCATCCATTCATAACTCACTGGCCAAATCATTACCAGAGAGAATTAAAAATGGACTTCTGCCATGCACAACAACAACAACAAAAACCAGCTCAGATGTTCATCTACTTGTCTCATGCTCAGTGTTTGTAAAAGCAGAAAAGTGTCCTACACGGATACATTTACTGCCTCGATGTTATAATGAGGTAATGAGGCGACCTGTTGCTGCTGTGATGAGTCATAACTTTCTCTCTCTGTAAACACCTACAGTACACGGAGCCAGCGACGAGCACAGGAAGCATTCCTGTACATCTTTGACAAAGAGCATCACGTCATATCTGTGCGTGTACTGTAGTATATATACTGAGGTTTGTTGTTTGTATAATGTGTATTTCAACTGCTCAACTGGATATAAGGACTCAGAACTTCCTTGTGTGACTCGAAAGTGTTAGTTGTAATTAAACATGCGGGGAGATTCAGTTTAACAGTTTATTTTCCTATTTCCCAAACAGAAAGGAATGCAGTCGTATACAATCTGAGGACAAGACAGTTATGGAGATAATGATAATAAAACAGAAATAAAAGAGGAGAACTTCCAGTGTCATTCACTGGTGTAAAATCAACTCAAAGCTTCTTCTAATCTACCTGCAGAAAACCTGTGTCAACAGTAGCTTTTCTCTCTCTCTCTCAGCTTCCCTGGTTGTAAACACTTCCACCCTGAAAACACATCACTTTTCAAATGTGTGTGAAAAAACTGATACATTCACTGACAAATAATAGGAAACTAAAATTATAATGATAAACTAAGAGAGGACAAAATGTATGTATATCATTTTAATCATCTGATTTCCTGCAGTAATGGTTTTTGTTGTTTTTGTTCCTAATTAGTTTGAACTGACTTTGCAGGGGTTGATCTCTCTTTGTCACAGAAAACACTTGAGAGTGTGTAACCAGGACTCACCTACAATGAACCACAGAAGCGTCTGTTTGTAGAGAGATGCACCGGGCTGAGATCCCATCCTGTCAAAAATGATCCGCTGACCGAAGTTTGGGGAGGAACGCGAAGCTGGAGAGAAACTTACTGCGGCTCAAAGTGGAAAAGGTAAGAACACCATGAGTGACAGCTGCTGAAGAAATCCACGTAATGCAGCTGTCCGGATGTTAGTCACTGTCAGCTCATCTGCAGCTGCTTCACACCTTGCGTAAAACTGCGCAGGGCTGGCGAGAACCAGACTCGTCCCTCTTCCTCCTGCTGTACCTCAACTGCACTGAAACACTGTCATCCATGAGACTGGAGCTGCTTATCCAAGCAGATGATCTGTGGCTTGGTGAAAAAAAAAATCCCTAAGTGCGCTTGGCGAAGTGTTGGCAACTGCGCTGCGCCGCGCTGTGCTGTGCGCAACGGGAGGCGCCGGCCTGGGACCGGTGGGAGGAAATGGTCCACTGTGTTTATCACTGCGAAGACACGCCTGTGGGTGAGCGCCGTGGACGCGGGACAGACCCACGGAGAGATTATAGTGCAGGAAGTGTGTGAGGGTGATTTGAATGAAGGAGACTGAGGTGTCTTTTTTTTCCCCTTTTAAATTAAGCTGGGTTTAAATTGGATGCACACCAAACTTCACATTCTTTGTTGTATTTTTTATTATCATGGTATGAAAGATGACAGCGTGAAGAGAAACTTAATTTCCTGTGTGTAGGGTCAACGCAATATTGACACTGGATGTGGTGTGCGTGTGGAGATGGAGACAGGTGCTGGATGTACAGTGTGGGGCTGGGTCCTTGGAAGGACGCGGTCGACAGAGGACCCAACACAACTATGATTTGAGGAATCATAGTTGTACGACACTGACATCTAGTGGTGGTGAAGAGCTTTACACTGCGAGTTCTTTCAAATGAGTCCAGTTACTCAGAATGAAGTAGAGATGTGTTTTTACATATACCACACAGTTTCATCCAGCCTCTATATGTCAAGTTTAATACTTTTAACTAATGTGGCAGCTTCTGTTTCCTAACCCTTGGAGAGGAAATGGAGTGATGTCATATGTTGGTTATAATCTAGATTATTTTGAATTTACTAGGAAAAAAACAGAGTCACAGTTTTACCAAAATAACTTTAACTATATTTCACTGCAGCAAAGCATCTAAATGTGATCATGCGTTGCCTATGTATTATATGTATTATACGGCAGTTCAGTGGTTAGAATCCTGGTGTTTGACTGAGGGCTTTTCTGTGTGGAGTTTGCATTGGGGTTCCTCCCACAGTTCAGAAACATGTTATCTTAGGTTAACTGGACACTCAACTGACCCTCATGTGGAGGATAAAGCAGTAGTATTTTTTATTCAAGATAGAAACATTTCACAAGTTTCTTGTGTCTTTCTTTGGCTGTAGTTTTAAACCCATGTGGGAAAAAAGCCACATTTATTTGTATTAAATGGTCTATGACTTGTGGACGTGGGTTGGAGACTGTTGTGGCAGCTGAACTTTTGCTGTTTTATGCTTTTCGCTGGCAGTGTGTGTAACTTTGTGTCACTCTGCTACATCAGGGAAACTCACAGACTACTCAGACAATACAATGGATGAATGGAAAACTGTCAGGAGTTGAGGGAAAAAAGCAATTTTCCACCTCCAGATATTGAGAGTCAGTTGATGGTAAAGTTAAAAAAACAAGGTGAAAAGATTGATTTCGACACGGCAACAAAACAGTCAAAGACTGATTGCTCTGTGTTACAAAAAAATGATTCAACGGGCCAAAAAAATGATAGCGTACTCCAAACACCAGGTGGAATAACACTGATCGCCTTCAAACACCAAACACATTCTCCTTATTTAGTAGTCGTCTCAGCACAACTTTAATGAAAATATGAAGAGCGAAACACCCACAGAGATTGGGGCAAACATTAAAGACAAAGATGGAAATAAAGAAGATTTCATTATCTCTGTCTGAAAGGGATTAAGGAAGTATGTGAGTCAGATCACAGCAAAATCTACTCACACGCAGAAACATGTGTATGTAATGCTCAAGCATGTCTTGAATAAACATCAAACTTGAATAAATAGCTTTATAGCATTGCTAAAAAAAGAAAAAGAAATCCAGTTGTGTGCAAACATAAATCCACCTGCCTGAAATAGCCATGTGATGAAAACCTCCCTCTGAGCTGGTGAAAGTATGAAAAAGCTGCTTATTCTTCAACGGTTGGCAGGAATTACAATACAGCTCTCACTTTGTCTTAACATGTCAGACAGCCATTTAAAACCCCTGCCTGCCTGTCTGTCTGGCTGACCATCTCCACGGCAACCGAGTGTAAACGTACAGCAGGAGGCGTGCAGGGGAAAAAAAGGGACAGGAGACACTGGAGTGGAAAAGGACCAAAGGTTTTCTGGTCAAATGTCCTCAGAAGGTCAAGAGAGACGCATGGATGGATGAATGTGAAGAAGAGGAAGAGACAGGAATGAAACTGTAAGCAAATATTAGTTCATTTCAGAGTTTTTACTGTGATCTGTGATTGTTGGGCTGTGAAAATAACCACTGGGGTGTAGACTTAACACCTATGTCCTGAATGGTCAACTAAGTCTTCTAAAAATGCACTTTTATTATGTATTTGTACTGTCGATCACACAGTATGTGTTGATATTTTAGACACCTCAGCCATCTTGAGTGTTGCTGCGTTGGTGCCGTCAAACATTAAACCAGAGGAAGTTAACCTCCATTGCACACACAGAGGGCAACAGCAATGAACTGAATAACTATGTTAAAATCAATAATTACTTATAAATACCTGATGAATTTTAATATTTTTTAGTTTTTTTACTCTTCTATGTGAAGAAATTGAACATTGGTTTGCAAACAAAAAATCTGGGGAAACCCAAAAGTGACATTTTTACACCATTTCAAGGAAAATAATCACATGCTCAGACATCAGAGTACACGTGCTCCCTCCCATGTAAACAGTCTTTAAGAAAGAACAATGTGTTTGTATGATGTGAGGCGGTGAATCCTTTGTTGAATCCTCTGTGTGGACTCTGCAGGGACCGCCGGATCATCGGAGAATTACATCACAACAAAAACATCACAGCGGTGATCACGCGGGCACACGGTTGACTGTCGACACAGAGCTGAATGACTCGTCAGTGCGGTCTTCACATCTTTTTCCACTCCTCACATCTAACGTTTCCCATAATAACAAGGAAGCCGGGCGTGTGTTCAGGCCTCACACACACACTTTTGAAGGCAAAAGCATGTGGAGAATGAAGAGAAGTGAGAGGGCGGAGAAGAGACGGCGGGCTGGTGATGGGATGCAGAAGAACGAGAAGCAGGAGATAGTCGAGGAGGACTTGATGGGGAGTCTTGGACGAGAGGTGGACGACCAGGAGGATCTTGAGGTCTTGGACACCGAGGATGAGGAGGAGCGTGGATGTCCTCCCCTTATTGCTGCTTGTCGTAAAGGCATGACTGAGGTAATGTGTGTGTTCATGTGGACGAGACAATGGTGTGTAATCCCGGTTAAGCTTTTGCTGTTATATTACGAAGCATATCCAGTATCAGTACATTCATTGTTTGCACCAAACAGGTGAGGGTTGAGCACTTTGGGTGGAAGGGTGGTGGGGCGCACGTGATTTGTATTTTTCCATTGTCTCACTAAGAGAGGTGTTGATGTACACCTGAGGTCCATGTGACCCAGAGTAAGTGGGCGTCGGTGCGTCCTCTTGGGGGAGCAGTGTTCAAAACAAGAATGACGGAGAGGACACTCCTCATGATGTGACGTCATCAGCCGCTGAAGCAGAACTTTATTTTATTTATAAAAACAAACAAACACAGTAGTGCTGTACAGGAATATAAGATAATGAACCATCAAAGATGTTAAACACATAAAAGACATTTAAAAAACAGTCAATAAAGAGGCCTAACTGTTGTGGAGAGGTATCTCATTCCATACTTTTTATTAACGCTTGGAACTATTATTACTGTTACTATGTTTAAACATACAGTATATACAGAGGGTATAAGAATGTCCAATATATGTGTCTTATATTTTTTTTCAGCACAACCTATAGGCAATCTGATAAAAAAAGAATTAATTTTTACCAACTATATTAACACACCTGAGCAAAAAGTACACAAAATGTTTAAAATCGGATGATTGAATTTGTGGTATTGGTCACAGTTCAAAGTTCACTTGGCTCGTTTTTGTGAACAAAAAGAAAAGAAAAACGGTCTATTTTATGACTTCTGCACAACTATTGCTACTTTATATCACTATTAAAAATATGTGCTATAAAATGAATCATAACTTTGGCTCAACAGCAGACCAAAAAAACAACACATTTTTTAAAGCCTGAATATGTGACCTAATAAACACAAACACACACCCAGGATGTCCATGTAAGGAGTTGCGTAATATTCCCTCTGCAAATTACCATGGGTGCACCTGCGGCACAGATCCATGCCACATGAGCACCAAGGGTTAAACAACTGGTGCACTCAGTCATGTAGCACAGACACACAACAATGCTCATATGCGTATTGCTCAAAGCTGTCTTTGACTCAGTCTTTTCCATTTTCTCTGTGGTGTTTTTAAAAGGTGGTGCAGCAGCTGCTGAGCTCCGGGGCCGATGTGACTCTGTGCGACTGCAGCCAGGAGACGGCGTTGCACGTAAGCCGGCCTGAGCTCCAGGGAAAGATGCTCGGGTGGATGTCGAGGCCTCACCTGCCTCCTCAGGCCCAGCTGCTGCAGGCCTGCTGGCAGGGAGACATGCACACCTTACAGCACCTGCTGGTAGAGCTCCCACACGTGCACACACCCACTCCCACTCCTGTGTTTGGGGGTTTTCCCAGATGAGCAGTTTTCCTCTTAGAAATATACTACAGGGTATATTCTGTATGTTTATGAATAGCTCAGCAGCTCATGAATGCATTAATGGAGGAACTTGTTGTCTGTACACGTGGCAGAAACAAATACTGTGTGTATTTGTTTTTGTTTAATACAAAACATTAATATTAACACAACTCAAAAACAAGACAGTGATGTAACAGACTTGATTGCACAGGTAGACAATAAACTGGACATGCATTCCTGTATCATACAGTCATACCAGCACTAATCCTATTGTGTGTCCTTGAGTGACTTTGTGTAACTGAAAACCTGATACAACATGCTTTGAGTCTAATTATCCAGCACAATTTGAATTAATCTGTCTTCATATTGACAACCGATAGTTTTTTTTTCTCTCTAAAGGTAAATTAGATTTCAAATTTAAACCATTATGCATACCTGCATTTAGTATACTGCATTGTATTTGGTCTATTTAACTATTTTGTCTGAGTTTTCTTAGATTTTAACTTTGAAAACCAAATCACTGTAACTATTTCCTGACTTCAAGAGCAATTATTTCTTTCTGAACACTATTAAACCTTTTTTTTGCAGGTTCATACAACTTTTAGAAATAAATGGCTATATTTTGTGTCTGTCCACGTGTTTCAGGCCCAGGAAGAGGGTTTGGATGTGAACGTTTCAAACAGTGATGGTGTAACAGCTGTGATGCTCGCTGTCCGGGACATTGACCTGTTTCAGAGCATGGTGACATCATTGCCCTGGGCTCACAGACCTGTTGAGGTGGTCAAGGCACTGCTAGGACTCTCTGCGTAAGCAAACATGCAAACAAGCAAACTTTACTTCAGTCGTGCCTCCAGCTTCTGCTTACTGCTGATTGTTTTTATGACACAGCATAACGGGAATCTAGTATATATATTATGTACAGTGTGCAATATAACCTAATAAAACTACAACATCTGTCTTTAAACTTCTTCAACAGCGATCTGCAGATGCGAGACCACAGTGGCTGCTCTGCACTCCACTATGCTGCAAGCATCAACAGTCCCATGAAGGAGGAGATCATTCATTTGATGTTTGAAGACCTAAGTCACACAGGTACACACACACATTTTTGTCCATTTTGAATTAAGAGGTCTGAGGGTTAACCTCGACATAAACCTAATTCTGGTCTAAACCCCAGAAAGAGCCCTTGAAAGTTGTGAGGACCAGCCAAAAATGCCCCCACTTTCCTAAAATGTCCACGTTTCCATTTGTATATTTTTTTGGAGGTTTGTGTTTGAATAAATACACATAGTTAATGTGTATTTATGTGAATATGTGTTATCGTTTCATATAGAGATACTGTAAAATGTCATTCCTTGTGTTTATTCTACACCATTGGCAAAATATATATATAATCGTTATAATCAGATTAGAATTATACCATAACAAAACATTTTTAAGACTAACATGGATATGTACTAGTGCCATTCACAAGCAACATGTAATATCAAATAAATCAAATAAAACAAAGTGAACATAACACTGTTTTATTACAGAGTTTGATGTGTAAAGGAAAATGTGCAAATTACAAGCAGACATGTTCACACACCTACACACACACTCTCTCTTTCTCTCTAACCTACACACAAGTAGCATTCCAAGTTCATTCACAATCCTGTTTTTTCACAGTAAAACCTCTAAAAATCTCAAGGCTTTAATTAGGTGACGATGATGGAAGAAAGGCTTCTGGTTGTTGTTTTGAGACTTTTTTTGTGGGTTTTTTTTTCTGTTAAGTTCATAGCTGCTTCAATAGGGACAAACTGTTTTGATTTCTCCTTGATCAGGAGGGGAAAAAAGGAAAAAAAGTTTTACAATAGTACGTGTATTTCCATTCCTGTTCAGATGCTGACTCCGTGTCACCTGTGAACTCGTGCCAGGATTTGGCCTCAGACTTTGACGATTCTGACATAGAGCTGGACATTGAGAGCCTTCATCCTGACAGGTCGACAGCTGGTTCCCCTGCACACACACACACCCATCATCAGCGATTCCCACTGCACAGTGACACCGGGGTAAGTGATGAACAGCAGCATATGTTAATCTGTTATTCCTCTTCTAAGCAAAGGGGAGAGTATTCAGTTTATAATTTCACATTCTACAATCACAATAATAATTTAGTGACATGTAATGGTGAGTCTGCAACCATTTGTGTACCAGAAATGATGCAAACAATCTTTCACAACTCTCTCTATTCTTCCTCTATCACACTCTCTGTATCAGGTTTATGTTTATCATCCTTATATTCTTATAATATAAACGTTTGGGTAACACTTTATATTAAAGTACACATATTCACATTAACTAAGTAGTAGCATACTAGGTCTTTATTAGTAATTATTAATTAGTAAGCACCTAGTTAATGGTGAATGTGTGTACCTTAATATAAAGTGTTACCCACTTTTGTTCTAAAGCTGCAAAAAAGTGATCATGCACTCATACAAACATATTTATGGATAGTGCAATTATAAAACTGAACAATTAATTGGAATTATTTATTCTTGTAAGGAACACACACACACATGAATGCTCCACAGTCTGACAAGTAGTTGTATTCATGTCAAGTGACCACAGACTATGAGTGGTCACCAGAAAACAAATATGTGGCAGCAGTAATTGGCTGTTTGTGTGTGTGTGTGTGTGTGTGTGTGGAGGAGGGGTGAGATGTGTAGCTACCACTTAGATGCCATGCTCACTTACTGAAGCTGTTCTGACAGAAGGAGTAAATTAGCGGGGCAGCTGGTCAGCAGGATGGAAGCAGTGTGTGGTTCATTGGAACAAAGAAATCACTTTATTCCAAGGATTCACTGAACGAAAAACTATTAAAATCTATGTAAAATATCTAACTGGGACACATGGAATTAACAAATGACCTACCTTTGTTTCTTCCAGGAAGCGCTGGAGTCTGCAGGGTGTCCTCCTCTGTCTGAGCATCACAAAGACCTCAGCCATGGTAAGAACTCTCTCACCGGCCTCTGGAGATTAAAGTAGTTTTAATGTACTTATGTGTATATGAATATGAGATGTTTTTGTCTTTGTGGGCTTATGAGAGGAAGACAATTTGTCCTAAGGAGAAAACACAACATGATAATAAATAAGCATCTTGGAGGCCATCTAACTAATTAAAAAGGTAAAAGTTTAATTTTAACGAAAAAAGGTCAGCATCGTGCCAAGTATGCTGTAAGCTCGATTTCCCCTCTTACAGGGAGAGCAGTGAGGGAGGCGTGACAGGATGGGAGGGGTCTCACATACAATACGACCTCTCAGCTGAGCTTGCCTGTGACTCTTACCTCAACCACAGCAGCATGGACAAGACTTAGAGAGGATAAGACAACGTGTCCAACAAGGAGACACGGACATGTAGAGAAGAATACAGAGACACACACAGACTTATGAACAAGCGGTCAGTCACAAAACAGGGACAGGGATTACATTATTCAGAATGGGAGCAGGGGAGACCGCAAACAGGTAATGGCATCATTTTCTTCTATATTTAAAAGACTAGAGTTTTCCTGTCAGGTGTGCTGTCATCAAGGTTCATTGTAGTGTCAGGAAGTGGCTTTGAAATCTAGAAATAACGCACATGTCTGAAACCCTGCTGAAACAGCTGCTACATGAATAGTAATATTCTTCTTTGGCAGAAACTATGAAAGTGGCCCCACTCCGAGCAAAAATATGCTATAATATCATGTTTGTTTGTTTGTTTTAAATGTGAGACTGTGAGAATCCTCACAAATGATGCCTGGATAACAGCAAACTGATGCTTGATATTTGACATCATTTCATATGAGGTGGCTCAAGCTGAAAATAACAAAAATAACATTTGGCATTTAGATTTAAATCAAATATTTAGATTTAATATTCAACATTTAGGTGTAAACAATTTAATATTATGAATAAGTTAACAAATATTGGTGTACATGTGGAAAAACAAACATTTTTGAAGCTAAATATGGCAAAACGTTAATGTTTACATGTCTCATAACTGTAATGTGTATATATATCAATAATAACTGTTCAAACACAGTGTCCTTTTTTTGTATTATCAACAACACTTGCCTGAAAATGTTTGGAGCCCCACTGGGAATGCTGACCTCCCCACTTCTAGTATACATAACAGAGTTTCACATTAGTATGTAAACTGCCGACACTGACATACAATGGACTCAGGCCTGTTGGGTGTAACTGTGTGGTCCCTGTGTTTGCAGATAAGGGAATCCCGCTCTGTTTCCAAAACGCCATGGAAACACTGAGAGACATCAGGCAAGCCTACCACGACTCAAAGAGGGAGAGCAGGTGGGCCAGATGCAATCTCTGTACTCTTTTTAAATGTATATAAGCTGTGAAGAACCACTCATGTCTTTGCTGATGACAGCGAGTGCACAGGATCTGCTTACACGTCAACATCTGTTCATACGTAAACACAAACACAGGCATATGTATACAGTTAACACTCCATCGTGCCCAACACACACACACACACACACACAGTCTCCTTGAGCTCGTCAAGAGCAACAGAAGAACAGTGTCCTCTCCGGTTACACGCGCAGAGCTGCACGCAGGCACCTGTCGCTGTGTCCACAGGACAACCTGTTCTACCCAAACAGGTTAGAAGCAGAGAGAGACAGGAGGAGGAGGAGGGCAGGGGGTGTCTGGTGAATCAGTCCATTGTCCGACTCACCACAGAAACAAGTTCAAGTTCTTCCAGACGAATAAAGGACTTTCGGCTGGTTTCTAATTTCATAGTCACAATGTCGAGAGGTAAGGTCAGATGAAAGGAAAATGAAAGTGTTTTCCTCAAAGTTCAGTTCAGCACAAGGGAAAAAAAAGTCTCTATTAGTTTATTCATTATTAGTATCTCAATGATTAGATTGCGTTTTGCTCTCTTCTCTTCAGCAGAGCAGAGTTGTCTCTGCCGAGCCTGAACAGCAGCAGCAGCAGCAGAGGCTGGGGCCGTGTGGATCCTGTCTCTTCATGTGGTCTGCTCAACACCAGGACTCCCTGTATCCCCATACCTCCTATACGCAGGTACGTGCTGCAGCTTTATTTATTGCCAGCTTTAATACAAATGTTGAGCGCTTACAAAAACTCAATACAACTGTGACATGTACAAGATCTCTGATACTGATTCCACACAGGCCGAGGACAAGAAGTGTGGTTGTTGCATCGCCTTCTTCCACCTGCCTGCTGTCTGTGGCTGAGTCCAGTCAGCTGAGCCAGTCAGCCCCCAGCATCATGGAACCACTGCTGTGTTCCCACACCATGATGCAGGCCAGGGCACATATCCAGAGCCGTACGTATATACATGAACCCCTGAATGTCAATTAAATGTGACAGTGTTTTGTTCTACCTATGAATGTAGGACACATTTAACAAATCAAAGTATGTTATTTTGCTGATGATACTTTATTAATCTTCCATTTTGCAGGACTGGGTTCTCATGATCATGAACAAAAGGTTAGTTAAAGTAAAAGAAAGGTTTCACCTCTTTGTTTTACTATGAAATCATTTTCTATCTCGCCATTTATATCCATTAAATCAATGTCCTTCTTCATCTCACAGGGGCCCATGCTGGTCCTACCTCCCCGAACACCCAAGCAGTTGGCCCCACTGAACAGCAGGCCCCGAGACATTGCAGCTCACCCAGTGCTAGCGCATCACGTTCCCCTGAAGCCCATCAGCTGCAGCCCCCTCTGCTCCAGGTCCCGGTTGAGGAGAGAGAGGCTGTCCCGTGGCAGCCAAAGAAGCGGCCCTCTGACGACTGCTAAGGGTGGCAGTGAGGAGAGTGGCTCCAGCAGCAGCCAGAGCTCAATCGATCTGGAGGACGACGAGCGAGAGATGCGGGAGATTGTCGACGACAGACCGTTGCAGCATTCAAAGGACATGAGCTCCACTCAGGCCGATATGGTGGAGGAGACACGGCAGCATTTCAATGTTCAGTCAAGGATCAGTCACATCCCGCCGATCCACAAATCAACACGTAACCTGGATAAAGAGCCCTTCAGTCACACGGGGGATATCTTCTGCACTGAAGGAACGATAACCTCTCACTGTGAAGGCAAAACCGCCACTACAAATAATTCAAAAGTGCCTGTTAACAGCAGTTCTTTTACAAAATCTAACGATGCAAAACAATGTGACTTTATAAGCCATCTAAGAGACACTGTGAACAATGAAATTCCTGTTTTGTCAGAATCTAAGGGGGAAAGGAAAGGCTCCAATATAGATGAAATACAACAGACAGAAATGACGGAGTTGAATACCAGCACTGCTGCAGGGAGAACTCAGCTCCTTACTGCGAGGGTAAATCTTCAACTGCTAAATGAGGATAAGAGAATGTTAAAGGCCTCACACCCCAGTCACAATAGGGAGACGACAACCAGTGTGAACCAGAGTCAACTAAGGTCAAATGATCACACTAACCTCAACATTCAAGCACATGAAGGACAAAGTATTGTCAGTCGGACTAAGTCTAAAACCAATCTGAAGTGCTCCTTTCTATCAAAGAAAAGCCCTGAACTAATTGTTAAAGGAGAGGCCACAGTCAAAATAAAAACCAAGTCTGGAAAGGGTGCTCATCGTAGCACTGACACCTATTCGCTACGAAAGACAGGCGATCATCCACAAAGCAAAAGAGCAAATTCAGACAAGTCAAACAGCAGCAAAGCTCAACTCCTCGTGAGGGACATGAAGAGCGCTCAGCAGCTGAAGAGACTCTGTGTAGCAGGGACACAAAGGTCCAAGTCCGCTGTGGACTTCCTCACCTACAGTGACATGTTTCAGCAGATACAGAGTGGGGATGGAGGGCCGGCCATTTATGAGATGTTTGCCGGTCCTATCTATGAGGACCTCAGGGTTTCCAGCTCCGGTGAAAAAACAAAGGACAGACAGGTGCAGTCTGCGCCATCTCGGTCCTACAAAACCAAACATAGACCATTGAAACAACCGCAGTGTAAGTTGAGGAGAACCCCAGGAGAGATGATGGTGGTCTCGACTAAAAGCAAAACCAGACTCGCATCTGTCAGAGCCAAAACTCAACTCACATCTTTGTCAAAGAAAAATCATGCACATAAGCCGGAGGCTGAGTTAGTTTTCTCTAAGAATGAGCAGATTTGTCACAAAAGCACTGAAGAAAAGGCTGTAGACGATCATCTGTCCACCATAGCAGAGGCTCTTTCACGATATGGATCTGAAGACAAAACACTGACTGCACAAACAGCTTCACGGCATATGCCCCTCAATATGCAAGACATTATTACAAGCCCAGGAAACCAAAGCAGACCACTTCCTGAGCCGGTGTTACCTCAAAGCTCCCAGCTCAGGACCAACACATGGTCATTTGCTAGCAACAGCAGCAGCCACGCCACCATGTCACCAATATACCAGAAGTTTCTCGATGAAGTGGGAGATGGTCCACTCACAGATGACCTGCTGCAGTGTCTGGCTGAGGAGCTGATCTCACTGGAAGAGAGGGACGCGTCTGTCGGCTCCAGTCCAGAAAACCAGGAACCCAGCAAGGAGGAGTCCAGGAGGGAAAACACTCTAACTAGAAAAAATACATTTCCGGAGGTAAACTTTTTGTATAATGTGATCATTTTATTGTGTATTTCATGTGGTTCTTTGTATGTGTGCATACAAAGCACATTTAACCTAAGATAAGTATATAAAATAGCAGACCTATAAAAGAGATCTGAGTCTAAATGACTTTTTCACAAACATTTCTGGATTCCAGGTTGTCTCAAAAGATAGTGTAGCTCTGCCTGGCTCTGCAGTGGCTTTAGAGGACACCATCACATGGACAAAGGGTGAAGTGCTCGGCAGGGGAGCCTATGGAACAGTGAGTGTGTGGTGCTTTACACACTTTAAGGGTCATATCTGTGTGATTTAGTCCAGGACTATGAAGTAATCATAGACAAATGGCCTAATCAGCCAGATGTTTACTCAACACTCGCTGATACTGCTGATTTGTTATCAGGTGTACTGTGGTCTGACCAGCCAGGGCCAGCTGGTTGCTGTGAAGCAGGTCAGTCTAGACGCGTCCGACCATGAAGCTGCAAAGAGGGAGTATGGTCGTCTGCAGGGGGAGGTGGAGCTGCTGAAAACGCTAAGACACATCAACATTGTGGGCTTCCTGGGAACCTCTCTATACCAGCATGTGGTTTCCATCCTCATGGAGTACATCCCTGGGGGATCCATCGCCAGCATCCTTCACAGGTTAGGTTCAATTGATATGATTTACCACTTGTCTACCCTTCAAAAACCTAGTTGTAATTTATTTTATTACATCAGAGCAGGACCTTTCAATAAGAAGTAATCATTGACGCCCTCTGTAAATATTTTTTTTTTACTGCTCCTCAGATTTGGTCCTTTGCCAGAACGAGTCCTGGCTCTGTACACACAGCAGATCCTGGAAGGGGTGGCCTACCTTCACGTGAACAGGGTTATTCATCGTGACTTGAAGGGAAACAATGTCATGCTGATGCCCACTGGTGTCATCAAGCTCATAGACTTTGGGTGTGCGCGGCGTCTCAGCTGCCTGAACCACACAGCAAGTAACAGTGGAGACCTGCTGAAGTCTGTGCATGGCACACCTTACTGGATGGCACCAGAGGTAGATATAGAGCTCTTTCGGGTGCCTCTTGTCTCTCGGGATTGACTGAACTTCAACTTGTCCTCAGACGTTTAAATTATAGTTTTAAAACCATTTCGACCTTCTTCTCTCAATCTCCAAGGTCATCAATGATACAGGATATGGAAGTAAGTCAGATATATGGAGTATAGGTTGTACAGTGTTTGAGATGGCCACAGGGAAACCACCACTGGCACACATGGACAAGATGGCTGCGTTGTTCTACATTGGCGCTCAAAGGGGGTCGATGCCCTTCTTACCGGACGGATTCTCGGACAGCGCCAAAGATTTTGTACAAATCTGCTTCACAAGGTGAGACAACGGGTCTATTGTTGGTTAATGGAAGGGATATGTATATTTTTGGAGATCACTTAACCTTTAAAACGATGCCTATTGCCTGTAGTAAATTCCCTCATGTTCACTTGTCTTCTCTCAACTCCAGCGACCAGAGACTACGGCCATCTGCAGATCAGCTCCTTAAGCATTTGTTCATCCCCATAAGTAAGACTGGAGCGAGTGCTCGCACAACACAGACAAAGAAATGCTGTGGTCACCAAAAGGGACATTGTTGTTAACTTGTACTGACACTAAATTATTTTTCAGTTGATGGGGACATTTAATGATTCAATATAGATTGTAGAAACAAAGTATTCTTTGGTGACCCTTTAAGTGCCTACACCATAGATCACTATATTCCAGAGGAAAACATTTGTACATTATTTTACTTCATTGTAACAACACAAGCAGCACTTTTTTTATTATTTCACATAGTATATTAATAAAATCTGTGAATTGTAAGATAGATCTCATGCTTTTTGATAGACCTTGGGTTTTTTATACAGCAATAAGAAATGTGCCAATTGTACATCAATACAATGCAACCCGTTTCTGTTCAAAACGTTTAGATTCTCATTAAATATTGTTTACCACCACTTCCCGTTAGCTTTCCTTTGATAAGTTAACGAGCAATATGTATTTACTATAAGCTAATGTTCACACACCTCTTCATAAAATCCACAAAATAGTTTTTGATCGTGTATGTGTGTGTGTAACAAAATAACAGCAACAACCAGATTGTATACTGTGTCAGGATGACAGCAACTTTTATTTGCAACACTGAAAGGAAAAAGAAAAATGTAGTCCAACTGTACAATTCCTAATGAGGGCACAAACACTCCAGCCTCAGTCTTAGTATGTATGTTGATCTATACTTGCATTATCCTCTGTGTTATGTTGAGATAAATGAGTATCCGAGTCGGAAATAGAGGTAACTGGGTCGACACTTAATATAGTGCTTAATGTATAAAACAGATTTTCAGACCTGTCCTGACAGATACATTGCTGTAAATAGAAGACGCCTGCAAAAAAAAGCACCATCCACACTTAAAGGTGCTTGAGTTTTGGTGTTTTTGCATGTGGCCAAATAGTCAGTGTATTCATAGCTGTTGCTGGAATGGAAATAATCAACAAGTGTTTGTTTTTCCCCTCCTCAATCGTCGTAAATGGCTGACTGAATAATACATGTATCCCTCATGTGGGATGACATCTAAAGGGCTACAGCTTCACGTCATGAAATTAAGTCTGGTGCACTTCAAAATAAAAAGATTATGTAAACTTTAATGGCAAACTACTGTTGTACTTTTTTTTTTTTAGGCAAAACCTTTGGCATCCATCTTGCGGTCTAATTAAAAGGTCCAAAAAAATAATTTTTTGGTACAAATAGCATCACTCAAATGTGATGTAGCAGTGTGTTGAATGTGCCCGTGTTGGCGAGTGCAACTGATATTTCCTGTGATGGAAAAGCACAGTGCAGCACCCTCTGCAGGAAGGCTATAAGTACACACACACACTACTGGAATGCTGGAATCATTCACACGCTGATGCCCAAACAGTAGATCAACAAAATAAGTCTTTTATAGGTATCATAATATTCTTGTTATACTTACAAGCAGCTCCAAACCTGAGTAGTCACGGTATAGATTTGTTTTTTCATTAAACATACAAAAAACGTATGTACATTTATCTCCCACTTCCTGTAAACAGTAAGTGCTCTCCTCTTTTAAATCCCTTTGAAGATCGAAACATGCAAATCATACGCACAGTCCTTAACTAGAAAAGAAATCAAGACAAGAAAGTAATTAAGGAGATGAATTTTACACCTAAAAAAAATATATGCATCCATCAATAGTACTAAATGGAATGCCAGCAAACATAACTTGAAATCATCTCCAGTTGGCCACTGGCTTCCTTCCACACAACTGCAGAAAATGGATTCATTTAAATGACTTACAGTACTTGCAATACTTTAGTTTTCCCATATGGGGTTCTCCTGATGGAAACCCTCACATTCACACATTGCACATTCCTAGACCCATTTGAGGAGGAAAGAGAACCAAGCAGCAATTGAACACACTAACAGAAAAACAGGACCGAGCATCACAGCTCAGAGATGTGTCAGTCGGGAAGCATTATTATTTTTTTTTTTCATAAATGCTGTTTTTGGAGAGATGTTTTCTGCCTTGCAATAAAGGCTTCATCATTAGATTAAGTTGTTTTTCTAGGGCACTTGAAAAGAAGGTGGGGTGTAGTTTGAAGCCATATCCGCGTGCCGGCCATAGCCGCAGAGTGGTGGACTCAGTGTCTCTGCTCACCCACTTCATGTGGCGATTCACTAGGAGGGTACTGCTGAGAGGTCCGCAGCCCACCTGGGTGTGACAGGAGGGGAGGAGAAGAAACAAGAATAAAGAGGAGGAGGAGGACAGAGGGAGGGAGATTAGCCAAAGAGCTGCAAGCCAGATGAGATACACTGCAGAACAGGAGAGGAGCAAGGGGGAAACGAGGAGGAAGAAAGAGACGAAATACCTGCAGCACCAGTGCCACCCTTGGAGGTTTTGCTCACTTTGGAGCAGGTAGTTGAGGATGAGGGAGGGTGGTGGTTGTGGCTGACCTCCGGGTATTGCCTCTTGCGCGATGTGGATGAAGACAAAGAGGTGGATCCAGGATGAGCATGCATCGAACCCTCCATACTGACCGATCCTGGGGTGCCCCGTAGAAGGCCTCCCCCTCCACCTTGGCTCTCGGGGCCACCTCGCCCATTGCCACTGTGTGCGTGAGGATGAGTGTGCTTGTGGTGGCGATGGAGGTGGTGTTCCGCTCCTCTGTGTTTCTCTTTACTGACAAGCAAGCTTGAACTTTTACTCTTGCTGTTGTTGGTCGCCGCCATGCTTTCATCCGATGAGCTGTGACACTCAGATGATGAAACTTTTATCTTCATCTTAAGCTCGTCTTTGCCGAGTGGTCCGCCTTTGTCCAGCTGTGAGCCCCCGGGCAAAGCCAGACGCAGTTTAGGCATGCTTTTGTCTCGTTTGTCACTGTGATGACATCGGTCTTGCACTAAACTTGAGGAAGAAGGGACCTTAATTTTCACTGGGGACACAGTAGTGGTGCCAGCCCCACCAAAGGACAGTTGGTTGGGCTGCAAATGTTTTCTATGGTCTACGTGGCTGACTGAGGATGGTGCATAGGTAGAAGAGGAAGACATTTCTCCCCTCACGTCACAGTCCAATGCTCCTCCGTGCTGTTCCTGACGGCGTTTCTGCCCTGAGACAGACATTTCAACAGCATGTTTCTCTCTGTATTTGTCCAGTGACAGCCTCTGAGCAGGAGAAGGCTGAGCCGATGGGGGGTACGCAGACTGAGGTGGTGGTTGGTGCTTACTCATTCCAGCTCCCTTCGGTTCCTGTTTGATAGGGTTGAAGTCTACCATTTTCTCAGTCTTGAATGTGGGTGGATTTTGAAGCAAAGAGGAGGTGGAGGTCTGCAAAGACAGTGCGTGGTCTAGCGGGATGTTGAGGGGTTCCTGTTTTATACAGGTGGAAAGGTACCCTGCTTGGCTCTGCTTGCCCAGGGGCCATTCACTGTGGCTAGCAGGATTGTATATGCCAGCCATGGTGTCCAGAGTCAGGGCTGCATCTCTGGACTGGCCAGGCATGGACATGGTGAAGGTGGTGCCGGTTTTAGAAAAACTTGAGTTGGAGGAGACTCCAGGAAGTGTGGCATCATGTTGGTCTTGGAGAATGGAAGGCCCAGGGAAAGAGTTGTCCATCAGCTGGCTGCCGTCAGTCTTAGGCTTTTTGGCAGCTTGTGTTGCCTAGGAGGGCAGAGAGAGATTTGATTGTTTCAATGTGATTTAGCCATTTTCAGAACTGCATTTAGGAACTTTGTCAAGGCTGGTTTAAAAAAGTGCATTAAATGTACAAAAATGTGTTGTACCCTCCAGTTGCGTATCCGCTTTAACCGGCTGGGGGTCTTCTCCAAAATCTGCAGAAACTCATGGGTCAACTCTAGAAATTCAAGACATGAACATTGTTATTGGACACCTACAATGCCACAAACTTAACACTTGCAAGACACAAATATTAGGAAAATTTACTATGCCAATTTGAGGTGATGCTGCTGCAAGTTACATTTATGAGCTGTAATAAATCAGGGAAGTAAAACATGTATTCTATCTCACCATCAAGCAGCTCAAGAGTGACCGATGTGTCCACATACTCCCACCAGTGTTTCCCATCAGTGGAAACTGGGATCTCCCAGTTGGACCATTTGCATGCCAGATGGATGCAAACACAAGAGATGACCGTGGGCTTGTGCTGGAGGCAGAAGGTTGTAAGGTGTAGACTGCATAGTGTGTGAGTGATGAGTGTGTGTAATTTATGCGAGTATATGAATGGAAGTGAAATAGTTGAGGCCAGGTGAAGTCACAATTGGTCCCATATGTGGAGAAAAGAGAAAAAAACACAAGAGGGAGCAGACAGGTTTAATTTACTGGTGGCACTGGTTGCAAAAGGCCATCATTTGATCGTGTTACATTAGACTTGGTCCTATAATGTAACATCACTATAGGCAGAACAATACAAGTTGCATTCATGTAATGTAGCAGGATATAATTCCTGGTGTACAAGGAAAATAACTGGAATTTATTGCAAGACATCAACTTGTTTCAAGGAACTAAGCTGGTTTAATCATGAGGGAAGTGAGTTAGATGTAGTCTGCCCACTGTGAAATGGACTGAGCCCTGAGGCCGCCCATGTGAGAGTTGCCTAATTTTAAGGTTAACCCATGACATGTGGTTGCTCCTATAACCCTGAGAGTTTCTGTCTTTGGACTGTGTTAAAAAGGGATACAAATCTCAGCAACTACAATTTACTGCAGCAACTTCATCAGTTCAGCTAAGTTAGGGATACACATGTGAGCTCTAAGGCATACAGAGCATAACTGGACATTCCTATCACATCTGACATTGTGAAAAACAGGTCAGGGGTTACCATTAAAATATTGAGTCCTAAAATATAGACTAGCTGCTACTTAAACGTTTTAAAACGTACTAAGGCTTTGCTTCTTTATTATCAAGGTGGAAACAATCTCCCAAAATAAATAGAAGATCAGTTATTTAACATTAGAACTTGTGTTTTTTTTTATAGTTTAACATTGTCACAGCGTCATAAAAGACTTTCAACTGCTTCATGTGATACAAAGCTTCAATAGTATGAGCATCAAAATCACAGGGCAGCATTTTAAATCAATTTGGTAGAAGCTGAATGCAACCTTGTGCAATGTTTGGAGTCTGCAGTTCAGCTCTTCATGACTGTTTTTAACACTGAGAACAATACGTAGGTTTTCAAACAGGTTTCACTCTTCAAGTGAAAGTGCTATGTTAAATACATTAGAGCAAATACTGCCTGCTTTGAGCAACCCCTTTAAGGACCGCTTTTTCCACTAAAACACATGGTATGTCAATAAATACATTTTTATAGGCTTTTGTTTAGCACATTTTTTTAGGTCCTTAAAGGGGCATATATAAGCTTTACTCAACACATCTAAAACATTTACTACATGTAGAAAAGAGTGTTCTAGAGCAAGAAGGAAGACAAGTGTGTATCCTGCAAAAGTTAAAAATATCTGGAGATTATACATTTTCAAATAATTGAAAAAAGAAAAAATGTATAAAATTAATTTGTGGTACTTACCGGAAGGACCTCTATGAGAAATGTTTACATCGTGAAATCTTTAGCTGCTATTCAGGCTACCAAAGTGTCTTTCTCTTTTAGATTTATGCACTTTTTCGCAACCGAACAAACATGTGGGTTTCAAGCGCACCACTACACTTCACATCTTGCATTCAACCCATCTGTGCCAACACATGGTCCCTTGTACAATACACCGCACTGCGACTGGGGCCGGTAACACTACAAGCCACCCAAGCCACCTGTCCGGCTTCCTTTAAATGAAGGAGTGGAGCTTAGGGGGTGGGGGCAAGCGTCCCAACAACCGCCAGCGCAAGTAGGGCCCGTTGGACACCGAAAGGGTACCCTGCATTACAGGAAGCTATGGTGTGCAGTCAAAGTGCAACAAAGGAGGGGCAGGATAACAACCTGTTGGTAGCCATGAAATAGGAAGTCTGTGCCAGATCCTTGCTTGCTGTGAGAGACAAAGAGAAAAACAGACAGAGAGAGATAAAAAAAGAATGAGCATTTCTTTATTATCATTAGGACCATTTTTTTTTAAATACATTTTCATTGCACTTTTTAAGCAAAGACCAAGACTGAAACAACACCGGGCACAAACGGTTTCAACATTTTGAAATTCACAAATATTCACAAAAAATGAAGACAAATAACTGGGCAGTGGAGTTCAATGCAATAATGTAATTCATTCACATATTTGTTAAGAATGAAGTACCTGCTGTCTGTCCTTGGAACAGAAATGGCAAAACTCAATGAAATATTCAAAATTCAGTCTCAGACTTTGCCTAATAAGTGGTGATTGTTATCAATTATGTGTTAAAAAAAAAGGGGTCATCAAAAAGAACAAGGCTTGTGGTCATGTAACCAAGTCAGCAAGGTTTTCACCCCCCCTCCCCACCCTTATTTGAGGTGGGACAAACAAGACCAGAGGGCACAAAGAGCAAAGAAGGAAGCCTCTACCTCTCACTAGCTGGGAACATTTCACCACATCAGTGTGTGGGTGATCAATAGTAATTTCAAAGCCTGGAACAAAATACATGACAGGTGAGATCAACACAAACACTGTTGGGAGGTGACATGTCATTTTGACATCTGGCGTTCATTTGGAAATTGAAAATGTCAACTCAGATTCCTGTAGGGATCTGTGTATTAAATATGAAGAGTGGAACATCTTTGATGTCAATTCATTCATTTGTGCTACAACTCAAGCGAATTATAAATGTTGTTAATGTTATAAATTCAGCGCAATCAACTCGGCTGTGGCCACGTTCACCATGGATTACATCTCTCAGTACTAAGTGTAATCAATAAATTAAATCCATGCCACTGCCCGTGACTAATGTTAACACCAAAAGAATGACATGTCACCATAACATAATACATATTTCGATAAAATACATATTAAAGTAGCTGGTAAATCTGAACAGGCTGTGATAGATACAAATCAAGACTTATCAAGAGCACTACTCTCTTATCGATAATAATAAAGCCAAAGATAATAATGACCATGAAAAACAAAAGAGCTCTCTCTCTCTCTCACACGTCATCCACTCCAGTCACCACTACTTACCCAGGGTCTGCAGCACTATGGATTCAAGTATCACCAGCTCTTGAGCTTGCTGGAGGTATGCCTGAAGTTTGATAGACAGTCATTACAACACAATTGTAATGAGTCTATTAATCTATCCCTCTAACATCTGATTTCAAGTGGACACAACTCCAAGCAGAGAGGCTTGTTTTATTGTTGATTTTTATGTACGTGGAGGTGTTTGTTACACACCAACAGCAGGCCATATGAGCAAAAGAAATAAGGCTCTTTATAAAGAGCGAGAGGATGTATCACAGCCAGTTATACGGTACACACACAAACCTTGACCACTGAGAACTGGAAAGATAGATATAGGGAAGGAAAAAAGGAGACAGCTTTACACTATACAAAATGCAGAGTTCCCAAACTTACGTTACTTTTAGTGTCTAGAGGCGGTTCTTGAGGATTTAAGCAAGCATGTGCCACTTTGATCACATGTTCGAGTTTCCGGGGTTGCTCTTCCACTTTAGCAGCCAAGAATAATGTGGTTGGAGATATTATCTGCATATTAAAGCATCACGTTATTACAATCCATAGCCCAACTACCACAAGAATGACTTCACTGAAGTCATGAACTGATACCAGGTTGCAGGTTATGTGCATACTTACATTTCTATGGAATTTGGTGAAAGAGTGGTGCATATAAAACCTATGCATGTAAACAATGGCTGTATTTATTGTTAGTTGGGAGCTAGAAGGTGAGTTAAGGACAACTATGGTCAATGCTTGATTTAATCAGTGAATATTTGCTATTTTCCTGCACGACGACGCTAATCACATGGCTATATAAGAGCCCCTGCCACAGGGCATAGACGGTCAGAGCAAAGTTAGCATCTGAACCAGAGTCATGGGAATGCAGCTGTCTTAGCTTTGAGCTAACTGTACTGGCGCCAAAGCAATATAGAAATATGACCCAAAAGAAAACGCTACCTTATGTGGCCTAATTGGGAGCGTTACTATTTGGTGACTTGTGCCGAGTTGGGTTCAAAATGTTGGTGCTGCTTTACATAAGCTGAAGCGTGGTTAGCAACAGCTGCAAAAGGCTAATGGCCTTTCAACCATGAATCTTCGGCTAGCCAGCTAACGTGCTGTACTTGCGCAAAGCAAAACGTCAAGTTACGACACAGAGGTTCCACATTGACATTAAACAGTATCCCAACCAGCGGTGGAATAAACCAGTGGAAACCCGCAGCGGATGGTTTAACGCGAGCTCACATTTACGGGCCCGCATCAACTGTTAGCGCCATGTCAACTTCCAGTCTAACCGTGGAGCAAGTTTGTTTACAAAGGATACACATTGAGTCTCTGGCCCATGTCTTGGATCAGATTCGCCGCCTGCTGTCTGTAGGAGAGCTCCCGGTCTGGTTCTACCCCGCATCGACGAGACGGCGTGCTTTCGAGCTGCTCCCGGGTGTAGAACCACTTGGACGAGGATCCCCGGCAGGCCGCCATTGCTCCCCTACGATGGGCATCTGCAAAGCGGGTGTGACGTCACGGTGGCACAGGAAACCACCGCTTTTTCGACGGTAGGGGCCTTCGTGCTAATCTGCTGTCCATGTGTTCACGTTTGTTATTAACGTTACCACATGTTTTACAGTTGGAGACTTCATTGTGGTGAACTAATTTGTAGTCATTCATTTGCATTTGACCAACATTGTTAAGTCAATCACTGTGGTTAAAGAATGAACAGGAGAGAAACCTGAAATGTTTGATCGTTGATTTTCAACCACAGAACAATACAAGTGACAGCGAAATGTCACTATTGTGCATATTCATGAGGGTGTAAAATGGTCCACTATGTAAGAATTAGTGGCTTCTATCTGTGAAACTCCTCTACTTAACCCTTACTTTCAAAAGTGTGAGACCCTCCCATACTTGAGATGATATTGTAGCCGTTACAGTATAATTTGTCTTTGTTTGTCTGGGCTATTGTAGTAACATAGCAGCTTCCCTAAAGCAAGGGCCTTGTGTAAATAATGTAAAGCTTTTTCTAAGGCTATTGGACCTGTAAAATTATGGCTTTTCTGATGGGGTCACTGATGGGTCGTTCTCACTTTGCACCAAAGTCTCTGTGGTAGAAAAACTGAGAAATGTGTAAATTTGATGATAGTCAGAGAGACAAACTGCCAGAATTACATGTAGGTCCAGCAATTTAGAGTTCAGTAAAAAAGAAAAAAAAAGACTTCAAAGAAGTCATCAAAAGTCTGCTTTCATTGAGGCATATTTTCCGCAGTGACACCACATTTATCATTAATTAAATGATGGTGTTGCTGAGAAGTTGGAACTTCGGCTAGAATAATTTTGTCCTGTGGAGAGAACCATCGCTCCTCTTGTTCTACAGCAATTTTTAAAAGAAGAGGATGAGAAAAATTGTAATTAAGAACTTTGAACTGTGGAGGGCAGCATTACACCTACACCTCTCAGTGTACAACCTGCTGGAAAATATTATTATCAGAAGTAGTGTTGCTTTTAAAAAAAACAACATTGCCACATATATTATGTCTCTAGGTCAATGATTAAATAAATAACTTGTAACAGAAAAGGGCAATACATTCCATTTAACATTACAGATATTTGGAATTATCACATTCTGTACTTGGTGAAGTACACATACTTGGTTTATGCTATTTGAACAAGCTCAATAAATACTGACAGTAAAATTATTTTTAAACCGCAGTGAGATTGCTGTACAATTCAAGCTACAACTAGCTTGATTTCAATAGTCAGAATATGCATATCTATAAATGAAGACATTGAACAAAATCATTGGGTGTATTTCAGCTCTTTATTCAAAATCTTTATTCAAATTGTTCTCGCTTTAGTCCCAGGAATTCCAGTGCATTTTCAGCAAGCAATTTGTCCTGCAAAAGAAAGGAATACACATCAGACTGAATGGTGGAAAATGTTTTTTTTTGTTTGTTTTGTTTTTTTAACTATTGAACACTAGCAGAATTGTCTTCATGTCAAGCATTTTGCACCTGGCCGTGTGTTAGAATGAAGAGTGTTATTGTTGCCAATATTTTTACTTAGTGAAGGAGACTAATACAAATCAACGACAATCATCAATTGTCATTACCTTTAATGTTTCATCAAACTCATCCATGGATTCAATCAGTGATCCAGGCTGAAGCTCTCCAAGTGGAAATGGATAATCTGTTCCCAGCATTACGTTATTCTGAAAGAGGAATTCATAGGCTATAACGTGTGAACTTAAAATACGATTACTCTATGAATCACATTGATGGTTTTCTTTATGCCAAAGTGATGAAAGCAGGAATAGTAACTGTCATGAGTGGAGTCACTGTAAAGCATACCACTGCATTCACACAACAGAAGAACCCTAAAAAAAAAGGCAAATTGTCTAGAGAAGTGGGTGTGGACATTCTCCAGTGTGTGCCGATTACATGTTATGATGGACCCAGTGGGCGAATGTGTGGGTGAGACAAATTCACACTAGCAAGAGCATCTCTAGAGGATCTATGCAAGGGGATGGAGTCTGACTTTAACGTCTGACTCTTGTATGATGTTCCCATTCACTTATTATGAATCTTTCAGAGTATCTCCTGCTGTGTTCTCACATGGGCTCACGCTGACATCTGGAGATTAGACTCGGGTTAGGAGAGAGAACAACATTTGTATTCATACTCTGCTGAGATTCAGTGTACACCTGAGGGCACTTTATTTATCTGGTGGGCCTATTTTGTAGGATTCAATCATTATTATAGAAAAACCCTTTTGATGTCGTCAAACTAGTACTAACAAGCTCTACTCTAACTGCTCCTTTGTCTTTTTAATGGAACTCTCTCACAAGTAAAGTAAAGTAATAAAGCTCACTTTTCCAATAACATCTACAAGCAGCTTGAGGGCAGTGGGATCGTGAACTAGAGAATCTGTGTAGAAAGACCCAAGGTATTTCCGTGGACTGATCTTGTTGTCAACCGCGCACAGGTCTGGGCGGACCGTGTGCCCGTGTTCAATTCTGCCAATGGTGAATGGGAATGAGCCACCTGTAATCACAATGAAATAGAAAATACGTATTAATTGTCAAGCAATATCTGAACCTCAAATGAGGCAAACACCCAAGAGCTTATATTATTCTATAATAGCTTAAATGTACTGCATTTTAAATGACAGGCAAAACCAGGTCTCCTCTGTACCTCCATGAGCAAAGCAGACTTTCAGTTTAGGGAATCTCTCGAAGATGCCTCCAAATATCATCGAGCAAATAGCCATGGTTGTCTCAGAGGGCATGCCTTTGTCATGGGAAAGACCAAAAAATACAAGTTTTCTTTGCACATTATAATTAAATGTCTTGTCATTGTAATACAGCATCATTGGGACGCATATGCATTATTGGTTACAAGTGGAAGTAATTTCATCAAATGTGACACAAAAGCTGCTCAAAGAAAACCCATGGCAATGTAGAGATTGTAAACGTATGTAGTAATGTGATTATCTGGTTTTGATAGCGTTATAAATTACATTTTACCATAGTAGATATGATGTTATTGCTGCGCAGCAGAAATACTGTAATGAGACACGGCTCTATTTCAGTGGTTTCTTGCGAGAAAATGTTACACTACAGGCAATGTACAGACAATATAGATTTTCCACTTGTGCTCCTATTCCATCTTCCTTACCCACCAGCCAGGGCAGCCAATACTTAGCCATCCTCCCATCTGTCTGCATGTCCCATGGGTGAACAAATATGGAGCAGCCTAGCTCCTCAGCTTCCTGTGGGGGGGGGAGAAATACAAAAGAAAGCGGCTGTTGTCTTTAGTCCAACCAGTGTATTATCTGCATTATGCATATTTATATCTAATATCACTAAACTCATAAGGGTATAATAAAACCATAAAATATATTATGGAGTGTCTCACAGCATAGAAAGGATAGAGTTCAGGGGCATTGAGGTCCCAGTTGTTGATATGAGAGCCGATCTGCACCCCAGGGAAGCCCAGCTCTTTTACACAGCGCCTCATCTCCAGTATGGCCAAGTCAGGCGCTTGCATGGGCAGCGTTCCAAGGCCCACAAACCTTTTGGGGTGGCTACGCACTGTCTCGGCCAAATTGTCATTCAAAATGATGCTGAGATCCAGCGTGTCATGAGGTTTGGCCTGCAACCAAAATAATAAAATTATTCAGGGAAATGTAGCTGTGGCAGTCGTTATGCATTTTACTCCATGTGCTCATTTGTGGTGTTGATGCCACAAATGATAAGCAGCATCGTGGGCAAGAAGGTGGTTTGTAATACAGTTACAGAGACATATTTATAGGTAGTATATTTGATATCTGCCAATAATCCCTCCCACATGCTAGTTACATGCTAGAGCTTTAAAGCTGCTATCAGTGATGTCAGTGGTGTTTTATGGAAGTTGACATCCGTAATGTTGCATTACGGCTTCATTCTTATATATTTGTCTTCCTTTCTCATCACTGCCGCATTTTCCTTAACATTCCCCTCCCTATGTCCCTATGCATCTTTGTGGAATTTTGACTTCTCATTTGACATTTAGACTGGCACTCAATCATTTTACACAAGATCAGTGATAACTGTTTGAATATAGAGTCATTTAACACCTATTTTAACTTAAGTATTTACTTGAAAGCAACTTTAGGCCCATAACACTCCATCATAATGCCATAGCTGCAATGTTTTTGACCTAATTGACTCACCCAGTAACTGAACATCACAGGAACAGTAGAAAGGACTTGAACCGTCACACCTTGAATATGAGGCAGGGAAACCTAATTTTAGTTATGAATCGGATGAAAAGTCATGGCACTTGTGTTTTTCAGTTATAGCAACACATGTCTGTGCATGACATGTACCATGTTGGTCCATGTCTTGTATGCGTGCATTCGCATCCCAGCAGTTCTCTTGAATCACCCGGAACAGATTCCCATCCTTCATCATGTTTGCTTCACCCTGGAACAGAACATTTACACCACTGTTATATCTTTATATGACTGCAATATGCTCACTGGTTCTCCATGGTAGCATCTGTCCACCTTTGGGGCCACTTTACTCAGTGAGTTTATGGCTTTTGGGTGTGTTTTGGATTTGGTAACTGTTCCAAATTCAACCGCATGATGGCAGCAGACGGCAGATTTAGCTTTTATCAGCAAAAAAAAAAAGTTGCATCCAGTCTCTCAGCTCCCAGAGTGCTTAGTGTGCTGGTGTGTGGCTGCTGTGTTTGAAGTGAATCTCTTTGCTGATGCAGTGGCACCATGCTGATTTCTGCAGCTGCTCACATGGAGCAGCATGACAGGTCCAGAGGGTGGGGCGTGCAGTGAGGGAAGACGCTGCTGTGTGCACTGCGTATTGCACAGTACACTTGCATACGTGCGCCTGTACCTGTGCCCTTTGTACACATGCACAGAAACAATACAGTATATCTGCATATTTGCACACCGACTCACCTTGCAGTGATGTTGAAGTTGGACAAACCCATCGTATCCATATCTCTGAAACACATGCAACATTGTTCACTTTTACATATTTAATTTTGAAATATGAAATCCTTATCTAAACAACAGCATTGTTGACTATTGACTGTATTATTCTATCTACAAGGGTTTAATGTACCCACACCAATGCAATGCCCCCGAATAAATCAAGAGTGAATCCAATCTGAAGATTCAGACTCTTCTGCATACAGATGAAGCCACAAATGATCTACTTGAGCAACACGGCCAGTAAAGGCCCATTTCATGATCCTGCCCATCAGAGATGTCGTGTAGTTAAAGAAATGGATGGGCAGATATAGAGATACTTCAGCTTTACGGAATGCAACTTTTAACAGTTCACTGTCTCCGTCTTGCAGCCGTTTTCTTTTCAGTGACAGCCCGCTTACACTGAAATAAATGCATACCAGTGGAACAGCAGTGCTAATAAGAAGTTTAACTTAACTCTCTGTTTTGGATCCAGGAAAGTGTAAGAGGCACTCTCTCACAAAAACCTAAGTGTTTTCTTAGAACTTCATACAAACGTGTCATTAGTGACCCTTAAAGAATAGTGAGTGTATGTAAATGCACTGTACTGTGTTGGCTGTAAATTATACTAGCGTGTGTTACATATGTTATCTAAAACTAGAAAGAACGTAAGAAAGAAGGACAGGTAAAAGAAAGAAAAATAAATAAATGCAGCCATGTGTCCTGTCCAGCTCTAAATCTGGGAAATCATTAGCCAAAGCCAAGCCTCCAGTGTGACAAAGACATAAGAGCAGGATCTGATAAGGTAAGGCCAGTGCCACCTATTGATTAAAGTTTAACCAACCATAGAGAGCAGTGACTTATGTGTGATCTTAGACTCCTCACTGGCAGTGCAGTAGGAAATGTCTCTTTTATTTTAGTGCTGAATTAAAAGACCTCTGCACGAGACAGGAAAGCAGCAAGCAAAGGTGGGTTTTTTCCAACCCACTGAACTGCACAAAATTAGATCCAGCCCATAAATTGTGTGTACTCAAGGCTCAACATTAGGGGCTGTAACAAAAATCTCAGAGTGCCTACCTGCTTCAGATCGGGCCACTCCTTTGGTAAAATGTGATTATGGATATCAACCTTCATCCTTGCGATAACACTCGGGAAAACCTCCGAGCTGTGCTGCGGGAGAAGTCTTGCAATGAATGAACGCAAAACCACTAAATCCCCTTCTCGCTGTCAGCCTGTGACCAATAGCTGGCAGGTGAATGACTGTGGGGACAGCCTTGTCATTTATTACCTACTCTATTAAACACACAGCAAGTTGTCAACAGTCTGACTGGGTGCTACTGACTCAACTACATCTACATTTGTGCATATTTCATAAATACGGATAGAGGGATATTCATTGCATTTTCCCTTTTTTTTAGCATGATGTTTTAATTTAGTCTGCATAATTACACTGTAGTGGTCACTGACTATTGTAACTAAAAAGGTTGTGTTTGTTGGTTCAAGTATTAAATACTTTTGAGAATGTGAAAAGACTGATGCTGATAAGCGGATTAAATGTGTCATGGTCGTGACTCTCTCCTCGTTTGCCATAAAAAGCTAATCTTGGTCTGTTTGTCTCAGATAATTTTGAGAGTATAGCTATAGTGTGGTGCCGATGCTGAAGATCACAGGCTGACTGCCTGATATGTCAGAGAAATGATTATTCAACTCAGGATCTCCTCACAGCCCTGCAACATGGCGCCCCCTGGTGCAGTGAAGTCAGTGAGAGTAAAGGCAGTATGCAGGCAGCTTGTATGCACATGTCTTTCACTCCCACTGCCAGCTGCTCCCATCCGGACGACGCGACAGGGTTCCAGTCAAAAGACAAGAAAATATATCAGAATAGATGGTAGATAGATAGTCTCCTACATATAATCCATGTTAAGAAGGGCCTTGATGTTTTATGGGGTTTGTATCTTAATTGTATTGGTCTATGTCATGTATTGTGTTTGTGCTTGGTGGTATGTATGGCTTTGTGTCCATGACTAATTTCCCTCAGGACAAATGCAGCAGTCTTGAGTATTGAAAGAAGGAAAGATCAGCGAGGACACTGTTGGCACTAACATGAACTTTTTACATAAACTGATCAAAATAGCGAAACATCAGTACAAAGTACAGCTTTTTATTTCTTTATTTTTGCTTTATACATAATGTGGCTCATCTGATTCATGACCTTCATCAGTTGCTTTCTTGCTTCAGGCATCATTTGTTTGGTAACCAAAAAAAACTGTCAATAGATTCCTTGTGTGCACACAAATGTGGCCAATAAAGCTGATTCTGATTCTGATTGATAAGATCCATCAGGGGTGGGAACCTCCAGAGACGCCAAGATACGATATTATCACGATATTTAAGCCACAATACGATGTTATTACGATACTGTGATATACTGAGTGTTTGCAAAATCATATATTGCGATATACTCACACAACAGCGCTAGTGAGAGTGAGCACTTGGCACCATCTAGTGGACTGAAACGCCAGTTGATTTATTTTTTTATGCTAATCCACAAAAAGTTTCATATTTATTTGTGACATCAGTTAAAAAAAGTGCTAAAAAACAATACTTGGAGTCTCAAAAGCAGTATAGTATTGCTATGCAAAATATTGCTATATTTCAATGTATGGATATCCCCCCCAAACCCTGAAAGATCCATTAATGTGAAATCATATTAGATTTATTGTCATTTTCCCTATCACACAACCAGTGTAATGTAGCAAAGTACTAATACTTACTGTACAAAAAGTACAAAATTCACACATCTGTACTTAGTTATGTATATTTCTAACAACTTTTACTTTAGAGTTGGTGATGGTCTGTATTTATATGCAGCTTTTCTAGTCTTGAGCTGCTTTACACTATAGATTTGCCATTCACACGCTTCAACATGGGGTTATGTGTTCAAGGACACATATAGACTAGCAGAGCCAGGAATTGAACCCACAACCTAATACTTTTTACTTCTAAAACTTAATGTACATTTAGTTACTGTACATTAAGTACAGTAAATGTCATATACTTTTAGACTGTTACTGAAGTAATATTGTTATTTTTTTAAAAGTGGCTTCAACTTCTACCAAAAGTAATGTTCTGGGAAGATACTTGTACTTTTACTCCATTAGTATCCCTTTTAGATACCAATTATTAACAGACATCAAACAACAATTTAAAAACACACTTCCTAAACCCTGAGACTGCAGTTGCATGTCCACAGTATTAAAGATACATGTAACAGGCGGTTGAACAATAGATAGAAGTAGTAACAAATGTAAAATGTAAGTACATAGTGTAGAAAATGAAAGTAATAAAAGGTAAATAAACTAATTGGGTCATTGTAATAAGATAATCAAACTATACACTTAAGATAAATAAATATGTTAAAGGATAATTAAAAATAATAAAAGGTCTCATCTGAAACTTGATGACAGATGTTGCTGAGTGTGTGTGTGTGTGTGTGTGTGTGTGTGTGTGTGTGTGTTGGGGGGCGACAGAGGAGGAGAGAAGGAGGAGGCAAAACTTGCTGGCACCGCCTGCCATGTTCACAGCAGATCCCAGCAATTTATCGCGCCGCCGCATCTCGAAACCTTAAGTATCTGTAACTGGCTTATTTTGGCGCGCTGTGTGTTTACATCCAGGCTGCACAGCTGCTCCTCTGCTCCAACACTGTTGAGTTGGTGTGTTTACTGATGCCGGTGCGACCCCCTCCTCATCTTCCCTTATCGCCATCTCTTATCTTCCTCTCCTGCGCAACTGAGTCGACACCGGTGGCAGAGCGGACGCGCTGGATGGCTGCTGCACTTAACGAACCGGCGTGAATCCCCCCCTTTTTTTTGTTTGTTTGTGACAATCTTTCTCCTACCTGAGCCTGAAAAGAACAGAAACAACAACTGCAGCAACAATGACAGACCCGGCGACTCAAGAGTCCTACCCTGTCCCGGACCCGACTATTGTGGATGCGACGGTGCGGAACGGCCAGTGCCCCCCGGATGGCTTCACTAACAACCACCACCAGCCAGCCAAGAGCCCCAGCCAGCCCGAGGCGCTCAACACGGGCCAGGAGATGAAAATGACCGAGACTGTGGAGGGAGAAGGTAACTTCATCCATCACTGTCATGTTTGGATTATGGTTTCTTGGAAAAAAAACTTATGGATGTGGACGTGTGAGTGAGGGAGGGGTGCAAGTGGTATCCTATTTTTTACCCGTGTGAGATATTTTAGGCCCATCTGACTTGAATAATTTATGCTAGTCCTACATCAGTCTTATTCATATGAGAGCAAAGCAAAAGCTTCATTTAGAGTTCAATGATTGTTCAGTTTGTCACCTATGTCATTCACCCATTCACTTTTAGGCGCTACACTACAAGTTGTCTATGGGAATATGTTGCCAAAATGTTAGGAAATTAAATAATTATTATTGTGTTAGTTTGACTAAAACTGGACTAAAAATACAGTTTAACATGGCAGACTGAAACTGCACTAAATTACATTGCTTAAAGTCAGACTAACACAATACAGTTGGGAGCCAAATCTATTACTCAATTAATCATCAACTATTTTCATAATCAATCAGTTTTGAGTGTTTTTTAAAGAATTAAATCTGATTGTCTGATTTTTCAGCTTCTTAAATGTGAATATAAGAAATCATTAACACTGAATAATTTTGGTTTGTGGACAAAACAAGACATTTGAGGGACTTTACGGACCCAAAGATTACTCAATAAATCAAGAAAAAAATCGACAGATAAATCGATTTATTAAAAAAAATCATTAGTTGCAATCTTATTTCAGTTAGATTTAAACTGTTATAGGCGCCCCATTCATTTTTCTCAGATTTGACCCAGATATAATAGTGGAAGCTGGTACACAAGAAAAAGAAGAAGAAAACAACAGCGAGGAAAACAAAATGCACTGGTGCATTTGAAATGAAATTCATGCTCTGTCAGCTGAAATAATTAAATATATCTGAGGTAAATGGATGGCATGACATGATGGTACCAACTAGACTTGAGCTAAAATAGTTTTGGTTTGTGATGTAATAGGCTGACTGGAAATGTCTAATACTAACAAGCTGAAAGGGGGCATATTTCTATAGTGTAGTGGAGGAAGACATGCTTCATTCAGTAAATAGACTCCCCAGAATCCCCACTAGTGTTTGAATACTGGGTCAAGAAATAGTCCAAATAAAGGGCGTAGTCATAACTGTAGCTTGAATTAAACATAATATGTCATTTCTGACACTCTCTCAATCAAAACAATAACAAAAGACCTACAGTAGTTTGATGATTTTGAGAAGCAGTGTGGGATCATGGGTAATAATAATGATAACAATAACTTTATTTTGGATGTACAATAATACTGGCACAATATTGGTATCGGCAGATATTTTTCAGTGGCTTTTAAGTGTATTATCGGAAATTAGCAAACACGCCAAGATCCGCCGATAAGACTAATGAGTAAAATAGTACACTGAAAAAGCTGCTACCTTCTTGACTACTATGCTACCACGCCCCCCCTTGATGCTTATAATAAATATATTATCTTGTGCAAAATAAACAAGTTGAGCAAAAGGAAAGACGTGTATATATACTGTATAGGTGTCGGTTATTGGCCCAAGCACTCCCAAGATATCGGCATATCGGATATTGGCAAAAAGTCCGATATCGTCCATCCCTATTTTATTTATATACCACCATTGTGTTGTTGTCTTTGGGCTAACCTTAACTGAAATATGGATTTCAGAGGATTTAAAGGACACTACTCAATGAAATGTATAACATTAGTCTTGCTGTTTTTCAGTATTTGAATGCAGAAATGTTACATATTATATCTTTAACTGTCCATGGAAACGTTCTGTCTGAGTCTGCTTTAAAGATACATTTTCATGCTAAACATATGTTGGCTATTCACCTCACAAATGTGTTCTGCTAATATATTCCCATTCATCATCTCATTTCCATAAAACCTATCACACAAAACATTCCTCTGTGGGTAATACAAGGGTCTCACTTATCCTAAGCCAATAATAGGCCATATAATCCAGTAAGGTCTCTGAATTACTTATAAACTGGGTCTGATTTAGAGGGATAACACTTATTGTAAAGTAACTCTTAGCTAAATTGTTTTTAATCAGAATGACATGGTAAATTAACTCTGAATAAATTGCAGCATGCAACTCTGAACATATTTTGCTATTGTGCAGAACTGCAATGACTCCTCAGATTGGCATATGTTGTCAAAAAATCGGTCACCGGCACTTACAGCATTTAGTGTGTTTACCTGCATATTAATGGTCCAATTTTACTCGGACTAAGACAATAATATGGTTTTCTTCATGTCATGTAAACATGTTAGTCAGACAAAAATCTCTGCCATCTTATTTGGACTAACAAACCTGGATAATGCGATTCATAGTCTGATTACTCCTGCATGTATACACGTAGTCGGACTGGAATCAGACTTGGTGTACACTTGGCGTGCACCAAGATTTCGGAAGTAGGAGTCGACATATAAACTGCAGTACTGTTGCCGGAAATTGAACAGCGGTGGCGCGCGGACAACACAGCAACCACTAGAGTCGATCGATTTTCTCCTCCGTATGTACACTCGGACCCAGCAAGCTGTCCGATCGCTTGTCTTAGTCGGACTATAGCCTTAGCTCGATTTAAACTGTGTATGTAAACGTACTGACTGATGACAACCAATGATGAGCAACTGGCATGTTCTGTGCCTGTGTGAAGGGAAATGACCGTCGTTACCAGCAGCTGGTGGTAGTCTGTATTTGTCATTGAAAAAGGGGAAACCACTATGTAGTATCATGCCATTCACTCACCATGCACAGGGATGAACTCATAAAAGCACAGTGACAGCAACTTTGAAGATGTCATTTTCATGCTTTGTAATTGTAATTTCTGTTTCTCTTTTCATCTTCTGATTGGCTGGAACTACTTGTTCCTGACAAGGGTGACAAGGCTGGTGTATGCCAACCTTGTGTGTCCTAGGCCTTTAAGCTAAAGTGAACCCAGTCAACTTCCCATGGCCCACCCAAGAAATTACAAATATGATAAGGCATTTTAGGAAGTGTCTGCTAATGTGTTATATATTTCTCCTTCCTCTAATGGCTCTTAAGACACTGGCCAGTTGAAACACACTATTGATCCTTTTTAAAGGAGTGCTTTTAAGAGATAGATGGTTGAAATGAAGCAACAGAGGCCAAGATATAACAGCTTGAGGTGCAGAGTACAGAGTTTCAAAACAAATGGGTCGTACATGGATCCAGTAGCAACTTTCATTAGACTCTCTCTGCCCAGTGATTGACTTTGTGACATCTCACTGTCAGGTTCTGAGACTGTTTATCAATAAATCCAAAATTGGCTCTGTCTGTCCTCCTGGAATTTCTTTTTACAGCTGCTCATCTGATTAGTTTCATTTGAAGCCGGTGTTCATATTTCTGAGTCGTTGTACGGGCCTATTTTACAATTGGCAGCAGGCATGACATGAGTACTTTTGCTTTTCAGACTGACGCAGTTGTCATTTTCCAGTCCAGTGCCATAAATGTACTTCAACTAGAGCCCATTGTCTCAAACTAAGTCTCCAAATGACATTGCAATGTTTTATTAACCATTAGAAAAAAAAGAAGTTATGTGAGAATCGGTGCTAATATTGTGGTAGTGGCTACAAATTAGTCAACAAATGGGCATTGTTAGTGTAAAGACAAAGTTTGAAAGGGCCAAGGAATGTCGGCCAAGGAATGTGACCTCTTTTTGTCATCAGATCTGATAACACTTTCAGAATGGATTGGGGTTCTTAGCGTAATCTGTACGTGATCGGATCGCTCAAGGATGTTAATACAAGTCTGAACAGAGTCAATATATTTCACACATTCACACTGTTTGTCCCAAGTGGAAGCTGCAAGAAACCTACTTCATTCTTCTGATCATGGTTATCTATACCAGTTAGATTTTCCTCTCCACCTCATTTCATTTAATAAGATATAACATATAGTGATATCAGGTGGCGTTAAAGGTTCCTAGCAGGCTTTAAGATGTCTGACATTTTAGGTCACACTCCAGTGCTCACATGGGTATTGCATGTGCTTCCTTTTGCAAGTTTCGGCAGGAGGTGTTGATATCATTCTTTCGAGCAAGATGCCCGACGGTGAGCTGTTTCTAGGATGTGTGACAGAGGGAGACAGGAGACACGCTCACTCACACAAAGAACCCTGTGCATTTGTCACAATGAGCTGTGTTAAGTAAGAGACATTGAGCACATGTCCTCTCTCTGCAACACACAAGCCAGTTTAGCTTGTGTGGTTTTTACTCCACAGAGGTTTTCAGGCATTTTTGTGCAGTTGTATTTTGTGATATGAACAGTATAATAAGACACTTGTTTAGTAGCTGCATTTACTAGAAGTTAGGATTGTTTTCCCAACCTGGTTAAGAAAAATGCCTTTCATTTCTGTATTAGGATGGGGTTGTAGTTGAACTTTTGAGGATGTTAGAGGTTGGTTTGTTAGTGTCTTATTCTGATGCAGGTCGTTAGAACGAGAAGTTCAGTTGATGGCCAATAAATAACCGGTTTAATCGTAACAAATGACGCACATTACTTAACTTAAATGCAGTTATACTGTATATTTTAAATAATATGTCCAAACTAAATATTAAATACATGAAACAGTTTTGTTATTTTATAATTCACATATTGTATTTCATTTTATGTTAACTGGGTTAGAAGTTGTTGCACGGCATGCTTACACATGTATGGATTCCTTAGGTTGTACAGTGTGATGTCTTGAAAATCAATTACTGTCCGAATAACTGATTTTATACCATTTGGAATGTGAAAGTCAAAGTAAAATTTAATCGGTTTGTGCTGCAGAAATGTGTCACAGTCTTTTCTCTCTCATGTGTTTTCTCCTCTTCTCGTGTGTACATGCCAAAGTTCCCATCCCAGAAATAACAGAACAATTCCTAGAAATCCAGACTGACAAAGAGACCGGTCATCTTTAACGATGGAGTATGTTACAGTTAATGGATAGTAGTCCAACTGCAACTCAACAACCCAGTTGGCTAACAAAAGAACGAGGGAACGATTTACGAGGGAACAACAAGATAAACTACCGGGACACACATTATTATCTTAGCACACTCTCTTTCTCTTAATTTCTCTCATTTATAAAAAGCAAAAAAGATTAAGATTTCTAACCATGAACTCAAGATGCCTGTAGCCTTCAATCTTCAGCAGTTGTCAGTTCTAAATAAGTGAATGTCCCAGGTTACATCATCGTATTTGTTTGATCAACTACATTTTGGGAGTTTGACCCAGATATGGGGACAAAGAACTGTGCAGATTTTTTATTATACTCATAATATCTTCCCTGTGGGTCCTCCAAATTCATCGAAGTTCAATAGTAAAACATCGTAGTTTCCTTTTAACTCTCTGTTTTGTTCAGCTTCTCTGTCTAAAATCTCTTGGAGTTCTGTGAGAGGACAATCATGGGACTTCATCAGCTCACTATCAGCAGTTATTTCTGGAAGGATTCCCACTCCATGACGCACATACAGTGAGAGGACATTCCCCCAAAACAGAACTTTTATATGCCAAAAATGACCCCTGCATATCAGCAAACTACAAATAAACATATGTAAATATGCCTCTGTTTTATATTTAACAAGCCTGGGCCAAGTAATTTCCAAATATCATTTAGCAGAATTGCTGTAAAAAAAAAAAAATCTATGTCTTTTGTATTCTTTTTAAAATAATGATAAAATATGCTTCTGGTAGTCTGTTGGATTTTCAGAATTTTGGTGTCAAATGGTATAGAAAGTATCGATTCTGCTGACATCCCTATTCTGCCCCTGCACAATGCTTCACCCATGATCTATAATCTTCAGCATAACATGGGAGCTCAGGCATTACACAGCGTTTAGTGTCCCTCAGTACAAATCCTCGACTGACGCCTGCATTCTACGCCTACATACTCTATCTCACATTCCTTTCCAGTAGTGGTGATTGCTCACCACATTATCCGCCTCATTTGTATATACTTGTCTTCTTTGAGTGCCGAGTTATATGTGGATGGGTACGAGCAGACATCCTCACATAACGTCAAGCAAGTTTCCAATGGCTACCGTCTTCTTCATTGTGTCAAACAAGAGTGCGGAAATAGAAAGTGTTGTGCTTCATGGTATTTACGTAGCTGATGTGTCTTCTGGGTTTATCACACTAACTTTTCTCACCCAGGCTCCTTTCTAAAGCATTAGAGTGCAGTTCAACTTGCTAAAGTACAGTTTGGAATGGTAAATGATTGTCTGTTGACCAGTTCACAGACTGCACCGTGTCCAGCTCCAACTTTTAGGTGGGGGGGACTACTGTGCTAGACACCCCCAACAGATTGTTGCTAAAAAGTGGAACAGTATAGATAAGTTATTTACGGGTCAGAAGTTAAAGACCCTGTTAAGCAAATACAGAATTTCACCTCACACATTAATTCAATTCAATTTTCAATTCAATTTTATTTGTATAGCGCCAAATCATAACATACATTATCTCAAGGCACTGTACATAGACAACATCAAAGAGAGGAGAGAACCCCAACAGTTCACACAATGAGCAAGCACTAGGCATCAGTGGAGAGAAAAAACTCCCTCTTAACAGGAAGAAATCTCTGGCAGAACCAGGCTCAGAGATGTGTGGTCATCTGCCTCGACCGGTTGGGGTGAAAGGAAAAATGGGGGACAGAAAATGGGCGGAGAGAAAGGACAAGAGGGAGATGAGGTAGAGACAGAAGAGAGAGAGGGAGACCAGCAGCAGATACACAACAACTTTATACATTATGTATGTTATAAAAAAAAAAAGTGTTTAGGAACATGGGGAGAAAAATTAAACTGTGGAGTAAATAATTATGGAGCAAAAAAATTCCAAACAGTTTCTCTTCTATTTTTAGGCGTGTCTAAAAATGTGGCTACATGACACCGTAACTAGCATAAAGGCCCACTTGTATGCAAAAGACATAGACGGACAGAGCCTTACTTTGCGTTCATTTCGTCGAGTTTAAATGGACCTTAAATCCTCTTTAAACACTTTAACAATATATAAAAACCCTCAGCACACTCTCTCAACAGTTTACTGTGAGTCACTGCACCTGCTCCTACACTACTGCCTTTGGTTAGCTTGCTAGCTAAGATGTCTCTGTCAATGTGAAACCACACCGAAAAGCTCTGTCACTTTATATAAATTTCCTACAGATAGGGAAATGAAGTAGAGAAGAAGAACAGAAAGAGGTCTGCTTCTCTCCTCTCCTCCTGCTGTGAGGCTGCAGGTGCTGCTGATAAAGGGGAAGAGGGAGGGAGATGGTTGGAGGACCACTGCTAAACTAGTTCAGTTTTTGTGCCATATGTTGTTAAACTGCCACCAAAATGGTGAAAATGTCACTTCTCTACATGTCACCGGAGCGACGTTCGAGTAGGCAGACCAGAATACACATTTTCTTGTGGGGTGACAGTCAGAAGAGATATTTTTATCACTTCACAGGGACATGAACATTAGTGTGCTAACAAGAGGGGCGGCTTGTTAATATCACTGCTTTTATGTTACCCCAGCTTTTCCGACGTGTGTAGTGACTTGATTGTGAATATGATTGCTAGAGACACTACGAACAAAGGAGGAACTGATTTTCTAACACAATTATTTACTTGGGCTTATTGCAGGTCTCCTGGAGAGCAGCATGCGTCTGAAGCCCCACGAGGCCCAGAGCTACAGGAAGAGGGCCCTCTGGGTGTCATGGATCTCCATCGTGGTCACACTCATTCTGGCCGTGACAGCATTCAGTGAGTATTTTAAAACACACGTTTCTCAACATGCATGTGTGTACTGTTGCAATGTTGTGCTGAGCAGACAAACTGTGAGCATATTTCTCACTTCCTGGTTGATTAAGAGGATGTGTTGTCATCTTAGCATCTTTGCAGATAATCGTTTGTGCAGACATGTCGGAAGTTGTTTTACAAAACCAGTGGTTTACATTGTGTGAGTAAGAAGTATGCAGAAGGTTGGAGTTTGTTCTTAACACATAAAAAGCAGCTGATTTAGTTTGTGTTTACTATATTCTTTGTGTGTCTGAGGTAAAATTGGCACAAATTCTGGGTTGAAATCCAAATAACATTTGAGTTTAGTGAAAGTTGTTTTGAAGAGCAGAAAATATGCAACCCCAAAAAACGCACATGTAAAAAACACTGATAAAAAAACCTTTCAGTTGATTAGTCAGTCTTGAAAATTATGTAGGGAAATGATTTTGGAGGTATATTTTGTTATTATTTAATTTTCTATTTACATTCAGTTTCAAGGAGGAGAGCTCTTAGTGAATTGTTTCTAACATATACAGTATGTCCTACATTTTTTTTATTGTCATAGAGGATAGAAAAATAAACAAAAAACATTTTATTCAAATTGATTTTTAATAAATTGATACATTGTTGGTGTAGGGAAGTGACCATGAATAATAACTGAGACACACAATGCAGTGTTATTTTACCTTCAGTCATTTGATTTGTTTTTCTGTTCTAGACTTTACTTGTGTTTACTTAAAATTGAGTTTCCAACATATATAGGGTGACTTTATAACATAAAATGTATTTTAAGTGAGGAATTCTATGATTGTGATGGTGCTGACAATGTTGTTGCTTTGGCTCTTCAGGCAGCTCAGAACAACATTGATAGGATTAGGAATATTGATAGGATTAGGAATATTTTGAGTCCGACTGCTGTCCCTATACATTCCTTCTTCTCTTTGTTTCGGCAACAGAAACCAAACTGACATTATTTAAGCTCCCGTTCACAATAAAGTTGAAGAAACTCTGTGATAAGCTTTATACATTGCACAAACTTATTGACACTAGTATCTTTATTTATATTAATAAATTTAATTTCACTTCACTTTTAATTTCAGTGTCATGTCACTTGTGTTTATAAGAAGACACCTGGTGTTACAGGACAGACTTGAGGTGTGGAGAAAGCACGCCTGGTGCTGGCACAATCTTTATAATGTCAATAACCAATCACAGTATCCATCAGTGAGGTGTCTGTCTTGGCTGAATTGTTTTTTCTGAAACGTTGTTTTTGCAGTTTGCGTGGTGCCCCTCCATACCCCCGATGCTGCAAAAGCATTAGCATGTGGCAACACGTGTTGTCTCGTGATGTACGGAGGTTCTGTCATGCACAGTACTGTCGGACGTACAAAAGGGGATGTGGTTTTTTTTGTCTCAAGTCACAACGTCACCCAGACCCTTTTGGTCTCATCTGTCATGATGAAGCACAGACTTGTTTCACAAATCACTGTGACTGCTCAGATTCTCAGCGACTGGAGAGATGGACTTTCTATATACTGTAAAATAACTTTCGGGCAAAATCCTCCTTTTCAAAATTAAAACAAAAAACATGTCATGGCATGGGTCACATGATTTCTTGCATGTGAATGGTGGAGTTTTATCTGCTGGTTAAGCAGTGAGAGTGCTCCTTTAATTCAAATTGAGTTTATTTTAGGTGCTCTTTGGAAGGGATTCATGGAAACATTAGGAATCAAGTCTTCAAAAGGCTTAATGCGGAAGTTTGTTCAAAGGGTTTAATAAAAGTTTTTGATTTTACTGCACTCTCACAGTGTCTGAGATAAAGGCAGAGTGAATAAAGGGCTATGATGCAGAATGGATCATTCTTGGGAGTGCCTCAAGTGTTTTAGTCACTCTCACTTTCTTTGTATGAAACTGCACTGATACTTTTATAGAAACACTGTCGCAAAATCAGCTCTCAGGAGGAGGAGTGAATGGCATTCCTGTTATTCAATCACTTTAATATGACAAGAAATCTACTGCAGTGTGTGTGTGTGTGTGTGTGCAGTGTGCAAGAGAGAGACAGAGACTTAAACATAAGGAACACAATGACCCACAAAAAATCCTACTGGGAGATAAACAGGGATGAACAAGAGAAAGGAGGGATAGATGTAGAGACATACAGATGAGCTCCCCTCGGCCCCACCAGACGTTACTTCAGCCTCATTAGAATTGGTCGGGGCACTGGGTTAGGGAGTGAATAAACGATTACTTCCCTATGTTTTTGCCACACAGCATGGACCCTAGCAACAAAAATAAAGACCGGTAGAGAAGCTGTGCAGTGAAAATAGTGTGAGAATATAGAGGAGTGGAGCTCTGAAAGGTGCTATGGTACCAGTGGACACGTCGGGATGAGCCGTGGTAGGCAGCATTGAGAAATTTAGCTTTTGTGATGCCTCAACTTTAAAGAACACAGCATGCTGTTTTTTCCCTCAGCCTGTGCCCCACTTTCCCTCTGTCCTCCATCTTTCATCTTTTGAGTCTCATCAGCTTGTTTTTTTATACCCACAACTTTCTTTACTTCTTCTTTCTCATCATGTCTACCAAACCTTATCCCTTTGATTTATTTTCTCCCCCACTCTAATACATTCCCTTCTCTGCAAAGTCAAAAGATGATTGGAGCTTATAAAACCGTCCAGCGTCTTGTCCGGTGGGGTTGTCACTTTTTTCTTTCAAATGCAGTGTTATTTCAAACGTAAGGGTGTAAAGGTCAAATTCAAACTGCGTTAACTTGCTTGAATATGCTGCCATCTCATATGAGCCTATTTAAGTAGTACCCATTAGAATCCAGCAGAAGGTGCATGCATGTTAGCTTTCCTACCATATCCTATGACAAGTCCACAGTACACGAGGGAGTTTCCTCTCTCGGCAGATACCAAACACCCCCCAGCTTTGATAACGAGACATGATGTGCACCGAATACCCGCTAATAACCTAACCTAATACTCTCTGTAAGCTGGCTCCTAAATATCTGTGTGTGCCAGAGACATCTGTGCAGGGGTAATATAGTTAATAAAAAAGCGAGGCGCACTCGATCCAGATCCCATTGATGGACTTTTGTTTCTGGCAAATTATATCAGGAATGAAGTTGGGCCGTTTGCCTTGACACACGCTATCGGTTCTATGTTTGTACCACAGAACCGATGTAACAATATTACATTTTTTTCTAAAGCTATCAGAGCTTCCTCCTGTTGTTATTTACCGTTCAATGAGTTTTTATTCCATCCTATTCTACTCAGTGCTGTATGTTATGAATCCTCTAATTCTAGCAACAATGAGGTGATGATTATTAAAACTGTTAACAAGGTAATAAAAACTGTAATTATGCTTGTGGTGTATAATGGGCAACTATAACTTGCTAGTGTCATGATGATGATGCTGATTTTTGCAGTTTGCGTGGTGCCCATTCAAATTGAATGACCTGATCCTGCAAAAGCATTGGCATGTGACAACACTTGTTGTCTTATGATGAAGTTCTGTCATGCACCGTATAGTTGGAAGTACAAAAGGGGATGTGTTTTTTTTTTTGTTTTTTTTTCTTTCATGCCCGGTTATGTATTAGTGTGAAGTCATACGTCATTCAGACCTTTTTGTCTTAGCTGGCATGATGAGGCACAAACTTGTTTCACAAATCACTGTGACTGCTCAGATTCTCAGCTTTTGGCCACGTTTTCTCATATTAGACACGTATGAATAAGCTGAGTAGAACTGAAAACTCCTCAAAAACTTTCTGATATTGTGTTGATATTTTCTAGCCTTGGCACTTTTCTGTCTTCTCTCCTTTCTTTCTTACTTCTCAGAGATCCTGCGTCTCTGAGATGGATGCCCTGTTTTCAAATGAACAGTCTCAATTTGATGATCTTTCGTTCATGAATGGCTGCTCTGTGTTTGCTCGCGATCCTTTCTTGAGAATCTGTGCTTTGCACTCTCTTGGCTAGCTATTCACCCGTAAAAGTGGTACAAGTCAGATGTTCTATTAGACACGTCAGACTCACAAGAGGTATCAGCAGCAGTGCAGGTAGTTGTTCTGCTCTTCTGGCTTTTAAGTAGCCAGCAGCGTGTCGAGCAACAATTACACAAAGGCTACAAATGTGTTTGACCAACAATTTACTTCTATGCACTTCAGTGCGATAGTGTTTTAACCACTTATGCCTCATTCAACATTTTGAGGATATTCCTGCTTATGAATTTTGATTTGTTTGACACAAAAGATCGACCTGGTTAGGACTAGCAACAGATCATGGTCTTTCAACACGGCTTAAAAACACTTTGTAACACTGTCCTTGAAGCGCACCAGTGTGCCACAAATCATCAGTAGAAAATGTATTCCTTATGAAATGTAATATTAAGAATGCAGCTTAGTAGTGTGGAAACATACGTTTGGATGAGGTGTTGTCATAATATGTGACTGAAAACAACAAAATGTGCTTGTTCCCTCTTTTTTGGTATCATCAAAGGTAGGGTCTGGTTAATTCATATAATTACATTTTAAGTGATCAAACAATTCTGTATTTCAAATAATAATGACCATAGAAGGAGCAGACAAAAACCTGAGGTAAAGGAAACTAGTTAGAAAGCAGCATGCTTTTGTTAGGTGTGGACATTTCACAGTATTTACTAACAGTCAGACGAGTCTTATTCAGGGAAGCGAGAGATTGGCATTCACACCGTCGTCAAGACGAGTCTTTTAAAACGGTGATGAATGCTGCATCATCCACAGTCATTAGAGGTGCTTTCACCGACTCCTCCTGCCTCCCTGTAACTCATTTGCTGGATGGAAAAAAACAAAACACAGAGAGGGGAAAATAAAGCAACGAAGAAACAAACTACTACGAGCCACAGAAGGCAGTGTATACTCAATAGAGATATTTGCACTCCGCTGTACAGTGGTATCTGCAGACCATTTGTCATATCTGGGCAGTCGCCGCAGAAAAATAGTCATACTAATATCTGTCAACTCCCCCTCCTCCCTCCTTGCTTTGCTCCCACCAATCCCTCACCTCACTCTTACCTGCTTTCCCTCTTCTCCTCTTCCCTTTCTCCCTCCCTACCTTCTCAATCACCCACGCTTCTCCACCCAGTGCCTGTCTCAGAGTAGAAAACACAATCATTTATTCATTTGTTCCCCCCCCCCTCCTTGTTCAGTATATTTTTACTGGTGAAATGCCAAGTTGCCAGCCGTGGAAGACGTGCCATTTTTCTGCAATGCTTTCTGCTGAGTCTTTTTTGTTGTTTGTCCCACCTGTGTTCCCAGTGGCATTTGTAGTGGAGCTTTATCTATTTGGTCTGTTAGTTATTTATGCTTATTTTCTTTTTGTGTGTTTGTGTTTGTGTGGGACTGTCCAGATGTGTGGCATTTCTGTGATTAGTACGAATCATCCGATTAGACTGAAATCTCCTGGTCCAGATGGTCGTCACATGTCATTTTGTTATTAGGTGCAGTCTGCTGCCTTTTTATTTCAGTCTGTTGGTGCCTTAGTTCCCTAAGAATGCACATGATACAGACTAATATATGAACCAAGGTCAGCTTATTTGCGAAAGACCTAGGCCTAAGGCTAGTCCACGCGTAGGTTATTTTTCAAAAATGGTTTTCATCCTAAACTAAGTTCTCAAAAACATAATCATCCCCACGAAAACACAAAACCCACTGTTCGGTGCTGTCAAAAACATTCCAAGTCAACAGGTGGCGATGTAACCATAACTGTGAAGCTTTGTTGAGCTATTCCTCAGCGAGTAAAGATATACACAATATACAATCATTTATAGTTATTTTACGGTAAATTCAAAAGGATAATTGAAAATTTCATGTTTAAAGATAGTTTTTTTTACGTGCAATAAATTCCATTTGTTTCAAGTTCAAGTCAATGAATCCCAAATAATCGTGATTTTAAATTTGGACCCAAATCATTGTGATTACTATTTTTCCCATAATCAAGCAGCCCTTACATTTTATACTATATTTTTAGATGGCATCATCTGTGATTCTAAGAGAAGGATTTTAATGATTGTGGTGTGTTTTTCTTGAATTGCTGCCTTTATGTCCAGATGAAAAATGTCATGAGCCTTCCCCTCCACTTTTCTACCAGCTGCCTGAAGAGGAACCCGGTATTTTGTTAGAGGATGTGTCTTCACAATGACAATGACTATTATCAGATAACATATGAAACTGCAGTCAACAAATTGCTCTGAATCTCTACTTTCCAAACCTGAATTGCACACACACACAAATTGTAAACACGCTGAATCAAATCACAGATAATGCTTTAGAATGCGATCTTAAATTGTAGATCGCATTCTATACATACAGTACCTGCTCAGTGCTTAGGGTGCATCTCATCATTCCTGAGATAGTTAGGCTAACTGGAGGCTTTACACTGAAACAATGGAAGACAATGTTGTGTAGTTAAGCTGAACTGGGTCACGCACCAGCTGCTTAAACATCCCATTCTTCGTGTGTGTGTGTGTGTGTGTGTGTGTGTGTGTGTGTGTGTGTGTGTGTGTGTGTGTGTGTGTGTGTGTGTGTGTGTGTGTGTGTGTGTGTGTGTGTGTGTGTGTGTGTGTGTGTGTGTGTGTGTGTGTGTGTGTGTGTGTGTGTGTGTGTGTGTGTGTGTGTGTGTGTGTGTGTGTCCAGGTATTACTAATGTTGTGGGGACCTAAACCTGTTTACACAGTCACATTATGGGGACTTGTCCTCCTTGTGGGGACAAAAAGCAAGTCCCCATAACGTAAATTACTACATTTTAAGGTGAAGATATGTTTTTAGGTTAGGTTAGGGTTAGGATTAGGATTAGGCCAGTAGTAATTGTGGTTAAGGTTAGAGTAAGTCTCCAAGAAATGAATGTAAGTCAATGCAATGTCCCCTCAAGTCATGAATGTCGAAAATGTGTGTGTGTGTGCGCGTGTGTGTGCGCGCGCGTGCGTGCGTGTGTGTGTCTGTCTTGAGTTGCCTCGGCAGCATGAAGCCACACTGTGTCACATGTCACTGTTGGCAGAATGGGGACAAGGGTGACTTCTCAGGGACAGAGTGGGAGTTACTTCTGTGTTAGCTGCTGAGTGTAGTTGATGCTCTCTGTGACCCTCCAACTGTAATAAAGAAGCAAAGTTTAATAGTGGTTATTTTATATGGGGGGAAAAACAAAGTGTAAATGTGAACAAACGTAAAGTCCATTATCGTTATTTCTGACGTATGTGGTTCAGTCAGAGCCACATTATCAGTGCTTTGTGACAATAGAGCACATTTCTAAAAACATAAAGAGCAGCATCGTCACTCTATAGAATTTGATTAACTTATATAACCAGACGGAAGATGACGTCAAGACAGTCCAATGTGTGAGTTACCTTTCTGAACCACATTTACTGTTGCTCCTCCTCGTATGTAGTTTGATGATGTTTAATCCCAAGGAGTACAGGGCTATTCTGGCCATTTCTTTGTATACAGCATGATAAAGCGTTTACAATGACACTGTTTGCTGTCACTTCTCTGCAAAATTTTGCATATGACTAGACAATGTATTTATTACTTCAGCATGAACCCACTGGGCCAAAAACTTCCCCCTTAAAGAAAGCAAGAAGAAGAGTATATTTATTACCTTTGGTCTTTCTACTAAATATCTACTGAGCTCCACCCCAGGTGTGAAAGCATTGTTTTGTTGCAACTATGCATTTGTTCCTGAGCTTATTGTGTCCCTTACTCTATGAAGGAGTCCACAAAATTCACTGCAGACTGAGGTAATATTTGACCACAGATGTAACCCGATCATCAGTGACTCATATTGTCAGTTTCTGTGATAATCGATATATTGCAAGACAATCACATAGCGATGCGTCACGATGTCTGTCTAACTGAAGGAAAGAGAACGTCTGTAAAAGTTTAAAAGTGCAGGATTTCTCTATTTATCCATAACATGGCGCACAAAGTGCATAAAGTCTATGTATTAAACATGGATTATCCACTCCCTCTTCAGCCAGGTAACTTCCACCCAAGTTTCCCTAATTCATTTGAGCAGCAGCACCATGGAAGTAGTGATGCCCAGTGAATGAACTGGCTGTTCACTCTAGATCGCCTTAATTTGTTCGTTAAAATGTCGATATTTGCCCTGATAATTGTATTGCAAATGGAAGAACGGCGATATATCACCAAATCGATATTGTGATCCACCCCTAATACACATACAGCATATACAGTATATTACAAGTGATCATGCAGTGATACTGCATTGTAAAGCCACGGGTTTTTCTGTGGAAGTACCAAACTGTCACAGTAAACACATTCTCTGACGCGTCTCTGAGAGCAGCAGTGAGGTTTGTCTGCGGCGTTCTCGCCTTCTCACACCAGATGCTTGGGTCTCATTTACCCTCTTCCTCCCCAAACCGGGAGGACACAGACGAATCACGAGCGCAGACACATGAAACACAGGCATGCATGCATATATCTATATATATAAGATACAAAGAGTGAAAACGTGAGCTTGGAGGGTTTTGGATGTAATCATTCGTCATTCAAGTACAACAGTGCATCCAGCTCGTGTGAGGCACTGTCTAATTTTATTCAGTAGTGATTCAAGTCTGTGTGTGTGTGTGTGTGTGTGTGTGTGTATATAATCTTGAAAGGCAGAGAATAATGTCAGAGTTATAAATCACAGTCTTAATGTTCCCTTTAACAAGAGCAACCATTTTTCTTCTTTCTCATTAAGGCTGTTGGTCATTCCTGTTCTTATTTAGTACATGACGTGTGCACACATTTACATATCGCTTAGTTTGGGGATAAACACGTTTCATTTTGGATGAGCTTGAACAAAGCTGCAGAGAAGCTTTTTTTGAAATAAAAACAATGGATTTTTTATGGATGTTATTCTGTTATTGTATGTACGTTTGCATGATTTGTTTGTGATTACATTTTGTAGAAAGGATTTTAAATGATAAGATATAAGCACATGAAGACGCACATTTTCCACCGCCAACATTGTGTTTCAACTGGTAATATCATAGGAAGTCAAATATCACTCAGTCCCACAATAGCCTCCTTCATGCCCACCACTGCAGACACTTTTCAAACAGATTCAAAGATCAAGCCCACTGTCCCGTCCATAATAGATGTTATATGTGATGCATGATTACAAGTTTCAAGTGGTGGAAGAATGTCGCTGGGTTGCATCTGTCAAAGTGAAAAAAATCATGTGTCATCAATGGTGTGGGGCCAAAAAAAAAAAAAAGTATTTCATGGATACCATGTGGTCGTACAGGGCTTGTTACACAGCTTCAGTCTCGTGATTGAAGTTGATAAATTATGAACGCTTAATTGGACACGCGTAGGGGCACATGTGGGTCGTCTAAATGCGAGACAGCGGGGGTTTCACACTGAGTCACTACTGTCCTCCGTGTTTGTGCATGTCTTTGAAGTTTTTAGCTTGTGTCAAAATTAGTAAAAGAATAAATGAAACCAACATATTTGTGCATGATGTGCTTCCTGCTTTTCAGATGTACCTCCTGGTTTTGACCTAGTTAAATAGCCAAAGTGAATTTGCAGGAGCCCACGCTGAGGTCCGTCATAGATTTAAACAACTTTGATCCAAACAGAACACTATGATCTTTCCAAAAACAATGTCATCAGTTTCCTCTTTTGGCGTCTGCGTACAAATTTGGCCTTTGCACATTCCTTTATTTTACATTTGTTTACAGCTTTTTCCTCAATGTTTTACCCTCATGGGGCATTTTTATTTGAAATGGCTCTGTGGAGGGAATATTATGGTATACATGTGGCTAGTGTAGCTAATAAATGCCGCTGCCATCGGGCAAAGTAGCCTGCTATAGCTTTAAAAAATGAAGCCGGTAAGGTCATTGCACCTCAGTGTGGTAATGCTACACTATTGATCTTCTACGGGAAAAAAAATAATGTTTTGATTACACTGCAGGGCTGGTGCAGGATAAGAGAAGCTTTATTTGTTAAAGCAAGGTATGAAGGATGTACGTACTCAATTAAAAATGAATAAAGGTTTTTACCTTGTTATGACACAAACTCATTTGTTATGACTCATTTTTAGGCATTTTCATATAGCACAGTGTATCCAGGCTTGCAGCCTCACAGCATCTTTTATCAGTCAGCACCCCTTGACTATTTTTACTCTGCACTGATGAGACACAGAAGTGAGATAGAGAGGTGTGATCAGAGACGAGCGTCAGAAGAGTTCTTCTGTGCCGGAGTGCCTGCGAATGTGTGTGTGTGCATACGTGTTAAGATTTATTTCCTTGTTAGACACACACTTGTGTTTGATGTCTTTTACCTTTTCTCCGGCAAGGTCTTGAGATCACAATGAGGTGTGAGTAAACAGACGGCAGAGGCAGAGATGGCCTATTCTTACAGTAAATGCCCGAACCGTTGTTGCTCCTTCCTTCTGTTCGTCAGTCAAACTCGAACAAACTCAAACTGTACAATTAAGTGTAATATCCACAAAGAAAGACAGTAAAATACTTTGTGATAAGACAGCATTATGACAACAACTAAAAAGATTCTTATTTAGGTGAGAAGAAAAGGTTTGTTTTTCAGGAAAATGACAGTCAATTTGCAAAAGTCACTTGTCACACCAGTTATGAATCATACCACAATCGCATTATCTGTCAATCACAATATGAATTTATTTGTTTTGACCATTTCGTGCAGCCTGAAAATGAGATTCCACAAATCATCCAGTGCATGCGAACAGCCAATATCAGGTCTAATACTGGATGGAATGCTGTTGTATGTGTGTGGAGGGATACTGCTTCCACGTAGGGATTGTGTAATTGTCTATTTTTAGCTTTAATGGGTTACACACTGCTTGCCTTGCTTGCCGTGATGAAGCACCACTGCTCCTTAAAGCTGCCCAGCTTTATAAAATGTGCTTCTTATGATCAACTTTAATTGTGCTGTTCATTAGATGCTCCGAGTCCTGTGCACGTCAACGTCTTTCAGATGCTTCCGTCTCTGCAGAATTCCTGTTTGCAACAATTGCAGTCCAGAGCTATTCCAGCGGTTTCACTTGGAGACAATTGTTCTTTGAACTAATGCTAATATTAGCATGCCAAAAGTCAAATTTAACAAATGATGACCAGCTTTATTTAACATAATAGGAATGCACTCTATGACCAAGATGATGCACATGGGAATTTCATTAGTTACACGGATATATTCTTAAACGTGAATATTTTCTGGTTTCTTTGCTTCATATAACAAAGAAATCATTAAAACTGAATAATTTTGGTTCGATACATTCGGGAACATCATCATTTCCAGGTTTGGCAAACACTGATCAGCGTTTTACAGAGCAAACAAGTACTTGACTAATCAAAGTGAAGCTATTATTCAAGATAAGAGAAAGTGGGGAATTGTCAATATTTACCATTACCAAGAGGGCCTGTGTTACTCCTGCCACAATCTGTAACTTTGGGACAGATTATATTCTGGTTGTTTTAGGTAAAAGCGACTTAGAAAGCCTAATTTTCCACCTCAATGTGTGAATGTTATCCGTGAGCTGATGAAACACCTAAATTGGATTGGGAAAGGCCATAAGTTGTGTGTCTAAACTCCACTGGGGTAATATCCACTGCTTCCATCCTCCCTTTTGGACAGAAGAGAGGTGAAAACCGATGTGAGCATTGCAGTTTCTGTCTCTGTGTGTTCACTCACGGGGTTACACCTGTCATGGTTCTATTAAAAGAGACTGTACAAAGAAAGAGATGGAGAGGAAACAGAGGGAGGGCGAGGGAAAGGCCAGTCAGTGGAGTCAAGTGGAGAACAAGAAGAGAAATGAGTGGCAGCAGACAGTGAGGGGGAGAAGAAGAGGAGGAGGCGTGAAAGGCTTTAAAATGGCAAAGAGAAAATGAGGATAAAAAGAAACTGGACATTCATCTCTCTCATCCTTGGAGTAACTGGACCAGATGAATGGATGTAGAACTATGGTCAGCATTTCTACGCTTATAGTGTTCAGAGTGTGGTACTTTCTGTTGCAATTAATATCATTTCATTTTACTTGGAATTCACATTCTGATATTTTTATCTGTTCTTGTATTCATCCAGACAATGGTTCACTCCTGTGGCCACTCGGTGGCTCAATAAATGGACAGTCCGCTCAGGTTTGACGCTAACTCGGTTCATCCCAGGTATCGATCCGATCACTACTTTCTCATTACGACATGCCTCTCTTCTGAGGGGAGAAGAAGCAGCTGCAGCCCGACCTTCAGTCGAATCAGCCTGACCTTCACTTTGACCTTCACCTTTTTAGCTTGTTTGAATTTCACATATTTCAAACGCCAATTCTTTCCGAAATCAGACGTAGCCATTCCCGTGCTTGTGAAGCCACTTGAAAGGGTGGAGAAGAAAACCCAAAATGCTCTCTGCACTACCAGAAAACACAGTACTCCATTACTTTTGTCGACTCTGGGATAAATACTTTTCTCCACCACTGAATCACAGTATCCTCCTGTGAGGACTGAGCAGACAGAAACCAAGCACCCACTCATGCAAGGTTAGGATAAAAACAAACAAACCCTCCTCTGCTCTGAACCCGGTCAGCTGTAGATGAGCAAAATAAGCAGTATGAAAGACAGTGGGAGTGTGGTCGTCTGATGCGGCGCACAAGCAGCAATTTCACAACAAAGATGCCGTTCTGAGTGTGACATGAGTGACGTTTACCTGTTCCAAATGAACCCAGCAGCACACTTCAAATTATATTTGATGTTTCATGTAACCTTTGTGCTTGTTGCCAAGTCTTTTCATTAGCAGCTATTCTTTCATTTGGACACCACAGCCTGAATCCCAAACCTTAAAGGAATACTTCACCGATTTGCATTTAGCTTTGTATTACTAGAATAGGGATAGTATTTTTGAAAAATTGTGCTTCCCAACCTCAGTTTCCCCTGACTTAAGAAATATCTTTTTTGTTACGTGCCCACCACTGACATTTGGTGCTGTCAGATAACTTTTTAATAAGTGAAGCACTTGAACCGATTATCAAAATATATAACTGTTTCTGCCCTAGTTTCAGTCAACCCTTGATGTAAAAAAAAAAAACCCAAAACAAGCGTACTTGTGTGTGAGTGCCCTTGTGCGTCTGTGCGTAATAACACGATAGGTCACAGTCGTGTTTTGTAACAATGATTCAAGATGTTTTATTGAATCAAAGTCATAACTATGTGTGTGACTCTTTTCAAATCATGATTATGAAACTGACCGGATCACGTTCTGTGTGTGTTGTACAAGATGTGAACCACTTAAGCGAGGGATAGTTCCATGTTGTCGACTTCAAGGCTCGCCTCAAAGATCCAGTAAGATGACCTCGGATGAAGTTTAAGCTGTCACTTGTCCTCATCCACCTGCTTGTCCAGCAGTTTTCCCTGAAAGCACACACTGTAGCAACCACCTCATTCATTCAGGAAATGACATCAGAGTCAACTCTGATTTTTTCCCCGTGAGGTGTTGGTTTCTGTTGTGACAAAGGGTCAGGTTCTAGCGAACATCACAGCAGTAGTTACAGTACTAGCAGTAGTCCTTAATCATCTTTGTGTAAAGAGGAGTCTTTCTCCTTAAATATATATCAGTTGTGTGTTTTTGTAATAGCAGGAGGGACTGCTGCAAAACTGGAACACAAATATGTGTTTTTAGATGAATGCTAGTCCCTCATTGCTGCCTTTTTTCCTCCACATGTATTCCTCCCTTTGACTTTTTTGTTTGTGTTTGTTTGTTTTTCATCTCTGGTAAATGAACACAACAGATGGTTGTTACAGCATGTATAATAGAAAATACAGTTGATGCCCAACAAATGTTAATGTCCTACTGTTCATAGATATAACAGAGCTCCTTTATATTGTATATTTACAGTTTGTCCGTCTTTTGTGGTGCAAACTATATTATATATGAGTGATTAATACAATATGGTAACACAATCTATCAAACCAGTGACTCATGGGTTACATGACTTAGTGAAAGTCAGCATGACCAGCACTGTAAGCAAAGCCAAAATACTGTGACTACGGGGAAAAAAAACACTTGTCTACCGTATCCATTCATTGCTTTTGGACTTTGACTGCGTGAGTGACAGTTTATAGTAGGTTGGATGTGCCAAAATGGGAAAATGTCGAAAGGATGACAACTAAATATGAGCTCAGAGGGCTCGAGGTGACCATGTCAGTTCTAACGGCTGACAGCAGACCCATGTCACCCATTATGTCACTGAAGTGAACCAGCACACTTGACACAGCCGGAGGGGAAATAACCCGCTCTGCTGTCAGAATATCACACGTTTTTTTAAAATGTACTATTTTTTTTTGTTAAAGTAGTAACGCATATCATTACGTTGCACTCTGACTGTTTAAAGTTAAGTCTTGACATGTGGCACTGGTCCATATTTCACCATAAACAACTTTTTCATAGATCTATATACAGCAGATTTGCAGACTCTCATCTGGACTGAACAAAAACCGTCACCTGTTCAAATGAGCCGTCATTAGTGTCACTGTCAATGGGAGTCTCGCAATCAGCCAAAACACAGCCAGTCAGACTGTCCTTTTGCAGCTTTTTCTAATAGAAAGCACAGAATCTAAATAGATGGAAATGATTTCTGGTCATGCCTCTAACCTTATCCATTAAAAAAAAAACACCAGCAAAGCAATATTTTTGATCGTTTGGTGTCAAATGTTGTGTTTTAACTCCATTTAAGGACGGTCCAATCAGCTCCTTCTGTGCTGTTGCTACAGTGAATGGCGATGAAACCACAGGCTGCACAAGGGCTGCCTGTTTTGTTTTTTGTTGGCTAATAACCATATGAGGAATGAGATAATTTTCTCTCTTATGTCTTGCACCATGATAGGACACAAAATCACTGAAGATCAGGAGCGTTTTGCCCTGTGGACTGGTTTGTGCCTTCATCAGCTGACTCTCTGGGGTTCATGATTTTGATGAAATGAAATGCTTGGAAACTCATTGCTTGCCAAATGCATAACCTCTGTAATGGCGCTGATTGGAAGTAAATCTAAAAAGCATTTAATTCAGATTTACCACAGTCTTGTGAGAGATCCACTAATAATAGTGTTTTCTTGTCCTCTCAACAACCAGCCTCCTTCTAAGTCATCTGGAAGGATTCAAGTAGGCCGCAGGAAAAGTAGACGCTGTGGTTTCTGACCTGCCGTGATTGTGACGGATTTCACCAATTAGCAGCGGGTTTGTTTATGTTGCACAACATCATAATTAGAAAGCAGTGGGGACGTCTGAGGGAAATAAACAAGACCATTAAATGGCGCATTATTACCAGAAGTCACAAGGTTGAATGATATTTATCAGATTAGCATGGATATATAATGACAATGTGACCCAGGGGTTTTGGTTTTATGTCGCTTTATAGTTGTCGCATAGTTGTTTATTGTAGTTTTTGTGTCTGCCTGCTGTTGCTTCTCTGTAGTCATTTTGCAAAAAGTCCCCTTTGTCCACTAGACCTGTGCCCAGTGGACAAAGGGGACTTTTTGCAGTTCAGTTCAGTTCAGTTCAGTAAACCTTTTAATGCTGGTGTGTCTCAGTGTTTTGTAACTGTCAGTTAATGGTATAATGGCTGAAATTTCTACCCTCGATCCTGATCAGGACAGATTTGTGTTTCTGGCAAATAATACCAGAAATTTGGTTCTTGTATGTTTTCACCACATCAGTAGATTTGAGTTAAAAACTGTTGGATACTCCTCCTCCTCCATCCCAATTAAGTGTGTTCTTGTGTAAGTGTATCTGTATCTGTTTATGCAGAACCGTCTCCAGAGAGCTCATTATTCACCTGTGGCTGCACAGTGAATTTGGTTAGAAATGACACCCTCATTAGCATAAAGGAAAGACCTGTCTCCCTTCACTGTTTATACTCAACACGCAGTCATGCAAAGTCACATGTCATGTGTAAATACATGTGCAGGTTAAAGGTCACTTCATCCTTTTTTTTCATACGTATGCATTTGTTCCGTGTCCACAGTCGCGTTTGCACTTGAACGTGTGGTTCCTTTCAAACTAAACGAGTTCCGCGCATGCGTTCTTATTCTCACATCTCATTCCAGTAGCAGTCATTTTTCACTAGGACTTCATCCCCATTTGTATGTCTTATTGTATTCTTAAGGCGTTGATTTGCACAGGTACCTTCTTCATGGCTGTCTTTTTTACATTTACATTTATAAGCATTTAGCAGACACTTTTATCCAAAGTGACTTACAAATGGGCAATACGCTACATAGAAGAAGTCTTGGAAAGAAATCCACTAGACGGGACCACTGGACTGACAGAGGGTGAGAGTGCAGAAGTGGATCCAAGTGCAGAAGCACTTGGAAGAGCTGGGTCGTCGTCCTCCTTTTGGAATCCAAATAGAGTCTGGATTGTCTTGTGAGGGGTACTGGTCCTTTTGATGAACGGAGTAGTCGAGAGGTAACATAAGCCTTTATGAGAGCATTTAAGTAGGTGGGAGCAGACTATTGGAGCACTTTGTAGGCTAGCATCAGTGGTTTGAATTTGGGCAGCTAAGGGTTAGGGTTCCTTTGTACTGTAGGGGTTGTCACAGACAATTTCTATGTTGAGAAGACTTTCTCAAAGATTGCTCCACCTGAACAGGGACTTGAGCCCTGGACCCTTGGATTAAGAGTCAGATGCTCCCCCGACTGAGGTACCCAGGCTTGACCAAAAACTCTTTTCTGGGTTGTACCACCAACTGGTCTGGAAAGTGTTGCGCTACATGAAGCATGCACAGTCAGTGCATATAGACTGTGCAGTCACAAATTGATGGAGTGCTCACATCCGTCCGAGTATACTACTGTGGATATTGGCAAATGATAGTATGGAAAATATGAATCTGGCCTAAGATATAATTATATTAAAGGCGACACAGACCAGAAGCTCCAATTAACGCTGCGTTTGTGTGTGTGGATCTGCGTCATTACCTCGTTTATGAAACCCTAAAGTTTCAGAACAAACAGTTCAGCCACTGCTGAGAAAATAGTGTTGTATTGTTTTCCTGGGCTCTGCGAAGCGGATCGGCACTTCCTTAATTTGATGATGTCATCAGAAATCCTCACCACTCCTCTCACCACCGTAGCGCCTCCTGGTGCGGGCACTAGTCCGGGCACATCCGGTTGCGTACATTCAACCGCAGAAGAAGAAGAAGTACTCTCGTTGTAGCTGCTGAGATGCAGAGCATCCACCGTGCCAGAGGGGGAGCTGTGTATCTAAGAGCTGGCTTATCTATTATGTCACTTCCAGGTACCTGGCCTATCACAGGACAGTAGGAAAGCTCTCGTTGGCTGGCCAATCACAACACAGTCCACGTTCTGGGGGTGTGGTTTTGGTCTGAAACAGCGCGGCTGACGAGAGTGTCAGTGAGGAGATATTTTGATCGGCTCGTTTGCAGCGATTAGGAGGTTTTTAACCATGAAAAGGAGTTAATATATGTAAGTAGACCTCCATAACTAACATATATGTGTGATACAAGCATTCTATGTCGCCTTTAAGGGTAAGAATCTGGTGATGCAATGCATATTATGATACAGGGTTGAGGATATGAAATTGATTTTGCGACGTATTAACATACTATACACAGGGTGTTAAATTGCAATTGTTCCCCCTCCCATATTGTGTATTTTAAAAAAAAACTCTAATTGTAAAAATTGCAAGTAGAAGAGAGTCTGAAAGCCAGCTGCCAACTAGTGGTTGGGGCTTATATGCAACACAAAACCACTGTGAAGACTATTAGTATACAGTATACAGTACTTCAAAGAATCAATACAGTATATTTCAGTATCTTTTTTACACCCCTACACCTATGTATGTATATATATATATATATGTATATATGTATATATATATACATACATACAGTAAATGTGCAAAAGAGACACCCACACATAGCAATCTGTCACTCTATTACTCTTCTTCGCTCCCGTTTTTTCATTATTTCATTCTCGACTTCTCGGCATGCCGAATCCTCATCTGAGTTATGTCTGAATCAGCATCTCCTCAAGGCCATGGTTACTAAGACCTGCACACAGAATTTACTAACAAAAAAGCCACAGTGGAGAGTGGGTGTTTTATGTTGCTGTTCAGTAAAGTACATAAACTATAGTAATTAAAGCTGAATCATGAATAGTTTTTTGTGTGAATGTTTTGAAGAATCCTTCATGAACAATTCATTTAAATTAATGAGCCATTTGGGTCGAACGAACTGAACTGAAACGACCCGTGTGTTTCTCGGATTAGGTAGACTTTCAGTCAGTTGTGAGTGAATGTGTAAGAATACACCCACTCACTGAGTCAATGATATACGGCATTTTATTTGCTTGTTCAAGTCTGCATAGATACCTTATTGATCCCTCAGGGAGATAACCGCAGCAACATGATTGTAAAGAGTAGCGTGTTTGTAGTTTCACATGTTTGCCGAAGTGTAACTGCACCTTTTGGTTCTAGAAAACAAGAGTTAATGAGGAGTTAACCCCTCGGCTAGCTTTAAGGCCAGTGGGTGGGAACGAGAAGTCTATGTTTCAGTCGAGCATCCGTCAAGTGAACAAATATTTGGAGAAAAATACCTTTTTTCCACATTGTTTTTCATGCCTGCCCGCAAGTTACATTTTATTGTAAAAATATAAATAAATAAAGTTGATATTTCACTTTGTATTAGCTGGTGTGGTCACAACAGTTTCGCGCAGCCGTGCTATGACAACGTGCCGGGCCTCCAAACTGAGTTGAGCCGAGTAGTGCTAGAACTGTATATGGAAAAGCGCCATTATTGGGTGGAGGTTATGCAACACACTGGCCATATGTTGCTGCCCAGAAAAACAAGTAAATAAAACGGTAAATACCAGCAGAGGGCAGCGTCTCTGTAGATAAAAAAAAAACAAACACCACCATATATGTCTAATGAATAATTGAAAGAGATTACCTTTGGAATAATATACTTTGTTTTTTTTAGGAAAATGCTGCATGCTCTACCTTTAACCACAGCTGCTGTTTTGTTTGTGATTTCTTTGCTAATTATCGCCCTCTGTATTCCTGTCGTGGCCCACTGGTCTTGAAACATCTCAAAGCAAGTCAATTAGTTTGGTAAACAGTAAACAGTTGGGCGGTTATGTATGCTCCTGCCAGCTGGAGCACTGGTGGACTCAGAGGAGGCACTCGCAGAACCCGTGAAACTCGAACTTGTCTGGGGAAGTGTAAGAAGAAAGCCTGACAAACAACAGACTAACCTACTGTAAAATATGTGGCTCAAACGTAGTTGCTACTCATCTTGTTCCTATCTTGTTTTTAATATGTTGCTTGTTGTCAGCAATTCTTTCCCCAAGAGGTTCTCTGGCATAAAATGTTTGCTGTTAACAGAAATACTAGGTAAAAAAAAGTTGTAATTTTGCCAGTTGGGAACTTGCTCAGTGTTGGAAAAGGTTTGGGCTTTAACAAGTGCATTTAGGTGTGAGACTGTATCTTTGAACATTCTTAGCCAGAACTGCAAGTAAAGTAAAAAGTCACTTTCCTTAGTTTATGTGTGACTTACATTTAATCAATGGCATTTTTGTTGTAGGGCTGCACGGTGTTGTTGTGGTTAGCACTGGTGCCTCACAGCAAAGAGGTTGCTGGTTTAAATCTGGGTCAAACTGGAAGAGAATTATCCAAAGGTGTGAATGTGGGTGTCTCTGTATTGTTGGTCTTGTGAAATGCTCATGTGTTTCCACAGTACTTTTCTTTTGTTAACATAAGCTTGTTACGCATCAAATTTACAAAACATCAACAAAATAGAAGCCACAGGGAACCTAAGGTGCCACAACTGATTTGAGGATGTATATGTCAGTCTGTGGCATGAGAACCACTCAACTAAGTTTAGTTTGTGCCCTGTATGCCTGCCTACTGATGTCAGCTGGGATTGCCTGGGGCTATTTTAATCATTTTTTCCCGTGAAACTCCCCCCACAATAAATGTGATTTTTTAAACATATATATATATATATATATATATATATATATATATATATACACAACTGGAATAATTAGTTACTTAATGGTGTGATTTTATTTCACCAAGTCTGTTCAGTTCAACTCATTCTTAATGAGCGCCTTTGTTGTAGCTGTAAGGAGTGTCATTGAATAATTGAAGTGTTGAAATGTCAGACTAGTCTCAGTTTTAGGTTTTTATCTTAGATCTGGTTTTTTTTTTTTACTGAATGACTCCCACACACACAGAAAGAAAATTGCAGCAGCTTGTTAGCCCTGAGTCCTGATGTAACTGAAACCCTAACTGCACAGTTAATTAGAATAAAGTAGAGCAATATCCACGGGGGTTCAATGAGATGTTGTTTATGTTATATTCTAATTAGGAAAATGATAATTTGATTTTAGCATCCAGTGCACAGGCAGGCTGAAGAGTATCATAGGTTTATGCTTAATAATTTGTTATATACATTATGCTTAACAGATGGAATATAATGTATACTCCTTCTCAACAGAGCATGTGGACTTTCTTTGCTCCTGCTTTAATCTGCAGAGACCAGAAAATAATCAGAAATCACTTTTGTTACGTCCCTAAAGGAACTACTGTATATATCCTTAGCTATTGCCACCTAGTCACTGCATTAACCAGATGGATGGATAGATAAACACATAGATAGGGTAGCGGTGAGGTTGTGAATTCAGCCGCAAAACTTAATTTGTGTAATTTCTGTCCCCCGGCCCTGTAAAGCAACATTGGCCCTGTCATGACCACATGTCCCCTAAATGCAGTTACAGTACAACCAACCACTGAGATTGCCTGCCCCCTAGAAGGAAAAGACATTTAGCAGAATAGAAAATCACTCACATATTGCACATTAAACACGTTTCAGACCCTCACGCCATCCGTTCGCCGTAAATAAAAAGCGATTAAATTACAGCTCTCAGACTGTCGCTGTGATGCAGCTGACCACAATAACAGTGGACCTTGACGATATATCACTAATGACCTCCCTCATAACAGTGTCACGTTGGGTACCCCAAGATGTCTCTTAGTTAACTGCATCACAGCTGGGAGGACATTAGACAAATGTCGCTGATATCAATATAACCCGTTTTTATGACTCTGCTGGGTTTTGCTGAACTGTAAATCGTGCTTAATTGTTAAGCGTCATGTTCGGACCTGTGATTATTAATGGACCCTGTGTATGTGCGTGTCACTTATCACTTCACTGAACACAAGCAATGAGTCTCTTGTAAACATGGAATGAGATTGTTTTAGAAAAGTCCTTGAACTTCAATTAAAGTTTCCAGAAATGTTGGTGTGTTTAAAACCTGCAGGTGTGTAGGATGCATTCATCGTCCAATTTTAGTCTCCTCATGGACCCCGGTGAGTCTGCGGTCCCAAATTACTTGCAGACGGCATCTCCTTCTCTCCACCTTTGCAACAACTGCAGTTGGGTGGAAAAGGGGTTGAAGGAGTTGGTAGCTGAGGGAGGCAAATAAAGGAGCAAAATGAAAGGGATGGAAAAAAGGGGAGTGGCAGGAAAGAGCAATGAGAGCAAGGGAAGGAGGGGTGTGGAAGGATTATTAACAGTAGAACAGAAGTGGCATGGAGGAGGGAGATAAATGGGAGGATGTAGATGATAACTGCGCCAAAGAAGAGAAAGAGAGAAAACAAGGGCAGGGAGAAACAAATGCAATGATTTCTCTTTTTTGGAACAGGTAGGGACAGAGAGGTTTAGTCACAAGGGAGAGGTAGGAACTGGGAAAGGCGGACAGCAAAAAGGAGGGATGTTAAAAGGAAGGCGGCACGAGAGAAGGGAGGGGGAGAGGAGAGGAAGGGAAGGAGAGAGGAAGAACCCCAGTTGGGTTTTTCTGCAGGGTGAACTCAGCCAGACTGCGAGGCGCAGTGCAGAGCTGAGCCGAACTGAGCAGTAGGTCCTGAATTATTAAATACAGTATTTTGCAGCTGAGCAAGTGGCGGCAGCCATGTCGGATGTGTCTGCTGAGGAGGCAAAGGTTGTGTGGGTGTGCTCGGATCTCCGTTTCGGTGTAAAAGCCTGTGCTTTTTTTGTTTTTAATAGTTTATTTTATGATATTTAAGTGTGTGTGTGTGTGTGCGCACAAACTGCAACTGGCTCCTCACAGGGGAAAGGAGTTCAAACAAAAAGCCTTAAGGGTTTTGCTCCCTTATTAATTTGTGGCTCTAAAAAGGCACATAGGCACACACACACACACACACACACACACACACACACACACACACACAGGATGTTTACTTACAAAATAAGCATTCCCATGTCTGTCAGTGACATATCAATGTCCTCAATTCGCTGCATCTTTTTAACCTCACATACACTACTTGCTCATGCAGCTAGATTATCAGACAGTAACACTGATCACAGGTAAGATAAACTCTGTCAATGCTTGATGTGTGTTTGTGTGACTGAAGAGAAATTTGCATACAAGTCCAGTGTATTTTCCGGTCCAGGTTTAATGATGCATAATTCCTCCCCGTTCTCTGCCATGCCTGTTCCCCCCGTACATGCCCGCCATTGTCCAACCTCTTCACTTCCTCTCGTCTCTGTCCATGCCATCTGAATCGCCTCTCTGGCCTTTATACTTGTCTGCCGTTGTTTACGACTGGCTTCTCATCTTTGCACTCTGCAAATCTACCATCGACGCACAGTGCAGAGATATAATGAACTACACAACAGTATGAAGCTTAACTTCAAACGCTTTGAATCCCCTTTCTCATTGGTATGGTTAAGTGGTTTTCCTCAGCTTCAATAAATGTGTCCATTGGGAGGTTGTTTTTTTTTTTTCAAGCACTAGCACAGATGAGTCCCCTCGATTAGATTAGAAGCTCAGAGAGTCACTGATTGGCAGCATGAGTGTAGCTTAGTCCACTGCTTTCTGCTGCTCTCTCACCCACACTGCCTCTCTGTCTTGGTCTCCTCTTCGTCTCTGTCGTCCATCTGCTGCGCTGTCTGCCTCTCTCTTCATCGTCCTACCCCTTGCTTCCTCGTCTGTGCCACCTTATTCCTTTGCTCCTTGTGATGTAATTGAGTTTCAAATCCCTGAGTTGAGCTCTTGCCCTTGAGGAACAGGAGGACGTAATTACATTTCTGTTGAGCTGCAAATGATTCCACTAATTCGATATGGACTATTTTCATACAGTCATCTGCAGAGGTGATGTGATGGATGATGGAAAAGAAGGAAAATGTCTGGATTACTGGACTAAAAACTCGAGCACCAGTCTAGTGCATATTTTCACAGCTACACTCGGTGAGATTAAACGTTTAAGGTGTAAACGTATAGTTTATTTCAGGTGTTTTGCGTTTTTTTTTCACCATGTGTAGTCACTGACAAAATTGAGTCAATGCTGTCTGCTGTCAACACCACAACCTGATGTTTTGTCTTACTGCAAAAAAAAAAGTTTAGGTAGTTCTAAGCTCTTAAATTGGTTAATTTATTTATGCTGAAATGGCATGCAGTATCCCCTTTCCCTAATATGTAGTAATTGAGTGAGTAATTAAGTTACTTAGGCTTCAAAATAAAGCAAGTAAGTGACAGAACAGGACACTACTATTTTATGGCAAGAACTGAGTTATATATATATATATATATATATATATATATATATATATATATATATATATATATATATATATATATACATATAAAACAAAAACAATTTAACAACTAGTACAAATTGTCGCGATTTTTTATGTTGGTATGATAAACGTGCTCAGTCGAATTTGTTCATTTAAGAAGCATGCAACTCGCCAAGATGGACCCCAAATTCAAAATTCCAATTGAGCCAGATCGTGCCAAGTGCAGCTATGAACACACCCAAATGGTGGGCTGCATCCTCGTTTCATATACTGTAAAAATGCATCACAGTGCACAACGTAGGCTGTTCACACGGTCTCTGTCGACTTCTTCGATATGGCCGATATCAGCCAGCGTTAGCTTGGCTGGTGACTTTTGTGACCGACCATATCCCAGAATTCTAAGCACGCCAGCGGCAGGCACACAAGCACTAGTTCTACTATAAGTGATATAATATAAATAAAATATTTTGATAAAGCAATTAAAATGTATGACATGTCAATTATTAAATGTGGTTGATCATTTCCAAAAGAATAAACATCTTGCATAATTTTCTGAACACAAAATAATGAAATTAGTTCATAATCCACTTGAGAAATGTGCAGTGATACAGGTTAGGGTTTTGATTTTCTGATCTAATTTAGGTACAGCGCTAGAAGTAAGTGCTTCAAGTAAGCCAAACTATGCTGCCTTCTCCATATATCTGTCCTCTGGTTGTACTCAATGCCAGAAGAACATTAATGGAGCCAGAGAGAGAGAGACACACACACACACACAGAATTAGTATTAGCTGTTGGCATTGGCGTTATTTCTGGCATAACTCACTGCTAATTAGTTTTTAATTGGTGCCAAGTTACAGTCATTGCTACAGTCGAACGTGAGCTATGTCGGAGTTGGCTGGACATTGATTGGACTGTGGGGAACTCTAGAATAGAACGGAATAATATAGAATAGACAAAAGCAGAATTCAGTGCTACATGTTGAACAGCCATGAACAGACAAGATCATTTGGTTCAGGTTAGCAGTAGCACTCGTCTTTGGCATAGTGGTTAAAGGCAAAAAGACGACAGCTGTTTCAGAACACTGTGTCAGAGCTTAAAGACGGGGGAGCAGTGCCACATGACATCGGCAAAATATTAACCACTGTTTTATACCAACTCAAATGTGGGGATGAAAACTTGAAGATGTGAAATAGATCACAGATTCGTTTGACTTGCTTGTTGCAAACTGGTGTTACATATGGCATCTGCTGTCTTTGTGAATGGCATTGATTTGCAGGGAGCCACAGCCGCCAGCCTGAACCAAAGTTCTTGTGTGGCATGTATAAATTATCTTGTACTTTTTCACTATTATGTTGAGGCAGACACAAGGTCAACAAAATAAGCCCAAGGTGGGGTTGGAGCTGAGGAATTGTGATAAATAGTATGAAAGCCAACTATAGGCTAAACCCATGACTGTTCACTGCTTCACAGGGAGCAGGTTTCTGCTTTGAGCTCTCTTTGGAATGTAGACTGTCACACATTTTAGACTTTTACATCCATGAGCCAATTATCAAAGGTCACAACCTTCCACATAATCGGATGTTAACCCCATAGCATGAAATCACAAGATATCACAGAGGGCTTATGGGTTTAAAAAAAAGACTAGACAGACACAGACGGATGGAAATGGTAGTAACATGTACACAACTCTCTGTGGAGATGGGATTTAGAAAAAAATTGTACACATTTTAGCACATTTACAGGAAATTTGTGCAAAAACATCATGACAAAAGTGCACAGGAGTCAGCAGGCACACACTCTTTTGTGTGGCTCCATTTCTGGAAAGGCCAGATTGGTTGGAGGCCCCCAGAGAGTCTGTGTGTGGGAGAGGTTGTACGTGAGAGAGAAGATAATCAAGAGAAAGTGAGTGTGAGGAAGGTGACGGTCTCAGAGTGAGACATGGAGACAACATATGTGTCTGTGTGTGGGCACTCGTGTGTTACACACAGAGCCTGACTAGAACCAGCATCATGTCAGGCATCTATCTGGGACTTGTCTTCTCTTCTTGAGCTGCAGCTATGTGTGAATTAATGAACTTAACGCGCCTCACTACCCCTCTCAAAAAAGCCTCAACCCTAGAAGAAGAGAAGACAATGAGGACTTGCTGTGGAGATGTGCTAAGTTGTAGATAAATGTTGAACATGGAGAGGAAGTTGAAGACAGATTGACAGATTGCAAACTTTAGAATGAAAAGAGCCATTTTTGTGTCCCTTCTCCACCCAAATACATTTAATCTGGAGCCGCAAAAAACCTATTCCAACATACATACATAATATATTCAAAGAACTACAGTTTGTCACCTTCGTCACTACATAAAGGTGAAAAACATGGAAAAAAATCTAAATAAACACGTTTCTTCTTCAAAGCTTCAAGGAGCCACTGCAGAGGGGCTGAAGAGCCACACGAGGCTCTCGAGCTGCAGTTTGCAGACCCCTGGTCTACATTAATACTGATGGTTGCTGGTGTCCATATTTTACATCCATCCCTCTAAGCCTTATCTGTAAATTAGATGAAGATGTAGTGTCATACAGTGAAGTCAGAATGTCAAAAAACCTCTCAGAAATGTGGCAGAAGACGGGGAGAAAGATATGTGTCAAAGGCAGTAATTGGACAGAAGAGGGACAAGACAAGTAAAAGCCAAAGACGGCAAACGAGGAAGATGATGAAAGCTCGGTTTGCTTACTTGCCAAATCAAGTCTCAGCTTGCCCTCAATTCTCCTGTTACCATGGTGATTTAACTGCCGATATGGTGTCTCCCGAGAGTCTGTCCTAAAAAACACAAGGGGAGTAGAGGAAGAGAGAGACAAACAGAGGAAGATGATGAGAGAGAAACAAGGATGGACGGGAGGGCAGAACGGCAAATGTACAATAGAGAAGGACGATTCAGCCCATTCATGAATCATTCATGCTTTCATACAGGGTCACTGGAACTCTCAGTGGTGTTTTTTATTAAATGTTTTCTGTTTGCAGGATAACGTAGAAAGATAGATAGACACGTCTTTGTTTTTTGGATCTGTCTGTCTAACTTTATGCTGCTAAGTCTAGTGATTACAACACAAATGAACAGTTCCTCTCAGCTCCACTGAACGATTTGTTCATAACATTTACCTTATTGTTGTGGTTTAACTGCCTACATGAATGCCTCAATTCACTGCTGTCATCAGCCTCACTGTTATTTTAAGCAATATAGACGACACACAAACTGTGTAAAACCCACTTGTGCTGTGCTAAACAGCAGACAAGTCGAAGTCTAATTTACTTCAGACAGTTTTTTAATTTTTTATTATTTTTAAAAGTGTCAATGGCACAGTGCCACCTTATTTGTCTGAGCCCTTACAGCTTTATACAGCCAGAACACTGTGATCAACAAAGCTATTGCTCTTGGCTATTCTCTAGGCCATAGAGCGTTTTGACAGCCAACCTTTTCATGTGAAGGTCATTTTTTTTTTGTTAATTTTAGATCGTATTTTCCTCTGATTTATGTTTCAACGATTGTTGTTTTTATTGTTTGCACAGCCATAAGGTCAGCTAAGGTTGTTTCACTCACAGTTTAGTGGTAAAGAACATACATTTTGTTTTGTCTGCATTTAGTACGAAAAGTTGAGTTCACAATATTCTGTCCAAGATTATTTATGTAAATAGTGAACAATAATGGGCCCAGCACAGAGCCTTGAGGGACATCCCTTTTGTCCACTTGCAATACCTCCAAGGAAGAATCCTCTATGCTTGGGTTCTGCTTGTGATATAATTTGCAAACATCCACCTGCTTGTTGAGAAAAATATGTTTTGATAACCCTAGCAGTATGAAAACAAGCAGTATCATCTTTTTTATAAGATATCATTTGGGTTTTTGAACACTATGTTGAAACAATTTGGGCTGCATCGATTATTCCATTATTAATCGATTACTAAATTAATCGTCAATCATTTTGATAATCAATCATTTTTTTGTGTGTGTTTCTTTTATTGTTTTCAAATAAGTGTTGTTTTCAAAACCTATATATCACAGAAATGTTTCACTTACCCCAGGCTGCGAAGAGAGAAATGTGCCAGCATATATTATATAATCTGATTGTGAGAGAGGAATGAACATGTCTGCCACACTGTAGTGATCATATGACCTATGTGGACTTGATTTAAGATAAAAGGAGACCCCAAAAAAAAAAGATAAACAGAGGAGTGATATCACTATTGGTAGATACTCCAGGCTGTTTTATAGGAATCTGTATCAGGCATGAAAAAGTGGTATTGATCCATAGTTAGCAACAATAAACAGGTGCTTCTACTTTGACTTGTAAAGAAAATACACCTTTAACTGACAACTTATGATCAATATATTCTGAGCCTCATTGTGTATTTGCATACACTGTGATTCGTGATCTCATGTTCTCTCTCTTTCTCCCTCTCTCTCTCCACAGCTGTATCATTCATGAGACACAGCGCATCAGCCTTTGGATTTGCTGTGAGTTCCACTTTTTATCCTTTTCCTTCATTTTCATTGATCAATTAGTCATAACTTGGGGTCCTGGTGATTTATTTATGCACGTATACCAGCACTAAAGTGTTATTGGTCCCTTTGTCTCCACGGTAACGGGGCAGACGGGAGAGGTACTCGGCACAGAGCTCAGGATGAAAGTTAAACTGCTACCTGTTTTGAAAGAGGCTTTGGCTTTTACCAAAATTAAAGCTTCTCTCGCTACTTGTTATTGTTTAGAGCGGGGAATGTGATTAGTTTAAAAAAAAGCCTCTGTGACGTGAGTAATTCACACAGTATGACTGAGAAATGATAGATTTTTATTATCAAGTCTTTCGCTGTCTATGATATCTTTTAATAAAGTATGGAGAAGACAATGCAGCAGGGTTGGATCACAGTAATTAATTAGTGTCATCAGTGACATTGAAACATTAAAATGAAACTAAGGGGAGGTTAGACTTTGAAGTACCGAGTCACGTCTGTCACCTTCATGTTAACACCTGTTTTTAGTCATGGGTTGGAATTAAAAACACTGAATAAATGCTCAAAAGTGAATACAAACAAACAAAGATATTCTTAAGTGCACCATTGTTCTATATTTTATCTCATTAATTATTTATTACATTTTCAGTTGTAGTTAAAAACATCCAATACCACGTCTCTATTTGCTGTGTTTTCTTCTACATACGGCGTCATGGTGTGGTATGAGAGCTGCTCAGTATCTGGCAGGAAAGCTCTGCAAAAGATCATAAAGTCAGCACACACACACACACACACATTAAAAAAAAAATATCAACTGCCCTCTCACTTGAAGACATTGCCCACACCCGCTCCCCTCCATTTTGAAATTCTGCCTTCAGGAAGGTGACACAGGTCAATGCAAACATGCATAATCAAGCTCCTGATCTGTTTTCCCTCTGTAACCTTTGCAAATCTTGTAACTACCTTGTTCGGGTTCCTTTCCTTTTTTAACACCACTGTGATGGGCAGCAGCAATTTCGTTGTATTCTAAATACAGTGAGAATAAAGGCACTTACCTTTTAGGTGTTTTTGTGCAAGTAATGTGATATTGACAGACTTTGCTGCTGTTGGAAACACACTCTCGTCTTGATTGTTTCTATACAACGTCCTAATGCTATCCTCTCCTCTGTTCCTGCTTCTGCTGTAGTTTGATGCAACACTGGACGTCATGTCATCAATCATCGTCCTGTGGCGCTACAGCAACGCCGCCGCAGTGCACTCTGCGCACAGAGAGTACATGTGAGTACAGAACGCTGCTAAAGTGTGAATTAAAAAATGAGAGAAAAGAGGGGGTTTTAAAATGTTTTAAGATACAGCTCGTGTCAGAGGACAGGCATGCAAACAGTGAGATCAAATCTTGACATCACCGTTTGTGTGGCAGGTGGAGAGCAGGGGAGAGCAGGCGTCTTTGACTTTTAGCACAAATTGATTTCAAGTTCAACAACCGCAATCTGTTTCTGCTGCTGTTAAAAGTTTGTTTGGCACATCAGAAGTTGATTAAACACATAGTGCTGAAAATGAATAGATGGATTCAATTATGTTGCAAACTAAAGAGGAGAGGAAATCAGAGATCTGAGAAGAACATAAGGTCTGTAGGTTTTGTGACACAGTTTTGTGACTCCCAGAGCTTCAGGGTTCCTTGGCTGAGAATGTTCGAGTCTACAGGAGCAGTGAGTATTGGACACCAGTCTTCCTCATTTGGTGTTTTGATAATGATGATGGTGAAGAGTTTTACCCTAACACATCATCTCAAAGTATGTTTTGTAATGTGCTGGACTATGAATGACAAATGGGAAGCTTTTCTCAGGGTTCTTCACACACAGGTTTTTCATGAGCAGCAACATTAAAAAGATCTTTAATGTTGCGACAGAACTTCATGGAAACGCCTCCATTTGAAATAGAATTTACAAACTGAACCACAGATCATATTAAACATTAAAATGAGCTCTCTTGTTTTAATGTTGTGCATGATGAGTGTATGTCCAGCTGGAGTCTAGAGAGTTAATATTGGCTGTTTGTTTGCACTTAATGAAGCAACTAACTGCACTTGACTGTAAACACACATCTGTTATTCCATCAGTTCGGCCGAGTCCATCAAGAAGCTGTCAGGCTGCACAGAGTTTCATTTGTCTTACTGCAGCACTGCTTCTCGCAACATTCTTCCATTAACAGAGAGAGAGAGAGAAAGAGAGAGAGAGAATTTACCTAAAAATGCACTCAATGCATGTGCAGTACAAATGTACATGTGGATTGAGGCCATGCATCTTCTCACACCAGCATTCTAGTTTGATTTCATTGTCTGCATATGTTTGCACAGCAGAGGCAGGGGTGTCAAATGACCTGGGGGCCAAATGAGCATCTAGTTTGGTCAAGAGGGTGGAATAAAACAATTTCATATAAAACGAAAGAATTACAACACAGTATTCCATCATGATGTCGTCCTAAAGATGTTCATGATGAAATTTTCACTGAACGTCAAACTAAAAGTGTTTGTTTTGATTTGGAATGATGCAAAATAAAGACTTTAATCTGAAATCAATTCAATAATAACATGGACAACTGAACAACAAGCAAGCATATGTATGTGATTTAATGTTTTATATAAGAATATTGCTCGAAAAAATATTTGGTCTTACATTCTGTCTATATTTTATCACTTTTGCTGGCAGCTGTGTCAGTTTGACACCTCTGCTCGAAAGGGACATGATTTCCACGCTTTTCCATTCATTGTCAGTGTAAACACTGAGCAGTGGGGTGCACAAACAGGGTGAACAACCATGTCAGAGGACTCTGTTTGAGCCAAATAGTGTTTTAACTGGATGTATGAACTTGATTTGCTATATGTGCATTACACAATTTGATTGGCTGATGCTTGCACTGAGTGGTTGGGGATTTTTGTGGCAAATAGGCAGATATGTGCTGGTGTTTGCTGGAGAGTAAATTCTCCCCCATGTGGTCTGCAGGTAACTGGGAATCTCGTTATTGCCCCAGTTACATTTTTAATGTGTGCATACTGAAGCACTTCACATTTGCATTTGTCTTTCTAACACTGAAAACTCACATTTTCCATTACTGCCGTGACTTGTGTGCTGCAAAGAGAAGTGGTTCTCAGTTCACATGTTGCCCTTTTCAGTAATAACAAGGTAATAATGTTTAAAATAGGGAAGTTAGTAATGTTATGGTCATTTCTATAGTGATTCAGATGGTAAACAAAAAATGGGACAAAAAAGAGACTACATTTCATCTTAATAATATCATTGTAATAGTAAATCAAGGCAGTGTGTCTCTGTTCTGTAGTGAGATAGATGAGAGGGGCTTTGTAATTTGGGCTCAGCAGATGTGATTGTATATGATGAAGTCATTGTTACTTACTTACCTTAGTCCAAGTTCTTTTCATAAAATAAAACAAGCACCACACTCATGTGTTCTGACAGTTTTTTGTTTTTTTTCTCCTGGTAGCACGTGTTGCCCCAAATAGATTGGGAACATTTGTACTATTTTTGCCAAATATTTGAATGAAATGTGCTTCCGAGCGCTCTGCCAGACAAACGGAGTGCTCTGCCAACTCCAATATTAGACTTTATTGAAGGGAACTGATCCATCAGGCTTGCAATTTTCATATCACTGACATTAATGTCATTTTAAAAGTTCTATGGAAGCACAGGCTGCAACTCAGAAGAGGCATTAAGGTTGTTCAGCTGTCATTTTAATAATTCATGGAAGCAGAGCAAAAAGCTTTCCTAATTTACTGGATTGCCAACGGCCTCTGCCTGTGTCATTTATATCTCTGTGTTTGTCAGGTCTCCGTGAGCATTTGTTTGGGTCTTCACTGCAGCAGGAGAATGAGAAATGATCTTCATTCAAATGCAGGCGGAATAAACAAGAACTTTATATAACAATCGAACCTTCTCCACTCTTCTGCCTGTCTGTTGCAGAGCATGTGTCGTCCTCGGCGTCGTGTTTGTTCTCTCGTCCTTGTGCATCCTTGGGAAGGCCATCCATAATCTGGCCACCCGGATGCTCCCGGAAGTGGTAAGACCCCACCCACACACACACACACACACACACACACACGGAAGAATTATGCTCATGTTAGATAATCACATTATATGTTTTTTTAAAGCTTGTCTTCTGTACTAGTAACTACATTTTTTGGACTTTCAATTTGGACACTCATGTAATCACCAGGGCTGACTGTTAACCCATTCATTGCAATCAAGGGTCAACCATACATGTTTTAAAAATAATAATATATATGTACTGTCTCGCTATCATGATTTATACACATGGAGTGTGGAGATGCTGCTCGCTCAGACAGACAGACAGACAGACAGAGAGAGCGATGTCACAGTTTTTAAAACACCTGACAATCATTGTGTCCCAAATGGAACAACAGAAAATGGATAACAAAGCAACTGTGGATCAATCACTAATTTAGGACGTGAAATTGATGAATAACTGAGCTGCAGAGACAGTGAGAGATTGTCGTTGATTCTCTGTGTCATTTTAGGCTGTTTTGCATAATTATATTTAACCTGGTTGGTTCATCTGTCCAACAACATGCGTGAAAGAGTAAAAAGGCAATTGAACTGGAACTGTTGAGAAGTGCAGACGCTGTTGCAGTAACATCTCTGGAGTAGAAGCTGTGCTACCTCAGGCTGATTACACGTCTTCAGATCTCAAGTTCATTAATTCACGTTCTTTGCTTTGTTTGATCCCAAATCACGATACACTGTGGTGTAATATGGACTTAAGAACTGTTGTGAATTGCATAATAATGGCATTTTAAACAGGGATTACGATTTAACTCTTGAACTTCTTAGCTGGATTTAGAAATAGTCACACAATACTCACTTTAGTTTTGTTACTAATCATGAGAGCCATTTGTTAACCAGTCTTTTCATCCTTTTTCCACTATTGCTACTAAATCCCTAGAAGTAAGTTGGAAAAGAATCAAAAAACAATATGAGAGTTGACATATTTGAGCCTGGATATTTAGTAAAAAATAAAAAACTGTATCAGTAAGTGAGGTATTAATACCTATTGAATGCAGTTCTTATATAACAGTTAATTTTGAAGCTTGCACTGTACTGAATACCTCACGCCTGGTCACTGCGTGCGATCATTTCCTGTCAGCAGCAGTAATGGAGTGACCACTGCTTCCACTGTAATAGACGCTGATTAATTCACTCTATTGTTACGAGTAAATTGAGGTCGTCTGGGTTCATTATCAGTGATTTCCATCAGCGCCACTAACGGCTCTTCTGTAATGAAACATAGTTGTTGGTTAAATTGTTAGTTTTTGTTCTATCTGGGACTTTTATTTTCATAAAGAAAAGTGTCAAACTTATTGTCCCTGTATGTAGTGCAGGAAAATGTGAAGTGCACTATTCAGTCATGTGGAACACAAACAGTTAATAAGAAATGTTTACATCTCGAGGTTTTGCATTCTTGGCACTGGGAGAGTGGAGATTGAGAGTGACTTTAATCAAAGTCAGCCATCTGTTTATGATATAACCTGTAATAATGAATTCAATTGTCTTAAATTGTCTTTTTTTTTTTTTTGTACACGAGAGACTTGTTGGACACAGATGTAGATGCAGGTCTGCATTGAATCCACTCTGGTACGCATGTTTATAAGAGCGATTGTTTATGCCTATCACTAACGCCATTTAGACTCATGAGCTTGGTTTCTTTTTTTAGCACTCTGCTCTTTAGACGTCAGAGTTTTTGTCTCCCTCCACATGCAGCAGACGCACACGCGCACACACACACGCAGACAGACACATAGATCTCTCTCTGGATGTGTGAAGACTACGAATAAGGCCTTGAAATAGCCTCATCCTTCTGTTGCTGGGGCACAGCCCAGATCCTCGGTCATCACTGCGTTTGGGAAGTGTCCATCACGTCGTTCCTTTTTAGGTGTGTAGATGATTTAACCTTCACAATCTGTCCACTTCTCTACTCTATAGCCAATGTAGCCAAGACACAAAATCATGTTCTCCAAAAAAACAAAACAAATGCATAAAAGTGTGTGTAGGATTCAGCTGAAGTAGAATATGATATTCATAAATACTGTATGTACAGTGCATTGTTGTAAAACGGGGAGTTGCTTAGCTTGTTTGTTTTCATGTGCATAGGAAGCAGATCTTCTGGGATGTTTCTACAGTAGCCCAGATGAGACAAACAAAAACACGGGAGCAGTGCTCCCAGTCACATTTCACTCTTTTTCAAATTCAACACACAGCACGCTATAAAACACCGTAAAACAGCAGAAAGCTGACAGGAAAGTCGAGCACTGGGAGCGCTCTCACAATGATTCTATATACTTGAGGCTGAATGCATTCACTTCCCCATAAACCACAGGGTGATTTTTTTATATTCATTACGGCTTTATTTACATCTTACTGGGGTGTACTTGATGTTTTTTTAGATGGGGATGCACTTTTTAAAAGATGACAATTCACATTATGACTCATGACAATAGCAAATGTGTGCTTATTACAGGACTGGTTTTGTGGGTCTTAATAGACTTTTCTAATGTGGTGTTTTTTTGACACCATAGTGAAAACACAAGGCATCCTGCTCTGTGCACCATGGGGTGGACTATTTTTTTCTACTTACAGGTAGAGTTGGAGATCGTGGAATTTTGAATTCAAAAGTCCAAGCCCCTTTCTTCAGACTTCCCTCCGGAGCACAGGAACACACAGATGCGTGGCATCACTTTGCAGCCCTTGCTGGACTCTCAGTTGTCGCGTCATTCAAACGCATCACCAATGTTCACTCTGGTCTTGGATCGCTCTGCATCGGTCTTTTTCTAGGCAGTAGCTTTTCCCAAAAAATGTGTTGTTGGCATCTTTTCTGCCACAACTGTCTGGTGTTGTCTTCTGACTAGTGCACAGAGAGGGGTACAGGCAGTTCGACTGATGCGTCACGATACAATGAATTCCTTTGGGCCGTTCCATACGATTAGATTGTGTTTTTATCAAAATGTCTTAATCACTGTGCTACTAAATTGGTGACCACTCAAAGCTGCTTTACGCTCCTGTTTTACCATTCACCCATTCACCCATTCACTCACACATTCATACAGTGCATCTATGTGCAGCGTGTTTTCTATCACACATCTTAACATGGGGTTGGGTGTGTGTGGTCCAAGGACGCATCCGCGTGGAGACTAGTGGTGCCGGGAATCAAACCCACGACCTTGAATTTGAACGATGACTCGCTCTACCACTGAGCTGCAGTCGCCCCCTGGTTAAATGAGCAAATAAACAAGTCAATAGAGCATCTGTCTAGTCTTAAAGTAACTGAGCTTCAAAATCGTGGTGGTAGAATCAAAATAAACAAACGGCTCAATATGGTTTTACCTGTAAAGTAATATCTACTGATGAGGTTTTCATTTAACATCGCATAATCTTATGCATTATTATAATCAAATTAGTAAAGTAATCATTTCTAAGAGATATATGTTGGATAACTGAATTACAATGTGAAATGGGGGAGACTATTGTCTAGTGCTGCTTCTGGTGTTACTTCCAACTGTTACGGCCTCAATAGAAAATAGTGATTTTAGTTTTTATGTTCTTTTATTTCTGAGAGATATACATTTGTGTGCTGCACAAGTTCAAACCAGTTTTGCTTAATGTTTGAGTTCCCAAACAAACAAACGGTGCGTTTAAATGTGTGTTTCCAGTGTCACTGAAGCCTCTTTGACCACAAATCAAAGACATAACTCCGGCAGGAACAAGCCGACGGCGGAGCTGGCTGAAGACAGCAGCTAATCTGCAGACGGTGTTTGATGCTCCACTGCCATTATGTTAATAGAAACTGTGGGTGTTGGGTCTCAGAGGAGCCTCCTGACACCAGCAAGAGCTTATTACTACTGTCTCTTTGACATTCTGTGTTCCCTTCAGCAGCTCGCTCCCTTTTTCTTTCACCGTACACTTGTTTCCTGCCAACACTCCTGTCTGTCTGTCTGTCCTTTTTTTTTTGCTTGGTAACAAAATATAAACCTCCTCTTTTCCTGAAGACGACGTGTCCCGTCGTGGATTATTCGCAGCGTGTAACCTTCTGCATTTAATTGATTATTGCCTTGTTCCAGAAGGATCTCAGCCATCTGGTGCTGTCTTTTTATGTTTAATACTGTCACTGGCTGCTCGGCGAACAGAATTTGTGGACGCAGCGGTTTAAAGACAGGTTCATCTTATCCTCTGTCTCATTTGTCTACTTTTTTTCCCTCGCTACCTCATCCTTCATCTTTTTTTATTCCCCCCCGGCCCCTCCCTGTGTACCCTGTCCTTAGTCAACCGTCTTTCACCCATACATGGTCCTTCCCTAACCTCTCCCCACAAACTCACCTCGGCTGTCACTCTCCATTAACAGACCCATCTTTTATCCACATCTTCGTTTTTCAACTTGAATTTTGCCACTTTCTCTCTCTCTCTCTGTCTCACTCTTTCCTTCTTTTTTTTTGGTTGTTGTCAAAAGCATAGTGGTTCACAGAGGTCTTTATATAAACAGCAGTCAAAGGTGATTTATCATACCAGCAGTGTTCAGATTGTGTGCTCAGTCTGTGCGTGTGTGTGACAGAATGAGACACGTGGACGCTGAGAAGAGAGGGAGAAAAATCTGCCTGTCTTTGGAGAGATTTGTTTTTTCACTATTGAGTATAAGAAAATAAAACTGCGGCACAATTTGCATACTGTAAATTGTATTTTGTAGTATTTTGAAGGCTGTCGTATCCCAGTGAGTGGACAGAGGGAGCAGAAAATCTGGAATTCCTGATTCACGTCACGTCCAGGTTGCGGCTTTTATGGTGGGCTGTCTGTGTCTAGTTCCTGATTAAACAGGGAGAACTCAAGATTGTGTCTCTTCTCCTGCTGGAGAGCTGGAGAGTTAGACGGGGGCAATACAATCGTTCTGATGCTGCAAATAGATGCACACATGCTGTGGCACACGGATGAAACTCAGAACTTGAGCTTTATGAGATTTCCTCAATCGATGAATGATATCGTCTTCAAAGAACTGGGAGGGAAGATGCCCATCTTGCCAATTTTTGTTTTTTTAGCCTTACCTAAATTGCTTTTATTGAATAGCACAGACAAAAAATTGAGAAATCCAAATGGAATTGATATTTCTATAAAATAAAAACCACTGTATGTCAATGTGATTATGCAGATTAACAGTGATGACACATTATAATACCAACTCCATCCAGTGTAGTGATTTATGAGAGGTAGAGATTTCTGACGCAAGATCCGATTGCACAGGAGCAAAACCTTGGAATGACCGTGCAGTGTATTTTCAATATGCATATATGTAAACATGAACAAAATATTAAGTGTAGTGCAGGGAGAAGTGGAAAAACCTGGAGGGTTTCAATAAAGTCTTTACCAACACAAATAACTCTAATAAACCAAATAACTGTTGGGACTCAGGACTTTGTTTTCACTCAATTGGATTTAGATTTCTGTTGTCTGAACTTTCATGGTTTTTCCGTAGCACTGCACTTAAGAAGATTTATGTGAGTTCTTGTTTTAGCTGTATTTACCAGTGTATCGTGTTGTCGTGTTGACACCGGTCCCTATCTAGTAATCTGGTTCACCATGTTCCTTGTTATCTTCCCATTCAGTATAGCCTGTGTCTCCTTTTGTTCTCGTCCACCTTCTCTCGTCAGTGTCTGCAGTTGTGTCAGCATCGTTCCTTCAGAGGTTTAGTGTTTCTGTTTTGACTCTGCGATCATTTTACTTTCAGCCTAGTGTCTTTGGATACTGTTGCCTTTTCTGACTGAGCTTCTGTGCAACAAACTATCGTGGGTTTCCGTTTGAGGGATACTTCACCTGTGCATCTGGTTCATCGCCAGTTAAACAACAAAAGTAGAGAACTGCAGGTTTTAAGCATCTATACATGTACAGAAATAATACTTAAACTAACAAATGTAAATTAAATGACTGTAGCAATGTGCATCCACTTTACAAACAGCTGTTTAGTTGATCTGTTCGCAGCTTAAATACAGAATAACATGCGGTTATTTTCTCTGAGCAGAAAGTCAAGATAGAATAATCAGATATAGGATGACTGAAGGCTACATTGGGTCTCTGACTCACTTGGAAGGGAAGTGTGAGATGATGGATATTCAGCTGCAACGTGCACTATCACCAATGAATATCGTTAAATTTGACCCACTGTACCTTTTTAAAGGGGAAACATGCAGAGGTATTTCAGGACATGACTACACCGCTGTGCTGGAACTATTTATTTGACCAGCACAACAAATTATTTGTGCACAGACAACAATAACAACTGCAGACTGGCAGCTAATCCATCCATAAATAACCAGATATTACCATAGAAAACAAATCAATAAGAAATGGTATTTTCTTTGATCCAAGATTTAACAAAACAAAAACCCGATCCTCACCAGTGCTGAAGCGATCCATAGTGAATTGTTGTCTTTTATTTTATTTTATTTTATGGTTAGATTAGATGGTTTAGCCAGAGATCCACTATGTTCACTATTTTCAAACCATTCCTCCTGCTCAAATTACCCCACAGATGACTTGTCATCTCCCCTCAGACACGAGCCATGAGGACATTATACCATCATTGTTATGCCAACAATGGTCACATTTTCTACATGTTGTCAGGAATGTTCATAAATGCACTTGTAAGTCCAACAGGGGGCAGCATCGTAATATATAGAGGCCACGACAAGAGGTGATATTAGCTCTCACACAGTAAATTCCTCCAGTTGGATTAAAACAAATCTCCAACGAAGCTTAAACCAGCCACTGCTTCTACGCCATATTTTCCAGTCAGCATATACACGAGGTTCTCTCTTTCCTCTCTGCTCTGGCTCCCTCCCTCTTGCCAATTAAATATGAAAGAGAGATTCTCCTGGGTCTTGTGTTGGTTTTGCTGAGTCTGTTTGAGACTTAAGCTGACAACCCCAGACTCTCACTGCACAGAGAGGCATCATTTGTACGACCTTGGCTTGACACACAAAGTCAAGGCTTATGGTGTATTTTGATGTATTTTACGGAGTGTGGAGCTGATAAGAGGCTCTGTGGGTCATTCTGTACTACTGTTAATGTTAAAAGAATACTTCACATGTGTATTTAGCTTTGTATTACTAGAATAGGGGTAGTATTTTAAAAAAATTGTACTTCTCTTCTTCTGAGTTGAGAAATATCTGTTAGCATAACTGTTAGCAAAGATGGCGGACATTGTTTACATTCTGGGACTGAGATCCCCTCCCCTTATGAGTGAGTCTAAAAAGTGTGGAATTAGCGTTGCAGTTTCAAGGCTCGGACCAAGTGTCACTGGTGGGCACGTAACAAAAACAAAAACTCTGCCATATAATAGCTTTGTCTTTATTTATGTGTACTTGCTTTGCCTCCATTGTTGTCTTCTCGGGTTCACTGATTGATGTGATTCATGCATCTCTGTCTCTCCACAGGACGACTTCCTCTTCAGTGTGTCCATAGTGAGCGGGCTCCTGTGTTCTCTGCTGGCTGTGGTCAAGTTCATGTTGGGAAGAGTTCTGACCAGTCGGGCACTTATCACTGATGGTAGGACACAGACTCCTCTAAAACTCCAGCTGTGTTGGATTGTGAGGGAGAGAGAAAAAAACAAAAAGCCTAAACGCATAAAAACGTATTTTGAAGTAGGTTGAATCAAACGGATTATGGACACTTTAGAGAACTAAAATGTGACCAAAGCATGAACAAAAAGGATGTAGTAAAGACCATTTTATATGGTCACTATTAATGTTCAAAGTCTGAAAAGTACTACTAAATAATAGAAATAAATATGAAGTAACTGGTGCAATGTTTTTCTCTGAGGTGCAATATGCAGAGTTAGGGTTATTGCACACTAACTTTACATGTTAAAAAACAAATCAAAAAAATACATGTAATCTCAAGAATGTGTGATAGATACACCTGGTGTAACAGACCTTTGTCACTGCAGATATTTGTGGACATGCAATAGTAGGACAAACTCTGTTGGTTAAGTCTAGTTAAGGTCACACTCAATACTCGACTCTTTAACCTGAAAAAGCATTTTTTTTTGTTTCTTTTACTAAAAGAAACATGTTATTTTAAAACTGCATACATGTTTCATGTGTTTTCATGTGTAATTCACTGTTCAACCAAAACCACAAAGCAGAGTTTATGTCTGTTGTGTTCCAGATTGTGAGTTGCTTACACAACTGAACAGAGAAGTAATTGGCTATCACTAGCTGCTCATAGATACATACACACTTGAACAAAAGCACACACTCATGCACATGTGCACACGCATGCGCACACACACACACACACACACTGCACTGCCCTGGTCTCAGAACGCACAGGACATCAATCCAGTAAACCTGAGGTTGCTTTTCTTAGAGCCAGGATTTATTTCCCACAAGGCTTAACACTTACTGCAGGTGAGACAATAACCCACACTGCAAGCTTTCACGCAAGTAGAAATGTAATTATAGAAAAGAACATACAGGGCAACTCAAGTACAGTCTATAAGTACATATGTGTGGCCTCTATTTTAAGGTTTTAAATTCAGCTCAAAACAAAAATTCTCATTTATTAAAAGGAATAATGCCAAGTCAAGTGTAGTAAGATAGTATGTTTAATATTTTATTTTATTTTACACATTGTGTCTTACAGGGTTTAACTCCCTGGTTGGAGCTATTATGGGATTTTCCATTCTGGTCAGTGCTGAGGTTTATAAGAACCATGCTGATGTCTGGTTTTTGGATGGCTCCATCGGAGTGATCATTGGATTCATCATTATGGCATATGGCATCAAGTGAGTAGTTGAACATTTATTTTTTCTGATTAGTCTGTTCATGTGATATACAGTATTTTTATTCTTTTTAATAGCGTATTCCAACACTGATCTAGAGTGTTTGGTCAATGACATGGGATTCTGAGTCTGCATTCTTTGATGCTCTTCTTCTTTTTTTCCATTTGTGAAAGTGTGGGAGGTGCATTGTAGATGATTTTCATAATTTATTATTTTCTCGATTTAAGTACATGTTGATCAGCATTTCTCATACCTGAGAATGGTGATGTTCTCAAATGTCTTGTTTTGTCCACAAACCAAAATGATTCAGTTTTAATGATTTCTTTGTCATATGGAGCAAAGAAACCAGAACATATTCACATTTAAGAAGCCGAGAAATCAGAAAACTGGTTTTAATAATTGAAAAAAGACTCAAGCCGATTCATCAGTCATCACAATAGTGGACGATCCATTTAGTAAACGACAAGGGAAGGGAATTTGAAATGAAGCAAAGAATCTCCTGTTATTATGGCTATCACTATGTTATTTTATGTCTCAGTAACGTGAAATAACTGTTAATACATACATAATGTGCACTTAGAGGCTCACTTTCCAACGTAACCTTTTCTCTGTCTCCTCAGACTCCTGAAGGACATGGTGCCCCGAGTGAGGCAGACAAGGAACTATGAACGCTTTGATTGACATACGCGCGTGTGTTGACCAGAAGAGCAGTTTAACACACACACACACAAGCACACACACTCACTCACTCGCACAAACACACACACCCTGGCTGCCTCCTGTCCTCTTCTGTCTTCTCTCTGTCTTATATAGTCACTCACACGCACACGTCACCTGCACACAAGGAAGGAACCTGAACACATGCATACAGTATATATGCACATATGCTACAGTAAGTACGCTCATGTTTGCAGTCGCGACATGAACACTCTTGAAGTGACATAACTGATATAAAGATCTCTTCAATTTCATGAAAATGCCAACTCAGCAGCCTTGACTGTAGATGTTGCTGAAATTGTGGGAAGCAAATAGCAAAATAGCTTAATTCAGTGTTGAGCTAAGCTGTCCACTCGTTTTATTTATTTATTTATCTATTTTTATTGTTATTGTCAGCTGCTCCTTGCACAAAAAGACCCAAAGGAGAACATGTCAGCACCTCACCAGCATCCTTCCTTCAATGCAGCCACTATACGACACATCCTTATTTGTTCCTAGTTGTAAAGGAGAAGAAGTGGAAATAAAAGAGGACGAGACCGAGCTGAGCTTTTTTCTGAATGGTTAAAAAGCACAGGTGACCGACGTGAGGGCAGCTTTGACCACTAAACTCACGCAGAAGTTAAGAGGACAGGAGACACGAAGGACAAATATTTGTCAGGCAATGGACCATAAACCTGAGTGCACTAAGTTGACGTCATTTGACCTATTTATGTTTCACTGCACAGCTTCTCGTGCTGTACAATATGAGACGTGTCAGAGCACAAATCAGCTGCTCTTTCATCCTGCGTCAGTGTTGGTTGCTGATAGATTAGCACACATTTAAACCCTCACAAGTGATCATTTCAGGGTATTTCTTTAATCTTACCTGTGTTTTTTTGCCACCTATTGTGCATACGTATTTTAATTTTTAACGTTTACACACACACTCTCACACATGCCTTGATAAGTTATTTACTGTGATCCATTTTTTTTGTAACATTCACAAAACCAGACAAAAAAGTTGTTTTTTTATATGGTTAAGATGGAAAAAGTAATCTTGTGATTTGCTGTGTTGTTGTAAAAAAAACAAAAAACTTTTAGGATTAGCTCATTAATACAGTATATATAAAAATGGAATTGCCATTTGCTATAGGCCTAACCTCGCTGTTTGTCATTTGTGTGATAATATATACTGTACAAACATTGTACTGAATCCACATCTGGTCTTTTTGTTATGGTTTTGAAGTCGTTTCGTTCTTGTTTTCCGTTATTTCATCTGCGACTTTCAGGAAGGGAAATGTGAAATGAATCCAAGCACAATGACAAAGTTAAGGCAGACGGCTGGAATATCATTTTTGCTGCAAATCATTGGTTATCATTCTCTATAATGTGAAATGAACAGAAAGTAAACACAGTCCGCACAGTATGTAAATATGTTTATTACTCTGTTTGACTGCACCAGTAACAGTAAAAGTCACAACATAGTCATAGTGATATAGTTTTTTTTTTTAGGGCCGACATAAACAGGCTTTTTGGAGTAGACGGCTCATAGTTACAGTGCAGGATGATCAGTGTTGCGTAACAGTTTGAAAAAAAATAACACTCTCGTGTGCATATACTGTAAAATGTTGTGTTACATATGACTGTAGATTCTTGGTGAAATGTAATGACGTAAAGTCTTACGGTCAGTTTTTTTGCACTCTTAAGTGGGAAAATCTCAGACTGGATGTAGGTCGTGTTCTGTGTCAGTGCTGTCCAAGCCTCAGCTGAGTTTGACTAATTTACTATTTTATCAGTTATTGCACACACTGTCCAATGAGTGAAGCCTTTTAAAAGAAATAAAAATCAACATTACAGTACTGGAGTAGAATCTCTTCAACCCACAAGACCTATTAAAAACAATTCAATTATAAAACAGAGCAACGCTCACACACTGCATACTTGTATCCATAATACTTGTGCGCCCCCCTGTGGTTAAAAACCTTCTAACACGATTAACAATCAGTATTCAGTGCACTGGACTGAGTCTAAATTTAGCACACACTGAAGGTAGTTACAAGGTCTTGGACAGTGACTGTGTGAGAGTTTGCCTACATCCATTCTTCGCTGCACTCATCAAATTCAGAGTGAACAGTATTATGTTGGTATTATATTGTGATTCGATTGTGTGAGGCGTAAAAGGAACTGCCAGAAAGTGAAGGTGTGAGGCTCACGCGCCGCTTTAGCTCACCAACAGCATACTGATTAGTAAAATGTCCCCCGCCCCTCTTTGTGATGCATAGAAGACAATCTCTCTCTCTCTCTCTCTCTCTGCTCTTACAAAACAAACAAAGCACAGTGTTTACATGCAGACGCCACCGCATACACGACGGCACAGAACAAACGTCATTAACACGGTCTCAGTAACAGTGTGTGCTGCACTGCTCGCTCTGTTGTTTATTTCAATCGCCCTGTTTGGTTGAGCTGTTCTGAGACTGGTAACACAATCCTTTCTACCTCTCTTCTCTGCACTTGCGTTTTATTTCTGAGAGTCATGTTGGAAACTTTGAAACTCCGTAGTGATGGATGACCAGAGAAGTGCAGTCATTGCAGTCCCATAATAATCGCAGTTGCCTTTGTTGTTGTTGTTGTTGTTGTTTTTTTTCGTTAATTTAAAATCTAACTCCGTACCAACCCTCATCTGATGAATAGACTGTCCTATTGTTTGACAACTGGTACAAAATATGATTTCCCAGAATGCTGTCTGTTGAAATAGCTCAGAAATGTGTGCCAAAATCGGTCGAGACCTTGATTCTGCTCTTTTGTGTACAGTTTGATTGTATCGATAAATGAAGTGATTATCTGATCATTACAACCCATCGTACGTACTAAATTGAATAAAGTTATGATAGCAATACTAAAACCACCTCTCTGTTACTAAAGGCTTTGCATGGGCTTGTAAAATCCCTTCCAGCTTCTGCAGTTATGAATGCATCGCAGCCACAAACACACACGCACGCACACACACACACACACACACACACATAGGAATATGTAACTGAAATGACAGTAAATGTGACTGTGTAACAGAGTCATTATTTGTCTGTTTGTACAGTAATGATATCAGTGGTATTACAGATGATGTAAACACAATTTATTTATGTAAAAGAACAATGGTCTCTTTGTGAAGGAGCAAAGTTTTATCGATTAATAAAGTTTTATCCTGCTTCTACATCAACACAGTCCAGACATGGTCCGTTTGTTTTGTTAGTTTCAGTTCGCAACTGTGTGTCCTGTGAGTAATTATTAACTGACTAACAGAAGAAGCATCAATAAATCTCCATAAATCAATTTGTCTAAAAATAATAATAAATAAATAAATAAATAAATAAAAGGCCAGCAGCTATAATCACTCTGTGTCTAGTTTCTTTCTGATTTGGAAAGATGTAAGACTCAGGACTGGTGGTGGGACAATATTATCACAACATTATCACAGATTGGGATTAAAAGCATTTCCAATAAATTAATCGTGGTGAATTTCTATTATCGTGTTAATCACAAATGAAGAAAAACATTAATCTTTCATGTTAAAAATCCTGTCTAACTCACCAGCATACAGTGCTTGTGCTCTACTTTCTAATGTGCCTGTGGGGAGCTGCATCTTTCCTCATTCATTCATTCATTGATTCATTCATTCATACATTCATCATCTATGATCTTAGTAAATTATTTTTCACTGCAAAAATAGGGCTTGGAATTGCGATGCCACAATACAATATTATCACAATATTTAAGTCACAATATGATATCATGATATTTAATTCACAATACAATATTGTCACGTCATTTAAGTCACAATATGATATTATCACGATATTGTGCGATAATCATATTGCGATAAACTCACACAACATTAGTGAGAATAAGTGAGTGTTTTTTATGCTCATTCACAAAAGGTTTAACATCAGATAAAAAATGGTGTGCAAAAATGATCAATACTTGGTGTCTCATAAGCGATAAGTGATCACTGTAAGTGCAGACAGAAGGTTGCACCTGTTTAAGAATCTAAAAAAAATTATATTAAACACATTTTTTTTTTCAGTCGCCACAATAATGACGTTAATCAGGATTATTTTGGTCAAGATAGTCGTGGTGTTAACTTTTAAAATCTTCCCATGCCGACACAGGATTTATAATCGACAGGAGTAGCACCTGGTCTGCTCTTTCTGCTGTTGTAGCCCATCTGGTTCATGGGTGGTCTTCTGCTTCCCTGGGTTGTCACAAGTGATTGTTTTAATTACTTGCCTTTCTATAATCCCTGACTAGTCTGCCCATTATTTTCTGACCTCTGGCATCAACATGCTGCTCACTGGATATTTCCTCTTTCTTTTTCACACCATTCTCTGTAAACACTAGAGATGGTTGTACGTCACATTCAAAGTGAGTCAGATAATGTTATTATTCAGTCTCTGTTTGATCTTTGTGAACAGAAATCATGTCACATTATGTATTGTATGCCGCATACTTCATATGAAAACAAGCAAAACTATCAGCCCTGACTGAGGGAGCTTATTTGTGTGTACAGTAGCGGCACAAGGGCCGGCAGTAGGATAAAGACTGCCGCTTGTAGCCACCTTCTCGTGCAATGATACCGTTGTTGTTGTTGTCTGTCCTATAATATAAAGCAAATCATTCCAGTACGCAGCATGGGGATGTCACCGGGCGACATAGATCTAAACCATACTGAGAAACACAGAGAGAGTCATTTTACAATAGTTTATATTTAAATGTTACACATTACAGTTTTAAATAAACAAGGGAGTGAAATACATAGAGTAGTACATTTAAATAACCAAATATCAGTGTGCTTAAAAACATGCAATGACACAACACCTTTATTTAACTGGAAGAAAACTGATGTTTTCGGGACAGCTGCGACACAGTTCATGGATGGTTGCAAATGGTTGCTTTTAAAAGCACATTCCACTTATTCATTTCACATGCATTGTTTCACAATAATAGTGTGATATGATTTGGTTATTTATTAGTATGAATACATTTATATATATATATATATATACACATATACATATATATATACACACACATATATGTATGTATATATATATGTATATGTATATATATATGTATATATATATATATATATATATATATATATACATATACATATATATATACACACATATATATATGTATGTATATATATATGTATATATATATATATATATATATGTATATATATATATATATATATATATATATATATGCATTAACACCTTTGTTACTGCATAACATTCACCAAACTAATCTAACTAACCAAACCTAATAAAATGGTACATTTAGTCAAATACTTTAGTGTTTTTCTCCTTTTGTTACAGCCATGGTGCTTATCGAGGCTTAACTTATGATGTCATGACACTGTCACGATTTCAAAAAGTCCACGTGCTATAAACACACGACAGTTGCTGAATCTTGCACTTCAAATCAGTCCAAGTCCAAGAATCGAACCTGTTCCAGAGTTTGCTGGAGACAACCATGTTGGAGTTGGGGTGCTGCTGTAGAACAGTGTCCTCAGGTGGTTGTTGTCTGTACTGCAGTCATATACACGTCTTGCATAAAGCAATCTGGTCCTTAATATAATCTCTACACGGACAGATGCGCACCAGGGACGGGGTCGATCTCACGCAGCTGAAGAGCAGCGGGTCCAACTGTAAGACGCAGTGTTTGTCGCCGTCGAAGGCCGGCGCCACCAGGTGTTTGTCTGCTATTTCTATTGTTTGACAGTCTACCCCGTAGCTGGGAAAACAAAAAGAACAAATTATCAGCAGCTGAATAAGAAAGGATAAACAACAACTGGTGATTCCAGTGGTGACAGAGAACATGAATGTTCCTCATAGTATCGGGTATACTGGGAATAATGCACAACTCCTTATATGGACATCCTGCGGGTGTGCGTTTATAGGTCACATATTCAGGCTTTACAAAATGTGCAGGGTTTTTTGTCTTCTTATCTGTTGTCGAGTCAAAGATATGATTCATTTTATATAAAATTTTGAGTAGTGATATCAAGTAGCAATAATTGTGCAGAAAATGACTCCCAAAATAAGTTTTTTTTCTTTTATCTTTGTTCATAAAGTTGTGTGTTTTAAGGGTTAATAAGTATGGTATGTTTATATTCTGCTAGTCTATCATGACTTCCACACCATTTAATAGTTTAAAGATGTCATAAAATGAGCATGATACATCATATGTTTTGAAATTGGATTACTGGCTTCACTAATGTGACGGTGCCAAGCCGATTTATTCCCAATTTAAAGTTTGTGAGCCACAAACTCTGTGTTTGTTCTGTTTTTCTTCCGTTTTGGTCTGTTTTGCCACCCACTCAATAACACAGCTTGCAGCATTTCGACACACAGGTTGTCAGACGAGTCAGTCGAGCACAGCAAGCTGCAGCTATGAGCTGGAAATGCAGAATATTACCAAACCAGAAAAGCATCTCTACCCCCCTCTCAAACACGTCTCAAACGGAGGAGAAGGAAAAACAAGCGTCTGCAGTGGAGATTTGTGTGGAAGCAAAACAGAAAGCTTCAGCCAATGTGAGCTGACACTCTCTAGCTCTCGTATCTCACATTGTTGGTGGATGTTTAATGTAATTCATGCTTTTACAATCAGTTAAAGTTAGTTAGTTAGTTTTTATTAATCCCCTTAGGGAAAGTACTCCTCTGCATTTGACCCATCCTAGTATTAGGAGCAGTGGGCTGCTACACTGAGTAGCGCCTGGGGAGCATTGGGGGTTGGGTACCTTGCTCAGGGGTACCCCAGCCCTTTTTGGCCGGGTGGGGATTTGAACCGGCGACCCTCTGGTTACAAGTCAAGTTCCCTTTCCACTTGCAAACTCACTTTAGTTCAGGGGCCATGTACAGTGCAGTTTGATCTCAAGTGGGCCGGACCAGTAAAACAATAGCATAATAAACTATAAACAACAAGAATTCAATATATCTCTTGTGTAATTTCAACAATATTATGCATGTTTTTACCATTTACATGTGTGCATTACAACTTACAGATCATGGTGGATCTATAAAGGCACAAAAAAATTCATCAAATTCATCATGCAGGCCAGATTGGACCTTCTGTTGGGTTAAATTTGGATTACAGTACCTGTTTTTGTCACGAAAGGTCACTGCTGCACACATATTTCATAAAGCCCCTGAATTAGTAAGTGCCACAGTTTTCTGCGACTTTGTATTGACATGTTTCCCATCAAAAGAACACCTATCTATCAACCTAAGTTAGTGATTCTTACTATTCAGTATTTGACCGATTCATGTGTGATCTGATCTTACTTGGCAAGAGCGTTGATGCTGTTAATCTGTGGGAAGAATGCAGGTTCACAGATGAGCCCGACCGCCTGACACTCTTGTTTACATGAAGTGCCGACCTCTGCCATCACAACCTGGAGTGCGCTCAGTGGGGGCCACGTCTTTGTACTGGAGCAGAAGTCCTAAAGTCGAAAAAGAGACAGAGAGAGAGAGAGAGAGAGAGTAAACACAAAATACTAATGTAGTTTCCCGAACATGCACTCGCTCTGAATCGTCCCACCTGTTTTTCTATCAAGGTGTTGACCCTCTGGAGCATGCCCTCACTGGTGAACTCATAGGGAAGGTAGGGCTCAATCTGAAATAACAGCAGGAAGCAGGAAGTGAATTTTTTTTTTAAATACTAATAGACTATAAAAGACAATTGGAAAAAAAGTTTGAAGCACTTTTCATGAGGCTGGACACTCACACTTTGACTGAGAATAGCATTGAGAGCTCTCTCCACTTGCGTTGTGTTGAACATATCTACCATCCATACATAGGGCTCTCCTATGGCCTCCACATAGGGATGCTGTGACGTCACCTAGAACATAAACGGATCAACAGTGAAAAAGTAAACTCTTCCTGACCAGTACTTCTATATCTTTATTATACATGATGTCGTATCAAAGTGTCTCAGTCTTGATCTTGTGACCCTGACCTCTCTGGTGTTGGGCTTCCATTTGAAGAAGTGTGAGTTCAAGCTGCTCAGTGGTGGGTCAAACACTGGGTTCAGGAAAGCACAGCCGTTGGCTAACGCCTCCAGAGGGCTGGGGCCTTCGTATGGGAAAGACAAGCCCACGAAAACCTGAAAAACAGAAGAAAAAAAATTTGATTTGTCTAAAACTGGGAAAACCCAATGTATATAACATGTGCAGTATCATGTGATACACTCATGCACTACTTTTCTGCTACCACATGGTGCCAGTCAACTCTAACACAAGACATAATGAATTCTGAGCTCTGCATTAAAATAAAATACATGTATGGTCATATTTTTATGTCAGTGAGAAGTTACATGGGAATTTGCTCACTCTACACAGTATTTGATGTGTTTACGCGATGGTGCAAAGAACGATTTCAATCCTTTTTGGATAATTGATCTGTTTAGCTTCCTGGACATTGCATCTTTGCCAAATTACATTTAAAAACATAATAAAAATGTGACTTTGTGATGTCTTGACACATCAGCACGAACAGCAGAAGATGAGTTTACAACTGGGAAAAAAAGTTCCTGAAGTGAATTCTACTGCTGTTGCAGCAATTCCATGGGATTAACACCTCTTGTCCTTTCTCCTCATGTCTATTACGTTGTGGTTTAAGTCCTGTTGTATTGTCTATGCGAAGTTCTTCCTCTAGGTTCACTTCCTGCACTTGTTGTTGTCACCAATAAAAGTAAATCCACCACTTTGTCGATTTAATGTGAACAACATGTGCATGTAACGTTATAAAGAAAGCCCGTCCCTCCCACAGTAGTCTCTGTTAAGTTTATGACTCATAAATAATGGGAACTTACTACATGGACTGAATGATTTTTGTGAGAATCTACAAAGACCTTGTGGGAGAGTAACCTGATAAACTGGCACTTTTGAATGCTCTCCTTCAGAAGAGACAGTCAGGCTTTAGAAGAGTATGACAAAAATCTGCTGTTGCCTTGCTGGGCTTTTCTGCATGTTCTCATGTGTGTGCGTGGGTTTTCTCTGGGTTCCTCCCTTAGTTCAAAAAAACGTGCAGAGGTCAAATGAACGCGAATTGACTCAATGCTTGTTTGACCCTGTGTTTGACCTCTGTGTCATTTATAAATACACATCCCATAACACTGTGATTCATTGCCTGGCTCTCACCTTGCTTTGTCTCAACAGCATCTGCAACTCAGTCCCCTTGACGATGCCGTGGTTTTTCACGTATCTCGGAATCCGCGGACTGTCGGCGACTGTCGCGTGCATCTCAAAGTATTTGTGGACGACGTCCAGATAAGCCCTCTTTCCCTGTGGATGTAACAGTGGAGAGGAAAACAGTGAAGACGGCGGGACGTGACATAAATGACACCCCTCCCTCGCCACGTGTACGTTTAAATAAGGGATACTGGAGTGAATTACACATTATATAAACACGCCGTATTTTACAACTGCTTTATCCTCTACATCATGGTCACAGGACGCCAGTTCATAGCAAGGACAACATTATAGAGACAAACAACTATTCACTCTCAAAGTGTCCAAGAAACCTCTGCTTGTTTTCAGACTGTGGAAGGAAACAATCACAAGCACAATTCATGCCGACATTTAGTAATCAGACTTTTCTTTGTTTGTTTTGGCAATGTTAAAATGTCGGCCTGTTGTTACCATCCAAAAGTTGGCATTCTTTCCATAAATAAGAGCCTGGTTTTTTCGCCTGATAGAATTGAGTTGTGCGGTCGACTTAGAGCTGAGGTGATCCTGCACCACAAAGCCCAGGAAGGTGTTGTCTGGTGTGTGAGCTGCAAGACAACAACAACAACAACAACAATAATAATAATTATGATGTGTAAACCACAGATTTTGCTGACGTGAAAGCGGGAGACGTACGTACGGAACATGGTGTTGAACTGCGCTGGGATCAGATGGAGGCCACCGTATGGACTCTTGCGATTGTGAGTTCTACCCCAAACGGCATGATTGAAGTCTGGCTCAGTGCCAAATGAATCCAACACACGAATCCTGCATCTGATTGACACGTGAGTACAAAAAACACTATTTATGTTCACCTCTCGCCTATACTCAATTACTTGGACACGTGCACTATAATGAACTGAAAACTAAACTGGAATAAAATACACTAAATGCCCACATGTATGTGCACACTGGACACATGAACATTAATCACATCCTTAAAATATTGAGCATAATGTTTCAGATAGAATGTTCAGAGTGAAAAGTAAAAAAAGGTTCAGTGCCGATTCTCTTCTGTCTTCTGTCACTTTCATGACAACAAAACCAGTATTTAAGGAGTTTGTGATTTACTCTTCCATCTTCTGGCAACACTTCTGAAGTCTCGTGGGAGTTCAGAATGAGACTTGAGTGAGAGTTCAGTGACAATGTAGACAGACTTTTATTATAATAATAATTTGTACTTTTAATGCAAATAACGTAGAATGTCTGTTGCCCTGTTTGATTACAGTGTATCTATTGTCACAGTATCATGGCTGTTGGTCAAACTAGACACAATTCTAATTTAAATAATAACACCATACCCAGAGTATGCAACATTTGTTGAGCGTGTGCACATATGGGAGCGCTCTGGTTACAAAAAATTTAATAATGAAATAAGAACTTTTAGTGGACATGGGGTAGAATGTAATATTGTAGTGTTTCTGTAACAATCTCAGTTTTTATTTATTCAAAATACCAGGGCCTTAACCTGAGCATACATTTACTCATACACTTGTATTTATATACTGTACATATGACCCAGGTTGGAAAAATCCCAGAATTCCCCTTTACTATTAGGACCAGGATTCTGATACTCACTTATATATAGTCCAGGAGTGTTTAAGTATTCTTTTAAACTGCCTGAGGCCTGTGATGTCTGTGTAGATCAGGTTTGCTTCCACTGCTGGAGGAGGAGGGCAACCATCTGTCCTAATCCCTAGAAGGCTAAAGAAAAACAAAATAAAACACTCGACTTGGTACACAGAAATAATAAAAGACAGGAGACTTTGTGTATTTGTACAATGACACACCCACGAGAAAAGCGGTCTGAAATAAAAGATAATGTTTTAGTGTGCGCACTCACATTCTGAGTTGAGGTAAAGAGACAGAAATGTGAAGACGGTGACCGAGGACGTGAAGCGTGGCCATGAGGTCACTCCACTGGATGAGCTCCCCGAGGGGCCCACCTTTGGAGGCATACTGTGGTATTTTAAAACCCGATTCATCCGTCAAAGCACCTGGATGCAATAGGATCTGAGGGGAGGGGGGAGGAGAAGATGTCTTTGATGCACAAATATCAATGATATACGCTCTACTTTGGCAGAATGACAATAAAATGATGCGTCGGCCAGATTGTTGATAATCTCTGGTATGCGCCATGCTTTATTTCCATCTGACTGGTAAAACATAATTCACTGAATTTTATGTCTATTGTAGAAGAGCTGAAACCTGAGACTGAGATCATTAACAAAAAACGTTTACTGATGTTATAAATTAAGTGGAGACGTAGCTTCAGCTCTTTTTGTGTGGTGATTAACTGCTGCTGCACTTGACATTTAAAAAATGAGAGACTCCGTCCATCTTAATATACAGTCTTTGCATCTATGTTAAACTCCGTTATCTTAAACCGCATGTGTGCGTTATGAGAATGGACAATTTGACAGTAATAGCAACACTGACTAACGAGGATGTATTTCATAAAAGCAATAGGAATATACTTAAAAACTTTACGTGTTTGGCTTTTCTCCCTGTGAGGTTGTATTTCGCTGACAGGGAGTTTCCAGCGTCTACCCAAGCATCTGCCATACTCTTAATTCTTTGATGAATCCACTGGAGCTGGACATTATTTTCCAGAAGTGGATATAGATCTTCCATACTTGTCCGTATCACCGCTGGGTCAGAGCCCACCTGGAAATATGAAGATATCATTCTATTTAATACTTTATCGGCGTGTTTTTTTTCCAGCTCTAGTGAATACATTCTTTGCTTAATAGGATTTCGGAGAAAGGTTGAGGATTGATGGGTACAAAGGAGAACCTCTGAAGCTGGGGTCTCAAACTCAAATGAGCTTGGGGCCAATGAGTGTCTTGACTGGTCAGAAGGGGGCCGGTCAAGTTAAAAAGAATATATATATATATATATATATTGCAAAATTATAATAAAAACAGACAGAAATAACTCATTATAATTTATAATTATAAAGTGCAGGCGCACTGAAATTGATTGGATGCCAAGTCTGTCATTTAATCATCTTTTTTTTTTTTAACCTTAAGTTTAAACCATGGACAGTACTTGTATTTGACAAGAATATTCGGGCAACTAATGGTAAATGGTAAAGAAAAGCAACACTGCAGAGGTTATTTACTGTGCATACCTTTAACACACCACACATACACACCACGAGCAAGCAGCCCTGCAGACTTCTGCCTTGTGTTTACCTCAGACTTTTCTTCTGTCACTGATGGGGTCAATCGGCCTGGAAGCAAAGGGCACCAGGACTCTATCTTAACATAACACACAAAGAAAAAAGAGAGGACAGTCACATTAACCCTCAGTGTTCACACGGCACATATCAGTGCCGCAGGTGCACACTCGGTAAATTCCCGTGGGAATAATACACAACTCCTTATATGGACATTACATAACACAAAACTTATGTGTTACTGAGTCAAAGTTATCATTCATTTTATATCACATAACTTTGACATACTACCACATTTCACAAATGCAATCCAATTTATTTTTTAAAATTGCAGTGCTTTTTGTTCAGGTGTGTTCATATAGTTGGTGAAAATAATAATAAAAAAGACATAAGACACTCTATATTGCACATTTTCTTATCTGTGTATATGTTTTAACACAGTAAAGGAAAAAACTGCCGAAATGCTCTGTGTTCTGAAGGGTTATCCCATAAAAAAAAAACAAATTAAAATTCAATAGGCCATTATGTTTTAAAGGCTTGAAACCACGCGAGTACCTCGCTGAGGTAGATGATGAAGGAGCACAGAGATCCGTTCACGCCGTGACGTCCGTAACAAGGCTCCGTCTCCCAGTTTTCACTCATCCACTGGGAAAAGAACAAACCACGCAGGGTCACAACAAAAACAAAAAGATCATGTGAACTAAAAGTACCAGAAAAGGTCAAATAAAAAAAAATAATGAGAACACGCTGAGAGCAAGGTTTCACATCATCGAAAACGACATTGAGATGTTGTTCACCACTGGCATTTAAATAAAACGATTAGTTTTAAAGAAAGTGTTACCTTCAACTTGCTAATACAGGCAGGGTATTGAGCCATGGATGGCAGCAGGCAGTGTCTGTCCTCTTGGATATGATTATCTAAACAACAAACAAACAAAATCATTATATAAGGACTCAAGTATTCACATTTCCCTGCAGATAAAACCCCACACATATACTGTACCTGAATGTACTTTGATTTTTCTTCTAAATGCTGATTTTTATTATTCTTTTCATCATTGTGTTTGATGCCGGTAAACAACACAAGTGTTTATTAAAACTGAAGGCATCTACCTATTGTGTTTTCTTATGTTCGTATTTTTTATTCAGTATACTATGAAGCCTTTATTTGACAAATAAGTCGTTTAGAGATTATTATTTTACAAGCGAGACCCACTCAGGATCGGGTCAGTGAGCATTATCACACTCGGTCACAATGGGGACACAATAATAACAAAAGAAATCAATAATATAGACAGCACAAGGCAGCGATATTTAAGCATACATTTGTCAATTAATGAAAGCCACTTGACCTTGAAGTAGAGTCACTGCTTCCATTCAAAATCCTTTCAAAGAATGAGGATTTCAAGTTTGAGTTTGAACAAAGGACTGTAGCTGGAACATGAGCAATAGAAGACAAGGTTTGATGAGCCCTGCTCTGTTCTCACTGAATAAAAGACAAATATACAGCCAGGTTTGCCCTTAAGAATGCTTTAAAGTTCCCTGAAGGTTGAATTATAAACATAAGTTGATAATTGTTTTAAACATTCCGTGTGAAGTGAAAATAAATGAAAACACAAATTTGAAAAAAAAGGCGAAACAAGAACCTCCATGGAGGCTGGATGTGGAACAAAAAATCAATCAATTCTTATTTATTACCACATACTGGGACCTAAAGTCTTGGAAACTAAACGGCTGATGTGAATTAATGGTGACGCAGGTTTCACACCATGTATTTGACAGTGTCATTACATTTTCAGAGGTTGTGCATTGATAGTATTCTATAATACACGGGAAGCCAGTGTAAGGAAGCCAACACAGGAGTGAAATGGCGTGACGGCAATGATTTAAACAAACCCATACATCCATCTTCTACCGCTTTATCCTCCACATGAGGGTTGCAAGGTTCCTTACAAAATAAAGACGCCAAATGGCCAGAGGCAGAGTTCTTTCCATCCAAAAGAATGTCATTGTGCTCTTAATTTGATCAAGAGTTTCTTCACCTGATTTTTCTCGTCCGTCTTTTTTCTCCACCTTCTCTGCCTGCTGCTTCAGAAGTTCCTCCATCCAAGGCACTTGTTGCAGTTGGACTTGATAAATCTTCTCCTCGATCATTTCAGCCTGCGGTTGTTCTTTTTTCCCCTCTGCCGCCATTTTAATCTGGACTGTATGCAGTTCTTCTGTGTAGTCTGTTGAAAAGGATAATGAAGTGGCTGTGACACAAAAAAAAGAGTTTGTGGTGTTAATTCAGAAAATATAATCCTCTGCTTTGTGCATTTGTTTCCTCAAAAGCAGATGTGGTGTTAAGTTTTATACTTTTATGCATTAATTCCATGTACGTTTTAAATCAACGCCTCTGCTTTTACAATTCAGTCCACTCCTTTTTCTTGCGTGTGTGTTATTTCATTCTCTCACCTTTAGCCTCACTTTTCTCCATCCCAACATGATCAGCATGCCTCAGGCTGCTGTGACCGATTGAACCTCTGTCCTCTTGTTCAAGCTTGATCTGAAATAATAAAAGACACAGCATTTTTACAAAGTAAAAGCTTGTGACACGAAACGCTTCAGTTCACTCTCAATGTAAGTCCATGGCAAAACAGTAATGACTCAATTCCAAACCACCCAATACTGTACATTAGTGCATATTATATGAAGAATATATGTTGGTGTAGTTTAGGGAACAATGTTGAAAAGTTAAGATACACACCAGGAGGATATATGACAAACTCAGGTACCAAATGAAAGTAATGCCGAGCAGTGCAGACAAAGCCCCCCACAGACTGCACCTCAGTGTTTTCATGATTCAGAGGCAACTGGATTTTCTGTATGAACAAAAGGACATTTTATTTGTAATAGAAAGGGAAAGCATCAATGTGACAAAAAGAGCATGTTCAATAATTAGCCTATAACAGCGGCAAAGTTTTTCTTAATCTGAAAATCTATTTTTGTTTTGCAAATTTGTTGCTCATTCATTTTTGTTTTTTTTAAGTTTACAGATACAGATATTGTCAGACACTTACCTGCTTTGAAAAACAAGACTCCAGCCTGTGAAGTGTGCTCTGGTACAAGGTGGAGGAAACAGGATTTTATTTCACAAAAACACTGAATGTTTACACCCTTTCACTAACCTGTTTACCCACATAGCTTCACGATCCTGTCTTGGCAGCTTTCACCATTTGTCTAACCTCTTTTTCATGTTGTGGAGGATGTTTGGTTAATTGTATGTTTATTTTAGCTATTTTATAATAATGCATTCCAGTCAACCAATTGCACTGTTTTTTAGATACATTTCAACCTCTTGCTTTACTGAATTGTGTGACTGTGAAACTAGCTTTGCTGAATAAAAAAAACTGAAAGTTGTTTTATAAGTTTATTTTTTATGTTTTAATATTATTTAAATTGATACATAGCACTTTACATTTGTCATTAACAACTATACCTTATTATTTTCTATTTACTTTATCCTGATTTTGAAGGTATGTTTGTATTTATTTATTTTTTTTTTACCATATTTTCTCTTTTGTAGCAACCCAAACTTGTGAGCAGTCAGCCTGATCTAAACAAATGTCTTATCATACTTTAAATTACTTAATCAAACATCAAATCATTTATCAAATAATAAACATGTTTTGATGAAAATGGTGCAGGTGCACAATTTATCTAAATTACCCAAAGTGGTTTAGCTGTTCTCTATCTATCTGTAAATTAAAAATATACAACATTAATTACAACGTCTTAGCACAACACTGATTCGTGCTTGACATTTGATTTGTATTTATTTGTATTTATTTCATTAAAGTTTTCTTAAATAAGATTTTTTTTTAAAAGTCAAAATATAATAAAAGTTGTTTTCTGCTGCTAGTATTTGTTTACAGATTGTCATCCAATCTCACAGTGTTAAGGAGAATACTTGGCTTTTTAAATGGCAAAATAGTTTGCCTCAAACTTTAGATATCACCAATAAAGGTATTTTAGTCATTAAATCTGTCTTCTGAACTTAGATAAAATCACTGCATGACCTTTGGCCTCTTTATCATGCACTGTATATCAATTTCCCACTATATATATATATATATATATATATATATATATATACAAAAACCACAGACACTTTTTCATTTCCTAGTGTGACCTGTCACTTTGACTGCTGTAATGAAAGCCCTTACAAACGTTACTTACGTTACACAGCTCAACCTTTGCATAAAGGCTTGGAAGGTAAAAAGGTCTCTTAAGTTTTACTGTTTGGACTTTGTTTGTGACAGTTGTTTGCACTGGTCTTTCTGTTGTTTGCCCACTAACTTTGTTTATGTTGACTAGTTTAATGTTTGGGGTTTATTTAATTACTTCTTCTAGGATGTGTTCGATACTTCCTGTTTTATTTTGAAGTAAAACAGGAAGTAACACTTTACGTCCTGTCGTTCCTCTTGTCTGCCCCACCTGTGTTAAATTAGCTTTCTGCTCCCCCGTCTCCGTTTTGTTTGTCTGTTATCTTCCATGTCCCTCAGTGCTAATAGTTACCTCCTTGTCTCGTAGTGTGTGGACTTGTCTTCATCGTGGACATTGCTGTCTCACTGTTTTCAACAATCTGTAAGTTACACTTCAGACTAGTTTTATTTAGTTAACAACTATCCCTTTGTATTAGGCCCTGCTTTACAAACCAGTTTCCACTTGAAAGGTAAAGTTGGGGTGGACCAAGGTTATACTAGTTATTTTATTTTGACTTTTTGTCTTAAATATGTGCTAGTTTTAATTCGTTTTTAGTGCTGGTTTGCTAGTTTTTATTTGTTTTTGTAAATTCTTAGTTTTTTTGTATTTGCCTGGTACAAGATTCATGGTAAGTATTTTTATGTCAGTAAGTATATTGTCTTAAAAACCCAACAATTTTAAGACAATTACGACAGATGAACAACCATCCCTGAATCAAATATAACCGTCCACAAGACAGGTAAAAATCAAATAGCCAACAGACTAAAGATACACATAAACATAAATCATAATAAATAACCCTCATGGGACATGAGCCAGGAGTCTCAGGAAGATCCATTTGAGGAAATTAAAAAATAAACCAATAAACCCCCTGACTAGAGGTTTGATTCACCGAGATGAACCAATTCAACCCACTAAACTACATAACAATGTTACACTTGCGTAGCCTAAGCAAAAATTTTTTTATTATCAATGAATTTCAAAATTGCAGGCAGAGGAAAAATGAATACACTTCATATGAACCCAATATGAAATGAACTAACAAACTAAGCACATTTTTTGCTACAATTTTTTTACTATTCTTTAAACCTTACATTTGATTTAATTTCAGTTAAGAACTTCCTCAGGTTAGAGGTGTATGCTGGTTCATTGTCCTGACTTTCATGAACTGAATAGCCTTCATTAATGTGATCAATAACACCTGTTCTTTTTCTGCTAAACTTAGTGAAAAATAGCTGCTGTGAAAGTGGCCCATTCTCACAGTAAAAGGCTTTACACAATGCCTAATGTGTGTCGAAATGCTTCAGTGTATGATGAGCACTTCACGGTGATTTTGTAGCCATTGTTTCCTCTGTACACACATCACATAGCTCTGTTTCATTCAGATTATGACAGAGCAAATGAAAAAGGCTTGAACCTTCCCTGACTCTGAAGAACTTTGTGGCCAATTACTCTAAGCTCTTCACTTCAGTCTTCTTTTGTACAATTTCTCCTACTTCTGTGGCATTTTGTTTAATATAATGCATTTTATACTTCTTTTACTTTAGTTTAGAGTCCGGAGAATCTGTGTCACTCTTCTTCGCAACAGTGTGCCGCTTGGATTGACAAGCAGCAACTCAAATAGTTGCAGAGAATAGCATTTGGTGCGAGTCCGCACTGCCATCAATGGCAATAAGACGCCAGTCCATCACTGCTTTAAGTGCAGTGATTGATCCAAGCGGTAGAAAAAGCAGAAAACTGTCTCTATTCTTGTTTACACACCACCACTGGGAAACAACTGCATCACGGGGAGCAGATTTTCCTGTTTAATTGGCAGAAGTGATGTGCACCCAATGCTCGAGAGTACAAATGGATTCTGAGCAGTGAAGCTTTAGGATGTGACTCAACTATGTGATGTGCTTGGCTGTATATAGCGAAATTTAATGCATACCAAGTGTAGCGTTTGGATCAAGCTGGACAAGAAATTACATACATCAGTGTAGATCGAGGCTCCAATATTGTTCTGATATCTTTTCTGTTTCTTTCCCATTGAACAATATTGAAAATAGGCACTTTTAATAGTATAAATAGATGGTCCACTGAGTACTTTTTAGTGGAACATCTACTATTCTTGCCTCATGAAAAATAGGTTTTAAGTAGGATCTGATGTGAATTTAAATAAAAGGCAAAGATATTTATGTGCACAGTTACATACTAGAAGGTTTCCATTATGGGTCTTAAGTGTTGGGCACTTATGTGCATGACACATAGATACAATAGTTAATCAAAAGAATCTTATCAACACATCCCAAGTCTGTCACGTAGTTTTGTTTTAGTTTCAATTAAAATGATTTCTGAGGACCCTTAAGAAAGCTGTGACTTTTGTCTCTTTCCACATCCAGGATGTGAAGAATAAAGAGATGTAAGCCTAACTTTAGAGTCATTTTTGTTGCTCCCGTTTAGCTCTGTTCTGTTGTTTGTCCCTCCTGAAAATATCCGGCTTGATTTTCACCAGCTGTTTGCTGTCTTCGACTGTCCGCAGGTTGGTACTCAGCAGGTCATATATAGATGTTTTTTTTAACATATATTGGAGGAACATGCTGGAGGAGAGAGTGATTAAAGTGGACCACAGCAGTCAACGAGCAGGTAGAAGTAGATTTACAGTTGTTTTTTTATATCAAGTAATCATGGTGTAAGGTTGAAACCAATACAAGGATTGTCTTGCAACAAAAAAAAAATCAGTTCAGTCATTGTATGATGGAAATGACCCCTAAAATTAAACATCAGATACAATGATAAGTGCTTTCAACCTTGTTTCCCTTTGTTGCTGCTAAGTCTATTGACAGAAGCAGGTCAGTCATTGGTTTTTGAAAAAGCATGGCTCTAAAGTCAACAATTTCTTACTGGATACAGAAAGAGGTGTGATAAAGGCTTATGTCGGACCCGTATAAAAGCGTGATGGGTGTGTATATAAGAACAGAAGAGCAGTTGAAAGCATATTAACACTATTTATATCAATGTAAGTGGAATCAAGCTGAAAGAAGTTTAGTTTTTAGAGTTAAAATGTGTTGCAAAGCTCTGCAGCTGCTGATCCTGGTGTTGTTCTGCTGTTCATCATGTGCAGAAGATGAGACTGATCTCTCGGTTTCCTGCCCCGAACCTCAGAAGGCCTTTGGCAGCTCTTGCTATGAGTTTGTCAGTCACCAGCGCTCTTTCTCCAGTGCTCAAGCCTGGTGTGAGGAGCGTGGAGGACACCTTGCTTTTATCCCAGATGAGGACACTCAGTATTTCCTTCAGCGACACCTGGATCCTGAGACGGACACATGGCTGGGAGTTGCTTCTCCAAACCTGCAAAGCTCTGCAGCTGTTGCTGGTAAGGGAGGAGATAAATCTTATTGTTTTGTCAAAGTTCTTTAATTGTTCCTTTGTGTTTAGCCGTGGTTTTGTTGTATCCTCAGGTGATCTCTGTTGGCTGGATGGTTCACACATCATCTATTCAAACTGGGCAAGCAGCCCACAGCCAGGAGCAGCGTGTGGCCACATTTTAAAAGACTCCAGCTTCCAGTGGAAAGCCACAACCGACTGCAACATAGATATGCGTTATATCTGCCAGTTTGGTATGTCTGATTCACTATGGAGAAATACAATCACAGTATGAGTTAAAACTAAATCACGGAAAAGTAAATGCTTTGTGTTTTTGTTTTCTTTCCAGAATCTACGAGATCCATCGTGTGTCCAGCCCATAACATCATTTTGCGGTGTGGCTCCGCTCAAATGTTAATGATTGATGGTGGCTTCTATGGTCGCCAGAACATCCATTACTGTCAGTCCACACTCTCTTCACCAACAAGCTCTACACAACATCATTGTGGTTGGTTGGATGTGGGAGATTCACTCGCAGGTAAAATATTGAAACGTGTTGAATTAAAAATATACTGTGAATGAATTATCATTAACAGATTATGGTGTATAGATTAAATTGTGTGATGTAATTGAGACCAGTTAACTGATCTTATTTGTTTTGTTACTGCTCTTGGCTTCTTAATGGACCTTCTCATTTAATCAGCTGATGTCAATAGAGAGTACACAAACACTCGTGGCTGCATAAAAGGTTCTGCATGGTTGAAAACCGTCACAAAGCACATATTACGCCCATGTGCACCATTATTTGACAATAATTCATGCCCATCTGGACATTTATGGAGTCACACAATACAAGCTTAAAAGCCCAATGGTACACAAAAAAATATCCATCTGTTTTTAGGTAAATATCAACTTGTATAGGCACAAGTAGACAATTAGTTCTCCAAACTTGCTTATCCTGTTCAGGGTCATGGGGCAGTGCAGCCCCACTTGTTCTGTGCCAATGTCAAATACGTTTATGAAAATGACTTAAAGTTCTTATTTTTATTTATTTTTGATTTTTTGATGGCAGTTTTTATTTGAAACATCAATCAATCAGTCTGGGAATAGAAAGAAAAAATCTGATGTAGACGGAGTCTGAAAAAGCTTGCAGTAGCATGTTACACTGCAACTGATGCAAGTGATGCAGTCTCCTGTTTGCACTCTCCTCAAAACTCCGCCCTGAAAACATACAGAACACACTCCTGTCTGATGGTGACATGAACACCGCAGAATCTGTCAATTTGGTAGAAACAAAACAATTGGTCATGCTCTATTCCAGGGTCTTGATCAATGTTTTAGTAACAAATTGCGGACGATAATGTAAATGAAAATGAAGTAAAACTCTCCATGAAGGACTTAATCAGTGGCCAATCGTATTTTTGACGTGTTTTCCAGCTCACTGCCATGGTCGTCAGGATTGCCTGGTTTCTGAGTTTGTGAACTCCTTTGATGATCCCTGTCCTCAGCTGGGGAGTTACCTGTCTGTGGATTACCACTGCAAAGATGGTGAGTCACCATGTTCAAGTTAAAACCTCTATCATAGTTTCTTCCACTGAATGACAATAGAGTTTAATTGTTTCTCTCCGTCACTGCAGTGAACATTCAGACAATTTTTGTTTACCTTGTCTTAATGAACCATATTGCCTTTGTTACCTATAGATTTAACCACATATAGAGCTCTGAATGTCATTGTTGATGTTGTGTCCAGTGTGACAGACGTTGCTGCTGCTTTCATCTACAGTAGCAGTTCATTCATTCAACATTGCATTGCTTCTGAGATAAATATTAGGTCACAATTATGTTTGTTTGGTGCTGCTATTTAGAAGAAAGAAGATCATTTCTAGGGTCATCAGCATGACCTTGGTTCCTGATTAATAAAGAAAAAAATATATATATATATGCAAAAATATAGACATTTTTATGTTTACCATCAGAAAATGTGTAAAGCAAATGAATCAGTAATGAATAAAATGGAGAAAGAGAGGTATATGTGCCTCTGGGCTGTTCTCTTAGCTGGTGGGAATTGGTTTGTTCGTTTATTTGCTTGCCGGTTATAAAGCTTGTTTGGAGACCTGCTTGATTAAAGGCGCTCGGTTTAATTTCTGGTAATTTCCTCCCCCCCAGGGCTCACACTGACACCGAGCAGTGTGGCTGCTGTTTTTACTGACATCACCATCAGCATGAAATGGCTCTTACATCTGCCATTGGGAAAACCTGCCTGCAGGCTGAGCACCGGGGATGGCTATGTTGTTCATTTGAACAGAGTCGAGGGGCAAGTATCTTCCTTCATAGATTCAATGTAGAATGTGGTTTTAAAATGTTGTCAAAGTAAATGTAATGCAGCATATTGAAAGCTTAACACTCCATATAGACCAGGGGTGTGCAAACTTTTTTAAAACGAGGGGCGTATTTGATAATATGAAGATTACCGGGGGCCAATGGTCCCTTCAGACGTTTTTAAAACGTGAAGGTAACATACAAATGCACTGTTTTATAATTATTTTATTTTCATTGCCACAATTATCATTTTGTGATGGCAATGTAACCAAATGTAAGCCACACAGTAGTGAATAAATGAAAAAAATCTGCCTTTCTTTCACATCTGGAGTCAGATAACATAATAATGCATGAATCCGTCTGACCAGGTTTCTGAGCACAACTCCTTACCAGCTGAGCTAATGGGGGTGACACGTGGCCCGTTTTCTCTCCCACTCCGTCCCTAACCTTAAATAATACATTATTAAACCAAAGCTGGTTTAAGACACATGATGCTGTTTAGTGTTCGATTTCTAAATTTTATTTTTCAAAAAAGGCATATGTGTGTGTATGCTATTTTTCCTGGATGCAATGTAGTAGCTAAAAGTTTCTTTCTGCTCTTATTCTCAGGTTGAAGGACAGTGTGGTGCACAAATATATGTATCCAAGTACATTCATTGTGGCAGTTGAATGCACCATCGATGATGTACTCATCACAGCCCAGAAAACGATTACCATTCTAGAGCCTGTCACAGCCATCAGTGCCACTCGATGCTATGCTGGAACACGGGGTTTTAATGTGAGCATGTGCAAAGTCCTGTATGGAGGAACATTTCAAATTCAAATGGAAGCAAATGCAGGTAGAAGGCTCCATGTATTATTCATCACCAATTTTATATGACTGCTTAAAATGTGACGGGATTATATTGATGATATTGTATTCAGGGTTCTGTAATGTGTGTTTTTTTTTCTTCCTTTTTTTATTTCTGGAGGGTCAAATGTGAGCTACAGAATCCAGCATGATGACGCTGTGTTTTCCAGTTTATCTGTGATCAGAGGAAATGTTCCTCATAACGTCACAGTGACTCCAGTGATGATGAAGCAGCTCAGTCCCGGCTGCCACCAGCTGGCAATTTATGCGTCTAACATGGTCACATTCCCTGAAGTGTCCGCAGACCTGCAGGTAAATTGACCATTGTAAAGTAAAGTAATCTTCTCCTCCATGTATTTTTTTTTTCATGGTTAAGGTTAATGTAATCTTAATTATTAGAGGCTGAAGTTAACATTTTGATCATATGATTAGATGGTTGATTAGAGTCAAAGAAAAATTAAAATTAACCTTTCATTAGAGTGTCAGTGAAATTGGTTGCAGCAGAACCCAGAAATTTTCAACCACTTAGCATCCTGTGCTATCACCTCTGAACATTCAAAGATTTATTCCTACATGACGTCTTCATCAGGCTGATCTGTATCATTCTCAGTAATGGAACATGGCCTGTAATTGATGTTTGATTAATCATAATTGCTGCCCGGTTGCTACGCTGAATACAACTTGAATTACTACTTTTTTAAGTCAACTTATTAAACAAGTGCTAAACAACTCATCACAGCTGCCAGTCCTTGCTTTTTCTTCTTCTAGCTTCTCCACCACAGCCTCTACCTTGTGTCCTCTTCCATGACCCTTCTCTTTGGTCTTCCTCTTTTCCTCCTGCCCGGCAGCTCCATCTTCAACATCCTTTGTCCAGTATAGTCACTCTGCACGTGACGAAACCATCTAAACCCGGCCAAATCTTTCAACCTTATCTCACCTCTGCAATTGTGTTTTGCGGTTCTATCTTTCCTCAGCTCAGTGTCTCTCACTCACACACACACACACACACACAGTTTAGGAGTCGGGTGTAGAAAGTTACTTGAGGAAAGGGTTAGTAAAATATGGATGATAGAAAATTACAGAAAATAGCAGCGTTTGGCCAGAGGAAATGAGAATCATCACACGATGAGGAGGTGACAATAACTGACTGTGAAAGATAGAAGGAAAGAGGGTCTTTGTGCCGATTTCCAGTCCAAGCAAAAAGTGTCAACATCAGCATTGCAGCAGATTTGAACACACCTCCAATGTAGACCCATGTTTTTCTTCTTTTTGGGAGGAGTACTGAGGCTTTTTAGGTCCCATATAATTCAGTATATTAAGCTAATGTATCCAATGTGTTGAACTGCTACTGGCTGCATTATTGGGTGGGTGGTGCTTCAGATCAATATATCACAGTTTGCAGCCTGCAAATGAAAAGGTTTTTTTGTGGGGGGAGAAACGGCTGCACTATTGTCATCAGTAAAGCTAATATTTCACGTTAAGTCATTTTATCACTCACATATTTCACCTTTGTTTCATGGGAACATGATACTGTATGAAAGTGACCCTGATGTTTTCTTCCCTCTTTTGTGATTCTTCATGGATTGTAGGTGTGTGTTGTGGAGAAAGTAGCTGGACTTCAGGCCTCCATGTTGACAGAGACGGATGACTGTTTGGACTCTCCAGATATTTCTGTTGTTGTTTCTCTTGAGCAGGGAGCACCTGTACTGCTCCTCTTCTCTCTGACTGGAGATGATGACACTTTCCATGAGACGAGAGAAATGAATGGAAGAGAGGGAATTTTTCATATCGGAAACCCAATTCAAGGTATGGAAGACATGGCAAAAACACTGTATATACATTTTAAAACTGTGGCAAGCATTTAAGTGGAACATCTCTTGCTTAAGTGAAACTGAATGTTTTGCTACAGGAACTGTCCAAGTGAAACTCAGAGCAGTGAATGACTTCTCCTCACAGGAGGTGGATATGGATACATTGACTCCTTGTGGCAGTGATACAGTCATTAAACCTGGAGGATATAATGACAGACGGTTGTGGTTGAACCCTTGGATGGTAAATGTTTTTTTTAACACTAATCAGTAATGTGGGGTATCTCTTAAGGAAATGTCCAGTCTTGCAGTGAAAACAAATATTAATTAAGTTTTTGTTTATTTTTCAGACAGAGAATCTTGTCAGAGTTGTCAGATCATCGTGGGAAATTGAAGCAAACCCTTCCAAATCTGTTGACAAATATCGAAGTATCACGCTCTCCGTAGATAAAGCAACCTCCAGCAACCAGCACTCCAGTAAACGATACCAGTGGGAATGCAGTAAGAATCATGATTTCTGCCTTATTTTCTTAAACTTATTGAGATCAAAATGGTTTGGTGCAACAGATGTTGTTTTGTTGATAAATAAAACCCCTTTGCCTGTAATTTTCTGTGCAGAACATTTCATGCAAAGGACTTTGATACTAATCACCTGTTGCTGCACCTGTCAGGCTTTTTCTAACAGACACTCGACAGTATGCTGAGATAATAAGGCTACATTTACACCTGTTTTCAGACGATGCTGGCTTTTGTCGACTGGTTTTGTAAGCTGTAACTCGTAAATTGTTAAGATCCTTGCTGCCAATTAAGTGTATACAGCCCATCTTCTACAGATCAGAAGGCTGTGTTAATGCAGTAGTAGGCTCATACTTTTATAATGTATTTATGTACATATATGTATATATAATGGAGAAACCCAGAAATAAATAGATCAAATCGCCTTATTCACTACCAAACCGCTTTATGATGTATTTGTTTCTACTTTCATTCATCCAATTATTACTGGGCCATTTATTTATTGTTTGGTTAAAAGCTTGTCAGGTTGTCAGTTGCAGTAGTGTAATAAATGTCCTTGTTGGTTCACAGAAAGTCCCTGCAAGTGTGAAGGAAGGACCAGTGAAGTGACTCACACAATTACAAAAGATTGCCTACCTTATCCATTTGAGTTTAACAAATATCATTTTAGTTTAATACAACATAATGTTGTGAAAAAGACCGCATCCATATGCATCACTCTGATACCTACATATGGGATGTTAATGAGGTATGGAATGTTTCTAAAGCTCAATTTTGTTTTACAAAGGATGTTTATTTTCTGTCTTTGAATAAACCCTATCAAATTAAAATTAAGTAAAGAACTAAACTGAAATTGTTTAGTGATACTGAAGCATGTTCATTTACATATAGATTTCACTGTATGTTTGTACATACTGGTTGTGTATTAACCAACTTATTTATGCAATTTATGGTACCACAGACTCACCTGTACAAGTGGCTGTGACCCAGTAATGGAGAACAAAGATGCAAAAATTAAAATATCATGTCCTTTATGTCGACAACTGGTGTGGACCATCGAGGACCCAAGAGGCCATGAGAACTGGCCGGTGGGTTTCAAACAGTAATTGTCTAAGATTGAAAGATATGATACTGTTGTTAAAGCTGACCTAATGGATTTAAATGTTAACAGGCTGAGACAGAGAGCTGCTACAGAGAGTCCAGAAAAAGGCCACCAATACTGAAGCAGACTGGTGGACAAGAATACACCGTGAGCTACAGCTATCTTGCGCTGGCCAAGTCGGCGGGTCTGGATGTCACTGTGGTTGTGACTAGTTCTTTGTGTATGTCGAGAAATAAAATCTCTCTTTAGCATTTTGCCAACATAATTTTTGTGTTCTACACCTAGAGTGTATGTAAAAAGTGGACATAGTCTCCATTTGCAAAACAAAGCCTCAGTGTTTTTGTGATTTGAACGAGGCCATGTCAGTTATTGAAGAATCTAAGTTCACAGACCTGCAACCAGCCACACGCTGTCAGTCATACTGGTGTCCAAACTTGCCATTCTTTATTGTTTGTTTTCCTCTACATGGGAACATGTATCCATCCATTCATTTTCTACCACTTTATCCTCCACAGGAGGGTTGTGGGGGCCTATATCAGCTGACATAGGCGGGGTACACCCTGGACAGTTCGCCAGTCCATCGCAGACAAACAACCATTCAACATCATTCACAAAATGAACATGAAATCATAGCTGGAACCAATAACTCCTTACATTTAATAAACTACTTCAAACTTAGACTCATCCTGTTAACCTGAAAACTTTCTTTTCAGCTCCAGTTCCATCAAGAGGTACAGCTTGGTGGAACTGGATTGGTATAGTACCAACATATCCAATCAGTACCGTCCCAGTTTTTGGTACCCTTCTGTTGGGTTACAGAACACTGGTCTTGAATGTTGGAGCGACACACGTCACAGTCCATTAATTTTTTTCTACAGAGAATCATCTCTTATGTGTGATACGTGTGATCCCTTAATCATAGCGTCTTATGTAAAACAGCCACATACCAAGAAGAGAGAATACTGAATGTTGCTCTTTCTTTACTGTGTTGAGTTATTTTTCTTTGTGGAATTTATGTGTGAGCAACATTATGTCGCACTGGTATGACCTTGTGCTGTTTACAGCAGTGATTTGGCTAGGTTGCTTGGTCATGCTGTTCACAAGTGTCACCTGTAACAAGACTCCTATAGAATAATACCGCCTATCAATTGGTGTTCACTGAAATTATGTGCTGCATTTTATTGTCTATTTTCCTTTAAATGGCACTGTAATTTACAAAATTGACATCATACTCTATTCAGGAAGACCTGAAACTAGCAATTGATAACATAAATCTATTATGGAAGTGTTTTCTGGTCATATTCCCATAGGTTCCCAATCAAATGAACTTATTTTTGTACCCAGCAGAGTGACCTCCTGGTTGCTTTTCAATGTATTGCTATTTCCAGGTTGACTTCAGTGAGTAAATTATATAAAGAAATAATTAAGGTACAATGACAAGTAGTTTTTAACACATACAAGCAAAATTTGATACCGGTTAGAATGTATGGTTATAAGGTTTCAGCATTTTAATGTCAGAATTTTGAAAATGGCAAAATGCACATTGATCTTTTGAACGAATACTAATCACATGCCGTCTTTGTCTTTTTCTACCACAGCCCTACTTTCGAGGCCCTATTATGCAAAATACACCATAAAGACATCCTCCACCGCAATTCCCGCTCCTACCACAAACAATCCAACTACCATGGTTACGACAGCCAAAGCTGAAGATACCCCTGCTGCTCCTGCTGCTCCTGCTACTCCTGCTACTTCAGCTACTTCACCACCTACCACCACTATAAGTGACCCCACCATTTCTGATGGCCTCTCATGTAGCATTTCACCATCGCGAGGAACAGTCCTTGATGCTTTCAATATAACCTGCAAGACTGAAGATCCCTGTTCTTATTGTGACTATTGTTTTAAGACGGGAGGTAAGTTCTCTAAAGACCCTTTACCTCATCTAATCAGAGACTGATTTCAAACAAACTAAATAATGTCTTGCTGTTTTAAGCACTAGCATTATGATTCATGCAGTATTTGACTATTAATCTAATTCATTATCTTCTTTTTTTGGCAAATTGTCAGGTAAAGACCTGCTTTGCAGCAGGAAAAGTGAAGTGAGATATGTCTTCCTTCCTCTTGGAGACAGCAGTTCTGACTACAACCTGATAATAACAGCAACTGCAAAAAAGGACAGCTTTGTTGTTAGCACCAATATAAGAGCATGGGTTGGTCTAAAAAGCATTGTTTAACAAAAAAAAGGATTATAAATGCTCCTTTACTTGACTAAGTCAAATTTTTTATTGTTCTCAGGTGCTGGATTTGACTGAAGAAACCATAGATGAACTGAAAGTGTCAATGGAAAAGGCTGTGGCTCAGCTAAAGGCACAGGGTCTGCTGTCGGGAGAAACTGTGGGGCAGTTCCTGATTTCTGTGGCCAAGAACCTGGACAATCAATCTGATGAATCAAAAAAAGACGACAGGCAACAGGTAAACACAGACATGGCTAACATGACTCAAACAGTAGAGAATCATTTTCATGTAGTAATTATTCTACAGTGAAACCCCCTTTTGCTCGCTACATCATTTTACCATCGATTGATAACGAATGACCAACAATGTAATCCACAAGAGATATTCAGCAACAGTGGAGCTGTATGTTCCAGCTTTTTGTCTCTCACCTCACCCTTCCTGTCCAAGCATGTAGGAGAACCTATGGTATCATTAAAACTCAAAATGTGTATAGTCCTCCCATTAAAAACACGGTGGTCCAACATGGCAGGTGATTGTACAAATACATTATCATTATGAGTGTATTTAATCATGAGACTACACAGCTTTTATTTTTAAACGCATAAATGTCTTCGACCTGATCCGTCTTGTCTTTTGCTTTTAACGGGAAAAGTTCAACGTCTGATTTAATGTTTTTCCAGTCAAAATAGTACAAGTTGCAACAAATGAGTTACTATAATTAATAGAATTGTTTAGGTCATTGATTAGTATTACAATGTTGCAGATCTAAGCATGTTCTCCAATACTCATCAACATCCTGTAATGTCCCAATATTCTCTATGTATATCTACAAATACTCCCCCCTTTCAGCCCACCATTGTTTCACATTTTTTCTTGTTCAATTCCTATTTAAATTCATGAGCTGTGGAGCTTGTGTTTGGAGCCTGCGTCATTTGTTTTTGCAGAGTTTGTAGTTTTCTCTCTATGCTCATTTAGGATTTAACAAGGTAGTACTTTGTGGTCTGTGGGGATGCACTCCCCACAAGACTGGAAACAAATTATTCTAATAAAAAAAAAAAAGAGAAGACAAATCCATATTTATTTTTTAAAAACTTTTTTTTTTCTCCATGTTGAAGCTACGCGAGGACATGCTGGACATATTGATTGGTGCAGTTGAAGACGTGCCTCCAAACACTCCAGAAGAGATTCAGGTTTACACTAGAAGTCTCATTGCTGTCAGTGCGAAGGGCACCGAGCTTACCTCCTCTGCTCAGGTACTGTAAACATGACACTTAATACATAGGAGGCAGGACTGCGTCTCTTATAACTACATGAAAACTAACCGCTAAATGTCAATGTATAGCCATTGGGATTTGCCATTCTTTGACTTTGTGATCTGTATGTGCATTTAGGATATTTGATCATAAAAAGAATAAAAATACCACCTCTAAACGTGATGAAATACCTCTGATTATGAGGGTTTATTCTCAACTCCAGGAAGATGCTGCGTTCTTGTGTGTGAGCCTCAGCTCATCTCTCCTCAACATGGGCCTGAACAAAAGTGAAGAAAGCAAGAGAGAAATACGCAGTACAGCCAGTATCATCGTGGAAGGAGTCGGCAATATCCTGAGCTCTTCTGCTCCTAGTGTGAGTCTTTACAGCCTCAGCTGATTGGATTTCTAATGATGAGTATCACTATTTCATACTATATCCGCTCATTAATAAATGTTATATTTTGCAGAGAAATGTCTCTGAAGCCATTCTCCTTGCCCTGAAAAATACACAGAGTGCGCTGTTGATGTTTATCGATGTAAATGAGGGGCCAATAATCATTCGCCAACCAACTATAGGTGTTTTAGTCAATAGGTAAGTTCCAGCTCAGCTATTGCACAGCCCCTCTAAATGAAGTAATCGTAAAGAGCATTTGAAGGACCTTTGGGGCATAAAGGACATTGAGCCCCCACATTGAACAAGTTGCTGTGCTGCCAGTGCAGGTTATTGACATCAACTGGACATGCACATAAGCAAAAAGCTGCATGGGTTCTGTTATGACTGTTCTTACTCATGTCCACATATTGGATATAATATACTTGTAGGACTACATTCCAGATTCAAAGATTTTTATTGTCATTTCACCACATGTACCGGACATACAGAGGAATCGAAATGCTGTTCCTCTCTCACCTAGTACTTCAGTGTCATGCAATTACAAAAAGTTAAAACTAAATTAGAGTAAATAAGAATAAAAAAGTATAAATAAAAAGTAGTACTAGTGGCAAAAACAAAAGGTTGTAATATACTGTTTTATAAATGAATGTAATGTTTGATTTGACCTGAATCACATCAATGGAATAAAATGCTTAATAACTGGCTTGATTAACTCAGCATACAACCAGGAAAAGTGGGAAAGATTCAACTTGAACCTGACTAACGAACATGTTTTTACAAATGAATAATGATCATGATACGAGTTTCTATTTAACAAATGGCTGTGCTCTAGAACATTGTGTTTCTCAAATAGTTTAAGGGCCACAGAGTCTTTCCAGACAAAACTAGCTTTATATGGCTCCAACATTCACTGCAAAACTTCATTACAAGTGAGCCACCACACTTCAGAGTTCACTTAAAATGCACCCTCTCACACATTTTTCACAGCTCAGTTTCACTTGAGTTATGAAAGCATCTAATATTTCTCCCTTTTTCCTCCCAAATTAGGCAACGTTTCATAACTTATTGCTGATTATTTTTTTAGAACCACACTTTGAGAACTACTGTTTTTGCTTGTAGGAAGATTGCGTTACGTTTGGATATCAGATAAAGTTTATCTTGATGATTCATAACTAACTCGCAGAATATCAGAAAGCCACTCGACAGGAGTTCACCCAGCGTGCCCTTGTCTGTGCTTACATAAATATTTTAATTTGGCAATTTAACAATACACACTCAAACTGCAGAGTGATACAGTAATTCTGGACGTCAGAGTTGTGCTCTTAACCTTTAATGGCTCAGCAGACGGGTCGCTTTCTAATCAGAAGGTCAGTTTTTCAGTGAGTGAGTGTAAGAGGTAGTCATTGAGAATTATATATAAAGCGAATTTAAAACCAGAATAAGCACTGAACAAAAACTCAAACACAAGCTATAAGTTCAGTGTTTCTATCTCTTCCAACAGAATGACCTTGGGAAGTCTGCATACAGAATCTATACATTTTCCCAATTGTTCCTGCCCCAGATTTACTCTACCAGCACTGCCCTCTAACATACTTCCCTTAGAAGAACCTGTTGATGTAAAAGTAAGTAATTCAACACTAATGTGTTGGATACATTTTAATTTTTTTCCTCAATTTATCACCAGTGTATGATTCTATTTGTTGCTCTTTTACATTTACAGATGTTAGTTTTAGGTGAAAATCTCTTTGCCTGGAATAAGGGAGGAAACATCAGTGGACAAATAGGTGATCTAACCCTCACAAGACAAAATGGCTCCATTATTAATGTGGGGAATTTAAGTGAGGATGTTGAGGTAAGAGCTCTGCAGACTACACGGAAGCAGTTCGCTTTACTAATACATAAGTGAATACCTGAATAATAAAAAGTATGTATTTGGAGGACATTACTCTGATACTAATTAGACCAATAAAAAAAAAAGGTGAGGTGTGACAGACTAGTTGGTTTAGTCTGGATATGTTATATAAATTGAACAGGTTATTATTCACATAGATCAAAACAGACTCTTTTTTTTTTATTTTTAACCTGAGCTGCAAATTATGTTGGAATCATTCTTCCTCTTGAGACAATATTCATGACAAGTCTACACCATTAAAGTCAGATACACAGTGACACTGACACAAGGTGTTGATTGGAAAAATCTGTTTTTACATATTGCGTAGTCTGAATTACAGTGTGAGTAAAATGTGAATTGATATGCGCTTGCAGATTCTGTTGCCAAGGCCTGATGGAGAGCAAGTGAACACCTTAGTTTTGGACCTGGGAAACTACAGCACCATGGTCATTGACATCCCTTCAACTGACACGACGCTGGTGTTAAAGGTTCATCATGATGTTTTAATTCCACTCTAGGGATAACTAATTTCATATCGGCCTGGTCTGCTGTTGTAAATGTATTCCACTGTCATTACTTGTGATGTTGCCAACACAGACATCTCAAGCCACATGGCATTTTTTTACGTCAAGACATTGAAAAGCAACACCAATGTTACGCTTAAAACCCGAGATGGCCGCACACAGGTTAGAGTTTGAATGAAAACACAAAGAAGTGCCTACGAAAACATTTTAGAAGTGAATTCTATTGCTTAAAAATTCATCATTCTTGTTGATGAAGGCCAAACAGAGGCAGAATAATATTGACCAATAGCTTTAACTTTTCTATTTTACTTCCTGTTACTGTGTTTATTCAATGGATTTTTTTTTAATTTAGCTGTAACCATGTTGGTATGATTTTTAAAGATGAAGCCTTCTGAGGATCCATTACCCTTCAAGCTGTTCCTCGGTCATATGAGCTACCCCTCTGAAGCTAACTATGCAGCGATGACAGAGATGCCTCACCAAGGAACTACACAAGGTTTTAACTCAGTTGTTGACATGTAATGTTTTTTTTGTCTCTGTTGCAATGACGACTGAATGACTGCAGTGCTTTTGTGTTTGTCTGATGCAGAGCAGAGGTACACTTGGCTTGTAGACCCTACGAGTTTCAAGGGAAAAACTGGAGTCTATTATCTTGTTGTGCGGCCCATTGTAGGTCCTGGTATAAAATCTATTAATGCCAGTTTATCAGTCACTTCCATCTCTGCTGCTTGTCGGTTTTGGGATGAATCATTACTGGAGTGGGGCACTAATGGATGCAGGGTGAGTACAAGAATGCAGTCCATCTGCCATATTTAAATAGTTGCTTAAAAATCAATGACAGCAAATGGAGCAAACGCTGCTGTGTTTCAAGGTTGGTGTTGAGACCACATCTCGAGTCACCCAGTGCCTGTGCAACCACCTGACCTTCTTTGGGAGCTCCTTCTTTGTGACTCCCAACCTTGTTGACCCATCACGCACTGCTGAGCTGTTCAGCACCTTTGCTGAGAATCCTGTGGTTGTGTGCTTTGTCGGCGCACTTTTTGTGGCTTATCTTGTTGTGGTTGTGTGGGCTCGAAGAAAAGACATTCAAGATGCACTCAAGGTACAGAGTAACCCTTTCACCAGAGAAACAAACATCACAACAGTACAGCTTGTACTGTCGTGTTGTGTACATTTGCTGCTTGTTTGCCTTAATGACAGGTGAAGGTGACAGTTCTGAAGGACAACAACCCCATGGATGAGTACACTTACCTATTGAATGTTTGCACTGGGCATCGGAGAGGAGCTTCCACCTCCTCTCAGGTAATACTAACCTTTGGCACCAATTTAAAATAAGTTGTGAATGTGAGGGTGAATGGTTGTTGTCGGCTGGGATTGGCTCCAGCTCATGACAACACTCACAAATGAATAAATGAATGAATTTATAGAGCACTTTTCTTGTCTTGGTGACTACATTACAGTTTTGTGCCTCATCCACTGTAGCACACCTACTATATATGTAGCACTTTGTCGATTACACATCTTTGTACACATGCTTCAGGCACAGCCATCTAAAGCAATTTAGAATTCCGTATCTTTCCCAATGAATTATTGGCCCATTGATTGGAGGAGCCATCAAACAACCCACTTTACATTTATCTATTTTCACATGCATACATACTGTACGTGACACAGTCTATTAGCCTGGAAATGAAGCGGATGTGTTTATTTCTGACATGTCAACGTAACATACTCGTGAAATCATTTAGGTTACGTTAACTTTGGTGGGTGCTGACGGCAACAGCGAACCGCACCACCTGACAGATCCAAAGAAAAGGGTGTTTGAGAGAGGTGCACTGGATGTGTTCCTGCTAACCACACCCTTCTCGCTGGGAGAACTGCAAGGCATCAGGCTGTGGCACAACAATCTGGGGAGCCATCCTGCTTGGTAGGTGAAGTAATCGCTGTCTCTGTTTTATCTGTGTTGTTTTTTAATCCAGGCAACAGGTTGTGATCTTGATTTGTTGGTTGGTGGATATTATATTATTTTGCTGTCAAAGATTCATTGAAATCATATCAGTTAAGATTAAGATTTTGACTTAGGTGTTTCCTTAATCCCTTTTTGAGCATTATATAGAAGTTTAACTATTATGGGGACACAAGTCAGTAGCCACGTTTCATCTTATTGTTGATTCATTTGCTGCTTTTTCTCAGGTTTGTAGGAAATGTCATGGTGCAGGATATACAGACAAACCAGAAATGGTATTTTCTGTGCAACTCGTGGCTGGCCATTGACTTGGGTGATTGTTCCCTGGATAAAGTTTTTCCTGTGTCGACAGAGGAAGAGCTGAAGACGTTCGGGTAAAGTAAAAATAGTTTTTACCTGCTATCAGGTTACTAAACTGTGATAATGGTCATTTAATATTTTACAGGACAAATGACACAAATGTCCATCAACCCATTATTTATTTTGTTGCTTGAGTGCCTTATTTCTTTTCTATCTTTCTGTCTTCACCGACCTCTGTTTGTCAATCTGTGCCTTGACATGTGAGATAGAGATTGTTGTTCGTGTGACTGTACTTAGAATACGTTGCAAATTAGTTGCCCTTTAGTCATCAGTGAAGTTGTCTCAATCTGAATGAGTATATTGGCTGAGTGTAAAGACCCAACGTGGTGTTTTATTGATCAAATTCAACTGAAAAGCAAAAGTGGTCTTAGTTTAATTCAAATTACAGGTTTACTGACAACTTAAAATGAAGCCCTTACTTAGTATGACAAGCCTACCATCACTTGAGCTTTTTTTAAACATGAATTGATTGGAGAAATGTGAAGTATTAAATTCTGAAGGATAAAACCAACCCATTACAGCATTTTCTCTCTTTTAGAATTGTGGCTGACATTGGGCAATAGAGTTCACCCTAGACAGATAACCACTCTATTTCAGGGCTAACACATACAGTAGGAAAATAAGCATTTTTGCTCTTTTTCACATCTAACATGGAAATGAGTCAAACCTGAATGTCTCTGAACTGTGGCAGAAGCCTTGTGTAACATGCAAACTCCAGACTGACGGGTCCAAAACAAAGTCAAAGCCTTGATCCTGTGATGTTCCGAGGTCTATAGGCTCCATAAACTACATGCCCAGAATACATCATCCAAATACATCCTTTACCCTTTGAGTATGCTCAGTCAGAGAAAAAACACAGAAACACAAATAACCTCCTGGGCAGTCATAACAAGAAAAGAAAAAGGCATGATAAGCCAATGTTAACCTACCTGTTGTTTGCTCTGTGCCAGATTTTCAAAAGAAACCCCTATGACTGAAATTCAGATAAAGCCACAGGGCTGTATAATTGCTGCCAGTGAAGGTTCCCTATTAAAACACTTGCTGAACTTAGCGGTAAGCTGTGTTTTTTTGCATTGCGTATTTTAGCTTAAAGGTGACATAGAATGCTTGTATCACACATATATGTTAGTTATGGAGGTCTACTTACATATATTAACTTGTTGTTTTCATGATTAAAAACCTCCTAATCGCTGCAAACGAGCCGATCAAAATATCTCCTCACTGACGCTCTCGTCAGCCGCGCTGTTTCAGACCAAAACCACACCCCCAGAACGTGGACTGTGTTGTGATTGGCCAGCCAACGAGAGCTTTCCTACTGTCCTGTGATTGGCCAGGTACCTGGAAGTGACATAATAGATAAGCCAGCTCTTAGATACACAGCTCCCCCTCTGGCACGGTGGATGCTCTGCATCTCAGCAGCTACAACGAGAGTACTTCTTCTTCTTCTGCGGTTGAATGTACGCAACCGGATGTGCCCGGACTAGTGCCCGCACCAGGAGGTGCTACGGTGGTGAGAGGAGTGGTGAGGATTTTTGATGACGACATCAAATTAAGGAAGTGCCGATCCGCTTCGCAGAGCCCAGGAAAACAATACAACACTATTTTCTCAGCAGTGGCTGAACTGTTCGTTCTGAAACTTTAGGGTTTCATAAACGAGGTAATGACACAGATACACACACAAACGCAGCGTTAATTGGAGCTTCCGGTCTATGTGGGCTTTAAGGATAAATGTGTTTGAACTCAACTGCAGTTAGGTTTAAAGACCTACCCCTAATCAAAGCTGAGGTGGACCACATACAGTACACGGGGCTCGTGATTTATGAAGGATTTATGGCTTTCTATGAAGGATTAGTAGCAATAAATTCAACTGACAGAAATTAAAAATTTGAAGCTAAGCTATCTTAAGCTGACAGTTCATGAAGGATTAAAAAAATGGTTTTATACATAAAAGTTGTTGTTTTTTACATTCCAGTAATTTGTTCTTTATGAAGACGGCAAAGGATTTAAGTGATGGACACCTCTGGTTTTCTGTGCTCAACCGACCACCGAGCAGCGCCTTCACTTGTGTACAGAGAGTGTCTTGCTGTTTCTCCCTACTTCTCTGCACAATGCTGACCAGCCTCATGTTTTATGGCATACCGACAGACCCATCAGAGCAAACCATGGACCTTGGTACAGTGTGTTTTCACAGCAGTTCGTTTATCCTTGGTTTTATAACCAACCAACGCATAAATGATCAGCACATCCAGTTTAAACTTTTCCTCTCTATTTCTGGTCTATTTCAGGTTCCTTTGAGTTTACCTGGCAACAGTTCATGATCGGAGTTCAGAGCTCACTCATCATGTTTCCAGTCAATTTCCTCATTGTCAGCATCTTCAGAAACACTCGTCCTCGGGAGACGCCTTGCTGCAAGAGCAAACCAGGAAAAACAAACGGCGGGAAGCAGAGGAGAACTTTGCAGACTCCTTCCTCACAGACTGCTCATACTGACATAAATGTCAATGTCACTTTAGATAGCATCACCAAGGTAGGTTCCTCGTGACTCTATAGCCTCTTTCACACTTATATTAGTGGGTATACCTGGAATTTAAATGGTGATTAACATAATTCCAATTACCAGTGGTTATTTTAGAAGGTTTTTTTTACCCCTGCATCACGTATTTGTAAAATTTGGCCTCAGATACAGTATGTGCAGGAAACAAATGGAGCCGGACAAAAACAACAACACAATGAAGTTCAGTGATACTTTTACAACCACCAGTTAGTGTTTTTTATCTTTAACTTTGGTCGGTCCCTCATTTAAACTTGGTGCTTAAAGAGTGAATCAAAACAAAGTAAGTCCTTAGAACACAGTCGTGTCTAACTCATAATCAAACAACCAGAAGATGTACACACTCTGTATCATTATTTTTTTATTTTTTATTTTTTTGTTCAATTATGCTGGAAAAATGCAGCAGATGAAGAGTAAATTAGCATTTAACCTGGGAGTGAACGCCAATTTAACACATTCATTCTGGCCAAAACCCGTTTATACCCATAATCACATATTTTGATCAATGGGAAAGTGATAGGCTACTTAGCCAAGATAGTTCACTCTCGTTAGGTATATAGAAATTATAAAGTCAGATATTGTGAATACGGTCATTATAAATACAATATGACACTTTTTTATCTTTTCTTTCTCAGGATATTTCAAGAATTGCTCTATCACTGTCAAAGTTTGTGAAAAGCAACACTGCACGCACAGAGTCTGAGTTTGGGCTGGAGCGACAACTTGATATCAATGCAGCTCTTTCTGTGGTGGAGGATTTTGTGAGAGGGAACGGTGATAGCAGTGGCTTTCACAATCTTGCTCAGTCTCAGCTACCAGGTGAGTCTTGCTGTGTTTAGCGGGTACATTTATTGATATTCCAAAATTGGATGAGGAGGCTTTAATAGAAAGCTGAAAAAGTTTTTACTCTGTGCTCTGCAGCAAAGCCTTTCAGACACTCTCTATAAAACTAATCCAATTACTGGTGGATATCTGCAAAAGTTCCATTCAGTTGACTGCACCTAATCTTTCACAGGTGCCTTACATTCATAACTTTTTCTTACATTGTCACAGTATTTTGTCCTACACACCCCATGAATCTGCTCAGTAGCACTGTCAAAGCCTTAATAGAAAATAAATGTTCACACAGTGAATACATTTCACTTAGCACTTACTCTCCAGTGCAGTTTGTTTCATCTTACTCAATACACAGTTGAAAATCCAAGCATAAATGCCCGTTTATAATAATTCATTTATTTGAGATGACTTAGATGGAGGGCTTTTCCATAAAGTATTGTATTGGTATATACAGTAACTATAGTATATGGTGCCATATGTATGTTGAACTGCCTTCTCTGTAAAGTTGGAGACTTGCTAAGACATTATTGCATTTGCATATCCTTCCAGAAACAGGTGCTGGTGTGCATCCCGGGTCAGATGTGGAGGTCATTCAGAAGAGCCACAAAACTCAGTATCTGCACAGGCAGCTGTGCCACATCCACAAAGAGCTAAGCCTGCTGGGATCCTCCAGCTTTTCCACCACTGACAGCTACAGCCAGGCTCTGCAGCAAGTCCAGGGCATCAAGGCCATCCTTGAAGAGCAGCTCCTCCCAACCAGTGTCGTCAACAGCGATGAAATCACACAAAAAAAGTACGGAAGTCTCATAAAAAGGACCGCACCGGTGGATTCGCATATTTTCGTCATGTTTAGTCCCATGATCAAATGTGCTCACACAATGCTGACTGACCAAAAATTGAACAGTTGGGGCCAGTTAATTTGGTGCTATTCCTAATGGAAATTCAAAAAAATGCTCGATGAGTATAGACAGAGGGGACAGTATTTCAGACCTGTATAACCTGACATCTACAACATTCTAATAAACTTAACCTCCAGAGAACACTTAGACATCGCAGTAAAAGCATGCAAAGGTAAATGCTAGTTACATGGCCGGGATCCACCTTTGCCATCACTCAGGTTCTTTGGGGATCAGCACAACGCTCTCACGTTTGATTGTCCCCAACTGCTTTGGCATTGCAGGGCCCAACAGCTATCCACCATCTTCGCTTTTTATGAATACAGTTGCCTGTCATATTCCCCGGTATATATGCTGCCTGGTGTGTGTCTATGGATTTATACAGTGTGGCTTTTCAGTAGAATCCACTTCTTGTGGACTCTGTTTGCTCTTTTAAACCATATTGCTGCTGTATGTCTCGCTTCACTTGCGCAGTGTGCTTCTTCTGCCTCGCCTGCTCAATCGTGACGTAAAATGCATCACTCAACAAAAAAACTGGTGCAATGAGAAAGACGGAGACTCATGTGGAACTGAAAGGTTTAATCAGCATTGTATGAACTCATTTTATAATCGTTTCACTGTAACAGACATTTATTTTTATTTAAAGGTTAGATCTGAGTGTTCATGTGTTGAATTTGAGAGTTCTCATATAGCCATTTAAAAGTAAATTTAAAAGCATATTCGTTTAGTTTAGAAAAGACAGCAGTGCATAATAAGGCACTAATTGTGCTTCAGCTGAGGGTTACACAATTAATGAACTTACATTGATGGAATTCCCTGTACTGCTCCTCATTAGCAGGTTGGGTTCTGCAGACAACACGGACGACGAGGATGAACAGAGGAAAAGGAGGTGCTGTCATGGAGGGCTTCCCTGGTGGTTTGTTTTTGTTGGCTGGCTCATCGTGGCGGGTACCAGTTTTGTAGCAGCATATTTTACAATGCTTTACGGTTTGAAATTTGGGAAGGAGCGGTCCATTAGCTGGTTGGTGTCCATGGTGGTGTCCTTTTTCCAGAGTATCCTCATCATTCAGCCTTTAAAGGTGAGAAAGGACGTGTCATTCCATCCTCATTAAGATCTTCAGCCCTCGCTCGTTGAATTGTTTTCATTTGCATCCACTTACATTTGTACGTCTTGCCACAGGTGCTATGTTTTGCTGTGTTCTTTGCACTTGTAGTAAAGAAAATTGATGAAGATTTTGAAAAGGTGCCATTTAATGACTCAAATGAAGGTAAAAGAATTTCTTCATTTCAACCTTTAATCCGTAATAATCAATAATGATTTTGGTTTTACAACAAAGAATACCTCTTCACCCACAGGTAATGGTGAGGACCAACAAAGAGTCGGACAGGATCAGACTCTGTATGAGCCGCCACCTCCTGCAGACATTGAAAGGATGAAAAGGAACAAGATTATAGAGCAGAAAGCCTTGGCCCTCCTCAGAGAGATTTTCAGTAAGCAGAGGAACACTGATGAATCTGAAAAGACTGAAAGACTGTTGAGTCTTGCTGCAGTATTTCAGACAGCATTTCCACTTTCCCACAGTGGCAATACACTCAGACGTTTCAGTAATTTCACTACTAAGACTTTCTTGTAGCTATTACTAGAGAGGTTATACGTCAAAGCACTGTTTGAAAGCACTGTTGCAAAAAAATAGAGAGCAATTTTTATGTTTTCGATTCTTCAGATCCAGATCACGATCCTAATTTTGTCCAAACTACACAGTTACATGAGCCTATATTAGGTACGATTACACAATTATCAATAAAAAAAAACTCTCCTAACTCACAGGTTTATGATTACTTTAAAAAAAAAAATACAGTCTATATAAACCTGGATTAACCAGAAGATTGCGATGCACACGCATTGTCACTTGTGACACATGCAGCTGCAGTCATCGGGTGACTCTCCACAGTGATAAATACTGTATGGTGTGTTTAAGTCTATATAGGTTTCATGTGGATGTTGCTGCTTGTGGCGTACGGACAGAGAGATCCCAACGCATTTCTCCTGAATCAGCATATCCGGAAAAGCTTTAGCGGCCGCGTCTCACACAGCATGAGTATCGGGGACGTGTTCACTTGGGCCAACACATCTCTACTCGATAACCTCTTTGGAATTTATCCAGGTAAAAAAAACAACCTGATTTTTCTGTTGACCTACACAGAAAGTGAGGTTTTTATTAATGTTTGTGTGATGTGTGATCATTTATGACAAAGTTTCAGTTTCAGTGCAACACAGTTTGAACTCTTCTTTTATCCTCCTCTCCCACATGTACTTCTGTAATTCTGTACTTTCCCCTCACATGATTATTGTATAGACAAAGAGGTTAAGTCATATGTCAGTAATACTACAATACGATCATGGACTTATTATTCATGGGTTATAAGTTTAACATAAGTGTTAGTGTGTGATAGTTCAGTTCTTAGAAGTTCAACAGTTCATAAGAGAGTGGACATTTTTATAACCGTGTGAGTTTTATTTATTCTCTCGTGACTTCTAGAGAATGATTCTTAATTGGAAGAATTACATTCATACATTTTCAATTTCTCTTTCTTTCAGCTATTCTCTTGGTAGGTCTTCCCGAGCACATACAGCGTAATAGAGTTGTTAACCTCATGTTTTAGAAATAAAGACAACATTTTGATGTCTTTATTTGATTTTCTTCTTTTTGTTCCTTATGTTATGTACAGCAAATAGTGTTCAGCTTTGTATGATTTTATTTTCATATCACATATCCCAGTTTGTTTAGAAATATGCATCTGTTTTATAATGTAATAGATTATTATAGTTATGCTGTCAATCACATGGAATTAAATTGTAAAATTCTTTTTTTCCAGGATTTATCACAGATGGAAAGTCCAAACTGGTAGGAAACGCTCGTCTTCGCCAGCTGAGAGTGCAGAAGAATTCCTGTCAGTTTCCAGGCCTCATGCTGCAGCTTGTGCCGGACTGTCATGCTCTGTATTCATGGGAGGTGGAGGACATGGGCTCCTATGACCAGGGCTGGCACCAGTCTCTGAGCGATAATTCTTCCGTTAGCACCCCCAGTCCTTGGATGTACCAGACACGAGCTCAGCTCAGGGCTTCTCCCGTGTGGGGCAAGATGCTGCTCTACAGGGGAGGCGGCTTTGTAGCGGAGCTCGGCCCGGATTTAAAAAATGCCAGCAGGTATGTACACAGACACGGAAGAAACAAAGATCAAGAGGATTAACGTCTGATCTCAGTGATGCCGTCACATGCAGCCTTAATTATCGGCACCCAGTCCCCCATTGCTCCCTGGGTGCATATAAGTTCTGCCCACTGCTCCTGCGCCCGGCTTTTGTTTGTTCACTACTCGTGTGGCAAAAAGCAGAGGTCAAATTCAATTCTAGAATCAATTCTAACTGTAATGATGCTTCATCGATGTGTCTCCTGTGACCATATGAGAGCAGATCCGACTTCCCCCCGTTCCTTTATTCAAACAAATTCTGACCTCATGTGTGTTTGTGAGAATGAAAATTATGTTTTTAACCAGTGTGATTGTACAGGTGTCTGAATCTGTGACATGAAATAATTCCTCCCATCTCCACCGATCAGTGTAATAAAGTTACATTTTCATTGAAATTAGAGCTGAGGAGACGGTCTCTAATGCCTTCTGAGCACAAATTGTGTTCTCTGTGATGGGTCCTGAGGGTGCATTCACCCCTGTGCTTACTGTGATCTGCACGTGATCGCATCACTCACGATGGATGTTAATACCAGGTCTTAAGGGGGCAAAGTCATCTGCCAAAGTGAGAAGACGGTTGTGAGCAATGTATTTGTTTGCATCTCATCCACAGGACACTTGAGTATCTGTTCAGAAACAAATGGCTGGATATGTACACGAGGGCATTGTTTGTCGAGTTCACCGTTTATAACGCTAATGTGAATCTGTTCTGCATCGTCACACTCCTGTTTGAGACCACAGCTGTAGGTAAGGTTAAGTACTTGCCTCATTGTCAGTGTTTAGCCAAGCTGAAGTTATCATCAACCTCTGCATCTTGATTCCGATTGTTAAATTGTTTGGTTGCTTCTTGCATTTTAATTGCAATCCTCACACTGGTATAAAGTCCATCCTGCCTTAGCAACCTATTCAAATAAAACTGTCCCTACTCGTTTTGTAGGAGCATTTCAGTTCCACAGCGAGCTGCGGAGTGTCCGTCTCTACCAGTCAACTGGGAATCTTCACTTCTTCGTCATGGCTGCTGAAATCATATATCTGCTTTTCATCATCTATTACATGTTCATGCAGGTAAACTCCAAAATAGTGTACTTTTGTTCCTGGCACTTGGTTCTCTCTCTCTTTTTTTTTGTTCATTTAGTGTATTTAATGAGACAGGCAGAGGTTTCTGTATCTGCCGAAGGCTTTATGAGCTCAGGCTGACCTGAGAGTAAGCAGGCAGGGCTCATTAGTTTGTTTAAATCAATCTTTTCACCACAGGTTTCAAAATTTAGCGTGCTTTATTTATTTATTTATTTATTTATTTTTATTTTTTTCCTCTCGGTTTCCTGGCCAATTCTTTTTCTCAGAACATGCCCCTGCTTTACTGGAAACAAAAAACAGTTTAACAAAAATTAACAATGGAAAGTCTGACTCGAGGTTTAACTAATTATGAATGAGTCTGTGTGTAGTTATGTAACGTAAAGGTCAAGTGTGTAACACTTTTAATTTTGGGGGATTTATCAGCGGAAATTAAATATGCTCCACTAACCAGGCCTGTATTAGTGTTTAATTGCTTTCAATGAATAAGTGTTTTGTTTTTGTAGCCTTAGATGAACCCTTTTATCATCTTAGACTGCCATGGTTTTACAGAAGCTTAAACAGACAAACCAGCATTTTAAAGAGTGTTGCATTTTAAAGCAGAAGCCTACTATGTTGATATCACTCATTTTTATAAACTGGGACTTTGATTGATTGAGAATCATTCATCCTTTAATATCACTCAAGAACCCCCTCAGATTATAAATGGGTTATATATATATATATACATACATACATACATACATACATTTTTAAATGAGTTAAGAATGACATAGCTTAATGGCAAAAGTAAAAATATGAGGAAGAAAGAGCATTATTATTTTCTGCTACTCGGAGTTGTTTTCTATATATTTTTAGAACAGCTGTGAGTCATCTCTACTCACTCTCCTCCTGGCCATTTTGTTTTGTGTTCATGGGTGTTCACAATTAAGTCTAATTTTTGAGACGGGGAACAAATAAGAGTGTCTTTCTGTGCCCTTAATGGCACGTCTGATTCAAGGCAAGAAGCAGGACACGATTGTACCAGGCAAAGTGGCAGCGTAGTGAGGAGAAGAGACTAAATTCATGTGTGAGGCAGGGCTGATGAAACGCTGGTGAAACACACGTGCAGCGACTCTGAGCAGAGGGAAAAGAAGACAAATATGGGGAACTAAACATAGGAGAATACACACAGTAGGGAATACCAAATTGCAGACAAATTAACTAGAAATCCAAATATTGCACCAAGTACTGTATAAAATGAGAAAAAAAACCAATCCTCAAATCATTAACTGCAATCTTTCAGCAAGAAATAAGAATCTATTGTCACGCACGTACACACACACTTGCTCTTGTTGTGTTACACATGTACAACCATTCTGTCTTCTTTTTTCCCGGAAGGGCAAACTGCTGAAGCAGCAGCGGTGGGCTTACTTTACAAGTAAGCGGAACCTCCTGGAATTGTCCATCATCGTATTGACCTGGAGTGCTGTGGCTGTTTTCATCAGGAGAACCCTGCTCGGCAACCGTGATATGACGTACTACCAAAACCACAAAGACCAGTGAGAGCAAATGAATAGCACGCCCTGAAAATAGTAGGGCATGAAAATAATGATTTCAAGCTGAGCAGAGGGCTTTAGGTTGTGGTCAAGGTTTTTATACATCCATTTTTTTTATTTCACTGATGGTGTTTACTTTTTTCTTGATATGTATCAGTTATTTTTGCTTACTGCAGACATATTGTTATATAAGATATTCTATAAAGTCACATATGTCAAACGTGGAAAATACACAGTCCAGGTTTACATGGCATTAGAAATGATTGTGTTAATCCAACTAAACCAGGATTTACATTAGTCGGATTGAAATTATACTAAATCAAATTTGTCGAAATCACAATAACACACTACAACTGCACGTACTGTATACCTCCAGTCGAGGGGGACTGAGTGCTCTGTGCACTTGCCACCCTCAAATAATATCCAGAAATATTTGAAGAGGCCCAAAATTCATGCCTGTGCTTTTTTGGAGTGATGAGGAGACCCTATTTTATGCTCTGTCAGCTTGAAGAATTTCATTTCATGGTTATTTTAATGTTAATGGCTCAGAATGGTAGCAACTGGCCACATGCTAAACCAGAGACCATCTAATTCTAACCACACTGGAGGCATTTCGCTCCCTAGAGGAGCAAAGGACACACTTCATTGACTTTATCGATTTCTCACTAGTGTTTGTATACTGGTAAAAGACAGTAGTCCAGCTGAACAGCTTGAACTGTGCATAAAAACGTACTTGGTACTGTTAAAGTAATAAATCAAAGCTTTTTGGACATTTTGAGACGTCGTGCTTTACAAAGTCTTACATAATCTAAATGGATCGGCCTGATTCCGCCGTTGAAATATATAAAGTTTTTAAATAATGTATTTAAAACCAGCTCCAGTATTTTCCGCTTCAGGATAAAGAGACAAATCATGGGCCAGTCGTGACAGACTTTGCAGAGTGATGTGGCGGCCATTTCATCAAGCTAAACGTTCATAAAACTAAGGACGTGTTCATCCATTTAATCGTGTTCTTCCAACTATAATCAAGTGTACAGTTAGTCTTAAAAATGATATTATTAACACCATTAACTTCTACCATTCCAGTTTTTACTGTTCTTACTGTGGCACTTACATGTCAGTTCTGGCATTGTTTTCAGTCAGGTTTGGTCTATGTTTATTGTGTTTACTTAATTTCTTTTATTCATCCAACTGCATGAAAAATTACCCCTTCAGGGCAATAAAACCCTGATAACATTGCTTATGCACAATTTAGTAATCTAACAATATATTAATTACAAGTTTCTTTTTATTTGAGGTTTTGCCAATGATACTTTTTGAGGTTTTTGTAATTTTCTGTCACAGTTTGCTGCTGCTGATAACTCGACTCTTTACTGTGCGTGCAGATTTGCCAGCTTCTATGAGACGGCGAGCACGGACTCAGTGTTTCAGTATCTGATCGCCTTCTTGGTTCTGCTTGCCACTGTCAAACTGTGGCACCTGCTCAGACTCAACCCCAAGATGAACATTATCTCAGCCACACTGCAGCGAGCCTGGAGTGACATATCGGGCTTTATTGTGATTATTGTGATTATGCTCATAGCATACTCCATTGCAGTGAGTATCTCGACCTTTGACCATAAATCTGACCCTTTTGCTAAGATCTAAGTGTATTTAGGGTGTTTCTGTAGCACGAGGTGCAGAAAACAAAAGTATTTACTTTCTTTATGAATCATGGTTGTGTTTTGCGCGTAGATGACATGCAAAACCAATCAAAATGCCATCTCCCATTGGATCCATTCCCTTTTTAAAGCCACATGTGTTTGCATCATTTCAGTTTGTTATTGTGCTTCAGGCAATAATGTGCCGGACCACATTTCATTTTAACACCAGTGCAAAATGTTAAAGAGAGCTCAAATTATCAGTTTATTTGGAACGGGAAAGCTTGTCGGACCAATGGGATTTCCCTGCTGACTTGATGGTTGCTACTTTTTTTTTTAAGTGCAACGTGATTTATGGCTGGAAGCTGTCCTCTTATAGAACTTTGTCTGATGCCCTTCTTACAATCATCAGCTTGCAGATTGGCATCTTCAACTACGAAGAGGTGAGCTACATCTGCTGTACACAGCATAATGTGCCTGTAGATATGACGTGTTATATCATTTTAATCCAATATCCGTTGACCCACGATGACTGACTGACTGACTGCCTCTCTTATTTTATGTTTGCCAGGTCTTTGACTATAACCCCGTGCTTACTGGATTGCTTATTGGCTCCTGCATCATGCTCATGACATTTGTGATGCTCAATCTCCTCGTTTCAGGCATCCTTGTGGCATTCAACCAGGAGCAGTTGGAGCATAAGGTATACTTCATCAGGAATCATTATTCAGAACGGCTAATTAAGATTCAAGTCAAAATGTTATCCGTACATACACAGCATATTATAAAGTTATATAATGCTCTTGCTTTTGTCACCTCTCCTCTTTCACAAAGCCCTCAGAGGAGAAGGAGATTGTTGACCTGATGCTGAAGAAAGTCCATAGTTTTTTTGGACTCAAATATGAAGACACAAAGATGACTGGCAGCAGGGACTTGAATCCCGAGGAGAAGCTTTAATGCGGTGGTTTGGAATATTTAGAGGGTACGAACATCCACATGCTCATGTGCAATTTGTAATTTTTTAATCTTCGCTTGCTCTGCTACTTCGTAAGTGTGCTATGGTAGATAATGACTACTGTACAGATTTGCACTGCTCTTTATTCATGCGATTATGCATGTCAGATCTCCGCCCGGCTCATCGTCTCTCACAGTAGAGATCTAGCGCTTGTAAGAAATTCAGAAAAAAAATGAACCGGGTTAAAACGTAATCATGCATACAAATGTACTCTATTATAAGCTTCAAAATTACAAAAAAATAACACAAAAACACAGATTAGTCTCCAATTGTGAAATGTATCCACACTGTGTATGATACCAGGAAAAACAAGAGGTCAAGAGCTTTCATTTAATGAGAACTGAATCTTTATTATTGTTATTATTATTAATAATAATAACAATAATAATAATAATGATGCCTTTAATTTATTGCCTTCTCCAGCCTCAGAGGGATAAGGTAATTTTGAAAAGGTGTGTCATGAATCTGGATTTAAATGTGTGAAGGGAGTCAATGTTGCAGATGTGTAGGAGAGAATGCCAGAGCTGGCTGAAAGCCCTGGACCCCATGGTAACAAGGCGGGCAGAGGGTGCAGTGAGTTGGAGGGCAGCAGCTGATGATGAAGGAGGTCAGAAAGGTAGGAGGGGGAAAGATTGTGAGATTGAGCTTTGAAGGCAAGAAGGAAGACCTTGCACTGTATTCGTTATGTGACGGGGAGCCACTGATGATGCAGGCATCCAATCTACAGCTGAATGCTGCTAATGGGATTAAAAAGGAAAAGTGGCTTTATCTGTTGTTTTAACAGTATCCACTCATTTTAGGGATTTGCTCTCACTCAGCTGTGTGCAGGAGGTCTACAGCAGTCGGAGCAGTAAACTCAATCATACCGTGCTGTATGGAGTGCACGGATGGATTGGGGTGAGTGAAGTCATGGCTTGTGTAAATTATTCACAAAAATCTGTCTTAATAGACCTGGCTCTGTATAATGGGGAGTTATGAAAAAGAAAAAACCACCAATACAATGAAAGATCCAGCAATTACAGCGGTTACAAGAAGACAATTATTTGTTTGACATGAGAAAAGATGAGCAGTGCAGCGCCATCATTCCTCTTGTTCTTCCACAAAGTGTACTATAAATGGCCATCGAAGTAAAGTTTCACAATCCTGCGAGATACATTAATTTGTGGTTATAATGTTTGGATCAAAAACTCATAGAAACAGTCAAAGAAGAAAGTTTACTTCTTGGACTTTGTTTTATTTAATTATGATTTAATCATAAATGATGACTACTGTAGATTTTGTTGAACACTTTTAATCTACGCAGGCAGGCAGTTTGTGCCATGTCTCGTATGTTGTGTAGAGGTCCAGACGCGACGTCACCAAGTTCAACTCATACATTTTTAAGTGTTAAGACTTCACTGTGCACTTCCTGCCTAAAATATAATGCGATCATTTTACAAGAGGGAATCCGTTGCCTGTGAGTCCTCATCGCTTTGAGTGTGTTTTGTAGAAGTGATCAAACTCTGCCAATCCAGTAATATGCTCTCCCATTAGTCTGTCCATCCTGGTACACATTTATCCACCATTGTAAACTGTTGCCTAACATATTGCCTCTTATACATGCTGCTGGTTACATGAGTAAACAACAAAATTGGCGTTTCTCTGGTTGTAAAAAAGTCTTTTTGTACCAACTTTTCATTTAGTGCTTGTTTGAGTATGGGTTGTTATGTTGTGTCTTCTGCTAGCCTCGGTACCGAGATAATAAGCCGCAGTTGGCACGGATTGACAGCAGCGCTATCCAGAAGAGTTTCATTTGCCACTAGGGACTAACAAAAAAAATTATACAAGACTAATCCAAGACAGACGCGATGCTATTATGTCTGGCATTTCAATAGCACATGCTTTACCAAAGCCACAGGGAAAGTAGTGGTGACAATACCACAGTGACTTTATTTACACGCAGGGATGGAAGTGATTAAGACGGAAACAGTAGATGGATGGAGCTACCAGATGATGCCACTGATATCATGTGCACACAAATCCATAGAAAGCAAACTGAGAAGTTGCCAAAAACAATTTATTTTTACGCATTCCATGACTTGCATAATTCATGTCATTGGATCATTTGTGTTTACATGTGCAAGTGACACAAGAAAACACACAACATGGCAAACAACTACTCGCCCCAGGCTAAAACAGTTCTTGCCATGTTGTCCGTTTTACACACTTCCTGTTAAACTCCCCCTTGTCTCCCCCCAGTCTCACTTGCTGAAGAGAGTGCTTCGTATACAAAGTCATTACACAGAATACTGCATGGCGTTCATTTTAAGAAGCTGAGCAACGGAACCCCCGCTGCACGATTGCGGGGGTTCCGTTGCTCAGCTTCTTGAAATTTAATTTTAACCAAATTGACGATGACCCGCTGAGGTGCAGCGCAAATATCAGTTGAATATCTACCTTGAAGCGACCCATCCATCTATCCTTCTACCCTTTATCCCCCACATGAGGGTCGCGGGAGTGCTGAGCCAATTTCAGCGAAACTGGCGCGTTACATCCAGGTTAAAACTCCAATCAGTGACGATCCTTGTTTCGACAGCATGTACCTACCTTTTCTATTGCAGTTAATGTCGTATTTAGGTTAATGTCGTGTTTTCTGCTTTTGGGGATGTGTGTTTGTGATTTGTACGTATAGTTCTGTGTTTAAAAAGAAAGATACAATTAAACAATGGTGTCTGAATGGCACACTGTCTGATTACTCAGTAATTTAGTCTTCAGAAGACTTTTAATCACGAAAACTATAAATGAATGAATTTCAAGTTGCACCTGCCTGAATATTTTGGTGGTGATGTCAGTATTCTAGACAGACATGATACTTTATTTATCAGCAACTTCTCTGACTCCATCACCTCCATCGACTCTGCAAACAGCTCATATGTGGTGCGGAACACTTTGTTACAATCGTAGCTTAAAGGTCACAGTGGCGCGTTCGTGACTGACATATTCTGTGTCTGCGTCTCTGTCTCATTATCACTTCTGTAACGTGCATTTGTCTCACTGTGAAATCTCATTTCCTTCATGCTCCACCATCCTCATTCCGGCGTTCTCTCGGCCTCGCTCTCTGTGCTAGATTGTTCTCTGATGTTATTGTATAATTGAATATTTGACTGTTCGAGTTGCCCCAGTCAAATCACTGGCATTCCATTTTCCCTGTCTCATCAGTTTCATCTAATTCATTTCCCAAAGATGAGGATAAAAGAAAAAAAAATGAGATTAGCTGTATTGTTTCAGAAATATGACACTTGAGCTGCTTAAATTGAGCTAAAATATAATTTACTCCATTTTAATCACTCAAAGGGATTATGTGTACCTAGTAAGTGTCCGGTGTGGTCTTCAGCTGCTGTAGTTCATCTCCTTCAAGGTTCAGAGATGCAAAACTGCATCATTTCTGCATAATTCAGTTGTTTAGTTTTTCTGCATTTAATTTAGTTTTGAATCAGTCTGGCCTTTTCTCCTCTGATGTCAACATTTTTTTATTGCAGCTCTAGAAAAGTGTAACTGCTGCCATGTGACTGGCTAATTATTTAACTGCATTAATGTACAGTTGAATTTGAATATATATGAATTGAATACATTGAATATACAATCATTAATAAATAATTACATCCCAAATAAATTCACCTAATTTAAATGGCGGGCCATCGCCCAGGGAAGCATTTGAGCTGCACGACAAGAAATACATAAAACAATAAGGTGTTGGATGTTCAGTTTTGCTGCCTGCTAGTTCCTGTAGATTGAACTGGAGCTTGATGCTGCAGACCCTGATCCCTGTAGAGAAAATACACAAGCTGTGTACCAATCCAAGCACTGTCTTCGTTGGATGGTGGCCTGATCCGAAAGCTTGCAAATGGGAATTCCCTATTCCAACTCTACTTTGCCCTGCCAGCACCTTCATCCAGGGCTGTTTTCTAGCTTTAGGCTACAGTCATGATGAACTCTAATATTAAAATCAAACTTGTGGAGCCACACAAGCAAATCATACTGATTTAAAAAAAAAAACGATAATCCAAGGACTACAACAATCCTCTACGTCAATAAATAAAACAGACATTGAGTGTTTTTAAATACATTTATACAAATACAAGTGAGAACACAACTCACAGCCCAAAATAATAATAAATAAAATGGGCCAAGATCAACAGAAAATAAATTATGCTATTACTTCAAGTAAAAAACACATTGAGCCAGTATCCATATCAATGAGCAAGCAATAAAAAAACACTTGTAATAATAAGTCTAATATTGGAGTTGGTAAGGAACTTCACATTTAACACCTTCTGGACCATTTTTGACGTTATTATGCAACAAAAACATCAGTGACAACTTATCAATGCAGTTTAATTTATTTATTTACTACATTTATTTGTTTTTTAGAATATACAGGATTTAATAAACACATGTCAATGACAATTTTAATTCATTCTCCTCAGATGAGGCTGAACATGTAGCTTTTGGGCCCCCTGGTGGCTTGGAGGGCTAACTCACTAACGGCATATGACGAGTACTAACATTTTAACATTTTATTGCCTCTTGTTATTTTATTTATTAGGACCATTAGCTATTAAAAGCAAGTGAATGCACCAACTGTAAAACCAGTAGCTGGTTCTGATTTTGTACGGTGTCTTTTTGACTTTAATTGTGAGGGACTTCAACCTGAGGTATTATATGTAATCATGTGGACATTTTGTAAAATCATAGCCTTTAAGTGAAACACTGAGGCACACTCCAGTATGTTCACACATGTGAAGTGGTGAGCACTTGTGTTGTTGCAGCCTTGTCCCCCATGAATAGAAAAAATTATTCTACTTATTAAAGGAAGCCGGTTTATGTGAAATGAGGAAATTCTCCTGCCACTAATAACTTGTGACTTTACTGGAGGAGTGACTGCACTGCAGTTTCACGCCTGCCTTACACATGTAAGCGGGTGAGTCTGAGTTCTTATCAATATTAATCAAAAAAAGCTTTCAGGTGAAAATCATAAAGGGAATTTTAATGCCTTGTTAAGCGCTGATGTTACCTGCACCTGCCCACACCACACTGCATTTCACTTCCAAGACGTTGCACATCCACCAGACACCAATAACAGCGACGTGCCCAAAACACATAATATTATCTCTAATATTAGAAAATAAGCTTAAAATAGTTATAATGTATAGAAAAATAGACAAGACATAAAATAGACTTAAATGGAAATAGCATCAACAACTTAAACAGTGTCAAAGGCCAATGAAAAGTGGTGAGTTTTAAGAAGAGATTTAAAGACAGACGGGGAAGAGGCCTGGTCTGATGTGCAAAGGCAGATCATTCCACTGTAAAAAGAACGGTCCCCTCTGAGCTTGTGTTTACTCAGGAGCAGCTGATCAGCTGACCTGAGCGAGCGGGAAAAAAAATTTCTTGTGGTGTTGGCCTATAGGTTGTTCAGAAAGACACTCTATATTTCACATTATCTTATAGCCTCTGTAGATACGTTTTAACATAGTAATGGTCGTTAACGAACTTCTGTTTGAATGAGACACATCTTTACTAAGCTGTGTTAGACGTGAGCTGTGTGCCGCAGACGATTTCAAAGCGCAGAGATTATGACGATATGACGAAAAAAAAACAAACTCAAAAGGTGTTTAGCAGAGATGATGAGATCTCTGTTGATACAGTGAATACTGGTGTCTGCACAGTGAGCTCTGGGGAGCGAGTGACGTTTGTGTGAGTGAGTGAGTAAACTCTTAATGAAGAATAAACAATGTTATGCCGCACACGCTCGCCATTTAATCATGTGATTAAACTTGCAGCTTTTTAGCGATTAATTGCTCGGGTTCACATCGCAACTGCGATGAAATGAGTTGTGCAGCACTTCTTCTGTCGTGGGAGCAGATGTTACTGTTATGTAAGAAAAGAAAAAAAGAATTGAAAGAAAAGGTGGGAAGTTACAGAAGGCTGAATATGAAATCATGAAGCTCTGTATGCTCATGTCCCACCTGCTCACATTAGGCATGCATTAACTGTTTCACTGCTGAATTCTTATGGTCATTTCATCATCTCCACTGATCTAAATCTAACCCTGAGAAGACAGAGCATTTAGGCTGCTATTTTTCCACTATTTTAATATGTAAAATCTTATTTACAGAGACTATAATGATGTGCAATATAACTTATATCCAATTTTTTTCAGCACAACCATGGTGATCTAATGAAATTATTAATTTTCTTTTAATTTATGTAAACACAATTCACAATTTTTAGTTTTTAATCATAGTTACAGTTCAAAGTTTGCTTGGCTCGAACAGAAAAAAACGTATTTTGTGACTTCTGCACAATTGTCATTAATGCCATGTTTTTGTATGTTTATGCCATACAAAATTAATCATAACTTTGACTCAACAACACAAAAGACACAAAAACACACATTTTCTGTGTCAGATGTGACCTATAAACACACCCCAAGGATGATGTCCATATAAGGAGTTGTGTATTATTCCCACGGTAATTCACCAAGGGAGCACATGTGAGCACTAAGGATTAACACTAGTTTCAAAAGACACACCTAATAATGTGAGCAAAATAAATTACAATAAAATATGACATTTGATTTTCCTTCCCTTCATTCGTGGATGATGCATAAAATGTTTTCGCTTTTCAAGGCATTGGTGCACCTGACCTATGAGGGTGTCATGTTCAGCCTTACAGTCCAAATTAAAAAATGTGTCTCCGTGGAAACCAGAAGTGCTCTTTTTTTCTATATAAAACGACTTTTACTGTGGGAGACAAACAGTGAATCTATTGCATTTCAGCAAGGCAAACTTTAAACGTGTTTTACACTTTCTGTTGTGGTGATTTTATTATCAGGTGAGGCGACCATGGATGAGTTTCTGAAGTCAGTGATGGGTTGAGTTGAAAAGCTTTTTTTTTTTTGTAAATAGCTGAGATCCAAGGGGAACTGAGACAATACCAAACATGCACAAGGACATCTTAACAGTTGGACTGTGAATCCCAGGGTTTGGGTTTAACTAAGGCTTTGGAGAAAAGGGGGAGACCTTGGGGAGGGCTGCGTAGTTCACATCGGTCCTCTGCGGCAGTTATGTTAGGTTCAACAAGGAAATAATGAGACACACTCTAGTTACACAGAGTTGCAGCAGGAATGTGAGTTGCTGATTTAAAGGAGGCTGAATAATAACTTTTTCTCTTACACTTGCATGTTCGAGCGTATCCTCAAGATGAGCTGGATTCCAATGTTGAGAAGTCATCGCTGTCCGTCTTGTAAAAGCATATTTGTTGGCGGTTCACTCCGTCGGAGACAGAGCTGATGTTTTTTGTGAGGTTTTGGAGCCAAATCCATTTAAGTCTTCTGTTGTTTTCTAAAGCAGATCTTATTCCTAGAAATTATCCAGTGACACCTGGGGGACGGTACCCCAAGGTTGAGAAGCACTATATATATATATATATATGTATATATATATATATATGTATATATATATATATATATAGTTTAATAAAAATTTAATAAAAGATCTCGTCAGGAGTAAATAACTATAATTTGACATTGTAATCAAGAAATAATTGTATGTTTTACTATCATCTTGTTGTTGTTGATTTTGATAATTACCAATGCTGTTAATTTAGAGCAACTGTGTCATAAACCTTACATCGGGTGGTGGTCTAATGAATGTGTTAATCACTGTGTGTATACATATATTATTGTTCACTATGACACGTTAATGATCAATGTACATTAAAGAGACATACGTAGTAAAGACGAGCGTACGATTCACACCCACGTCACAATAATCTCATTTGATGCAGAGCAAATGAATGCCCATGTTCCTTTTCCCAATTTCATATTTAAAGTACTGAACAGTCTGGTTTTTGTAGCTTCAGGAACTGTGATGGGTTATTTAGTTTTAATTAGTTTGTACTGTTGGAATCTGTAGAGGATCTCAGTCCCTGAGGACATACATCGTCTGCTGGACTTAATATTTGACTATTAAGTCAAGTAAGTATGGATGTCCAGTCTGGTTTTGTGCAACTCTCTGTCCAGCTGGAGACCAGGATATGAAGACTGATCAACGTCTGCTCTGAGGTGGTAGGCCAAACTTCTGGAGAGCTTCTTCAACAGCTGCTCTTCAGAAAAACACTGAGGCTGGCCAAAGAGATCTGCACAGACTCCTCTCATGTCCTGTTGGCAGCTCTTGTCTTTAGGGTGCACAACTGTAGAAGGAACAGATGCAAACATTCACTCCTTACTCACTCAATCTCACTTCTTAACCAGAATTAACCACCTAGGAAGGACTGGTTAGGCCGTTAATGTATTTAAAGCCCACATAGACCGGAAGCTCCAATTAACGCTGCGTTTGTGTGTGTATCTGCGTCATTACCTCGTTTATGAAACCCTAAAGTTTCAGAACGAACAGTTCAGCCACTGCTGAGAAAATAGTGTTGTATTGTTTTCCTGGGCTCTGCGAAGCGGATCGGCACTTCCTTAATTTGATGTCGTCATCAAAAATCCTCGCCACTCCTCTCACCACCGTAGCGCCTCCTGGTGCGGGCACTAGTCAGGGCACATCCGGTTGCGTACATTCAACCGCAGAAGAAGAAGAACTACTCTCGTTGTAGCTGCTGAGATGCAGAGCATCCACCGTGCCAGAGGGGGAGCTGTGTATCTGAAAGCTGGCCTATCTATTACGTCACTTCCAGGTACCTGGCCAATCACAACACAGTCCACATTCCAGGGATGTGGTTTTGGTCTGAAACAGCGCAGCTGACAAGAGCGTCAGTGAGGAGATATTTTGATCGGCTCGTTTGCAGCGATTAGGAGGTTTTTAATCATGAAAACAAGTTAATATATGTAAGTAGACCTCCATAACTAACATATAAGTGTAATACAAGCATTCTATGTCACCTTTAATGTGTAATTTAAAGTGTCTTATATCCGTGTCAGAACAATTTTCTGTGCAAAAGGACCATGAAGTATCTTTTCTTATGTTTTTCACTCTGTTGGTCTTTGTACACATTTGTAAGCCCATGGGAAACTGGGGCCAAACTCATTTCCAAGTGGTTAACACAGGTAATTGTTGCTTTGAATCAAACACCATACTTTGACAATACCATGCCGAGTGTGTGTGTGTGTGGGGTGTAAATAAATGACTTATTTGCTAGAATCTGGTTCCACAGGAACTGGTTGAAAATACACGTATATATTTATTTGCAGATAACATATAAGAGACAAGAAGAGGGGACGAAGCTACAAATCCACACGAGGGGGAAAAAAGAATAGCTGCACTTATAGCATACAATACACACACGGAATCGTTCAGTTTTTTTCTGTGTTTTTTTAAAGGAACGAGAACCTGCACCACACTCGGTGAAAAACATGCAAACATGACAGCACAGGTACAGGCTGCGGACAAACATAGCCCTTCACAGTGGAGCACACGTGATTGTCAAAAATAGGAGTTTAAGTCGCCATTCCAATGCTGTCTCACTTGCCATATTCAATGTCTGTGCTGTGGACTGTGACCATTATTATTATCCTCAGTGTGGTAAACACAGCATAATAATAATAAATGTGGAAAAATATTCTCCTGAGAAGTAAACACCATACCATTGTGTCATTGTAAGGGTACATTTGGAGCTGAGAGGAGGGCTGCGCGACATGGAAAATAAATTTTTCATTATCATCAGCGATGGTAATATTTCTGACAAGCTTTGAGGTCAGTCTGAGTGATATGGCTTATAGATAATATTAGACTACATCTTGATATATAAGATATATTTGGGAAATTGTTTCTCTGGGCTCATGATAAGTTTTTCCTTTTGAGACGTTTCAAAGGAGAGTGGCAACACGCTGAAAAAAAACACTCCAATAAAATATCTACTGTTTATGTTTATCATTTCAGGTAATACCCACTTTTAAAGGAAGGAAGGAAAGATATTTATGTTTGTCAGAAACGTTGCAAATGCCTACAAAAACTAGGCTTAAAATGAAATATTTTGAACATAATCATGTCGGATATTTGAATCAGTACATATCATTTATAATATTTAGTGTATTTCACAAATGTATTCAATAAGTATCAATACCACAGCCTTTAAAAGCAGGAAATGTCTATGAATATAATATTGATATATTGCCCAGTCCTAGTTTCTTCACAAAAATGATAAAGATCATAAATCATAGTCCAAGAAATGGTTCCTCTTACAGGAGGATAACTGGATTCTCAAGGAAGTTAATAAAAAAAAAGTAGCTTTGGGCTGTCTGGGCAAAATAAACGTTGTACATTCATTTGTAATAGTTATTCTACAGTGAACTGTCTTGACGGACTGATTTGCATTTGTTGTAAAAGTTCAAGAACACATTTCATCATCTCCAGACAATCCAATTTTCTCCACACTTGGCAAATTTTGATCTCCGACTAATTCCATACACTTAAGACAACAACGAGAAACTTAATGCATTATATTAAAAGTATAAAAATATTCACTACATATACATATTATATTATGTTATAATCTATTGGTGTGGACAGAAATGTAAACTTTTACTTGATTGGTTGGTGGAATCAAGCAACCAATTACAGTAGTTCCTGTGTTCCCATGGTTACGTTTTTTTCTTCCGTTATCCTCAGCTCAGATGTTTATAATAAATACAATCACGGTAACAGCTGGAAAAGTAAATGCCCATAAAATCTCCTTTATGAAGTAAACTTTTTGCGTTTTGTGCGCTTTCTTTTGATTCAAGGCAGTTATTTTTTTTGTAAACAACAAACTTTTGTTTGTTGTTCGTGATGAGTTGGCACAGCTTTAAAATGTTTCCATGCTACAGCGTTTCGTCCTCGTCCTCGGCCGTTGCACTCGTATTTAGAACGGGCAGATTTTCCTTCAGCGAGATATCGTCCACGCGCTTCGGGCCACTGTCCTCGGGCTCTTCGGGTATGGACGGGTCTGAGTTGCTGATCACGTAACCTGGGAGAGTCGCGTGCAGGCTGACCACAGGTGGACCAGTGCGTCGATAGGCCTGACTTGAAACCAGTGTGGTGGAGCGTGTGGAAGGCCCGCCCCCTGCCAGGTGGGACTGACTGCTGGTGCTGTTGTTGTTGTTGAGGCCGACGACCACGGAGCCGTAGCGGTAGCGGCCGCAGACCACCGGGCCCTCCCACTCGAAGTCCAGGTTCCAGCGTGTCCATGTTTTCTTTATCTCAGTTTGGACCTGTGTGGATGAAAAGTACCAAAGCTCTTGTAAGTTCTGATGGTTTTTACTGTATTTAATAAAATATCCACTTTATAGCCTCACTTGATGTGCAGCCATTTTCAAAACGGGCTGTTCTCACCCTTCAATTCAGGTCTCAAGGTCCAGTGCGTAAAATTTAGCTGGAATTATTTTCATTTTCCACAAATTGAAAACCATTTTGAGGTAAATTGGTCACTCTAAACTGACTGTAGGTGTGAGTGTGAGAGTGAAGAGTTTGAAGAGTTTGTTTGTTTGTTTGTATGTGGGCCTGCGATGGATTGGTGAACCACTATATTCTTACAATAACTGACAACGGACAAACTAAACACCTTTTATGTTTTGGTGCTAACTGGAGCTACATAGGTTCTCCAACACACTTGGATGGGAAGGGTGAGAGATATTCAGCTGTAACATGAGGTGTCAGCAGTTAGATTTTACACGCTGGACTCTTACGGCGCTTTTCCATTATATAGTTCCAGCAAGGGTTAGCTAACAATTAATCCAAATTTGATCGAAATCGCAATCTCAGAGAGACAAGACTCACCTACATCCCTAACATGTTTGCTGGGTTAACTCACAAGTGCATGGGAAACTGTGTGTCAGATTTTTTTGGGGGGGCCCTATAGAAGAAGTGACATATGGCAAATAATATAATCGACATTGAAATATACACGACTGCCAGAATCATAACAAATTGCCTGATGGAGCTCTGAGTCAATACAATTTTGCAAAGAAAAAACAGTAATTGTTTGAATTGCAGTGAGTATTCAGCAAATGCAGAGAGAAATGTCAGACATGAGTTCTGAGTGCATGGCGTATTCTTCGACATTATGGCATTTTCAGTTAGTTTTTACTTTGCATCACTGTGTGAGGCTTTCATGTGTTGTTTAAAATGAAAAAAGGAATCCACTCACCTCGCCGTTGCAATAGCAGTAGATAATGGACACAAAGAAACCCTGAAAAGAAGAGGGTGAAAAACAAGATGAGAAGAATACAAACAAAATATTTCCACATATTATAAAGTAAACACACGAGGCTGCTTCTGTTCTGACCTGACTTGTCTTGTGCTGCAAGTTTTTCTGTTTTGTTTTAAGTGATTAATTGGGAGAGTGTGGTACAACTTGTTGCCCCTTTGTGCAGCAGCTTTGCAAGAAAAACAGCCAGTGAATCTGTGAAAGGTGCAAATAAGACGACGGGCACGACTATATATATGATCTCCTTTCAGATCTCAATAAATAATAATAATAAAAATAATACAGTATAATCAAGTATTCACACGGAGAGAGAGAGGGAGAGAAAGAGCGAGACGGACAAAATAAATTGTGTTAAAATAGCAAATGTCCCTTATCATGAGACCAGCACGTAACAGATTGAAAAAGTAGGTAAGGCAGTAATTATATATATATGTCCACCTGGATTTTAAGAAGCAAAGACATAAATATGTGACAGCTGACAACAACAAGTCACTTAACCACGACTAATGCAGTGAGTTGTTTCTCTTCTCTTTAACCACCACGAATTGTGAAGACATATCCTGTGGTCGCGGGGAAATGAAATCTGAATCTGTTACTGACCCGCATCTAGCAAAGAGAACAACTCAGGTGATTGGTGAAACTTTAAGAACAAAAAAAAAGAAGCATCATTTGAATGAAAAGCATCAAAAGCTTGAATGATAATGATTGAAAATCCCAAATTCCACATTAGAACTCACAGTGTTGTTGAATAGCGAATGTCAGGGAATTTCTGCTTGCATACTTTCCAAGTAAGACCCTTTAAGTGCTGCTGCGGCTGTTTCCTGAAATAAAATGGAATCTCTGTTCTTCACTTACCAGTTGCTATGGCAAACAGCAGTATCAGAGCTCTATTTGCGACTGATGTTTTTCCCTGAGACCATACTACAAATGCTGATTTCTTTCTCAGGAGAGCCTTTTTATCTCTCCTGGCTCCACTACCCTAGAAATTATACACATTTTAACACTTATCGTTAATGATTAATCTGAGAAGGTGTGTGGAAATGTGAGTCAGTCTTTCCATTCAAAGCACAAAGGGTCCCTCCTTCCTCTTTCTGCTCACACTGACATAAGCATACATTTGTAGGAACACATAAACGAACATTAGGCTTCCTAGCATTTTGATTAAAGGTGGTCATTGTTGAGATCGTGACATTTGCAAGATCACAGCCTATTTATCTGTCTATGTTTATTATCTAACCGCTAATTCTGACTGACTTCCTAGCCAGACACACCACAATACGACATTATCACGATATTAAAGTCACGATATTCTTTAATAACACTTGTAAAATCACGCAGTGCGATACACACCTGATTCAGACGGTCAGCTGATGATCAAGCTCTGCAGAGGCCTGATAACGAGCTGTTCATTTGAATCAGGTGTGGATTCTAGTGGACTCGAAGTGGAGCTCAGGATTTTCTTCTTTTTCTTTTTCAACACAAGACAAATGTAGAAACCATCAGTGACAATAAACCCTCTGCAGTCTTGCAATTGCCAGAGAGTGAGGTGAGGAACGGCTTCACCAGTGAGTCCAAAAATCCATCAACTGTATCGATTCTCAAACAGAGGCCTGTTCCTTCCATGACGATAATAGGATACACAGAGCGACACGAAAAACACAAAACAAAACAACAGCAACTAAAACACGTGCAGCACAGGAGGAAAATACATGGGAAGTGCAGATAGTACAAGGTAAGGCTGAATACTCTCCGCTTTATAAATATAAATACAGGCCATTAATCAATTATCAAGTAATGCTATAAATGGGTTCTACCTTGTACTGTCTGTTTTTAAAGTCATTTCAGTGTCTAGCTTTTCTTTTGATTAATGTCATTGACGATAGACAGTTAAATGAGCTTACATGACATCACCACTCTCCACTTACTCTGGAAAAGGATGCCGCCTGAGTCATCTTGTCTGTAAATATGCGCTCGGAACTCTTACTCTTGTGTTGTTTTTAGTGTGATTATTATATATATTATTATACACAAGGATCCGTTATGAGTAATTACCAAAAGATGAATGGCAAGAAAATTGAGCGTTTGATCAGTTTTACATCAAGCCTAGCTGCTTTGTCCTGTTCCCCAGTGGATAAGTCATGCATTTTAACTTCTGATTCCTTTGCATTATGATTTATTCATTAAAATGTTAATGCTTAAGATTTAACTGTCATCATGGGTACTGATGCTCCCTTTGAACAAAGACAGTGTGGGTGGGTTTGGATTTGATATTTATACTTTTAATTTTGCCGTATGCAGTAACATGTGCATTCTCTTTCTCTTCTTAATGTAAAGTTTTATTCAAATGTCTTACTTTAGGGGAGAAATGCTTGATCATTAATAATAATCATAGTTTATTCTATTATGAAAATAAATAAATAAAAATCTCAGCTTCCCAGTGCAGCTCTGATTCATTCTGACTTAAATAAACCATATCAAGTTTAAGCTAGCATTTTGACAGTAAAATAAAAAAAAACTATGTTGAGAAAGGGCTACAGTGCACACATTTAGTGTCCTTAGAGGACTTATGCTGCGACACTGTGAGATGAAAATGTTAATGAGGTAACTGGGCACTGTGAATGGTTTGACACGGACCACAGACTGTGACAAATAGGTCTTTTGTCACAGCAGCCATTTTGACAGGTTTGGCAGGTAAAAGCACAAGTGTTACTGATCACATTAACACAACAGGCTACTGATTTATGTAAGACTACCTTAATATGCATGCTGACACAAAAGAACATGGAACTTGCGGCACTCTATTTCATTTGCAGTTATTAATGTTTCTCAGTCAAAACCAGCTGCCAAGTTTGAAGCATGTCAAAGCAACCAGTTATGAAATCAGCATGCAGACATACTGTACGTTCTTTACTGGAAGATTCACTTTATGACGGCGTCGCTCAGTCGTCTCTGAGTCGCCTTCTACTAGTTAGTAGCGAAATGCTGCTAACACAACTAGCTATATTTATATTTTGTGTTACCCGCGAGTTTGCGTTGTGAACTATGTTAAGGGCTCGTAGCAAAGCACAGGACGTTAGGCATGCAACGTTATTCGGTAGTGTATTTAAGCATCATTTACTGGTTACACTGGTACATTCATATTGTTAATAACGTATTTAAATGTGACAATAAAGCCTTAGTGTGGTACATTCCAAGCAAATGATGGGCATTATATCAGTCATGACACCAGCAAAATGTGTTATCACGAAGTAAAACCAGTGATCTTAGACTAAACTAGACTTTTTTAAGTCTTAAAATAGCAGAAAAAAGATTGAGAATTTTTTGAAGAATCACAACACCCCTAGACGAAAGCACATCACTCCGATGCTTTTTCTCTCTCCACTGGCTGCCAGCGTGTCTTAGAATAGATTTTAAACTTTTAATGTTTAACAGTCTTGCCCCAGCCTATTTAAACAAACTTTTGACTGTTCGTGAGCATAACAGAGCTTTATTATCACTTCAGGTTATGATATAAACACTGGGGTGACCAAGCCTTTTCAGTTGCCGCCTCCAGGCTCTGGAATAATCTGTGTGTCATCACTGAACTGGGCCTCTTCAAATCTACAATCAAAACTTAAAATTTAAACTTATTGAGAAAGTTTATTAATACCCAGTAGTGTGGTGACACTTTATTCTGTAGTTTTATGCTCTGGTCTGTGTTTATGAAATCTTTTTAATACTGCTGTAATGTTGATATTGCATAAAGCACTAAGGGCTTTATAATACTACAGTACATTACATTTATATAATTTATATTAGATTTTAACCCTTACAACTCAGAGCATTTCGGCTGCTTTTTTCCATTAGTATGTTAAAATGTACAGTTTATACAGAGGCTATAAGAATGAGCAATAGAGTGTTTTTCAGCACAACCTAGACAATCTGATGAAAAAAAAAATAACACAAACACACCTGAGCAGAAAGTACTTTTGGAAATTTGGAAATACGTCACAGTTCAAAGTTCACTTGGCTCATTTTTAAGAACAAAAAGAAAAGAAAAAGGGTCTATTTTTGTGACTTCTGCACAATTATTGCTACTTTATATCACTACTAAAAACAAAAACTTTGACTCAACAACAACAACACAAAAAAACGTATTTTGTAAAGCCTGAATATGTAACCTCCAAACATACACCCCAGGATGTCCATATAAGGAGTTGTGTATTATTCCCATGGTAATTTAACATGGGTGCACCTGCGGCTCTGTGAGCACTAAGGTGCAAACAAAGGGGGCAAAAGGTACAACTGAGGGGACTAATCCTGCTCATGACACCAGGCCAGCTGTGACCTGTGTAATGGAAAATCACAGTATAAACTGAAATGTATGAACTGAACACAAGGATTTCTCATTATAGCCTTGAAACATATCAACATGTGTCTTGATTTTCCTTTTTCTTTCTCTGGACCTTGTAGCAACAGATTCCCACACTCGGTCTCACCAACATCTGCTGCGGCAGCTGTTCCAGGTGCTAAAAACCCAAATCCTTACCCCTGAACTACTGCACGGAAAGCCTTGATGCCCTGTTATAAATAAATAAAATTCACACAGACAGCTGCTGTCCTTGTTTCTGCACTCACCATGGTCTTATTAAGATTCAGTTTTCATTTGAAACTGCATTCATTCTGCCCTGGATAAGCCTGTCATCCACATTACCCCAGTGTTTGAGTGAGAGAAATTAAAAAATGCTGCTGCTGTCCATTTCATCTGAAAACTTAGGGGCAAAAATTGAAACTTTTGGAAAAGGCGACACAGTCGCCCATTGCTGGACTTTCACCATAATTGTTATGACCAACATTCACATACATTGGCATGCAGCTCCTTTCTGTGTGAGGTGAAGTTGTCAGTCAAGTTGCTGTCTCAACACTGTTCAGGTACACACAAACAGAATTCTGTTTCTAATGAGTTTGACTGTGCAGATTTGTCAGCTGTTAATGTGTGTGTGTGTCTGAGAAGGAGCAGGAGGCGCATCACCTGCACATCTATGTGACCTGAAATAAGATTTTAATTGCTAGGGAAAAAAAAGATATCTGACAGTTTTAAAAATGTGTGGGTGTGTAAAAGTGCAAAAATACTGTGAAACTGCAGCGAGTCAGAGGACATGAGCTGAGGAACTCTAATGCATCCTGAGGAGTCCACTTCCACTTCCTGTGAGAGTGCAGACGATCTCTCATCCTTCTCTGTCTCACACGATCGTTTAAACGCGCCTGTGAGTGAAATTGGAGCTAGACAGAGCATAAAATAATGTGATACTCAGGTTATTATTATTATTTTTTCAATATGCCACTCCATGCTACAGTGGAAACCCCGTCACTCACATACCCTGCTTTATAGCAAGTATTTCTAATGTTTCTCCAAGTGTCACTACACTTGGAGAACCATGAATGTAGCTAAAAGGGAACAAAAAAAGTACCTGAAATGAGTTGAAGAACAGCTCACAGTACATGCGGACCTCCCAGCTCGGTCCATCAAAGGTGTGAGGCATCCCCACAAAGATAATGTAGTGGATTCCAAACACTAGGACTAGGACAAGGGTGGACTTTGCCAGTTTCCTGTGACACACACACACAAACACACACACAAGCAAATACAGAGTTAGACTCCTCAGTTCCTTTTGCCTGAATGAAAATAGATAAATCAGGACAAAGGGTAATTCTTGTAAGGAGAGTTACAACCCCTGAGTCTCTCATTCCTCGTGTTTGTCTTTCTGTGTGTGTGTGTGTGTGTGTGTGATGGGCTGCAGCTGAGAGTGTTGAGGTGGTTCCTGGGATCCAGTAAGAGCCCTGGTCATCCATCCTAACTGTAGTGGACTTCCCTTGGACAGACTGCCAGCAGACATCTGCTTGTTTTATTTTTAAATAAACCTCTAAAATGGTTACCTCCACCAAAACGGTTCTGTTTTTTAGCAACTTCCTGTCTAGAGTTTTTGACGCATCAATCCGAATCTTTTGTGATGGGTAGGCCGAGTTTGTTTGTTTGTTTTCTTCTCTGTTCTCAATTGTACAGCGACCTTGATGCGTGCTCTTGATGTCTCTCTGGTGGGTTTCTTGAAAAGACGAGGGAGTCTCTTCATTCGTGTTGTCATCAGCTTGTCCCCTGAGTGTGGGTGTAAGAGCAGATGTGTCATGTGGGTGTCCGGTGTGACCAGTGTGTTGACATAAATGGACAAAAATAGTCAAATACATGCGATAAAGTTTAATGGGAAAAGTTACTTCTGTTGGCAAGTGTTCCACAGTTTCTGCTTCCTCTCTCAGCTCAGGTTCAATATAGACTGCAAGTCTGAAGGAACTTTTTTTTTTTCCAGCCCACCGCATCATGAACCCCATGAAACGCTCCCATCCATAGCAAATAACAACTTTTAACTTTTCTTGTTGACCTCAATCAGAGTCTTGACAGCTGACTTGCACTTCAAAAAGTGGCAAGGACTATGAACATGTTCTGTAAAACCACTTATTTCTCCAAGGACACCAAGTTTCCTGGTGGAGACACACTGTGCATGTTTTTTAGCTTTGGGTGTGAAATAACCTGGCAACTGTTACACATTTAAGTAAAATAACTTTTCATCACTTTTTGAATAATTGCAGTCACATCTTTCCCTCCATGATGCAGGACATGAACCCACTGGAGGAGGAGGAGTGTTTGACTCATTTGCCAGATGGCTTATTTTCACCCTATGTATGTATATATATACACACATATATATATATATATATATATATATATATATATATATATATGCTGTGTCAAGCAGAAATTGTGTGTCTGCAAAAAATGGGAGAAGCAATTTCTGTCTGCATAAATGAATACATATATACACACGCCATTGCTGTCCAGGTGAACACTTCAACGCACAATTACATTTTCAAGAGCTGGTGACTGGTCTCGAACTGCCACACTTTAGGACTTAAAAGCTGGAGTTTGTAATTCAATTATGAAAAACATCTCTTTCGTTGAACTCCTTGTCACGTTCACAAGAGAATAATTCATTGCAGACGGAGTGTGGAAATACACGGCAACTGATACATCTGACCCCCTCCCATCTGCTCTCTGCCCTTAAAACACCCACTGCTTTCTTTTCTTTTTCTATTTTTTTTTTATCCCCCAGACAACTTAATTCATTAGTGGTTGTCAAGAGAAGGTGAAGAGGTTTTCAACAACCAAAAAGTTGTCTTAGAACCTGATTTACGACCACAGCTTTAAGACTTTTGACTCATAAGCCGTGACAGACACCATTTGACATCCCAGTCCAACCCAGACCATAGACTCATATAATAGAGTGGTTCTCAAACCTTTCATAACCAATTAACACCTGAGAAAATATTGAGCTCTTGAAGTAACAGCTTTATAACCAACGTTAAAATACAAACGTTTAACAGGAGGCAGATTTATTCCCAATAAGATCATTTACTCTCTCATCCTCACATATACTTCACACACTGGTATAGTGACATTAGATGAAGATGGAGTGGGATATAAGGTCATTATTAGTTTTGTTTTCTACACACTCCTCCTTCTCACATACCCTGGTATATACAGTAGCATAAGTATTTCTGATTTTCCTCCTGAGCTTCCATGGGTATAATACATGCAATTATACATAACATTTTTTCATTCATTTATTTAGGAATGTAGCAGGATGCCTGGTTGAGTTCGAGGGTCATCGTCTGCAAACATCTCATGCATTCTTTTGACAGAATGCATGAGATGTTTGCACGGTTTATCGTTTCTCACATGCTGCCATCACTGTCTGTCAATTTTGCCGCTACGTATATGCTATTTTTTTCTTATTATTATTTGGCGTTCCCTTATTTTCCAGCTTGGCTTCCAATACGCTGCACCTGATCATTCAATTTTTTTCTGACTGAGAGTCTCTGCTCATCTTCAGACACAATAATAACAAACTAGCTCGCAGCGTGACCGCGCTCTTCTTGAATAGAGCACTGCAATTATCATGATTTCATCTGTCACATGGATGCCAATGTCAGCGGGCGAGGATAATGGTGATAACTGCAGATGTAAATCCCGTGTTTATGTGTGTGTGCACTTCCATCTTTTGTGTGTGTGTGTGCGTGCGTGCATTGACTCATATAATTGAACGCCGCATATGTGCCACATAATAATCCCGGCAGGAAACGATTAAAGACACATATTGACGGGAGCATTTGTTGACTGTGTCCTAAGTAAAGCACGAAGATTCATATCCAGACTCTGTTGTGTTCATCTGACACAAGATAAATGCACTCTACAGCAAATTAATACTTGGGTTTGACGCTGAGAGCCACAGACAGGGGTAGAGACGTTAGAAAGTAGAAACAGATGCTCTGAGAATTGGTTCATAAATTCCGAGAGATATCTATATCGTGTAATAAGTACATGATTCATAAAAGCAAACAGCTGGTGTTTACAGATCAGTGCGATACAAACCTGTACTGTTTCCTAGTGTCGTATCGTCCCGCGTTGGTCTCTCGGATTTTGGTGGCCAGCACTCGCACGATGTTCACAAACAGCACAAAGTTGAGCTGAACGAGAAGAAGAAGAAGAAAAAGACGTGGGACTTGTTTATTCTGTGCGTAAATATCAGTGAACTCACCTCCCGCTATTGTCTTAGACAGAAGGAACACTTGATAATTACGTGTCAAAGTGTCACTGGTGTGAGCCAACACACCCGTCAAATGACGAAGATGTTGCCAAATAAAGGATAATGACAGTGTTCGACTCTCACCCACGATACATACTGTCAACTAAAAGAATGCACTGATAAAAACATTAGCGGCTTAACCCTTAAACACAGAGCGTTTGCACTAATTAATGCAGTAATTATGCACTTCAGTGTCTTTGTCACCAGAGGGGAGAGAGTTGGAAAAATGCCTGTACATAAGTTTTTGGCCTGTTTTTGGACATTAAGACAAAAACGCACACAAATCTTACTTATAATAAGTCTTATGCTGTTCAAAATTCAAATGTAAAATGCACAATGTGGTGTTCATGTACAACTACAGTGGGGGTTTTTTTTGTATGTTTTTCTTCATTTTAAATTGTTAATACACTATTTAAACATGCAGTAAAATATTGAAAGTTATTCTGGAAAGAAATGGGCAAAAGCACTTAGCCACAGCACGTTTTCTGACCCTTTTATGGTTAAAATAAGCAAAAACACACAAATGCTGGGTGCAGTATTTTAAACAAGTTAGTATAACATAAAATAGTTAATGAGTAAATACGTACATGTCCTTTTTGCCAGGTTCTAAGATTTATTCTCATAAATTTGGCTGGGTGAAAACTAATGTAATTGAAAATATGGAAATTAGGGCTTATGCTTTCTGCAGTTTAAGACTTGGACATGTGCACCGACATTATCCTCTCAATTCTTGGAATGAACCGAGAGGATAATTTCGATAGAGCTCCAGAATACACGTGAAAACAAATAGTTACCCATGTGTATGCTGCTATAATCCAGCTATAATCCAACTTGTTCTCTTAAATTTTTGTGGTCCTCTTCATCTTTCCTCTATTATTATCTATTAAAAATAATTACACAGCAATACATGTGGAATTGATGTAAATTGATTTGAAATGTCATTCCCATTTGATCTCTACAGATGCATCCGAGTCTTAGAACTGTGTAATTTCAACTCATCCTTTGCTTCGCTTGTAATGCAACGAAAATGACAGCAGTGATGAATGATATCGCTGCTGGAAAGTATTAGGCATAATGTGTGTGTCTGATTGTTTGGACTCCTTGATGAACCCCCATCTCTCATACTTTTTAAAATTTTGTTGGCAGGCTTTGTCAGTGACGTGGCTACACCCAAATTGTTACCACAGCAACCCATGCAAATAGGCTGATGATGCCTGGAGACACAAATTCAATCTAATTACCGGCACAAAAGAGTTTGACAGTCTGTCGTGAAAGAGCTCTTTTAAAAAGACATTTAGAATTCACCTTCATTATGAAATACTCTAGTTGTATCATCGAAAAACAGCAGCGGGACTCTCTATGTGACTCACACCAGTTCAGTGCACTGTGATTAGATTAATGCGTCGTTTAAATTCAAATGTGAGCAGTGAAATATGAATTGTATGCAAGAAACTTTAAGTGTCAATGTGGCAAGAGATGCTGGACTTCTGATAATTGCTGCCAGTGCAATTGTCGTAACATATAGATTTCAGCAATTACAGAGATTCAAAATAAAGCACAGAAAAGAGGATGTTCAAACATTTTTGGTTTGTTTTTCCCTCTCTTTTCCACTCTGGTGCCAGGTCGCATCACCTCGCCTCGCCACGGCACAGTTTAGGTTGGTTTTCAGTGTAACTGAATCATTAGAATTAGTTAATTAAAACTATTTGTTCAGTACTTCCTCCATGATCAGAGCACAGACTCCGTCTGACACAGTCAGTGGACTCAAATACAGCGGCAGGGTTTGTGATGCCGCTCACAATCACATAATCTGTTAAATATTGAGATTTTAGACATTTCCCTGGACATTGTTGGAGATTAACCCATGTTTTTAGGATTGTTAAGTCTTTTTAACTGATCTACAGTTCTTGATTTTGTGTTGTGTTGGACATCTTTTCCTGTGACAGCACTCTGACCAATCAGTGGCTGGCAGTCTGGTGAGGTCAAGCATAGTGACCAGGTAATAAAAAAAGTATGTGGTACCAGGTGCTATGCTAGTGGAAACGCAACTTAACTGTGCCGTGCCGAGGCAAGGCGAGACAGTCACAGCATTAGTCACTGTTACCTCTGTGTGCATCGTCAACAATTCTAATTCTCTTATGGGACTGACTTGTGCTTGAATAAAAAAATAAACGTTATATGACACTAGATACTCAGTCTGGCCTAAACCCATGAACAAAATAAAAACATGTCTTCCACTCTTCTTACAGTGGCTACGTTTATTTTAAATGGAGTATCTTTTACCCATACAGAAATAACTCTACTGTCAAGAGTATAACAAGGAACGCTACAGCATGTGATCTTTTTGTCAATTCTCCAGGTTGACTTGATTCCTGTGTCCTCGGGAGCTAATTTGTTCCCGCCAGCAGTGTGTGTGTGATCGTCCCTAAAAACCCAAAGGTGTCTCTGATTCAAATTTGCAGGAGATTTTTCCATTTGCAGCTCAGTGGCCACTTAACACATGCAGCACAGACGACTCCCGTTAGTGAGACGCCTTTAAGCAAATGTGTCATTTTGATTCATTTGCTCGTTATCTGAACAAAAAAAATCACTCTACTTTATTCCCGGGTGCTGAGTCTTATCCCCAGTTCTTTACGCATTTACCTACAGTACACCAAAGAGGACTATACAGTATATACAGTATACATATACTGTATATATATCAGTTAATCTGTCTGTGAGAAGGTTCAAAGGGATCGTGCTGATACTGAGTGGCCTTGGCAGAGGTGTGCGCTCTCCGCGTAGTCCCTTCAGAGAGGATATCATGAATATGAAATATGATCTATATCCTTTTTCATCTGCCACTTTCTTTTCTAAAGTTGCTTTACCTTTCAGTACGGGGATAACAAGAAGAGCCCCTTCTTTCTCTGAATTGCTCTGTGAGTAGTCGACGTGCTCCATTACAGGCAGCAGTGAGCAGATGTTAGAGGATTTACATTACGCGTATAGGCTTGGGTATTGTTTGGATTTTATCCATTACAGTTTTGATTCTAATGCCGCTTATCCATTCATTTTCTTCACAAATTCCAATATGCCAGGCACAAAACACTGTAGTTAATTTAATTTTGAAATTTAAAACATAATTCCAGTTAAATTTTTCAAGCATTTACCACAAAATTTGATATTTGATAAAAAACCCTTTCTCTACCGCTGTGTGTGTGTGTGTGTGTGTGTAGGTGTGTAAAGATGCTGATTCACCGGCTTCCTGCATCAGTGCCAGTGAAATTACCGTAATAACAATGTGGTTGGCTTTGACGTGCAAGCTCTCAAACAACGAAGATTTTTCGTTGTTTTTTTCCCAATAGCACAAACCACCACGCATCATTACGGTAACGCAAAGAGTGCTCGCCCAATCGTGTCGCCCGGCGATACGCCCTGTGTCGCAGGGTTAATGATTTATTTGTGATATGGAGCAAGGAAATATTCACGTTTAGTGAAAAATATGAAAGCTTGTTTTCATTATTGAAAAATTCCATTCCAGTATGGTAGAAAAGCTGTCAAACGTTAAACAATTACAAAAACATCTATTTCTCCTTTTTCCATTTTGCAATAATTGAACACTTTTACAAACATGATTAGGTGCTGTCACATTTGTTAAAAACTCAATTTGTTCCTGCATGTTACAGATGTAAACAGTTATTAACTCAACAGTTAAATAACCTGAAACACTGCTTGTTAGTATAAAGTATAAAAAAAAGAAAGAAAGGATGCATGCTGCTTTTATACATTTAATTTAAGGTTTAGAGGAAGTGAAGTTGAGTGATTCTGACACAAGAAAACTACAAGTTCTATATAGAATGGTAATCCAGTTCAGTATGACTGCAAGGATTAAAACACACAGTATGCTGAAAGTTATACAAAAGATTAAAAACTAAAAAGGTGAAAAGGTTTTTTCGATTTAGATGTTTCAATAAAGGTTCATTACAAACGAGTAAACTGGAAAGTGATTCTGAGAATAAAGATGATGTTTAGAAAAAAATTTCTTTTCGCACATGTTTGAAAATTCTGTTAACGTTTGTGATACATTTAAATGGAAATTAGGCTAATATCTAAATGCCAAAGCCTTTAGTCACATCCGCACATGGAAGATAGAAAATGAACTCCATTTGTCTTACCCCAATAGCTGTCAGAATGGGAACCTGATAGATCCATTTAATGTTGCCAGCACTTAACTCCCAACATCTGCAGTTGATACAGAAACAGGGAGAGAGAGAGAGAGAGAGAGGGAAGAGGAATTTAAATGTCAGCACAATTAAATACTAAATGCTACACATATTATTCAGGCCGACAACTTTGTTGACCTTTTGTGATGATGATCTACAAATAGGCCTAAACATAGTTTGTGGTTTACTCTCTCTCACCTTGCGTCTGCCAGAGTTGCCCTGACGATTGCCCACACTGCTACAAAAATAGCTGGAACACCTGAAATTACACACACACACACAATGAACTGCACGCGCTCTCCTTATGTCATTAAGAGTAGTTTCATGGTCACGGTTTCATGGCACGCAGTTGTTGCTGTTGCTGTTTTAAGGCAGTTGGAGTCTGTAATATCGCATGCTTGTCTCTTTATTTTATTGATTTATATGTTTATTCCTGTCATAGTCAGTCAGTAAGTTAGTTAAATGTCATTTGATTTTAAAATACATTTCAAAGTCAAATGACTATCTTCCATCGGCAGCAGCGACTAAAGCTCTAGACTCATCCAGTTGCAGGGGATTCAACAGGTGAATGGGAAGGACAGGTGAATGAGGAGGACATGTGACTGAGGAGGACAGGTGAAAGATGAGGACATGTGACGACAGGTGAATGATAAGGACAGGTGATGTGGGCAGAATGATGAGGACAGGGCGCACGATGAGACAGGTGAATGATGAGGACAGGCTTAATGATGAGGACAGGTGAATGATGTGGACAGGTGAATGATGAGGGACAGGCTTAATGATGTGGACAGGTGAATGATGAAGACAGGTGAGACAGTTGAATGATGAGGACAGGTGAATGATGTGGACAGTGCAGGAATGATGAGGACAGGTGAATGATGTGGACAGGTGAATGGGAAGGACAGGTGAATGAGGAGGACATGTGACTGAGGAGGACAGGTGAGTAATAGGTGAATGATAAGGACAGGTGATAACAGGTGAATGATGAGGACAGGCTAATGATGAGGACAGGTGAATGATGAGGACAGGCTTAATGATGAGGACAGGTGAAAAGGGACAGGTGAATGTGATGAGGACAGGCTAATGATGTGGACAGGTGAATGATGAAGACAGGTGAGGACAGTTGAATGATGAGGACAGGTGAATGATGTGGACAGGTGAATGATGAGTATTGTAGGTGAATGATGTGACAGGTGAATGATGAGGACAGGTGAATGATGTGGACAGGTGAATGATGAAGACAGGTGAGGACAGGTGAATGATGTGGACAGGTGAATGATGAGGACAGGTGAATGATGAGGACAGGTAAGTGAGAAAGCTAAAGCATTTGAGCCATTTTGACTGATAAAGGTTTGCCTTTAATTAAAAACAATTCATGTGAGATTTCAAGATCAACTAACTTTTGTGTGTCAGGTTCAGAACTTATCATATTTGCCCGAAAATATTCATAAATTCCAGAAATCTGCATGTTAAGCAGTCCAGAGATATCGTTCTCAATATGAGCAACTGTGATTGTGCCACTGTGTAATTGTGGTTGGCAGCCGATTATCCCCCTGAGGTGCTCATTTAAATAAAGCAGCTTCATTCAAAATCAAGGTGAAAGGTAACATTTTCAATGGATGATGAGTTCCCCTCCGTTTCCCAACATTATTTATTGTGTTAACTGGATTCAACACAGAAATAGTGAGTTTGTGTTGACTTCAAAGATTCACTGAATATGTGAGACGTAGATGTAGGAGCTTGATATATGTCAACATCAGGAAGGACGCGTGCTGTTACTGAGTGGTGTAGAACGGAAAAAAAACAAATTAATTGATTATGTACCAGTGCTGTACTGGTCTTCAACATTTAGCCATTCTCATCTAATGTCACACACAGTGCAATTCCAATTATACTAATTGTGTGTTTCATAACTAACTAATAAAAAATACAAATTGTATTGTCTAGTTATCTTTTCTTTCTGCTTAATTGTAGAACTGCATAACACTCATGTTATTTCTTCTTCATTTTCAGACGTGACTCCTCTGTAAAACATATTTGTTTGGTGCATAAAATGTCAGAAAATAAAATGAAATAATTCCGTTTGAATGATTTGTTTGTGACATGGAGAACATTCACACTTAAGAAGCTGAACAATCTGAAAGCTTGTTTTAATTATTGGAAACAAAAACACTCTGATTCATCGATCATCACCATGTTATCAATTATTAATCGATTGCAGCCCTACGGAGACATGTGTTTAATGCCGGGCAATACAACTGGACCTGTTTAAGAGACTGCAAACAAGCTGCAAACATTAGTTTACATGAATTTGGTTTAAACAATCTCATAAGCTCCTGTGACCCTGATAAATCTACATGTGAAGGACTATAGTTAGTTAGTTTTACTGAACTCTACCACTCTAACACACTACATTTACACATGAATGCACAAAATAGAGGGGGAGATGTGCGACATAAGAAATGTGCATTTTCATAGCTCACCCCATCCAATCAGCGTGAAGCCCCAGAGGTATATGGAGTCTGATCGGAAGGCCATGAAGATGAGGCTGTGAAGGTAGAGGCCTTCGACCAGGATCCAGTAGTAGTTGGTGGCCAGAAAATAGATGAAGAGCAGCACTGTCACTTTGCACCCAATCTGATGACAAAACAATCGACACATTTATCACATCTGAGGCTGCTGTGCTGCCGAATTGTCGGCTGTGTTGACATAATACTGTGTGATCACAGAGTTTCACACCACCTGTTCTTCCATTTCAGGTGCCGCCCATGAGAGTAACTGTTTGGTTTCATTCCGTTGTTTTTTGCCGTGCACAAAGACAGTGAAGAAAACCGCGTCTGCCGCGGTACAACTGTGAATACGCAGTTAACGAGGGTCAACCACCCACGCGTGGTCCACGTGAGTAGCTTGGTCACGGTGATTTAAAAGAACTCTCATGAAACTAGTTCCGTCATACAAAGGAAAATCACCTACATTTAGATTAAATTCTGTGTTGTCTTTTGTCTCGGATGTGGGCAGCTCGCAGGGAAGTGGGCACCATATTGAGTCACGTCGTTAAATAAACGCAATACGGCAGCAGGTACGCAGGCGCTATTGTCGTGACACAACTATAAAAGTTAATGGAAGAGAAATCTTTCCCTTTTACTTTATTCCGTCTGGAGATAAGACGCACAAACTGATCCATCGTACATTACTGTTCCCTGCAATGAGACAAAAATGTCCTCAGTCTTATGCATGTGGACCTGAACTTACTGTGTGAGTGTGAGAATGGATGGTTGTTTATCTCTATGTGGCCCTGTGACCCCACCTTTTGTCCCATGTCAGCTGGGATTAGCACCAGCAACCCTCATGTGGAGGATAAAGCAGTAGAAGATGGATGAGTGTGTGAGGGGAGTCAGTAAGGAATTCAACTGAAATACTATAGGAGAACAGAGCCGCACCTGGTATTTATAATTTGGGGGGAATCTGTCAATGAAAACTGAACTCTCAGTTACATGCTGGAGCCTGTGTGGTGTGTGAACAGTGGAAACTCCACGGCACTGATGAGCAGCTGGAGAAGGACATATGTGAATGAATGTGGCTATTTACAACCCATCCTGTCACCCTGTGCGGTGCTGCAAGGTCTTGATCAAGCATATAAAATAGCTCAGCACCTCCATCCAGAACGAGCTCATACACATGAGTCACAGCGTGTTCAGCCGGACACCACGGCTGAAATAAACCAAGCACTGTTGTTTTTTTCCCAGTGATTGTGGATAATGGATTATTTGTGGTGGTGAGCTGCCGTGACTTGTGTGACAGTTGCCGCCGAAATTCATTCGTTGTGCGGTGTTGTTAAAGCGAGTTGATTACATGTGTGTATGTACCTATATATAACTTGTCATTAGTCAGTGGTCATTTCAGTGTCATTTCATTGTTTTCACCGCTCAGCGCCATGGTTCTGATCACTCCTCTCTACTTTTCCAATACAATGTTAACAGCCAGGCAGCCTCTCTAATTCTGCCTTTCTAACTCATCTCGAGACAGAGACTCTCAGGTCGAGATGCCCCAACGTTCATCTATTTCTGAGGACAGACAACCTTGCGGTTCTCTTATCCTCCCTCTCTCTACAGATTTACGGATAACAATACCCTTGTATAGAGAATCTATGAAAAACAAGGTTGCAGAGAGGCCTTTAAGTGGGAGTTTGTAAGTTTGTAAGTTATAGCTCGTCTATAATGGACACCAGGTCTGGACATACTGTACAAATGTGTGAGTAATTACACTTAAAAGTTTAACAATTTTCTCTTACAAAGAGCACAATGCAACAAATGATGCTCTCACTGAAGACTGAAAACATAATGATAATATAGTCTGTCCTTTCTGTCCATTACATGTCATTTAGCAGACGCTTTTATCCAAAGCGACTTACAATGGAATTGAATACAATCAGCCAGGGGTGGAGTTGAGTCAAAATCAAGTGTGATCAAGTGTGATGTTAACCACCCATGAAACGCTGTGGAGCCGGTGTTTGACCCCAAAGCTGAAGGTAAAACTAGCTCTGTAGTATCTTGGAATCCTACCCTGACAGGACAAGTTCATGTTGGACAGCCTGTGCACCAGGCTCCAGCAGAGGCTGGAATGTTGCAGACCTATGGCAGTGATGACAGTCTGATAAGTAACGGGTTACAGGCATAGTAAGGAAACTCAGCGCTGCAATCTGGCCTGACTTCATAAGACTGCAATGGAAATGATAGGAAAGGAAGTGCATTAATGCGTCTATGAGAAGCGTGTTCTAAGAGAAGCACAGAGAGTACTGGATAGTCCACCCCATGGACTCCACTCTGAATATGAGCTTTTGTTCTCTGGCAGCAAATACAGAGCAACAAAATACAGACTCACTCTATATTGACTCTTTAAAAACTCATTTGTGTCCTCCTCCATCAGCGTCCTCAACACCACTTACAGTCATAGGCTGAGTCATGTGTTTGTCATGTGTTTTTTCTTATTCTACATACGTATCTATTTATAAACTGTGATATACTGTATGTAGCTTTTATATATTAATTGTAAGAGACAATATCATATTGCATCTTTTTGCTGTTGTTTTCATCCTTACTTCTAATCCTTCCTTTATATCTAATATTTCTACATTTAACGCCAGCTCAGGTATTTTCTCACTGGGGACCGTGTGCACTGGAAGTTGTTTTCGCTCTGGGGAAGCTGTTGTTGGTGTCATCCTGTCTTGGCTCGGTTGGGGAATTTGAGTGTGTGTGGTTTTTCTTTTTTCTTTCTTTCGCTTGTCTCCCACTGAGTTGTCGTTTGTATTCTGTGAAGCACTTTGTGCTACATGTTATGTATGAAAAGTCAAATGAACTTCATTCATATTAATAGAAATGTAGGTGTATTTACTGTCAACAGAGGACTGAGTGAGAACAATATTACCTCACAGAGCCCTTACAGGTAGATGACATAACCAGTATAATTGTCCCCCTTTTCACATCAGATGCAGGATCTGTTTTTAAACAGTTTTAATGCATTGTTTTCAATTTATTAATAGAAATGGGCGAGGATTAGGTAAATTGGACACTCTAAATTGACCGGAGATGTGAGTGTAAGAGTGGATGGTTGTTCATCTCTATATATGGCCTTGTGATGGACTGGCGATCTGTCCAGGCTGTGACCCCGCCTTTTCCCCGCCGCGTCAGCTGGGATTGGCACAGCACCCCCCCATGATCCTGATGTGGAGGATAATTGGTAATGTTACGGCTAACTCTGCTGGTGTTCCTGAAACTAAGAACAAAACAAGGGGGTACCACTTTTTAGCCAGCACAACACAGCTGTAGAACCAGCTGCCTAATGGTCTTAGAAACACTCAATCCATTAACATTTTTAAATCCAGACAAGACTGATAATGCTTTTAACCAAACGATTGTCATTTGTTCATTTTTCACGGACGCCGAGAGAGGCCATGGTCGCCACTATATTTCTTAAGTCCGTCATATCGAGATAACGGAATAATTGAATACATTAATGCGTCATCACGAGATAGCAAGTCTCGTTTTCTCGTGATAAGTGACTGAATAGTGTCCAATCAGTGTGAGACAATCAGTGTCTCACACTGATTGTCTCCTCAAGCACTGCCACTTGTCATGGAGGACTCAATGAACTTGTACGAACAGGGACAAATTGTATAATTGTTGTGGTGGTTTCGGTAACAGGACGTCGTCCGGTATTCTCACGCTACTACCTACTTCTAATAACTGCACAGCTCTCTGAGCGCAAAAACACCCATGAAGGCGGCGAGGTATACTCGCCATACTCATCATCCCGAGATAACGCACTCATTTATCCCGTTATCATGGGATATCAAATGAATTATTCTGTGATCTTTAATCATTTTACTGCTTTTAATATTTGTAATGTTCTTAAACTTTCTTTTGCACTCTTTTTAATGATTCTCATTTAACCTTGTAATTAGGCTCTGAGTGCAAAGAAAAATGGACGATAAATAAAACTGCCCTTGCCTTGTTTGCCCGTCTGACTTACCGCGCCTCGCCCTCATCTATTTAAATGCTTAGCAGACTATTGGATTTTGACTTTATTCTCCGTGTCTGCTGTGTTGGATCCAATCTGTAGTGTTAAGATTGACATTGCGTCTCCTTTGAACTCTCTTTCTGGGAAGTGGTGTCTTTCCAAGCAGATTTAAATATTCATGCCTTTACCATGGAAACAACTGTTACTGATTGATCCTCCAGCCTCAGGGTGTTTTTTTAAACCATGATGTGAATCTCAAGGCCCACACTTACCTGAGGACCAGACTCATGCTTGGCCTGGAGAGTAGCTTCATTAGAATTAAAGTGGTTGCATGAGACTTTTTAGCTGTTTTTAGCTATTTTGACGCCCATTGTCTATTTTAATTTAAATTTTTTTTTAAATGATAATGACACATATTCTTTCTAGTAGTATTTAATTTTGAAATGAAACAGAACTCAGCTGACCTGTTGCCCATAGCCAGCGGCAATGCAACACATCTCTGTCACAGACGTGGTCACAGACCAAGGCCTTCAATTCATAGCTCATCAATGTGCTGTAAGCACCCGGATGGTTAAGGGCATTGAGTACGGTGGTGAGGTCAGAGATAAAGTCCAAATGCTCTAAGGGGAATCCTTTTTTTAATAGATGTAGTTATCTCTGTGATGTACTCTTTTACAGGTCACTATTACAGGTCAGTGGCGTCGCACAGGCAGGATCATATTTAATTGTACAGGATTACGGCTGCTGGCGCCACTGATACAGGTTGTCTACAAGTGTATCGTGGGGGAATTATTTGAGGTTACAGTAGATCAGTGTTCAATCTGTCAAAATGACAGACAGGTTTCAGATTTTGCTGTCATGCAGTGGCACAGGACTGAGGCAGAAAAGGCTCCACTGTCGTGTGTTTCTGCAACACTGTCAATCAAAAACTGACTCCGCCTTTCAGACAATTCATGCAATCATGAGTGTCTGCGTCCGCCTACTGCTCCATTGACTCCCAGAGAAGCTGAGCTTCTGTGGAAGTGATGTTTTTGTCCTATTTGTCCAATCACAGTCAAAGAAACCTATTCTGTGCCGTCCCATAGAGAGCTATGGGAATACGAAAAATCAGCTGATTCTGGACAAAAGAGTGACACGTTCTAAGCGCGTTCTAGTGCGCGTTTATTATTGAAATGTAAATACAACACAATACATATTTGACAACATTTTAGAGGAAGCTGAACTTCCCCTGCTGTCTTAGAGCAATCGCCACTGCCGCCATGGTAGAAATAAATCCATCAATGACGGAGAATTCTCAGTTAACATGACCAATTTCAGGTTGAAACTTAGGAAATAACAGAGAAAATGCCAGGCAGGAAATATGGATTAGCTGGGTGGAACTAATCTGCAGTGGCGGGATTGGAGTCAGGGCATTAAAGAGTGACGCACACAGTACCTGGGAGAGCACATGGTGCAAAACAATTTAGTAGAGAGAAGCTGCTTGAAGCTACTCATGAACAGCGATGAGTTCTACTGTCAAACTGTGCCGGACTGATTCTTTCTACAAGCTCTGCGTGGCAGCAGGTAAGAAGAGACCTGAAAAACTGAACTGAACCACCTTGTTACCCTTTTTTCTGTTTCTGTTAGCATTAGCTTTAGCCACGGTGGCATTTACTTTTTAGTGTTTGTTGGTTTCTTGTCTGTTTATTTGTGTTTATTTAAGGTAATCTGAGTTTAGTTTAGTGTCATTTCTAAGCATTTTGTGTGATAAAGTATGGTGTGAATTAAGAAAGCTGAGCTTCAAATGGTTTTAATGTGTAGGCTGCTACGAGAATACGGTTTGCGTATGTAAATATTTGGTGCCGTTTTCAAATATTTACAACGTGTGTGTATATTTTGTGTTTAGTCACTGGTTTTTCACCTACTGCTCAAGGAAACCACTGTTCAGGCCAGCTTTAATTTCGGGTAGAACACTCAATCTCTTTCAAGTGGGGGAAAACTGCACATTGATTAAGCCATGAAATTTCACCATTCATCCCATCACTGAAAGTGGAGCGAGACCTTGACAATCAGGGTTTAATGACTATCAGAGCATCGAGGACCAGGTCCGGTCAGGTTTCCCATTACTCATACAGTACATTCACACCCTCTATCACAGTAAAAAAAAAAAGAAAAAGAACAACAGAGAACAGAGAACAGAGAAAATGGCTTGCACTGCAAATGGACTTCTATCAGCAGAGAGTTGACAGGTGGACAGATTGCCTTGAGTCACTTGTTGCACATAGACTGTCCATGCTCATCTGATGAGGACAGCTTAGGACAGAGAGCTGCAATCCTGCCTACTGTAGCTTTAAATGACAATGTGATTTATGGCATTAGTTTAGACTGAAAAAGAAGAAGGCAGACTACTTACATACTGAGATTTGTCCAGCGATGCTATGCTGACTGTTTTTAAGTTGTCCAACAGTGCAGAGTCGAAGTCTTGCAGTCCAGCACTGGAGTGGACGACTTTGTCCTTGACAAAGATGCTGACCGCTCGTAACATGAAGGAAACAAACAGGTGCATGTGGATGTAGTTTCTGGTGCAGTGCAGACGCCTGCAAAGACATGATTTTCACAAATGGATATATAATAAACTGAAATGCAGTACAGAGGAGGATTTAAAGGTTTATTATTCATTTATTTTCAAAGGCAAACTCTAAAGGAACAAATTAAATGGTCCATAACCTTCAATATAAAAATGTTTCCAAAGAACCTCAGTGAATGAATGTTACATATAATGGTCTATCTTTTAGTTTAGCTCTCCTCTCTTCGCGCACACCTGAAACCCTACCCTGTTCCCACAGCATGTTTTTCTCCAAAAAAACCTTTTTCCTTTTATTTGCTGGTTCAGTGGGCAACCTTTTAAAGATCAAAAACAGACTGGGCTGCATTGTTAAGGCAAAAAGATTTGACGTCCCTCTGGGAACAAGTCAGAAAGAAGGCCACCTCCATTGTCAGCCAACCGCAGCGCATTCCGGCTAATGAGTTTGAAGTGACACCTTCAGGTCACCGCTACTCTGCACCCCGGTGTAAAACTAATCACTTTTTAAATTCCTTTTATTCATTCAGCTATCGGGCTGCTGAACGTGGACAGCTGTCATTTTGAACAACACTTTAATCGAGCAATTTAAACCTAAACCCACAGTTATTTATTATTTTATTAACAGACACAGAAATGATCACCGCTTCCTTGACTTCATAGTCTGTCGATCTGTAGGTGGTAATTGTTGTTAATAATTGAGTCCGGCTGCATGTGATGCAGATGTGGTGAGCTGCAGATGAATTAATTGCACCTTTGGCGATCAATAAAGTCTAAATGTCTAAATGTGAATCAGTAAGCACAGGGGGCTCATGTTAGAGTTTAGTTGATGAGTTGTTGCTGCTGTCGTATTTACTCCTCATAAACACTGTGGTTAATCCTCTTGTATAGTCAGAGGAGGATGATGAAGTGCTATCTAAATAATTGCCAGTGAGGGTTGGTTTCAGGGTTGGAGTGCTGCTTGAATCTTTGCAGTGTGTGTGTAGTTTTTTCAAATATATTTCTGCATAATTTAGTTTTTTCTTATCTAATTGTGTGCCCATGTCAATGTTGTGTTTACTATGACTGAAGAGACTTAACAGTAATATGAGCTGTGGGAGGCTGAGGAAGATGCCAGATACAAGATTTATCAGCTGCACAGCAAAAAACAAACAAAAACATCTTGACAGCTCTTCCTGAACTGAGGCAGAACATTTTCTGTCTCTGATATTTCCCTGATCCCCCCAGGGAAAAGTTAGATGCTATTGACTCAACTTTCTGCTTCACTTTCTACTAATCAAATCCTGCAACCCACTCTTTTTGTGAAATTGATGGTTTTCAAATCAGGAGGCATGTTCTTTCTCATTTTTGACAGGTAAGCGTTCCTGTCTGAATTGCTGATTGTTGTTGAACATTTTGCATCCGTGCCTTTTGTGAAATATTTCTCAAACGGACCCAAATGAACGCATCCATGGTGCTTTCAAACGTGTTTTTTTTCATTGTTTGACATTTTATCAGGATAATCATTTACATTAACTGATTTGAAACTTTTTATTGTGATAATGTCGTTGACCATATCGACCAGCCCCATGTTTGGATACCCCTCGGGTAATTTGAGGGTGCTTTCATACCAAGCTTGTCGTTCCAAAACCGGGGATCAGTTCTATGACAGTCAGTTCTATCACCTAGAGAGGGTGGTCTCAGCTCGCTTGCAGTGTGTACACAATTCTCCTCCTCTTATACCTCTGTGGTAATTGTGTGTGAGTGTTCCGCAGTACTGTAATACCACATGGTGCAAAAATCTGCCCACTGCTGTGAAATCGAAATTGCTTCATGAAATGAAAAAATGTTCAAAGATAGTCGACCAACTGAAAAAGTTCATCATCCACAAAAACATGCTGACTGGCTGAGAACATTGCCTCTGGCCCTAACCATGTCCTGAACCATGAATACAAACTATTACCACCTCCGACCGGCGGTACAGGGAAGGCTGAATAATCTTCAGGTTTCTCAACATCCAGAGAACGGCAATAAATGCTGCTGCCCACACTCACTGGTGGTAATCCATTTTCGATTACGGGACTACGGGAAAATTCTGACTGATCACTAAACAGTTAATACACGCGTATCGTTAAAGGGGGGTGTCGAGTCAAGACTGCAGTGTGAAAACAAATGGAACTAAGGTTAAGTGCAACATTGTAACCTATTAATCCCTAAACAACCCTAAACAATACATACAGTAAATACTGTTTCAAGTTGACAGAGATTTACAAAAAGTATGGGTAATGGAACATGAAACTGCAATGAGAGGAGATGACCATGTGCACTCTTACCTGAAGTACCCAATGATGAGGATTGCCACGAGCAACGAGCTGAAGGACACCGCGTACCCGACAGTGTACATGACATACAGCCGCTCAAAGAACTCTTGCTGTGAACACAGAGGAGGAAACATTTAAGATTAAGAAATCTCACGCTTAATTGGTTGCTGCAATAAAATCAAAAGAGCCGTCACCACTGAACAGCATTAGGACATGTGCTGATTATTAAAGTTGAAAGATGCTAATGCTGCTGTCCGCACAAGAGTGAATCACTAACTAATCTCGAGGTGCGACGGTAATTAAATGGTGTCAGATTTATTACTGTAGAGTATGTGGGCAGCTTTAAAGACTGAATCTCTGAAAGATGAAGAACTGGAAGAGGTATTATCAGCTGTAACAAAGCCTGTGTTAGTCTCACAATCTATGATAACGTCATCCTTTTCAAGCATAAGTCGGACTGAAAGCAACCAGAAATTCCATCTGATAACATGAACAAAAGGTGGCCACAGCTTTATCCACCATAGAGCCTTTTCATTTTCACTAAGAGCAGAGCTGTGGCTGTATAGATTGTACATATACTGTAGTTGTTGTATTGGTTGCATTTTAAATCCTGAATATGAATCCTTATCTGGATGGATCGCAGCCGACATTTAATCATTTATGCCTATGTCTGAAGAAAATTTCATGCAAATCTGTTTTGCATAACTTTTTGGGTTATGTTGCTCAAAGTCAGACAGACAGTATTTATCTATCTCTATCTCCAACAAACATCTGTTGTCAGCAGGAAAATAAAAACTAAAACCTTCCAATTCTGGGGAAAAATGTTAGCTACTATAGCCAGTGCACACAGTGGCCTTATAGATAAGAAGCGACTTGTATCTCTTGAGAGGATGCAAAATTTACACCTGACAATTAAATTTGCAAATATTGACAATTGTGCAATTCTTTGATTGAACTTAGCTGTCCACAGTTCGAACTCGGAGACTCTGTGTGTTAGTGTCAAGCAACCACAAAAGAGAAATGGCGGAGGTGCAACCAAAGGCACATTTAAGGGGAATTTCACAAATAAGAGGCTGAGAGGAGGTTTATTTTGTTACCACGGGTATTTCACAAAACAGAGCAGCGTATCTGTGCAAGAAAATAACCAAGTAAAACAGCCTAACAACCCAAAAGCCCACATGGGCTCTTGTTATTATATTATGTATGTCTGCGTCATTCTTACTCTCTCTTCTTCATCGTTGGGCTGAAGGAAGCGCAGGCACTCTGAGTAATTGGACCATGTTTTGTTCCAGCGGTCGATAAACACCCAGGAACCATTGACATCACATTTCCTGTAAGCATAACCTGCAAACACATACACAGATACAAACATGTATGAGCGTGAGCCCAAAGTGACCATGTGGGTATATACACACATGTATATACACTGGTTTGACTGACTTCTCTTTCACCTCGTCACCTGTTTACTCTGTAGCACCTATGTGTTGTGGAAAATAACCAACTTCTCATCATTATTACGGCCCTTTTTTCCCACAGCAGGCATTTAGGCAGTGGGAAGAGCACAGGTGTAAGCTGCTAAAATAAAAAAAATGAACAAAAACTATCTGCAGAGTGTCAACAAAACAGTATGGGCCCTGATCTGACTTCACTTAAGTCAGCATGTGTCACATCCATGACGTGATTCACACAAACATACAAACAATCACCTTAAAAAGTGCTTTAAACCTACTGAGTGTGAGATGCACTGTAGTATTCAGCGCTGGTCATTCAATTAAGAAGTGCTGGTTACTAAATCATGTGTCGTTATAATGTAAATTATTGGAAGTCTGTTATATAAAGTGATATTTCTCTAGTTTCCTTTTCCCCCCATATTTAATTTTGTTGGTGTTCTGGGAAAATCTCAGATTGTACAGGACGTGAACTTTAACCCTTTCTTTTTACGTTACTTGTTTCACTGGAGTCTGTTGTGTAAAATATTTATTATTCGCTCAAATGATTGTGTTTTAATTAAAGGAATACTTCACTGGTAAAGTAAATCACTGTAAAATACTTCACAGTGAAGTATTCCTTTAACTTTCTTTTAAATAATGTGATTTACTGAGAGAAAAACACAGAGGCTGCAAAACATGTCGTTGAAATTTAATGAAACATTAGTTTCTGTACTTTGTAGGTACACTCAACTTGCCAATATGGTGGCACATATTACTTATTTCTCATTTTTGTATTTGTTTATTTTTTTTATTCATCGTAGTGTGTTTTCTTTGATGCCTGGAGATTTAAAATGCACCTCTGGAGTTGTCACAAAAGCAATTTCTTTTTTTTGTACGAGGTCAAGATTGTTTGTTGATGTTTTTGTCGATTTATCAATTCATAAATGTAATGAAAGGCCAAGCAGCATTCTTGTAGTCAGTAGTCTGGGGGCATGGTGAATCTATAAAACAAAGCAAAACTGTTCACCTTTGTGATTGAAGTCGTAGATGTAAGACGGACAGGGGACCTTGGTAACCAGTGCAGGGGAGCCTTGGGGCCAACAGATAAGACCGTCCCAGTCTGGAGGACACACATCATCTGCAGTGACAAGGAAAGGAAGTCAACACAAACTCATTTCTTTATCTATATCTTTAACCTGCGTGAAACCTGTTTGTGTGTTGTTGTTTTTTTATGGTACACAGACACACTATATGACTTTTTACCTGATTTTACCCACGATTCACAGTTGGGCAGAGTCTGCACCAGTCTGGACTAGTTGAGATGAGCTGATCATCAAGTCAATGCAAAACCATGACCGAATGATTAGTTCACTAATGGAGATTGTGTGATTTGTATGAGAAGAAAGTAAAATCATCCTCTTGCTGTCAGGCCCTCTCCATCTCTCTGTTCATTATACTATACAATAGAAAACGGGCACTTTTAATTGGTTGTCTGATTCACTGTATATCGCAGCAACGGAGACGTGGTAAAAGGGCGACAGGATAATGTATAATACAATTATATCTGTTTTTAAACTCATATTTGGTTGACAAAGTTGCATAGAGAAATACTATTGTAAAGCTGTGAAACTGCATCCTTTACTAAACTGTGAAAGTAGTAGTTACTTTCTTATCAGGAAGTTGGCAGCCCTAGAACATGGTGAAAATTGAAAATCCTCTAAATGTGTTGCATTTTGGATCAACGTCTAAAACGACTCTTTGTGTGTTTTGTACCTGTCGTCCCTGCGTCGATGTTGGAGAGGTTCTGGTGACATTGCAGTTTGATTTGGTAAAGGATGTACATCTGCTCCTGTGCAGACAGTGGACCATCAAATCCCATCTGTGGAGCAGACAGACAAACACAATCACGGCTTTGACCCCCCCGCTTGAACTTGGCTCTCGGATTAAATCTTACCATCTTACCATATGCCAACTTCTGAGGCCCAGGCCAACATTTGATAAAATAAAGGAAAGTCGTGCTAACAAACGATGAGAAAAATCAGTGAGAAACAAAGTAGCTTAGCTTTTTTTCCCTTTTATTTTGATCCATAAACACTGTTGAACATGGCACTGAATATCCTGTAATTTATATTTGACCATAAAGCAGACATATATAATATATTATTTATGTTTGAAAAACTAATTGTTATGCTACATTTTACATTTGTGTGGTGTAACAGTCTCGTGGGCCTGCAAGTGATTCATCCTGTTTACTCCCCAATGAATTACTTACTTACTTACTTACTAATGAGTCAGTGTTTGTGCTGTGTGGTGATTCCCTTTGCTTGTTTTTCATTCCATGCATCCATAAAGCCACAATTGAACTCACTCTCATGTTCATGGAGCCCGTTTTGGAAGTAGTCAATATGAAGGCATGAACATGGTTGATTGTGGCACAGTAATTGTGCTTTAGTGGTATTAATGCAACACTATTTCTAACCAAAAAAAACCTAACCACTTCAAAATCCTCTTGACGCATCATTGACTTTCAGTCAGTGTATTGCAAACAGGGCGTTCTGCTCCCTGATGCAAGCTCAGTAAAAACATGGCTGTGACTGTGACTTTGACAAATTGTGTACCAATATGGTCACTGCTTTAATCGCTTTTTTACAACATTTACTTTGTTAACTTCCCTTCTCTTCCCCATGTCAGGCTGCTGTGATGAAAGAAGGGATTTTGTTTACCTCACAGGACACAGAAGTAATTGGTCTACCAGACTGTTTGTTTGGATCCTTGCTTTTTGATGCCAGAATCTACCAGCTGCACGCCTCAGCAAAAACCAATACCTTCCTCTCGGCTTAAAGTAGCCTGGTCGTTGGTAAAAGATTCTGATTGCATTTTACAGTTACAGTTAGATTTACATTTAAGCATTAAGCATTTATCCAAAATACAAAATACAAAATAGGAATAAGCTACATAGAAGAAGTCTTGGAAAGAAATCCATGGTGAGAGTGCAGAAGGAGATACGATAGGGGGTAAGATAGGTGCTAGGACAGAAGATGCTCTTGGAAGAGTTGGGTCTTCAAGAGCTTCATGAAGATAGACAGGGACGCCCCTGTTCTGGTCGCGCTCACAAGGACAAAAAGAACCACCAGGTGACAATCCTTTGATGAACAGATCAACGCGTTACTCATAGACTTGAACAACAACAACAACAGTGATGTAGATCTGGAGATAAGCGATTGACACAGTGGAAGATAATAGTTTACACCACACGCGCCACTCTCGCCAACTCGGCAGTCTCCTCCGTTTCTGCCGCTTCCTCTCAATCAGGAGAACGTTTGTGCCACAGCTCCACACACATAATAACCATTTGGGACAGAAACAGGCACAGATTTCTGTCGTCCATTTTGTTTATTTTAATTAGAATACTACTTTTTTCCTGGGCGTGGCCTGTAACTATTGAAATCCATGTGGAATCCATGTGTGGACTGTCAACTGCTACGATATGCTGTTGGCATTTCATTTGTTAAAGTACTCATAATTATTTAAAAAGTAAGTCAAATGTACCTTATGAAGTGCTTCCATAAGTGTGTTATTTTCACTTCTGGCAGGGAAGCTTGTGTGTCTGTCCCCTGAAGTGAAGGGTGAGTGGAGTCTTTGATGATGCTGGAGGCTCTGTGCATGTACCGTCTGTGATTGGTGTCTGGCAGGGATGGTAGCGATGTACCAAATATTTTCCAGCTGTTTTTACAATCTTCTGGAGTTGTTTTCTTTCATCGGCAGTGCTCTTGTGGCAGGATGTGATGCAGTCAATGATTCTCAGTGACGCCTCTGAAGAAGGCGGTCAAGGCTAGAGCTGGAAGTTCCTCTCAGCCTGTGAAGGGCGTCTCTTTTGGGCCTTTATTTAATGACAGCAGTGTTGGTAGTCGAGGCCAAGTTGTCAGCAGCACTTCAAAAAATGTGGTGGTGTGTTTTGCTCTAGGCTACACTAGGCTCCCTCCTGCCTCATCGTCCTTTCTGACCATATGTGTGTGTTTGTGTGTGTAATTTAGGTCGAAATTTGTCAAAAGAAAAGTTTTCTCTACAGAAATGTTGCATTCTTGTCATCCATACATAACAGGAAGCACTATTGAATATAGTATTTTGGCAAAAATGTTCTTACTTCTTTTTAAAAAATATATATATCTTTATATTTTTTATTTTGTTTTATTATTTTTTTCACACATAAAGAAAAAGAGCAATCACAAAGAAATGCACAAAGTATCCGAAAACCCATTATGCAGATCAGCAGGTGAACAACCAAAACACTCATTGTCAAATTGTCCAAAACATTCAGATGGCAGCACTTGGAAGAAGCAGCAAGATGTTCCCTCTGCCAGGATAAAAGGTCCACAGACAGGGACCACAACAATAACAACAACAAACCCAACAAAAAAATATCTTTCAATATAGCAGAGAGGTGCAGGGTTTACGTAACATAACAGCAAACTATGTCAGTTTAATTAGGTCTCGTCCACACATAAGACAACAACTTTCTGATTGAACATGTCTTAGTTTGACAATAGAGAAGCATTTCATTTCAGCCACCTCTCGAAACGTATTGTGATTACAAACTGTTTTTGAAAGATAGGAGAGCTTCTATCTTGTCAGAGCTACCAAATATTGGCAGGCTGCAATCTTATTACAGGACAATACCAGACGGGACGTGCGATTCCTCTGCACGTCTGCATCTACCACATCATGAAAGAACAGCGAATCATCAATAACTTGCTATGTTTCATTTTTGAAAAACACTGTCTGTGCAGAAATTGAACTCATCTGTATCTGGAATTGATATTAAATTATATTGCAAATGAGGTCACAACTGCAATGTCTAGAAGGAAAAATCACAATTAGATATTTTCCCCAAATCCACACTCCACACTAGTATGACCGTCCACTGGGACGCCTAACTTTCCAGCCCATGCTGATCCACAATGACTGGTACCAAAAAAGCACCAACAATGCCAGAAACCAAATGTTTTGGATACAGCACAGACCTTTTAGTTTAGTTGAACCATCAGCCATTAAGGCCACATGAGCTCTTTCATCAAGGTACAAACCTCCAAATCTGTTGTTCCACAGCACAATAAATGTCTGATCTAACTTTGTTTATCCACAAACCGACGTCACATGGGACACATTACTGTCACCATGAGTCACTTAGAGTCACTAAGTGTAAACGACCATGGAAATGCGTTGGAAGGAATAACGTGGAAGACCATCTGTTTCCACAACAACACCATCTGTCAAGCCAGTCAACAGACAGTTTTAAAAGACGATTGAATGACGGTGACATTTGCACAGTGTCTCTGGCAGTTTTTGCCTTATTCTTAGAAAAAAATAAAAAATAAATAAGGAAAAAGAACAGTGTGCTCTGTGAGTGATTCACTGTGAGCCAAGGCTTTCAGGAAAACACATTTCATCCTTGATTACTTTGTCATCTATCTGCCTGTCTATACATACACTACATATATCTATACGTACTGTACATCTATCTATCTAAACATACAGTACTTCTATCTATATATCTATACATACATAGATCCATGCATGCATACACTCACCATTACATCTTTATATGCATCTACTGCTAATTAGACCTACAGTATCAGCTCAGTGTGTTCCTCAGTAGAGCTGTGTCGTCAGGTGAGAGAGAGATATCCACTAAGTGTTTTGGTAATGACTCAAAGTCTACAGGTGGCAGTAGATGTTGTGGAGCTTTGAAGTCGTTCTTGAGTCCCCCCCCCGCTGAGAAATGTTGTGAAGCTTGGTCTTTACAGTGACAAGTTTGCCTTTGAGGATGAAGTTAAAGACTTGGCTTTCAATATCTATGGCTTTCATAAAATCCTTGGTTTTCTAATTATTCTTTCAAACCTGTTTCCTTGGATTTTGTCTGTCTGTCTGTTTGTGCGCAGCGTAGCTCAAAATGTAAAAAAAAGATTCTGACGATGTACGTCATCGATCTGCCTCTGGCGGAGCTTCCGCCCTCTCTGAGTGCTTCCTCAGAGTTTTGACATTTGTTACCCACTGTTAATACCTGGTGTCTTGGTTGGTGGACTTTCCATTTGTACACCAGCATTGCTTCCTCTCCCTATCGTATCATGTCTGGCCTCCACTCACCTGATTGTAGCACATCAGCACCACTCTCACTTTTTGATGTTTCCCTGCCTTGTAGTCATTTCCATTTCTATTTGCTCCAGGTTCACCTTCCTGATCCAGTTAGCCGTATGTCACGTTCAGCCTGGTCTCCCAGCTCAGTCCCGGACAGCAGCCAAATTACACCTTCTACAAAACACTGTGGGCTCTCAGACACAGCTCTGTTTCTGCGTCTGCTCCACTTAGAAACACGTCTGCCAGTTCAGGTTGAATCTTCAGCCAAATCAGTCTGCAATGTCTTAATGTATTGTTACAGTTTGCCTGCCTCTGAGCACTTTGCTCCACATGGTACCAACTCTTTTTTTGACAATTTTGTTTTTCCCACTGAAGCCGCTGCAACAATCATTAGACCTAAATTGTATTTCTTTATAGTGTCAAATCAAGTTAAATGAGATTTCAAAGACACCACTTTGCCAAGTAATCAAACATATTGATTGCCTTTCCGATGCAGAGGCTTGTGAGTGGTTGTGCAGCGGGCACAGTGGAAGTGAAGTGTCTCGAGAGTGCTTTGAGTAAATTAATGCAAGGCAAAGGAAAATGTATTTGCACAGCACATTTCGACAGAAAAGGCAAGTCAGCGCACTTCACAGAAAATAGAAAAGGCGTGAATACAAGCGTAGCATGAAGACGATACAAAACTACTCCACGGCTTTGATAATTATGAGTTAAGGGCAGAATTCTTCTATGATCACTCAATTTCCAGATCCAGATCACCACACTATCATTTCTTCCTTGGGCTATGACCTACGTCCCTGAAAAACCTCTTGCGTTAGCAAAAACATCACCTCCTTGGCAGAAGTTTGTGGAACTAACACCTTTCCCTGACAGTCATTATAGTCGGATAAGTCATTGTTGAAGTAGTAATTCTTTGAAATAAGATAAACATTTTAATGTTATGCTGTCCTGTTCACTTCTGCTTCTGTAGTAAACAAACGGTGCATGTGTCCGCTATCAGTCTCATCGTCCTCCTCTTCCCCGTCTGTGACTTTAACGTCTGTTCGTTATCCTTCTTTTTTTTTTGGAATGAAAATACAGCAGCAACAGATTGAGGACTACAGACACATGATATCACCAAACCAGGAGGTCACGACCGAATGACGACCAGCATACGTCATCCCTCTCGTTTAGAATGAAATGTGTTTCCGAGTGGGCTGTATCGGATCAGAGTGTTTTCAGATTGGCATGTTTACATGACATATTTTTATGTAAACATAGCTACTGGTTGTCACAGGGCAGAGGCTGCTCTACTATGGGATGAAGACAAATATGACAGGCTGGAATTTATAAGGACAGGAGACACCGTATTTTATATCTGGTGTTTGAAATGTGTACATATGTACATATCAATGGAGTTTAGGCTTATTTTTTTTACAACTTTATCCACTGCAAAAACAATAAACACCACAAAAAAGGTACTGTTCGGTACTAGTACCAAATTCAAGGTATCGTACGTACAGGTACCATATTGTATTACACCATATCATTCACAACAATGTCCTGATGGCTCAGCACTGCAGCGTGAGAAGATGTAGCACCCAATTAACTGTGAAAAGATGTCACTGGTGAACATCAAAGCAGCAATATGATAATATAATTTAATTTAATATGGAGACAGGCTTGCATGAGGAGATATGAGGAAAGAGGAGGAGGGAAAGTGAATATCTAGTAAAGTCTTAATTACGTGAAGGTCACTTCATGTTTCATTTAAAGGAGGTTAACGTCGAGCTAGTGTGTGTGAGTTCACACAAATATTTGCTGTTCAGGCAAAAATCTAACTTTGCTTTAAAGGCGTAGACATAGACCGGAAGCTCCAATTAACGCTGCGTTTGTGTGTGTATCTGTGTCATTACCTCGTTTATGAAACCCTAAAGTTTCAGAACAAACAGTTCAGCCACTGCTGAGAAAATAGGGTTTTATTGTTTTCCTGGGCTCTGCGAAGCGGATCGGCACTTCCGTAGGTTGATGATGTCATCACCTCACCACTCCTCTCACCACCGTAGCATCTCCTGGTGCGGGCACTAGTCCGGGCACATCCGGCTGCGTACATTCAACCACAGAAGAAGAACTACTCTCGTTGTAGCTGCTGAGATGCAGAGCATCCACCGTGCCAGAGGGGGAGCTGTGTATCTGAGAGCTGGCCTACCAATTACGTCACTTCCAGGTACCTGGCCAATCACAGGACAGTGGGAAAGCTCTCGTTGGCTGGCCAATCACAAAAACAGTCCACATTCTGGGGGTGTGGTTTTGGTCTGAAACAGCGCGGCTGACGAGAGCGTCAGTGAGGAGATATTTTGATCAGCTCGTTTGCAGCGATTAGGAGGTTTTTAATCAACAAATTAATATGTAAGTAGACCTCCATAACTAACGTATATGTGCAATACAAGCATTCTATGTCACCTTTAAGTAAGTTAAGAGTGGGTCACACATCCCTAAAGATACACATTTTGAACAAAAATGCTCAGTTTTTCCCCCCAAAATGATCAAAGGTTTCAAAACGCATCTCTTCGCCCTCACTTAGGTCTATTCAGAGGCAAACATGGAGATACCTACAGGTGAAAGCACATAAAACACATCTTTTCAAAGCTATCACGCAGACAGACAATGGGGTTTGCAGAACATTAGCGCAACAAAAGCGGTGTAAGCACTAAGGGCCTGTGGCAAAAAGTTGGAGTGACTGCTAATGGTATCATGATAAAGACTTGGCACAGGAGTTTCTCACAGTCGATTCGCGAGGATTAAAAGCTGCCTGATCACTGGGCTTGAAAAAATCCATTCATTAAAGCCTGATATTTCTGGTGTAGAACAACATACTCTGTTACATTAGTGGACATTCTGCTTAATACAGGAGCACGATTTGTCACAATGTTGGCTCAAACATGACTGGCCAAACTCAGCCAACCAGGCGTTGTTGGCTCGAACTTGAGTGACTGCACGAGCACCACATCCCGCCTTTGTTCGACAATTCAAAGAGATATAATAGAACGGTGTACATCCACTGTGAACGGGCTACATCCATTAAATTGCAGGGACAAGTGGCAAGAATTAAGATAACGAGGAGAGCTCCCTATAGCTACACTGTATCTACTATATTGTGAGCATATCAGCGGGTGGGCTACTACCTCGCTCTCTATTTGATTGTTGAGGCACACCCACTGATGTGCACCGCTGTCTGAATATTAAACACAGCTGCATAATAAAATGCAACACAGTCAGAGTCACAACATGCCCAAGCGAACAAATCATGTTGCAAACAATGGCAATATGATTTTAGGTGAACATATCTTGCAAAAAATACCACATATACTTTAGAATAAGACAGAAGTAGAGGTAGCAGATGATGAGTGTTTAAGTGTGTCTCTTCTTCTGAGTCCAAAGCTATTCAGTATGTGCCGTTGATTCAGTTGAGTCACAAAGTCAGAGCAGCACAAGTCATGTTCAGCTATTTCTCTTTACATTATTCCCCTCCCTTCATTCTTCTGACCTTCTTCTTGTTTTGTGTGTGTTTGCGCTTATATTTGTGGCTTTGTGAGGATCAAAAAACATATAAACCATACATTTTGAGTAAATTAGGACATTCTTCAGGGGTAAGACCTGGTTTTAGGGTTAGAATTTGGTTTAGGTTACGGTTAGGCATCTAGTTGTGATGGTTAAGGTGAGGCTAATGCCTATGGGAATATAGGGAATGCTTTATGCCTATGAGGGTCCTGACTTTGAATGCTGTGCACACATGTGTGAGGGTGTGTGTGTGTGTGTGTGTGTGTGTGTGTGTTGAAGGCGCTCTCCATGGTGCTGATAGAGCAGAAGCATTTACGGATTCATTCCAGCATACAGTGACACACAAACGGTCACATTCCAGATTACACCTCGCCTTGACTGCGAGCCTCAGTGACTAATCACTGACAGACTTAATGCAGTGCCACTGCTGCATTGCAACAGCCATGTTAGTCACACTCCAACAGGTTAAACAGACATACAGAGAAGAAGAAAAATCTGCACCCACTAACACTCACACTTATTTAACTACTTGTTAAAGCAAATATCTCATCAACAAACCACATGGCAACAACTCTGAGGTTCAGCCCAAGCATCAGAATAAGGAAACTGTTTTGTAATGACAGAAGGGTAACAGTAACCTCGATTTAGTCACCATAGTTACACCCGAGGTCTGCAGAAGACCATCTCTGAATGCACAACACGAAGAAGCAGATGCGTTACAGCCTCAGGGGGGGGAAATAAAGTGGTCGGAAAGTGTGTCTGTGCGCTTTGAGATAAAGTTAGCAGTTTGTATATTCATGGGATTCTCCTAATTATTATTACATATGATCATCCTGCACATGTATGACTTCAGTAGAAAAAAAAGAAAAGAAAATAGCTTCCTCACCTGTGCTTTAACCGCAGTCAAGCAAAAGAAAAAGTTTATGAGCAGCATCCGCGAAAGCCAGTTCATAGTTCCTGTGCGCGAGACAAACATCCAGAGCTTCACATCATCTCAGCTGTTTTATCTCAGGTTGGGTTTCAAGCTGAGCGGAACAGCGTGGAACGGAGCGGAGCGGAGCGGGGCGGGTGAAGGGTGAAGGATGGAGGATTCCCCGTGCAGATAAGATCCTCGCGTGGATCTTATGCGGCACGCGCACAGACAGAAAGAAGAGCGTGGGCTTCACGTTCACCCAACAAAAGCATTCATTCTGTCACCTGTTCCCTCAGCATCACTTTTTACGAACTTAACCGCGTTTCTGTTACTCTCATATTTACTTTTCCGACTCCTGTGGAGACAGCGACTCTAACTCCACGAACCTGCGCGTTCAATGTCAACAGCAGCTCTGTAACAGCAGCAGCAGCAGCAGCAACAGCACAGTTGTGTCATGTTATCCTAATATATACATTGGTGTGCACTGACATGTGAGGGGGCGGGGCCTCACGTGGAAACAATTTACCATTATCAGACACCCACCTCCTGAATGTGATGCTGTAGCATTTAGGTTCATTGAAAATAAAACTATTATTCTATAAATAACTATACAGTCTATCTAAGATGTGCACAGTTTAAAATAACATTAGTAATATATAATGAATGATGTCACGTTAATAAATGAAGGTTGTGACAGAGTGTTGGGGGAATGTTCTGGGAACCAAAGGAGAATGTTTTGTCAAGGTTGTAGAAAAGTTAAGAAAGTTCTGCAAAGGTTGTGATAAAGTTGCGTTAGGAGAACCTTTAGAGCGTGTTCTCTAAAGGTTGTAGTAAAGTAACATTAGGGGAACTGTTCTGGGAACCTAAGAGAACATTATCTAAAGGTCGTATGAAGGTTGTAGAAAAGTAGAGAATGTTCTATAAATGTTGAATGAAGGTTATGACAAGGTAATGTTCTGGGAATCGAATGTGCAACCAAAAACTAACTTTAGGGGAACGTCAGGAAAACTTTCCATATCAACCAGAGGAGAACCAAAAATTGTTAGCTCGGTAAATTGTAGAATAACAGATAAGACACTACTAACAGAACAAAACAAATTAACTTAAATTAAAGAAAAAAAGAAAAATAAATCTGGAGTAGTGGCTCTGGAGAGATGGAGGGGTGTAATCAGGGTGGATGGCTGGACATTGCAGGCAGGGAATGGATCTGGGAATGGATGTGATCGCAGAAACAAAAGACTAAATGAATGCTGGCAGGCAAACAAAGGATAAAACAATACAGCTCAGGAGAGAGTGTGTTACCACATGGAGATATGGAATAAACACTTGGAGTGATGCTGAGGACTCACACCCTTCCAAGTTGGCGTTCTAAGCACTGCAACACTCCCCGTCCCTCTCTGTCTCTCTGCCTCTCGTTCCAGCCTCGCTGTCTGTCCTTCAACCATCAACATCGAGTGTATGTGTCAGATATGGAGCAATAAATGATTGATATAAAGTGTACACAGCTTTGTCATTCAGTACATATTTTACTTTACTCTGTGGTGAGATCAGAGTCTAGATGACAAACTCGAATGTTTTCCAATATCAACATTTCAAACGCCTGCGATGGACTGGCGAACTGTCCAGGGTGTACCCCGCCTATCGCCCGATGTAGCTGAGATTGGCACAGCACCCCCGCGACCCTCTGGTGGAGGATAAAGCGGTAGATGATGACTGACATTTTAAACGTGGTTGTGTGACTAAAATAAATAAAAATTACATATATATTATACTGTCTACTTACATATATTCTATTTTTATTTACAGAGCTATATTACTAGCCATGTAATAAACACACTGCAGGTATGGTTCAGGTTCGTGAAGCATTGTCATGTAAGGCACTGTCACATTATTAGCACCGACTAATTCCAGTCCAAATAAATGTGCCAACGTTGCTGTCGATCCCCAGGAGACACTGGTGACATGTCCATTTACTGATGGAAGCAACAACACCCTGTGTGCCATGATGTAAAATCGTGGATTATTTCTATTTTGACTGAAATTGCGTTTGTGCTTTGAATCGTGATATGAGAGGGAATGGGTTCTGTCTGTCTGTACATACGTCTGTCTGTCCATACATCATCTATACATACATCTGTCTGTCTGTCTATACATCATCTATACACAAGTCTGTCTGTCTGTCTATCATCTATACATCCATACAACATCTATACATACACCTATCATCTGTCTGTCTGTCTGTCTGTTCTGCTGCAGGGTTCAGTCTTAAAGAGTGAGCAGCATCTTATCTAAAGTAGAAAAACAATTGAGTGTCAGTGAAACTCGATCTCCGTGTGGGTGGCGTGTCTCAGTATTTGGCTCTGCTCCTGTTGCCTGTGTCGACTCTTTGTCATCTCTCATCCTTCCTGCCTGTCTGCAGACACCTTTGCCGCATTTGTTACGTCCGGAGTTTTGCTTCCCTTTCATTTACTTTCTGCAGAGCACTTTCCCCTGTGGCGGTGTGATCGATAGATCAGTTGGTTTTGACATACATACAGAGTCCCTTCTTGTCAGAGTCTCGTATACCTCAGACTGTGCAGTCTATTGATCCCATGTAAGGAGCTGGATGACACCCACAGTGGAGGAGTCATCCTGAGCAACTTGCTCTTCTCATATCGGGGCACATGTTAATGTTGTCTGCTGCTCTTTATGATGTCCACTTCTAGCCACTGATTCAGTTTAAATCCACCATTTCTCCACAATAGAACTGCTCATCTCATGTATCTGGTTCAGTGTAAGCTCAATTGACCTTCTGACATCAGCAGCTGAGTGCCTGCAGAATTTAGAGGCCGATTTTAAAATAACTTAGGAAGGCAACAGATCCTCATCTTCATGGATCTGCTTCATGGAACAGCTCCAACATTCACTGCTTTTGTACCAGAGGAGGAGCAAGCCTCCATGGTGGTGGACAATGTCTGTATCTCATGCAACAGATGAAGACCGTGATGCAACACTGTGTAATATTGACAAAGATTCCCTTATATACCTTGCCTTGCTAGAACAAGAACACGGGATATACCTACATGTCCATATCTGAAGTGTCTCTAGAGACTCTGATGCTACTACAAAAAAGTTAGAAGCCTTGGCTTGTTTCACTATGCAAGGTATCCATCTGAATAAATGCAAGGAATGTCTGTCTGACAATGGCATCATCAGTCAGACTTTATTTATATTGCACTTTTCATGCAAGGCAATGCGACTCCAAGTGCTTCACAGGATAAGAACATAATTGAAGAACGCAACCACCCATCCAAGAACTGTTTTAGCTGACAAATGAAGTGAGGAAGTGAGGAAACGCTGTCATGGAACTACCAAACAGCCGCAAAGGGAAAACACTGGAGACTAAAATACTAATGGGTGATCTAACCAGGAGATAAAAGTGGGTAAAAGAGAAATAAAAAACACAAGCAGTAACAGATAAAATGGAATGAAATGGATAAGTGAATGAGTAATTAAAGTAAGCAAGTCAATGAATGAATAAATAAATAAATGAGGCAAGAATGTTAAAGGACACTAGAGGGTAGAACTCAGACACTAAAATTAAATAAGAGAGTGCAAGTAAATAATAAACGTCAAATAAAAGCCATGGTTTAAAAAGGTGGGTTCTTGATATATGAACATTCTCTGCTTCATTCATTCTTCTTCATTCTCGGCTTCTCCATAGTTTATATACACCTTAAAAGCAAATCTGATAAATAAGTGGGACTTTAAAAAACGAATTAAAGAATCTTAAAAATCGATTCTAAAAGAAACAGGAAGCCACTGTAGCAGTGGCGACCGGTGATAAATGTTGGGGAAATGAAAAGAGAAAAAAAGATCTGCAGCTGCACACAAGAGCATGTCCCAGTAGTTAGCGGAGTAAGATGTTTATATCCGGTTATCTGGGCCAGTCCGCTCAGCTGTGAGCTGAATTTTGCGCCCCAGAGTTTTCCTGTCTTTTGCATTGCGAGGACGTTCCTGTGTGTGTGCACCACTATAGCGAGAGAGTCCATGGTAAAGAGTTGTGCGCCCAAAAAGAACCGGAAATACATCACTTGACCAGCGCTTGCTGTAAACAAGCTACATTTGAATGCAGATTACACATATATATATAGATTACACTGTATAGTGTGTAGCTCATTTATTTAATGTTTTCACAATTTATTTTAGATGATCCCTATCTTCCTCATGTGAGACCTCTATGGACGGGCTGCCACTGCAGTGTAGTGATTTTAAAATGTGCATAACTGTGCATTGGTTCAAACTTGGCAGGTGACTTACTAATGGCACCAAAAACTAATGGCACAATGTGTCTGGTTTTTGGTGTTCTTTCCTAGTTTTTTTGTGTAAATATGCACTGTAGGCCGTGATTAGTTAATGCTTGATGTAATGCCCGAATGCTCTCTTCTCTCTCTGCTCTCGTTATTCATTTTTTTTACCGCTCAATTAGCGGAAATGTTCAACCTAGTATATGTTCAAGTTCTCGTGAGCCCCCCACAAAGGCCTCGATGTATCCTACAAAAGACAGAAAATTACAGACGGAAAATGATGCATGCCTTTTTTTGTACGACCACGCTGATTGGTTCAGACCAAAAACTGTGTCTCTTTTCACTATGAAATTACATGTTATCATCAGTATGTTTCAAAAAAAAAAAAAAGACGTGGGTAGAACTGCCACTACTCTATGATAACACTGGAGACTCAAAAGTTTCAAGCAATTTAAAAGTTGAGGCACTGTGACATGGCAGGGCTGAGGGGAAAAAGTAAACATCACATTTTATGCTTTTATTCATATACTGTATTTTTCTGAGGTCATCCTCTTTAGAGCAGAGCCAATCAAGTGTGCTTCATCGCTCTTCTGTCAGCTGTAGCACAACACTGATGGGTGATTTGTTTTCCCATGCAAACAAAGACATGCACTGAAACAGTGAGTCATTCGTAATTATCTACTTCTTTTTTACGCACACGACAGACCCGAGTCTTCAAGATTCTTACCAACAAACCATAATCAAACTTTTTCCTTTACTACAATGTTGTACTTAAAGTTGTTGTTTTTTTAAGATTGTAACCCTTTAAAAGCCAGGTTTCTGTCACAAACATGTGTCCATTTGTGTCCAGAGTTACCGTGGCCCATAAAAAATGTGCTGCGATTTGGACGCATAATTCCTTTCAAAATAATTATAAGTCCATTAAATGCAAAAAAAAAAGGTGATCCAAAGGTCGATGTAAATTAGACGTATGTTCAAAACTGTGTAACCCGTCCTATCAACTTTGACCCCTCTCACTTAAAATTCTTCAACAATATCTGTCTCAGAAAGGAAGATACAGAAATATGCCAAAAAAAAACTGTTAAATGTCATATTAAATGTCAAAACTGAGCAGTGTTTATATCGCACTAATTAAAACAAATGTATAATCAGGCTCTTCAGTAAATGATTGGTGTGTGTTGTTTTTTTTTTGCATGCAAATAAATTTGTTCTGAACTTAACAGATACTCAGAGCGTGGTCGTGCTGCTGCTAAGCTGAGTGCCCCGAGATAAAGGAACAGCTACGAGCTCACTTCTATTCCCCAGCATGAAATTTGCGATGCAAATGATTCTCCCGTCAGACTGTACTTGTTGTTACAGTTGTGTAAATGATCCATTGTGCAGTACTGGGAACCCACCAGAAACTACAGCGCTGTCTGCTCCAGGATACTATCATTCTCTTATAATAACGTTTCACCTCATAACAAGATGTTTTTCATTATGGTATTTTCATGTTATTATGGCAGACAACCTCATCACATTGTAACAAGAAGAAACGTTATTAGCACTACGCAGAAAAAAATATGCTTTTTTATTATTATATTCTACTTTCATTGAGCAGATTAAGCTGACCTAATTATTAAAAGAAAATACTTGTTTTTGTTTTTTTTAATCCTTTAAATGCCAGGTTTTGTCACCCTGTTGTTAGATGAAAAAAACAACAACAGAAAATATTAATTATTGTCAGTATACTGCATTCAAAGTACATTTTTTTTGTGTAATTATGACAGCCTGGGATATGTCAATGAGTAGCAGCAACACTGATTTCTTTGCATCATTATTTTTTTGTCCAGTGTCAAATACTCACACTTGTACCTCCAGGGACAAAAGAAATGTGCTTTTTGAAAGCAAGCTATACAAAATATTATACATTTTTATATTTTACTTTCACTTTTTTTACTTTCACAATTTGACCTAATTATTGATATCAAATACATCAACAACTGTGAATTACAGTGCCAATAAGGTTAATTGAAGCCAGTGCTCTTAATGATTGACATTTTGGTTCTTTGCTTCTTACTGTAGTCGCCTCTTAAATTAGATTGGAAGTGAAGCATCTTCAAATACAACCAAGTCTAGCTGCTTTTTAAATGTTAGCAGCATCATATCTGTCACTCATATATACTCAATAATACTTTACTATGGAACTATAATTATAGCAGCTCTCTCCTCAGTCCGTGGCAAAATGAGTCCAGTCTCAGATTCATATTTAACTGTGACGTGCAACAAATATGCATTAAAAAAAGTTCCACTCAGTGGCAACGTCAAGTGCCTCTGCAGGGAGAAGTGAAAGAGTCACAGAGCAGCACAAAGATGAGTCATTTTTACTTATTACTAGATACCTGTATCCTTCCTATACTGATCAAGTCAGAGAATCCACTTTAATCACGGCTGGATTTTCACCAGAAGAGAAGAAGAGTCCAGTGTTTTAAGTCCATCCGTCCTTCTTGACTTTCTCTGAGAAAGATTATGCCACAGCAGAGGTGAAATTCATTAGGTCAGACTAGCAGAGTAACTCACACAGGAGAGACTGTTTCATAAGTCCCAAGAAGTTATTGGAGAGTTCTCCCGGCGGTGAAGTGATTAGTGCTGTTGCCTTGCAGCAAAAAGACCTGAAAAACAACACTATGCCTGGCAGTTATCATCCTTTATGAAAATCAACAACAAAAAATTGTGAAAGTAATAACTAAGTCATTTTAAGGAGAACATTCTCTGGAGGAGAGGGAGGAAGTAATATAATTAGTTTAAATTTTTTATTAAAACACTTTCTTGTTTGTACCTTCTTTGTATCGTCTGTTCTTGTATTTTTCTCTTTATTACATTCTCTTTATGTTTCATGATAAATAACAAACATTTATTCTCTTCTGATTCACATAGGCAAACAAATTCAACAAGCCCCGGTTGTCCTGATTGCTTGAAAATATGAACTTACTAGACATACTAGAAATGCGATTTATAACCGCCCCCATGCACACTTTTTTCTTTTATTTATCTGTAACTGTAAAAACAAACATGTTTTTGTTCAATTCACACTCGGTAATTATACTGCTTTAATTATACAGGAAAAAAAACTATGTAGAATTGTCATAATGACATCGATATTTGTTGTAGAAATGGTGTTATTTTCAATTAAGAAAATATATATAAAAAAAGATTTCAATTTAACATCCTGTTACCATCCAATGCAATAATTACTTAGAAGACAATAATCCTGACATGTGACCCGTGAAGTTTACACTTTCTTTTCATAATATTACGACTTTATTCTCGTAATGTTCCAACTTTATTCTCTTTATTCTCGTAATGCAAAGAAAATCTTATTACATTCCATGTTTCTTTAATGTTAGAGATTGTGTTTGAAAAACCAGCATTTAAAGGATTAAAATGCAAAAAAAAAGAGAAAGAGAAAGTTAGCTTTGTTTCAGTAACTTACCTGGTAAGCTTTTATTTGCTTTTTTTTGCCTTAGAGTTAGACATTCTGATGAAGAACATACAATTCTTGGTCGACCGTGATCTGATTGCACTGCGAAGTGTAATCATTCCCAGGATTATCTGTTGCTTTCTCTTCCTTATGCCTGCACTGAAATGGAACTGATTTCATTGAGTGCTTTGAGGCAGATTCTATCACATGTACTCGTTCTTATCATACCTTGTTTATTTATTTGTAATAGTTTATATTCGTTTTTAATTGTCTAACTTTGGGTAAATAAATGCTAGAAGAAGAAGAAGAATGTAGTCCTATACAGCATGTGACATTAAGCAACATTAAATTGGCGGACGCATGTTGTAGCTGAAAATCCCTCAACTATGTAGCCTTCAGTTAGCATTAAAACTAAAAGCATGTTTATTTTGTCCACTGTGGGCTATTATGTAAAAGCATTGTGGTCCGAAATGGCGGCCTCTGAAGAGCTGACCCTGATATAAATATAAACGGCTCTTTCTGAGGTAATGGAGCGCAACAATTCATAGATTCAGGTGAAAAAATATTTTCAATTAAAATTTCACCAACATTTTATGCACTTAAAAAAAACGGTACCGTGTTTCTTTAAGTAGGTTTTATTTCTACTTTGTCACTTATGGATTAGATATGATCTTGAAGTACAAATGTTTGTATTTGGCAAAGCTTTACTCATGTGTCGACGGAGAATAACTTATCAGTAAAGTGCTGACCCCAAGTGGTAAGAGCCTGAAATGACACTTCAATATAGCACATAAACTTTAGTGTCCTTTTTATATCCAACTCCATTATAAAAAAAAAATGAAATAAGATGTTAAGGTTTCTCTCTACAGGCCCACAATGACACTAACTGCCATACCCTACATACATTTACTGCACATAAACAACCTTTCAAATCATTCATTCAATCAGGAATTCTTCACCCACACTGCCCTCAGGCAATGTGGATACTGTACAATGTGTACCGCACCGTAGCGTACCTCACTGTAGCATAGCCTACGTTACCGCACCACAGCATACCTTAGCGAGCGTATCGTATCATATCGTAAGTACAAGTAACAAGTACAAATACTTTGTTACTGTACCTAAGTACAACATTCACGTAGCTCTACTTTACTTTGTTATTTCTCGCAACTTTTGCTATTACTTAACTTGCATTTCCTCTAACAATCTTTGTCACTCGTTACTACCAATCAAAATCATAAGAAGAAGAGTTGGTAATGGTCTCTATTTATATTGAGCTTTTCTAGTCCTGATGAGCTGCTTTACACTACAGCCATTCACCCATTCACACGCTTCTTGCTCAAGGACACATATAGACTAGCAGAGCCAGGAATTGAACCCACAGCCTTCCAGGTGACAGACAACTCCCCCTACCACTAAGCTACCATGGCTCAATCCTTGCTCCTCACCTTTTTAATACTTTTACTTCTAGAACTTAACTACATTTTGTATCAGAAAATTACTTTTGATACTTAAGTACAGTAAATGTGATATACTTTAAGACTTTCACTTAGGTAATATTAAAAAAAAAAGTGACTTCAATTTCTACCAATGTCATTTTCTGGTAAGATACTTGTACTAGTACTCACTCTTACTCAAGTATACCCTTCTAGGTACTTTATACAAGACTGAAAGTCTCGAATTTAGAAATCATACACATCTCCACAGCAGCCCTGGTCTCATGCTGAGCACCACTCGGGACAAATGCCGCTGCATGTGTGAGGAGCATGGATATAAATCAGCAGCAGTGGTGTTGTACCTGTTCCGTGTGCTTGGCCTCGCCTTACTCCCCCAAGGGGCTGAAATCAATGAGGCAAAATGAGGCTTTCAGCATTCTCACTGTGTTGAACTCAATAGGCCTTGACAGCTCTCAGGACTAATGAGGGGGAGCTTCTGCTGAACAAGCAGGTTGACTCTGAGAACACGTGTGGCCATGTTCACCGCCGCTGTTGAACACGGCTTCAATAAAAAAAAAAAAAAGAAGCTCTTTAGCAGTGACTTAGGGTGTAGCTCTGCATTTTAATGCAAACTCCCACCATTCACACTGCAAATATGTGAGAAATAAATACGTGATTCGAGAAGTATAAACAAGAGTATAAACAAGTGAAATTAGATTAGATTATTACACTTAGTAAGATTTCTTGAAAATATAGAATACAGGGTTAGACAAGTGAGTAAATTCTTTAAATAAGTAGTAGAAAAAAAACTACTGAGTCAAATAAACTCAAAATTAGCGCGCCATTCTACTTTCACTGTTCGTTTATTTATTTATTTAAGTGAAAAGGTTTGTGGACATATAATTTTACTTAAGAACAAGTAAAAGTACTGGTCTGAAAATGTACTCAAGTTGAAGTAAAAAGTAGCTTGTTTAAAATTTACTCAAAGTAATTGTTACTTAGTTCATTTAAAAAAAAAGATTGTCAGGTAAAGAGGACAAGGGGACACAAATCGCACATAAATTGTTTTTAATTAATTAAATTAAAGTAAATATGTATACAAAATAAAATATGTAAACAGCTTCAGCTTTCTCACTCACTCAAGGACCTTAATTAGCGGCAATTCACCTGTCCTTATCATTCACATGTCCTCATCATTCCCATTTTTAAAATTTTACAATATTTTCATTTAAAAATGTTTTAATTCAGGCCAACATTTTTACTTTTCTTACTCAATAACGGATGTATTTTAAAACGTAGTGCAGTACAGTAACATCCAAAGAAACATACTTAAGTAAAAGTCAAATTATAAATTTGAAAAACGACTTCGAAAACCTACTCAATTACAGTCACGCAAGTGAATGTAATTCATTACTTTCCACTATTTTAGAATGATTTAGACTGTGACATAATCTGAAAGATGTAATCTATCCTACTGTGTGTGTAAAATAACAACTTTTAAGAAACCTTAAAACAATATACTGTAAATAATCGGACACAATCTGCTGTTGCTAAGTATATTACTCTCAAAACAAGACCAAAATCACTATTATTTTGGTCAGATTGAAGAGCATACCTCTTGGTTAGATAGCTCATTTTTGCAGTGGCAAACAAAAGACATGTGACAAGTCACAATAAGTGTTTTAATTTTTTTTTATTGAAATAAAGTCGAACCCTGAGGCTAGATTAAAAAGGCCACAGTTTGTTTGTGCCTCGTCTAGCTCCTCAGTCTGACACAGCCAGTTAGAACACAACAGACCTGTCCAAAAACACACGTTACACAACGGCTGTGAAAAGTCCAAATTACACGGCCTTGACGTTTGAAGGTATACACAACTCAAATCAGCAATACTTGGTGAGCTATTTGGAAAGAAATAACACAGTCTCTCCAGTCACTGTAAAACATAAGTGCTCAATTATAAGCTCACATATAATCCAGGGTGGAATAATTGATCGTATATAAAACGGTGCATCCAATCAGCAGGTTCACTTGTACCAACCATGATGACACCTTTAGGACAAAGGTGTATTATGCTTATCTGCTTTGTTTTTTTTACATTGAACAATGAAACATAGTTAAAAGTCTGATTTTATTGTCCCTTTTGGTCATTGGAGTTACATTCTCATGGGGAAATCATCCACATGAGCTGCAATAAAAGTCATTTTTTTGGTCAACAACATATTAGCAGTCTCTTATATGGGGAATCAAATAAGAAAAATACAGGGGAGTTTATGTTGTTTTTCTTTTTTTTTGTCCAGGTCTGGGACACGCTGAGGTAACGTAGACAGTAATAAATTATTCAGTTGTTTAAAAAAAAAAACACTTTGCAAGAATCATATCAATAATTCATATCAATAATACAAAAAGGTATCAAACATACATGATGCAACATTTTCATCAAACACTTTTTTTTTTTTACTTCATTTTTCCTTCCCCATGATCCAGAGTGTGTTGCGTCACCGTTCTATGCTCAGTACATCAATGTTTTTTAGTCCTTCTCGTTTGCAAGGTCCCTTCAACAGTAGATGCAGGTCGTTACTGTTCTCCGTCGTTTGCTATGGTTGATTTTCCACTTTCATGCTGAGGTGAAGTTGTATACCGTACGATATTATCTGAGCTTCTCACGCGACCTTCTTGCTTTTCACACGATTTGATTCTGACTCATTTTGTCTCCGTTACAATCATCGCCAAAGCAACAGGCATATGCAGGCACACGGGGACTAATTTGCTTCTTTGTTTTTTTTTCTTGATATACATTCAAATCGATTTGAACGTGCCTTTCATGTCACTTACAGGTTTGAACAGAAAAACAACATGCCAATAGGAAAGTCAGAAATTGTATTAAAAGTGCAAAAATGTAATCCTTCAAGAGACAGTTTTCACCCAGACAAAAAAAGTAGTCCACTGAAACTTTAGTGCGTTAACAGTACAAGCCATTTCATAGGTTATTTATCTGTACATTCCCATCCTCCCCACGACTACAGACATGAATATACTGAATGTTTTGTCGCTTCACGTGTGTGTGTGTGTGGTTTTTCCTGCAACTAAACAGACTCTATAGCTCAGTTAACATGGCTTTTAAGCCCTCGGAGCATCACACCCGCCTGTTGAGAAAGGCTCTCTCACTCTGATGTGTTCCTAGGGCTACTCAGTTATATACTGCGAGAACAGTACATCCCCAATCTGATAGAGTGTTGTCCTTTACTGGGCCTGTTACAGCACATGGTCCTGACTTCAGTGGTGCCGTCTGAAAAAGCCCCTCGATTGAAATAAAGTGACATCACATTATTTTGGTTAGCGGCCAGTGCAAATCAGCTTCTCCAGCCTGTTTCACCTCTGAAACACGAAGCTCTCATTATATCCTCGCCTATTCTACGTCATTAGGATTTTTTGCCCCCGACAGATCCTTTGTAAAACAGCATTGAATTAGTTCACATTGCCACCGATAATTCAATTTTTATATCACAAATATAGTTATACAATTATGTCTATCTTTGATACACAAAAAAACATGGAAAGTATACATATAAACAACTTTCCAACTCTCCCAGTCACTTGAATGAGAAAGACTTTTGGACCCCGTTGTACTTTCCAAGGCTATTGTTCATACAGTAGTGATGAAGACTGCACACATCAAGCCACTGAAAATGACTGCGGAGGAAAGCTAGACCCAGAGTTGCTCCGACTGACTACTGTCTGTATTTATGGGAAAATAATCCTTTATATACCAGTTTCTGTAAACATGGCTGCGATACAAACCCTGTTATGTTAAAGGAGAACCACCTACACTGACCAGTATTACTCTCCTTTACAATTATTATATTTAAACACATTAAAACAAGTCGATATGGCCATAGCGATCACCTGTCAAGTCTCTACGAGCCACTTCGCTCCGCCTCACGTCTCTCGCGCGTTTCTTTCACTTGCTACGACACGTCCTCTCACCCTCTCTGAACTGACATCTCCAAGCCAGAGCGTCACATGACCACGAGGTACACGCTATACTCACAGAACTGGCAGTTCACTCATCGACAACACACCATAACACCTATTTTATTCACTACGCCACTGTGATGTCCACTAACTCAACGAGCTATTCAGAGATCACGCAGGTGCTTTTCTCCAAGAGACTGTAGAAGTGTGAGGACAGGAAGGTGATGACCAGCAGGTTGTTGAAGGTCCATAAAATAAAAGATGCCAATGTGTGAGCCAGTTCCTCCCTTTTACTTCCCTTTGTCAAGACAAAAGTCCATGTTATCAAGGTGATTCTAATGTTAGAGTCTGACGTCTTGTGCAATATTTGATAATGAATTAAGAATAAATTCAAAAATTACACTTGATTGAGAAACAGTTCAGTGACACTCATCTTCTCTGCTGATGGAAGGGATCCATAGATCTTCAGAGGTGGACCATAAACTGAGGAGAAGAGGACACGTCCCTCGTTCCAAGGCATTGTGAGGCGCTGAGGGGACATCAGTCCGAAATGACGGATTCACATGTCCTTCTGGTCCCTCTGAATCCATCAGCCGTTCATTGATAACCCCCCTCCCTCCCTTTTGTGCTCCAGTAGCTAACCACTGCTGGGGAGTTCCCTGACATCCAAAGGTGTGTGGGTGTGTGCACTGTATGTTGAGAATGATAAAAGAGGACGAGCAAGGTCACAATATGGCACAGTGGAACCTGTGGGATCCTGTGGAACGTTCTGCTCTCCACTTCATCTTCTTTTTCTTTTTCTGGTTCCGCTCGGGGATCTGCTGTCTGTGGGTGCAGAGAACATAGAGGAAACTGTTTGAACAGTATTAACTTTAGGGCCACTGTCAAGCTTTTGCAACTATTTATAATATAATAATTCAACTATAGTCATCACTTTTGTGCATAATGTTGATTTTATAATGAAACCACTTGAGATTATTTGGTCTCTTGTTGAATGATGCCACTCCCGTTAGTGTACATTTAGATCTATGACAACATGGCTTTGTACACTAAGTGGAAAAAGAGGGAAAGCAAACCAGGCACTGTACAAAATTACTGTCCACACTGAAGCACCACTGCTGCTGCTGATTCTTTGTTTAACTGGTTCAACCAATCTTCTTAAAGCATTTTCTCAAAATGGGATATTTCTACTGCAAAAACTGTCCCATTATTCAGTTATCCCTCATTATTGACCCACATTATGACATCTTTAGTGTCTGCAGCCCATGGCCAAGAGGAATGGAATTGGGCTCATAAACAGAAGGTCTCCGGTTAAAATCCTGAGAAGGAAGGGAATCCAGCATTGTTTCCCGGGCACAGATAAGTGCTGCCCACTGCTCCTGTGCCCGACTTGTGTGTTCACTACTGGTGTGTAATAAGGATGGGTTAAATGCAGAGGTTAGATTCACTATTCACCAGCAATTTCAGTGGTATTAACATTTGTGGATACGCTTCAAACAGCACTGTGCATATAAACATAACTGGTGACGCATTTGTGACACAGTTATCACACACTGACCACAAGAGGGCATTGTTGATACATAGATCCACTTCTCAGGTTTGGTAAATGGTGACAGAAAAGAATATGTTTTCATGAGACAGTGCTGGCACACGTTCAAGACAGACTCTACTACTCTGTGGTTGACTTTCTTTTTCACAACTATAAATATGCCCACAGCACTCCTCGACTGCATTTGAGTTCTGAACTACTAGGATAGACGACTTGTTGCTTCTTGGTCCTTGCAACAAGAGAAAGCCCCGACAGGACAGACAAAAAGAGCATGGTTATAAACCAAATTCTTCTAAAATTACATGTGTGTTAAGACGGGAAATAGCTCAGGGATTTTTCTTTCCTTTTCCACTCTTCCAAAAACTATTTGACTACCCCAACACACCAGTATAATCCATCTCATTGCTTATAACCTGCATAAAAAAATACATAATCTTCCTGGAGGAGTGTGTACCTCGGGGGTAAAGAATGAGCCATCCTGGAAGTTCATTGTTATAACTATAAATGCAAGGGAATCTGTCTGATCCCAAGATCTTTATCTCCAGGAAATAAATGAAAGCACACAAGAGAGCCTACAGTTACCTTATAACGCGGACCAGCTCATGAAAGGCTTTGTCCACATTCATCGGAGGATCCTTAGCACTGGTTTCAATATACGTTATCTGCAGAAGTGAGGAGAAAAATATTACTTAATGAATGAAACATACAATCAAATAAAAACAAAAACACATAGTAGTGAGTGAAATGCAACATGACCATTCTGGCTGGACAAAGCAACACAGCTGGCCAATGAGCTGTACAACCAGTAACATTAAAATCCATAAATGAAATAAAACACAAGCAAAAAACACCTCACATTACTAATAAATGCAAAGCAATGAAACAAATAAAATAAGCAAAAACCTTTATATATAAAAAGCCACAATGAGATTCTGAAGTGTCCTGCCTATACTGTAGAGGCAACTCATTCCAAGTCAAAAACTATATACTTAAGAAACCATAGAGGTCACAAAGATGAAGATGCAAGGGGAAAAAGATTCAAATTAAAAATGCCCCCAAATCATCATTTCACTCTCACCCCAGAGAAATACTGAGCCTCATGTCACAATACCAGGCTGTTTATAAACAAGTCATTTTGTGAGATTTTAAAAAGGGGAGCAATTGAATCCACAATTGAAACAAAATGAAAACAGCAGGACTGCAAAGTCACATCCCATGAACTGGAAAAGAGCAGCATGTGTGTTTGATAAAGTGACCACAGAGCCACAGAGACAAAACAAACTCAGCAACTCTGAGCTGTCTCACTCGGCCTGAGGGTTGAGGTTACATGACAGTACAGTATTGAAGGCACAATGAGAACCATGACAAATATCACATATTAGCTGCAGAATTACCCTGCAGGTGTTTACAGAAAACGTCTACAGCCCTGTGCTGTGCATAGACGGTTGATGCACTTAACTGACCATGCAGCCTTAAAGCTTTTTTTTTCTTCACTTGTGGCTGATGTAAAGCCACAAGTGCAGTGATCTCTGTGAAACAGCCCCACTTCCTTTTTAATGTGTGATTGATTTCTGAAGTAGGCATTATGTGAAGAACAATTCTCAGTTCTTTCACAGCAGAGTAATTAGCACATGCTGTAAAGAAGGGATGTTTTCAGCAGATTACTGTGAGCGCAGCCTGTATCTAGTCCACTAAAATGTTTTCTACTTTCTTAATTGTTAAAGCTGCAGTGCCTAACGTGATTTTTAGTCTGCCTGTTTAGTCTTTGTGAACAGAAATGATTAGTATGCGGGCTCTGAAATCAGACCTTCAGCGCATTTGTGTGTATACAGCAGCAGCGCAGGGGCAACAAAAATGTATCATCAAATTGCTGAATGGCCGAGGCTGTTGCGTCCATCTGTCTTGACGTATATCAAATGACTTCCTGTGTGCAGTGACACTGCTATACTTAGACAAGCAGAGTTGTGTGAAACTGACAGGCTTAATCAGCATTGTCTAAACTCATTTGACAATGGTTTGAATCTAACCGACATTTGTTTACATCTGAAAGTGATGCACTACTGTTGAAACAGAATGTGTGCTGTTGTGAGAGCCTTGGCTCGAGTGCTGAAATCAACAAGTGTAGAATGTGGCAAGGGCAATTGCTTAAGTGCACGCTCATACTCACATTATGTTTTGCAGCCATCTCCTGGCCCTGGTCATTGGTGACCTTTCTCAGATGGACCAGGTCGACCTTGTTTGCCACCAACACCATGGGGAAGGCCTCCCTGAGAGGGAAAAAGAACACATGAGTGAAACAAAGCAAAGGGAACACAAAAAAAACCTAGAATTTCTCTGTGAGGTGTCAAATTCCTGCAATACTTCAGTCTTGCAGAAAAGAGAGCAACAGTTGAGCACCACCAAATATGGACAGACAGCTATTTGGTAAGTTTCAGCTTCTATTTTTGCTCCATCTCAAGCTCACTTTTATAGGCTTCTGTCAGAGCCTCTCAGAGAACAGACACTTCTTCCCTCTTAACTGTCTTTGACAGAAAAGGATTTTGGAACACAGCTTCAGGAGGAAGGTAACAAGGAAGACCACTTCTGCTGAGTCAACTAACTGTAGAGACTGAGGCGCGCATATAAATGAAGTTTTATATATATATATATATATATATATATATATATATATATACATACATATATTACATGTGAATTTATTTCAACTTCAGTGTGGGATGGCAAGTCCATGTTTTTTCCACATAGTAAATTGTCTAATACATAATATATATGAGAGAGCTACTTCCTCTTTTGGTAATTTTGACTTCCTGGCATGATCATTTTCATTTGTTATACGAGTATTACCATATCCACCATTAGTTACCATAGTTGCACACCCAGAATTGTACAGTGTAATGGTTGAATGACTGGGCATTTTAATTGCACTTCTCACTTCTGTTTTCATTTCCTAATAAACTGGTAAAAAAAAACTCGGGCTAAAATTCAACATCATAGAAACATACAATACAGAATACAATTACAACAGTCAAACATACAGAACAAAATCAAGTGTTCCTAGATCACAGCATTTATTTTACTGGAAAATTGATATCAAAACAAAAGCGATGTTACTAAAGGCATAAGTTAACACATCATAAGTTAAAAAAAAAACATGTTCCTTAAACAGAAAGAGGAAGCCAAGCAGATGTCATAGGATAACTCACATCTATAAAGGACTTGTCAGTACCCAAAGATTAAAATGTGATATCAGCTTTAGGGGCTGGACTGATTTATCACATCGCTTACATTTACATTTAAATTAAAAATTTATTTATTTTATTCTCTTGTTCACTTGATCCTGACTTTTTCTCTCACTTAATCATACAAATGAGAGCTAACATTTACAGTTTCAGCATCACTGTAAATGTTGTTGTAGCTGCAGCATACTTTTTTTTTTTTTATACAGATTTGTATAAGAATGCCCAAAGCAATCCTTGAATTTGACCACAGACTAACCTGTCTTTGACCCGTAGTATGAGTTGATGGAATCGGTCAACATGTTCAAAACTGGCCTTGTCTGTCACAGAGAAGACAATGAGGAAGCCGTCTCCTGTCCTCATATACTGCTCCCTCATCGCACTGAACTCTTCCTGGCCCGCTGTGTCCAGCACTGGGTAAATAGAGTGACACACACAAGTATTACTTCATCAGATTTTATTCTACTTCGTGAATCGCATACACATCCGAGTCAACTAAACATTTAAAAATACTGATTGAGCATATCAAGAACAATCACACCAGTGATGAATACATAAAGTTATTCCAAATAATAACTCCTGATCCCTAAACACAAGCATTCTTATCTCTCTTACAGTGATTACGAATTGACCCAGTCTGCATGCTTTTAAGCAATGGCTGAGGTATGTACTCTCAGTGCACTTTCTAAATTTGTAAATGTAATTAATTATTATTACAGGAAAGGTCATTTAATGATTGGCTGAGTGTAGGCAAACAGCAACAGCGTATGTTCACTCACTGGTCTGTAGACGACTTATGAACCATCTTGACTCTTTATTTCTAACCTTGGGTAAATCTGGCACAGAACTCATGTTGTTCTACTACAGCTGCACATAATGGGAGGGTCTAAGGACAATTCCCCAAAATGGGAATGAGACTTTCGGGGCATATAAACATCACTTTAATACTTGACTCTGGATGAGCCAGGCTCTTGGTGCTATAATATTGCGATTGAAGGTTAGCAGAACAGTGTTTGTCATTGCTGAATTTGTAACAAAGAGTTGCTAAAAGGATTGCAACACAGTGTCTGCCGCTGCCGCAAATTGGGTACAATTTAGATGACAAAAACACCAGCAATGGGGAACGTGGCCTTGTCCTAGAGCTCCTGGTTGTCCTGTTTGTTTACTGTGATTGTATTGGCTAGAATCTGAGCTGGAATAGCGACATAATACGGTTTGATTAGCTGGCGCTCTTGCTGCCACTTGGATGGTTACAAGTTTCTCGAGTTTTACCACACGCAGTGCGAGCAGAGCAAATCAACAGACCCACAATGGAGTTGGGAAATTCTTAATGCCGGCCTTTTCAAAGTGAATGTGCATCGTTTCAGTTGATGTGTGTCACTCTGCATGATCACAATCACACAAACAAGGAAAATGAACAAAATAAAGCAGAAGCAGATAAAAAGCAGATGAGCACTGACAGATGGGATCACTCTCAGCTGCTGTCTGCTTCACTTCACACAAACACACACACAAACACACACTCCTCTACTTACCATCCAGTATTGCCCACTGCCCGTCTATCTCTGTGTGCTTCAGATATGAGTCTTCTATCGTGGGATCATAATCTGGCACAAAGATCTTCTGGAAGAATTGGATGGTGAGGGCACTCTTCCCAACACCACCATCCCCCACCACCACCAGCTTGTACGTTGGCAAGTTGTCACTTGGCACAGCACTGGTTGCCATGGCTACCTCGACAGCGTTGGTTAAGGTGGGAAGTAGGCTAGTAGGTGGCTGATGAGACACACCTGGCTGAAATGGATGACAGAGGGAGCGAGAGAAAGGGAGAGAGACAGAGCGACAACAGAAAGAGTGAGAGGAGGGACAGAGAGAGAGAGAGAGAGAGAGAGAAAGTGGGGTTTAGGTTCTTTGTTGCTGCTTTTGCATCACCATTGTGCACCTTTCAAGTCTCTCTAAACACATATGTCCATTGGTTGGAATCAGAAATTCAATTAGTTTAATTTCCAAGACAACAAAACCTTTTTTTAAGGTAATTTTGCTCAAAATTACCATATGATTATATGCGTGGTAGAAAGAAAGATAAACATTTATTGATACTTGTACAACACTTGTACTTGGAACTGCTGCTGATCCTTTTCAGGACTAGCTCCTTGTAGAAGTTATTCATTTTATTTATTTCTCAATTAAATGACATCCAATCAAACTTTATTGCCATTATTAATGTCAAGCTGAATCAGAAAGCACAACCAAGACATCTATAACAACAGACCCCAGGAAAACAAAGCAGTCCCCATAAATAAATAAATTTAAATATGGCTAAAAAAGATAATAAAGAACATAGGAGCTGCTGCTTCTGTGTGTCACAATCTGTCTCACTCACTAAGAGAAAACTGTGATTGGCCTGTGACTGAGTTCCATCATTGCACTAAAAGTATTAGAGTCCAGGCATCTAGAGAGTAAGCATTGCTTTAAAAGGTCTGCTATGTTCATCTTTGAGCACTTAAGTTGATTCAGTGTAATGTGAGAATTTTGGATTTTTTTAACCACTGCTTGTTCAAATAGACAGACGTTCTCTGATCCACTCTCCCACAATCATCTGGACTGTTTGCGTTGCCCTAAGACACTGCTAATGCAAAAAAAAAAGAACATTTCCTTGTGTTTCTGTTTCATATTAAAGTCTTCCCACAGAGAGAGAACCACAAAAGGATTTTCATTGCGAAACACTGTAGCTACAAAATGCACAGCATCCAATGCCTGACTGCTATTGTGAGGACATAATACACCCAATAACATATGGATTTTTTTAAGGTAAGGATAGTGAATGCCACAATAATCTTGGATAGGAGACGCCCTTACTATCATGTTGTATAGGAAACTAGCTGCACACACAACACAGCTACTCAATGCATGTTGCAGCTGGTGAGCCTGTTATGGCCTACAACAGACCCAGGCTCATAGTGTCTTCTCTCGCTGGCTCACTATAACCACAGACCCAGCAGAGAGATATGTCGCCACTCTTGTACCAATGGATGAATTAAGTTTGTAATTATGGCTTTTTGGAAACAAAAGTAACATCTGTCTTGTTGGAAAGTATTCAATGTATGCAACTTAAGTAGGGGCATGACATTCATGCTTGAAACGCAAGAGAACAGTTAGTTTATTCATTCTCATTTCTCAGGCTCCATGATTTTACAATATCGACTGTCAAAAAAACAGGGACCAGATTAGAAAAGATTTGGTCAAAGAGCCAGGCATGACATACAGTAAGTGTAATAGGGTTGGGAATCACAGGCTGCCTCACGATATGCGATACATGGTACATAATAGCAATAATATCACGATACAATGATTCTGTGATAAACAATACATTGCAAGACAATCATATAGAGATACTTGCTCGATATCTGTCTAACTGAAGAAAACAAAACGTCCGTGAAACAAAGCACAGGATTTTTCTATTCACAACATAGAAAACAAAAATAAAATCTCTTAACATAGCTTTCTCTTTGTTAATTAAAATATCGATATTTGCCCTGGCGTGTTTTTTGTTTTTGGTTGTTTGTTTGTTTTCTTGCACACAAGCAATGGTCAAAAATTAAAAAGAAAAAAAACATTATTGGCACAACAACTCCAACAACCACCCACACACCCATTCCTCCTTCATCCACCAGGAAACAGCTGTCAGCTGGCTAAAGTCCATCCTTTCCTGCCTAGCACAATGGAGGGAAGGAAGATGTTTCCTTCCTTTCCAAAGCTGGCCAGCAAATCAATCAACAGTCTGCCAGGTTGGGCAAAGAATTCCGAAGCCAAATTCTTGATGGTAAAAAGTCAATTAGTTGGCTGACAGTCCTTAAGTCCCAAACCTGATGTCTTATCTATTACTTTTACTTTTATCTATTACAACTCGCAAATTTGAATACTGTACAGAAAACAAATTAACAGCAGATTGAGAAGCCCCGACACAACATACCAATTTGAGGTTTTTACACCAGCCTTGCTGAGGCCAAGACAGGTCACAACCTTGTAGGGTGTGTCAGCATTTCTCCCTGTGACTCGATTTGGTGGGGTACAACATTCTCTGAAACACCACTGGTCTCATTCTGTGAGTCAAAAATAAAATAATCCCCAGACACCAGTTTAAACCAGATTCCTTTGGGAGTGGAAACCTGCTAATGGAAATTTACTATGTGTCCAACCAAAGTTAGTCATCTAACCAGTGTGGCAGTGATATAGCTTTACAAACCATGGAAATTCAGCACAGCGACCAATGCTACAAAAGACATATTTTTAGCACCATGCATAAAACCTAGGCTGTGTCTTCACTAGTGATTGTGAATCAGATTTTTTTTCTCGACACATTCACCTTCAAAACACATCAAATTGACATTATCAACATCTGCGACTCTGTATGTCAATAAATGTCATCATGTAATATTAGGTGTTATAATTCCATCCATCAATTTTTCTGCAGCTTTATCCTCCACATGAGGGTCATGGAGTACTGGTGCCAATCCCAATGACATAGGGTGAGGTAGTGGTGGGAATCAGAGGGTACCTCACAATACGATACACGATACATGGTCTGCGATACCAATACTATCATGATATAACGATTCTGTGATAATCAATATACTGCAAGACAATCATACAGCGATATCTGTCTAACTGAAGATAACAAACACAAAGGGCATAAAGTCTATATATTTAGCATGGATGAGGCATCTCTTAACGTAGCTTTCTCCACCTTTATCCCGCTGCAAACTCCCTCTTCTTTCCCTCATTAATTTGAGCAGCACAGGCGTGAGGAGACATGAAGTAGTATAAAGTAGTGACGTCTAGTGAGTGAACCTGGCAGGGACTGTTTACTTTAGAGCTCCTTAAAATATCGACATTTGCCCTGGCGTATCGATTATCATACTGCACAAGGAAGGACAGCTATAAATCACCTAATCGACATTTTGACCCACCCCTAGAGTGAAAGGCAAGATACATCCTGGACAGGTCACCAGTCCAATAACTACTTTTAGTTATAGTAATACTATACCTACATTTACTTACTTACTTACTTAGTTAGTCATAACTATAATTTTAAATGTGCTGTAGAAACAAACATTGACTTGACATGACTATTACACTGTAAATAGTGACCTTAACTAACCCTCCTTGAAGCAACTAAACCCAATGTTCATTAAAAATAAGAACAGTTTATTTTAAATCTTCATAACTTCCTTTCACTGCTGCCACACCAAATCCTGGAGTGGAAATGGGTGTATGTGGAATTATAAGAAGCCTTGCAGTACACTCTGGACTTTCAGAAGTATGACATAAAAATGTGTGCAGGATGGATTTGCCACTCCCTTCAGCTGTGAAAAGATGACATTAAAGCATCAACCACTGATGTTTGTCTGTCATTTTGGCGCAACCCTTGTCTACACTGACATACGACTCTCTGGTGTGAGTATTTACATATGAAATAGCTGAGGCTGGTATGCTTTGAACCTTCTATTTGTCTTCATAGTGACATAAAAGCTCTGTGGGCTCTTGAGAAGTGGCTAGTTGCTGCCTTGGGAAAGGATAAAGGTACTTCCCTCTTCGCATGGGAACAAAGCAGCAACAAGACTCACAGAACAGGAATAAGGAGGGACATGGTACTCACTGTACTGTGGCACTGATATCAACAGTCATTGATTATTCAAAGGAGGTTCGCCGAAGTCACAACATGTTAAATCATCAAGCTGCTGCCCTGTGACAAACTACTCCACCTTTATTTTGTTTATCCTGGATTGTGATCTGAACTTGACTTTCACAAATTTTAAAAAGCACATTTAGGAAATGCATGCTATGAGTTAATGAACTGCTCCTCTGAACAAAAATGTACTTACTTTATAGAATTGTTGAAACCCTGACTATTTGGAGTGGAAGCGGAGATCTGGGTTTTGTCACAGAGACAACTGAAGTAAAAGTTCACAAAAGGACAAAAGGACATGACTGAACTGAGGCAAATGTCCCCATACCTTTCAATAGCAGCTAAAAGTTCTTATGCAGCAAAAGTTCTTATGAATGCAGCAAAACGCTGATATATGTGCATCCTTTTATTATTGCCAAGATTACCTCACGTTTTTCTTACTACACAATAATTCTAATATCTTGCACCTCTTCACAAAGATAAACATTGAGTGCATGAGCTTGTGTCTCATTGTCCATGCTTTTTTTTCTTTGTTTCTAACTGATTACTATGTGAGCAGCAGATGACTCCACTAACAATGCTGTGCATTTGAGGTGTCTTCAAACTGAATATGTCTTTTGATCTCATCTGCAATCTGAAACAAGATCCCACCACTAGATAGATAAATATGTTTTTTTTTATTGTGGTACTTTCTGTTTATTCTTGAAAAAAATTGTGTCATCATCACATTTCCTCTGACCGTGACAGACTTCCCACCCAGATCTTTAGACCCTTGTGCAACATTTGGCTGAGAGGACAGAGTGAAAATATCTGTACACCACAACAGAAAAGGCTCTCCAACAGATGACATATCACATGACTGTGGCTCATCACTAAGACTGCCACTGATTTACAGTCCTCAGTCTCGCAGTGCTGCTTGAAGGCCCATTTAGCCATAAATTGCACCCAGGTCTTTGTCATGATATCACATTGTTTTAAGAATGTCTCAGTAGACGATGCTGTCATTCACATACTGACACAATTCCCAGACAAACATGTCACTAATGCACTGTGACTTGCTGAGTGCTTTTCGTCCCCCTGAGCCATCAAACACAGGACATCATCACTGAAGCTTCAATGACATTGGATGTATGATTAACTTCTTGTTTAACATATTTTCCAGATCCACTTGGGAAAAGGATAATATACTGTATATATATATATATATATATATATATATATATATATATATATATATATACATATGTATATATGTGTACATATATATACATACATACAAAATGTGATTGCTATGTTTTGCCTCAGTGTTATAGAATGTGTGACAAGTGTTTGTTGTTTTCTGTCCATAATGGTTTCTTCCAACCTTTACTCAGGAGCAAATCTCAATCGTCATTTGACATTTTGCCTATCATTATTTTATAGTGACTGATCATATTTCCCAGCCTTAGCCATGGTTAATAATATACGTTATCTGCATAAGATACATACCTCAGAAACAGATAGTCAGCTCACAATTGTGTTATAATAGAGCACTATTTTGGCCAAGGTTCATCAGCATGAGCAGTTAGGTTCTACTTAATACTAATGAATAGATATGGACACTGTTTCATTACTTTATGTTGTTCAGATTAATTGTATACAGTTACATTTATCCACCAATGAATGCTGGAATGTCTTTTCTTTTTGCTCTTGAGCAGTTCAGGGGATATTTGCTTTGCTAAGGCATTCCATGCTTTATCTCTTTATTTATTTTGTCGGCCAGTTTTGTCAGAGTTTCAAAATAACTTTGCCCTGTCCCTCACCCTTTCTGGTCACAAGTCTGCTTTCTTTTTAACTAAAGAACATCCCTTTGTCACACTTTCAAATGTCAGAAGCGTTGCCTCGGTGAGACTCCACACATGCAAGAGCCCATTTAAAGCCCACCAGGAACATCACCAGGCAACTTAATCAGGCAGCACATTAATCATACTATTATTTTTTTGTATTCCTTGTGTCATGTATTTAACATGTAAGATAATTGGATATTACTTTTAATTCTAAGAATACATCAATATTTTAGCAATTTGTGTATAGTGATGACAATATACAATATTATCGCTTATCGGGATTAGAAGCACTTACAATAATTGAATGATTTGCCTATGCGGAGCTGCATCTCTCCTCATGACGTATTAATCAATCATTCATCATCTATGACGAATAAATATGCATCGTATCTGCAATATCTCTGACCACCGTGAGTGCAGACACAAGGCTGAACCTATTTATCAAGTTAATCACAATAATTTTGTGACATAAACATTTAAAATCATCCCAATCCTTACTTCTGTATCATTTGTTATTAATTATTTGTAATATTTTATCAGCTGCCTTATTATTGCTGATTCTTTGGTATATATTCCATAAAATGTATCCATGCTATAAGGATATCTACAGTATGCAAACTACATGATGTGTATGGAACAAATAAAACGTTTTTCTGTTGTTTTTAAAGGGGTAATGGCCATGTAGTAGATGATACAAAATGTGCAGCATCAAGAAATGGTAATCTCCTACTAGTATAAGGTCATGTTTAATTATTAGGCAAATTGTAGAACAGAAAATCAACTACCTAGATCTCACAATCAACGTCACCATCATCGTCATCATCATTATTATTATTGCAGTAACAGGAGCAGGAGCAGATCATGGTTTGGCATTTTTCCTGAAGTTATCATGGATGGATAAAGGTGGATCTGTCCACAGACAGACAAATTATCTAGTGATTTCACTTTGCTATTAATAGTGGTGTGTGTGTGTGTGTGTGTGTGTGTGTGTGGACAGACTGGTGCTTCTGAATGATCTCATCCTATGATCTGATACATAAAGAATCTCTCTGTTCTCTCTCTCTCCAGCTGTTTCATCAGCACACACCATTTCGCTCCTTCACAGCTGGACACTACCGTGTGTGTGTATGTGTGTACAGCTGGTAAACACAATCACACGGTGGTAAAAAAAAACCCCACATATATGTGAATAAGCTGCATGTGTTGTGGAAGGGGTGGTCTGTCTTTATATGTTACACATAAGAAAAGACACACACGGTGTTTTTGCCTCGTCCCAGCGGGAAAATGTTTGACATACAGAGGCAAGGCCCTCTCTGGAAAACCGACAGTAGCCGCCCCTAAATAACGGTTTTCTCCTCTTCCTTCATCTCTCCCTGACCCTCTCTTGAAGTTGGCAGCGAGAGAAAAAAAAAAAAAGAAAATGGAGAAAAGGGATTTTCCTGAAATGGTTTACAGCCGTTCGTATTTCATTTACACGAGCTAACCCTCAATGACAGTTAACCATGTTGTAAATAACATAAAAAACGACAGTTAGCCCGAGTACAGTAAGTTGTTTTGAGTTCAGCTTCATAACTGACATCAACTGACATAGGTGTTGCCTTCACTGTCCGTGAACACAGACACAAGCATTGACGAGAACCTCGGCTCTCAGCAGGAACATATTTTTTTATTTTTTCACTTACCCACACGAGCTCCGCTGCCGTGGACACAAAGACACGGCACTCACGCCGACATGACTCTCCTCATCCCCGTTTCTCTCGGCGTCCAAGCACCGCCGCCCTTTCGCAGCAGATGGGGGTGTACTCCCAACATCAGCGAGACAATACGTCGAAAAGCAAATCTTTGTATTGCAACAGCTGATGCTATAAATAGAAAAGCCCCAAAGGGGTGGTCGCCATTTCTGTTCAGACATGAAAACGTTAAAGTGTGTTTTCTTGCACGGTGTTTTTGTCAAATTTTAAAAGCAAATACGGAATAATTTGTAGTTTTACTTTTACATTCTATTATCCCGTTAAAATTCGGAACTCTCGCGTAGTGTTTAAACATACCCTCCCCCTTTTTATTGAAATGGACTGTCCCCTTATGTAGTGGACTTCTTTAAAGGGATAGTCCTGTCAAATTAGCCGTTACTAATTTAGAGGAGTTAACTGGAACCAATTTGGCAGTCCGTCTGTGTAGGGTGTTTTGCTCTGTTTTAATTTTAACTTGGCCTCAAAATGGTTAATGAATCCCAACCAGCAAAAGTTAATGTGATTTCAGTTTTCATCATAGTCTGGCACTATTGCTTTTAATTTATGCCCACAAATCTTACACAACAGTAATAATAACAATTTTATTTATATGGCATCTTTAGAAACACACGTTTACAAAGTGTTCTGACAAAACACAGTGTCAAGATAAATAAAAGCAAAAAATCTGCAACAGGTGACACCTATGAAAGACATAGAGAAAGTGAGCTCTTCAATTCATGTTAACAGAATTAATCACTCTTCTGGGTCGTCGTTTAGTTGGTTCTTTGGTTATGAAATGTAACACTTCTAATTTAAAGAATGCTCAATGAGACTAACGAGGGCTGCGTTCCTCCCATTATTAAGTAAGCCACGGTAGAGTGACTACGAGCCACAAATCCTGAAGCTAAAGCAGCTACGGAATTCAACCATCAATCATCATTAACCTGTATTATTTATACATGTGTGTTTCTTACACTGTGACATGTCAAAATGCCATCTCTGAAAAACAGACCGTAGCATTTATCCCATGTAATACATATGTAACTTGTTTGTAATGTAGAAAACAGTTCAGTTTAATTACATTCCTTATTTTATAACATATCCAGTAACTGGAAGGTCAATCATTTGATCAAATATCAGAGAATCATGGAATGGTGTTACTCTGACAGTCTGCAGTTACCTCCCTAAAAGAGAGGCTGCCTTTAGAATGACCAGTTATGATCTTATTAATATAATATTTAAGGGATATTACATATATTACATGTGCATACACACAAACACCAGTGACTGACAGTGTATACGTACAAAATAAAGTAAGAATGGAAAACGGGACAATGTTGAATGTGTTGTCGGGTCAGCAATGACACAAAAATCCCTGTTTTTCCCAGAAATGCTCATTGGAAAGTCAGATGCTCACCCTGTTTGACGTAAGCTTCTATTGATTTAGGCTTTGGAAGACTTGTAGGAAGCAATCAAGAGGTGGTGAACTGATTGACTGGGTTACTGATTTATTCATTCACGGAGAGGTCACTTGACTGGATTGGACAGCAAGTTGATGGGATCTTAATTTCAGAATCGATTCCTCTGTGTCTCCTGAATACTCCTTATTTTCTTTTGGTAGGGCAGGGTCAAACCCAGTGCAGCTTCTGCCTTTCTGATGACAGCCATACACCTATATAGAGTCTCATGAAGGACAGACACGTTTGTACTAAACCAGATGATGTATTCAGTGTTGTTTAATGATGCACTTGTAAAACTGTTCATGTTGATTTGTCTCAGCAATGTCCACATTGTGTACTGTAAATGGCATTCTGTGTCATGGATCTTGACGTGCCAGTGACGTCTGTGTGCACTGACACATAAAATACATAAGCCCATTGATCCATGAGTAAGGAAACACACACTGAGTCCAATAAATATCAAGGTCCAGCCAGTACAGCCTTGGCACAGTGGTGACCTGGAAACCACTTGACTCTGAATAACACTGAATAACCCATTTTGGTTTTCTACATAAAGCAGGTGTCTCACCGTCGAGGTCAATGCAATGCACGTTAAACAGGTCTGAAATGTCAAGGCCTTAAGTGAACCTGTGTGTGAGAGGTCACCAATTCCCTTTTCAAATACTAGAGCTTGCACTTTGAAACTGCCTGGCTCTTTCTGCCGCCACAGGGATTAGGTTTCTTACTGTTTGTATTACGCGTTCAAAACGCCATAAAATGCTTCCAGACTATACTACAGCACTGACACGGCTCTGTGTGGTGTTAATTATGATAATTGCACAGAAATATCATGATGAACACTGAAAAGAGACAATTCACAACCGAGTATAGAACTGAATTAAATTGACTAGAATTGAACTGAATATTGGATTCTCTGTCTTGCTCTTCACACACACACACACAGTTACTTGCGAACACACAAAAAACACACCTCCTTTGCCTCTTGCTTGTTTCCATGGAGACAAAAGTGAGCTGTTTCTTTCCACCAGGATCAGACGGTCTGACTTTATCACAATACATACTCTATGCACACACACACACACACATACGCACAGTAAAGTGAATTTTTCAGTTCTAACATATCAGCGGCTGTTGTTGCCTCTGTATCTGGTTACAATCATAGCTGAAATGTAGATCAGTCTATTCATGTTTATCTCCATTTGCTGATTTCTGCATTTGTATGTCTACTTCTGATGTGCTTTTTTGGAAGTGCATGTTAATAATGAAAGGATAGAGCATACGAGTACAATCACATCAGAGGGTGAAAATGAGAGCATTAAGAAATAATGCTTTTTTTAGGCTTATGACATGATGGCCCATTCACACACATTCAAACAGGACGATTTAACAGTTAAATGTCTCGTCAAAGATACAGTAGCATGTAGACTGGCAGAACCAGGGAATCAAACCTGTGACCTTTCCATTTTGTGTCTGTATAAATTATGTAATCTTATTTCATGGCAACTTTTAATATAGACCATTTTATTTTTCGGTGGCGTCACATTGTTAGTGGATCATTTAGTTACTGGTATTAGAGGTCATTACACTGTGATGTAGCAAGTTTGTACTGAGATAGATACTGACAGTTTTCTCACTGGTGTCTTAAGCAACTGCACAACTTTCACTTCCTCCTCTGCCTAGTGAGTCGTGTGCAGCCAGTCACTGAGATTCCGTCAAGGTTCAAAGCATGTCTATGTGGGGATATGACTGTGAAACATAAAATGACGCATTTTGTCTAAATTGATTTTTCGTGACCTCTATTTGTTTTCCAATAGTCACTGTTGAACACTTAACAACCCAGGGGATTTTTTTGTCCCCAACTTTTTTTTTAATTTTCTGTCCCTTGATGAAGTCGCAATTTGGGTGGTTTGGTTCCTTGAGATAAACACATAAATAATCAAAGACACTGTTATAACTGTACTACAAACAATTTAAAAAGGGTTTTGTACTCATTGCTTCCATCTATGTTCAGTATAGCAATACATCTGTAGACTACACTATTTCGCGATATGGCAAACTGCTACATTCTGCATTATTTATTTATTTACTTTACTGGATTGAGGGGAACTTTGATTGTTTAGATTAATATCTTTAGGGCTGCTTTCACAATGACTCAAAAAAATTCACAAATCGTGCAAAAAGATCTGTAAATGAGAAGCTACAGCGCCTCTGGGTGTTAAGAATCTGTCCTGCAACCCATTTCCTGGAAAAACAGAAAAGGGAAACCTCTGTCTTTTAACACACTACTGTTTGGTCCAATTAAAATGCTTCTCTTGTGAGACATGCAAATAGTTAACATCAGTTTACCATCACATGAACAGCCTCTTATATGATTTATTACTGTACACTTGACAAATTCAGAACTTGTAGTTCTCAACTTAACCAACATATTGAAATATGACCTTTAGCATTTGGCTTGAAAGACTGTGCAATGAGATTGAACGATGTACAATCTCAGTCTGTTTTAATGTACAGCTTTATTGTATTTGCTTGACCACCACACTGGACAGCTCAAGTGTTGAGTCCCACAAGACCACTTCACAAAGAAAGTCTCTCTCTCAATCTCTTTTGTATTATTGAACTATCTTTTCATTACCCCATATGTCATTTTCCTGACAGGATTGTTGTGACTTTGGTTATTACTCCTCCAAACCATTAAAAAATATCAACCTAGAATTTTGAAAGAGGACCCCGATGACTGCCCTCCATACAGAAAATCTCAGTGTCACAGAAATAATATTCTCATGTGTTATGTTAAAGCCAGTGGGTCAATAGGCAATACATGTGTTATCAATAAAGTTGCCTTGCAGCAAGATGGTTGATAGTTTACATCCCACTACGGGCCTTTCTGTGTAGAGTTTGCATACCTGTGTGTGTGTGGGTTTAATAATTAGGTAAATACCATATTCACTCATGTAAATGGAAAGGACACCCACAATCATTCACAGCCTCTAAACATAACTTTACTAGTTATTCAATATCATTAAATATGTATTTATAAAAACAACAAAAAGGCGGTCTTTCGGCCTTTTTGTTGATATGTAGGCCAAAATGCAATTATTTTACATGATGTTCCTAATGATTTCCCTGTCTTGCCTGTATTTTCAAAATAAAGTTTTAAAAATACTCTTTTACTTTTTCACAGCATGCTGTGTCATTATATTTCATCTATGCTTTTGATGGCTGTATAAAAAACTCTATTGTAATATTCCATTTATAAATTGTATGCTTTGTTCTGATACAGTATGTTGTGTGATATTTCAAATAAAGTTGGTATTTTATAAAAATGTTTTACTTCCGCTGTACCCGGAAGTGGACGGCTGCCATGTTTGTTTCGGTGCTGCTAGACTGCTGCCCTTGTAAAGATTGTGCACAACATGTGAGTGATTTTAATGAGTTCTCTGGTTGTGAAAACAGCCAAATTCAGTCGATTTATGCCGTTTATATTCATATCTAGTCACTGAGAAAAAGCGGTTTTTATCAGCATCATTTATTGTATATCGTTAGCTGAAGTTTTTGTTGTGAGTGTTCATGTTAGCGTGTTTATGTAACAACTCAAAGAAGTAACACTTGGTGTTTTATGACGTTATATTCCTTGTTTTAGTGTCAGGCGAACGTCAATGAGATGAGAATATATTTTTCTGTAGTACTGTTTGTCAGTGTCTGTCAGCGTGAAAGGCTTTCTGACAGCCAAAATACACTTATACTTCCTTTGCATAATATGTACATCAATAAAGATAGAAATGAATATGAATAAACATCAGTGGTGATGGTGATGTTACATAAGCTATGACGTTAACGAAGATGTTTCTTCAACCGAGGTTGAAATTCCTGCTTGAGATGCCCTCAAAGACTCAGGTGTGAACACTCACTAATGGGTCTTTGATCATTTCTAACCCCACCCTCTCCCTCGCCCAGAGCAGTCTTCTTTCCACTACATATAGTTTCAGTCACATTTTTGACATTTAAAAGAACATATGGTTTCTCTTCATCTTCTTTATAGTCTTCGAAGTTCTGTGTGGCACAACGTCAGAAACTTGCAGTTGCAGATATGCCAATCCATGTAATATTCCATAACATCCATATAACATGTTACATAAATATACTAATATACTAAAATATACTAATAATCATTTTACCACTGTCAAAAAACGAATCACCTCTTTGTGCACCACAAATTATGCAAACACTTAAATAGACTTGTGTTGCAAGTCTCATAACCACCTTTCTGACCTTTACTTTCATCACAGACTACACTTTTATATACAGTTAAATCACATATATATAAACACTGTTCAGACTGTTGTTATCTGTCTGTCAGTGTTAAAGTATTATCAAAGACATCTGCTCTTCTTAAATTTTCTGACACTTCACAGTTCCACTGGTTGACAGAACCAAATATATTTCTACTCTTCTCCTTGTCTGTATTTTAATTCATGTGCAGCCACTCCCACAATGTTTAGACTGATCATCTTATAATGATTTCTGTACCTCTATCCTTTTTGAAGGAAGGGTATTTCCGTGTTCCTTTTCTTGCCCGTCTGTTATTTGCACATTAGATGTTACACTCATGAATCTACTGTGTCCATCATTGACAGATGCTACCAGCTGATGTTTGCTGCACTTAACCTGCACAAAATCAAGGACAAATAAAAGGCGACATGGCGTCTCGTCTCTTGAAGTTCTCCAGACTACTTCTGAAATATCGCACCCCTTTGATCATTGCAAGCTGTGGAGGGGTGTTTACAGTCAACATGGTCTATCATGTTCTCCCTGATGTGTCCTACCGACGGCTGTATCAGGCCTGGTACAAAGGAGAACCAGCCACACTGTCTGAAAAGTTACAGGAGCTTTTCCAGCAGGTAGTGTGTGTATGATTTTTTTGTGTATGTGTATTTACAGAAGATGTATTTGGACCATTATCACTTTTATCAAGGCATTTTTGTAAACTTAATACATTTCATACAGTTATTTGCAGTAAGTGTAGGTAAAACCCCAAAAAGACATTTCACCGAGAAATTTCCAGCTTTAGTTATGAAATAAAAAATGGTGACTACCATCTATGGTATAATCACAGGTATTATATTAATTCATAGCAAGATTTTTACATTAGCTCATATGAAAGGACTGGAAAATAGTGTTTTTAATTCAGTTATGCACAGCACATATTTAATGAACTAAATTCATATTTCATGGAGAAGCGATATGAATAAAATAAGGGATTAAACTGCAATATCATGTTGTTGTTGTCATCTGTAGGTGCTGAAGGATTACGGTATCAGCTCAACCAATCATTTCTCTGCCTTTGCCTCCTTTGGATTCCATCCGGTCGGTGCTGGTGTCCCTTGGCTCCCTGCTGGGGCTCAAATTGGCATCCCAGCAAACTTTAACAGCACAGCTGATGACTCAGGTGGAATCACCAACCGCAGCATTTTCATCAATGGCGAAACAGTGGACTGGAGCAGCGAGGCTGGCTCAGCACTAAAGGAAGCACTGGTGTTTTCCCCCGAGGCACAGAAGTTCGCTATAGCGCGGGAGGTTGCCCGTTTGCAGAATGGAGCACCTGTTGTCAGTGCTGCTGTGGCCCCATTCTGTCTGGGTGGAGTGTGGGTGTACAGCGTGGTGCTGAAGCAGGTGTTTGGTCTCCATACTGGACCTTTACTGCTTCGCGGCGCAGCAAACGCTTTGGCAATGGGTCTTGGTGCCATATCTTACATACTCACCTCAGACGCTGTCAGCCATTGGATTGACTGTAGCTCAGACAGATGTGCAGCTGGAGTGTCGCGTGATTATGCCAAAGGAGGGGTGGAATTTTATGATAAGATCCTGTCCAGAAACAAGACTTTGCGCTCTTTGATGGGCCAGAAGGGAGAGAAGATGTATGCTGCCAGTGGAAACTTGTTTCCTGCTAACCTCCTTCAGCTGAAACACACACCATACACATCCAGGAGAGACGGGATCCTTGCTCTGCTGAAAGTGGAGAAAGTTTGACAACAAAAGGAAGGGGAGCTGTTGTGCTGAGAAATAAAATCAGAGTTTCTGCAACTAACATGAACCTATTATAAATTATCTCAATAGATTATAGTGATATGTGAGCATGAGCTTTGATTAACAGAACAATTCTCATGACAAGAACTGGTGCGCCATACATTTAGTGTCCAAAGTGACTAACCCGTTTATGTGACTGTTATTCAGCAAATCATTCTGGACCGAGTGTTCAAATAAACAAACGTGTTCGATAAGTTATTCTGTCATTTGGTGTTTTGGTGATGTGGCAAACAGTGCTTTTAAAACAATGTTTTCCATGATTTCTCTAATAGGTGTAAAGGCCATAGGCGAAGCTGAAAACAATCACTTCCTAAACTGTCAGTTTTGGTCAGATAAAACAGAATTGCTAAACTATAATTGCATTTACATTTAAGAGAGGGAGGCAACACTACAAGATAACATTCAAAACTGGAGGTTTGCAGTTGCACATCTTTATCATAGCAGGCATTAGAGAACTAACACGTGTACAGTGCAGCGACTTCTCTCAAAGCTGCTTTATGTAATGGTTAAGAGACTTTAGCTGAAGCTGGTAAATCCAGCTCCATCTCTCTGTCTCTATCGTATACTGTAAGTATACTCTACTTCATATATATATTATATAATGAACAGCAATGTTCTTTGATCCCTCTCGGCTCAGACCTGAGTACCCACACATCATTTGCATGACCCTAACTAATGTGTTTAGTGATAATTATCTTAATATTATGCAGCTTATTGTGACTCGGGGCTCATCATATACAATATGTAGCACCCATGTTCCCTTAGGTTGTCTGCATAATATGCAGACAAGACTCAGATATGGTATTTTAATTACATTTCTTATCTTCTACCCGGTGGATTGACCTAAATATAGAAGCCTGTAATTAATAGTGTTGCAGACAGACATGCATTGACACTTCTTACATCTCGGGGGAGATCATTCCATAGAAACGACTACAAAGTGGAAATGTTCCCATTTTTTTCTGTTTGAAGAATGGGAATCAAACCAGAAGGTGCATGTTCTGATACAATCTGGACAGAAAAAGCATGTAAGATGGCTGAAATGGGAGAGTAGCGGTACACAAAACAATCTTCAATTATAACTTTCGGCAATCTTTCATTGAGAAATATTTGACCAAAAGTATGTGGTCAGGCAGAAAGAAAAGAGAAGAAAAAAATGACGTCTGTATCAAGATGAGGACAAAAAAATGAAAGCTTTGACTGAATTTTTAGGTCCACTCTATCGTTTCTCCAACTACAAATTGGCTTCTGAGTAAAGCATATTAACAACACTGGACTCATTGTCTTGCTCTTGTTGCTCCGCTTCATCTGCTTACTTCATTGTTTGCACCACAGATATTTGTACAGTGGACCATTGTTTGCTGAATGGTGGGCTGTTTCTCTTTTGAGCCACCGGAGGTCAGTACAGGCCACATTGCCATTCTCACAATTTGTTTTCATTTACTTTGTGAATGACATGACAGGGTCCATTCAATATGAATGGGCAGGGTTGTACTTAAAGTAACAGAAATATTATTCATTAACAAAAAAAATCTAATAATAATAAATTAGTAATTCTGAAATTCTGCATTCTATAGAGATGGAACTCAGTTTAATCATGTAATTATGCAAAGCTTCAGCCACATACATATAACATAAGGATTTCATAATAAAGTTTTCATAATTAGTTCAGTCATATTTTATATACACAGTGGTATATAGTAAAATAATGCAAACAAACATGTCAGCATGTGTCCACGTGGTGAACATGTTTTGAATGACACAAATTTGATTTTGCACTTTGCAAAAAAAAGTACATTGTAATTATTTAAAGCCACCATTGAAATATAAAATGTCACTAACTGTAGATAAACTGTTATTCTTGTGTCCCTCATTAAGGACAAACGTTTAATTGATTCTGATTCTCATTTTGCAGCAGGGTGCGCTGAAAAACAAACAGCGCGCCTCCCGCTTTGTGGCCCCGCCCCTGTGCGCTCGGGCTGCGCCATTACGTCGCTGCACGGATCAGTGCTGTGGTGCAGGCAGGCAGGGACAGGCAGGCGAAGCAGCTGCAGAGAGACCAAGAAACGCTGACAACAACGGACAGGCTCATGCGGAGAAACTCACACGCAACATTTGCAATTTCGCCGATTTAAGGTCCAAAACCCTAAAGCTGTGACCGTTTTGCTCATTGCATTCGCATTGTTTTTGACTCACGCGTGGGATTATATTTCACATTCTCTCGACCTGAAATGACTGCTGGTCCTCGCGTTTAGCCAATGGTTACTGCGGGGGCTCCTGCTTTGTGGATTATCCGTCGTTGCCGAGCCAGTCGCATGGTCGAGCCCGGAGGAGGCCCCGCTCTGCTGGATGGATGTGTGTGAAGCAGCGTCGGACTACGAGTACTGGTGAAGACGGTGATTGTGATGATGCTCGGGTTCCATCGGCAGTGGCTGAACTGATCTTGGATGTTCGGGCTATATCGCCCCGACTCAAACCATTTCCTCATACAGCAAAAATTATATTGCTTAAAAACTGGACGCCCCTGGAGCAGTTTATGACGGTAAGAAAGACGTTCGTCAACCGCAGGCCACCAGCTTTTACAGCCATCTGACGTTAGCTAGCGAGCTAGCTTGGCGCTGTCACTTTTATCCAACTTGCTGCCCGCACAGCTAAACTGCCTAATATTGCGAAACAACGCTGGGATAACGTCGCGTTAAAGCTCTGCATTGTAACTGCACTTGTGTCTGCTTGAGTTCACTCTCCATACAAAGAGAGTGACAGTAAAAATGTTACTCCGTAACCTTAATAACTAGGGCTTTTGTAGCTTGCTTGTTAGCTCGCTGTTTCCTAGCCCATTCAATATTTCGCAGCTGCCAAACAGTTGCCAATGCACGGTGCGCAGTATCGGTATGCATTTAACAAGTTTATTCAATCAGTAAAATGTACTTTATTTGGTGAAACACGCCGTTAAAGAAGCACTCATTCATTGTACACTGCACAATAAGCCCTTTAATGACATGTTGGCGTTCATTGGAACCAGTGCGGCGTCATTTGTGTTACGACTGTGGCTTTAAATGTGACGTAACTTTTATTATATGCTATTAATTTAGTGATTACTGAGAACTAATGTGGTTAACGTATCTTTTACCTGAAGACCTCACTAGGGACACACATGGAGGTCTACACGAAAGAAACAGTCAATATATAAAGAAAATATTATAACAAGTTAAAACGAATAACAAATATCAGTATATATTCAGTAAACCCCGTCACTTGCATATGCAGGAGCACTAATGTTTGAAACTATCGACATGCATATAAATCAATAGATGACATTTCTTATCATGGTATAACAGGTAGGCACGACACCATCTTGGCATTTTAAGAAGCAGTCACATGCTATCATGTCTCTGCATGTTGCTGTTTCAAAAAGAACGCCTGAAATGTACAGTGTATCAGATGCTGCAGATGATCGTTGCACAGTGCACAAACGTGTGGATGAGCTCTTCTGTTTGTATTCGAAATCATTGACAATATGGTGGCCAGAAGATTCCATCTCATTACATTTCAAAAGATAAATTCAACTGATTCATACAAATGTTGATTTTACTTTGTCATTCATTACCAAACGTTTGATAGGAATGCTCTCATGTAGTGTCACATTCTAGAAATGTCACAGGTAGAGGTCCTGTGTGAATAAGCTGCTTATTTTCCCCCGGCACCAATAATAAATAGTTCATTGTTTTTGTGAGGCAAATGACAGAAACAGGGAGTCATGTTCAGTAGACAAGCAGCTGTTAACTGTGCAGTGTCAAGTAATGGATATCAGCATCCTCCTTTTCTCTCTCTCGCTCTCTCTCCCTCTCTCGATGACGTAATCCTCCACCATGCCACATCTTTTGGGTCGCAGTCGGTTCCTCTGCTACCCGCTGCTTGCCAGCCTGCTGCCACTGCTGAGATCATATGGACGCTGCTCTGTCCTGTTCGTTTAGCCTGTAGCTCTCATTGCTCCTTCTCTGGCATGCATGTCTAAAACAACAGCACAATGATCTGAAAGAAGCGTCCACACAGTAGCTCATGAATGGCACCCCAGTGAGGGGCAGCTAATGAAGGAGCTGTTGATAAACTCATGTAGCAGTGTTCATCAAAAAAAGTCAGATAGAATACTGGGCAAGTTCTCTGTCATTTTACTTTGACTTTTTATCTGTAAGAAAAGATGGTGGGTACTGTTTTGACAACAGCGTCTCGGCAGTTTCCATTTCTCAAGGATTCCATATAAACATTGCGCTTTCATGTGCCCGCAAAGCTTAACAGACAACCACTCCTTTTCCCAAATGATTTTAACCTAATATTTGTGGCTCTTCTTGGCCTGAATACATATGGGATTCCCTGTGTGGGACCTGATGATTGCTGAAGCTGAACTATTTATCTTAGCCCTGCATGTTGTACATTTTTGTATTTGGGGCACCATTATTATAGGCTTGGATTGCTATCATATTATTATATATAAGCAGTGATGGTGGTTAAGATAGTATTTGCATTAATCTAGACGAGACTGCTGTTACTATAGGACAGGCTCGGTAGATTGTATAAGCGACTTTAAAGGTCACTGAAGCCGATTATATAATCAAATGTAGGTGGCATCCAAACGTCATACTTGACTTTGAATCATATCTAATTAAGCACTCATTTAGTGAGAGACACCCTTCATATGTTGGTTTTATTAACCTAACATTGTTGCCAAATGCCAGCTGTTAATTACACATTTTCACCAATACATTTTTATCTGACCCACCTTTTTTTCTTGTTCCCAGACAATTGCTCTCTAATAACTGTTATTTAATGGCTTCAATGATTCTGCCGGCACAAAAGGTTTCTCCTTGCTGTTCAAACCAACAGAACCATTCTGGAAGCCTGAATAAAATTCTGCAGCCAGTTTATAGAAGGATGTCTTTTGTGCAACATTCCTGCATGATAAAAAGAAAATCGTACCCTGACATCTTGAATGTACAGTAGAGTTTGAGTATGAGCAGTGGTGCTGGTACCAAAACATGAATTAAAATGGCAGAGCAAAGTTTGCTATCATAAAATGGAACATACAAATCCATACATGATGTGCTGGACAGATTAGTGAAGTGAACTATATTTCTTTGCTTTCATTCTGTCCAGTCATTGAAGAAGTGGACAGACCCAGCCGGTGAAGATTAAATTGCTTGTGGCAATGGCCTCACTTTACTTAAGCGGTGCACCTACGAGAGAGAGAGACAGAGAGAGAGGAGAGAAGGCATGGATGGGAATGGAGGGAGGAAGACAGAAGGGGCACAGGTGTGGCAAAAGTAATTGGGATCAACTACACCTGCTATCATGGGGCTGAGGGGGGTCCCATGGGAGTAAGCTGGGAGTCAGGTAGTTTCATCAGATCCCAAGGCGAATTGGGACTCAACTGCAGTTGTGGAATATGATTCAGAGGGGAAACTGTAATTCACCCTGACATTGTTTCCAACTTTTCAATCTCAGAATTCTACTGTGTTGGTTATTAACAATAATGATCACATTAGTCTCAGCCTTGGGGCATACCCTGCAAGGCTGCCAATATATTCAGTATGAACAGATTTGTTGGACAGTGTTACCTGAAGCAGAGGTCTGCATTGAGAGCATGGCGAAATAAATCGTCCATTGTCCGTTCTCCCCCCTGTAAATTGACTCAAGGCTGGTGTTTTACTTGTAAAAGAAGTATTGTATTAATTCAGGAACACTGAATATGGGGCCATTCACATGCAGCATCAAAAATGCATGGAAGAAGCTAGAGGTGTTTTTAATCAGGGTCAATGTGGGCCTGAGCCTCTGTCGAGTCTGTCATTGCTAAGCAGTTAACCAGACAAACTTGGTGTGATGCGCAATCTCATCATATGCGTATCTTGACCACGTCACTCTCTTTGTAATTGTACGTATGCATTGAAAATAATGTATCTGTGTGAGCAGCTCTAATACTCTTTACTACCAGCACAGCACCACATCTTATTGACTTTGGTTGAAGGATGCAAGAATTTTACTGTTTCATTGTCATCTTGATAAGTTGAAAAATGCCACAAATGAATGTCCATGTTGCAGCCTATAGACCCTGTCACTACCAGTGCATTGTCATGTCATCTCTGCAGGGTTTTCTCCCTGGGTTTGACTGATATAAGTGGACAAGATGCATACAAATGACAAACATCTGCTTAAACATCATAAATGGCCCCACATAGCTATATGGTCAAAGGTCAACCATTGTTTTTGTCAGTTTGAAAGGTTGAGAGATGTGTACACACTGTGGGATGGGCTGGGAGTACAGAGTGTAAGGAAATGTGTGGAGCATTGTATGTTTAAGATTGCATACCCCAGTGCTTGTGCAAAATTGGTGGATAAGGCCTTTGGAATAATATGTATTTTAGGTTGTCTTTTACATTCCCTCTGACATTTAGCTGTTGTCTGACCTTTTGTCTCTCAAGTCATTTTATCAATTTTTGGCTGCCTCTCACCTCACCTTCTAACCATTATATCAATATATATATTTAAGCTTTGTTGTAGTGCTATCAAGGAAAATTATTGTGAACATTATTATTATTGAAATGTTTCGCAGTAATAGTCTCGCACCTGATTTCTGATTATTCTCTGTGTTATAAAGACACACTGTTTCACTTTACATAGCGCTGAGTAGTGCTGACAGCTCAGTGTTGGTTTGAACTGACTAAGAGGACTGCTAGTTGGGTGCTGCAGGCAAGATACATTTTCAGTATTTTAAGATGGTAGATTTGCATATCCTGTGTGAGTAGGCTTTGAGTTGTTGCCAGAGTTGCATTGAGAACTTTCTGTCACCACTTGTAATATCAATAGGGCTGTCTGTACACACAGTGGTGTGTTTGATCCCCAGTTCAGTTCTGTTTACCTTAAGGATCCCTCACAAGATTTTCCTCTTTATTTGAGCGACATCAGGCTCCTTGTTATCTATGTAGACTGCTGGGAGGGGAGGGGTGATATAAGCTTAAATTGATTTCATGATATTTCTCGGAAATATGTAATGACAACACTCGGGTTTAAAGTATTATGTAGTATTATGTATTATGAAACTGAACATTGTTGTATTGATGATTGAAGTTAGCAGTATTTAGTACATACTGGAAAAAAGTTATTGTATTTCCATACTATTCCAATGAACTGATGGCCATTTAATAAGTGCATGTCCAGCAAGACTTGTTGGCTTCCAGCCACACTTGTGTCGAAGTACTGAAGTGAACCAGCCAAAGACAATCCCTTCTCATACATATCTAGCAAGATATCGCATACAAAGGTAGAATTGATGTAAGCTGTTGATGGAGAAAGAGCTCTGGGCCTCACATCACTTGGTTTCTTTACGCTGCCATTGTGGCAGGAAAAGTTGATGCAAAAATGGATGGAGCCAGTGACGGCTTCAAGCCATCAGTGAATATAAGTGACCCAGTTAATGCTTCTTGAAACTATCCAAAGTTGACATTCCAGACCTGCAGTATTCTGACATCTTCAACTTTCTCAAGCTTTCCTTCTTCCTACTCCAGAGAACATTTAGAAAGCACACTAAAAGCTTGAAATAAACAAGATATTAAAGCTAGGAAGCGTTGGATTACTTGCCTGATGTGACATGATCAGGGCCACACGGTTGGTGTAGTGGTTAGCGCTCTTGCCTTTGCAGCAAGAAGACCCATAGAAATTGACTATAGGTGTGAATGTGAGAGTGAATGGTTGTTTGTCTCTATGTGTGGCCCTGTGATGGACTGGCAAACTGTCCAGGGTGTACCCCGCCTATCGCCTGTGTCAGCTGAAATTGGCACAGCACCCCGGTGGAGGATAAAGGGATGGATAATGGATGGATGGATGAAGTGGTCACAGCACAAGCAGAATCCGTTTTCTGTGGGTTTCCTTTGCTCAGTCTTCTGCTCGCTTTAAGGGCATTTTAGGGCAGTGATCCACCTTTGATTGGGGAAACTGTAGAATTTTCTTATCTCTGACTGTTTTTGTATCCCGGGGCAGAACAGCGTTCCATCACCTTCACCTTTTTTTTAATGAATACAGCTGGCGAAGAGGCATGTTTCCTGGCAGATTAAAACTGCACGTCTGCCTGCCAAAATGGTGTTGTTTTGGTTCCCACTGTTGCATGCTGGGATTGCATGACTACATCTTATGGAGCTCTGTGGCACACCTTGTCAGCAGAAATCAACTCCCAAGCCCCAAACACAGCTGTGTTAACCTCACGTACAAGTCACAACACTATAGACAGAATCCTGAGTCGAAGCTGCCTTGACACATTTAGACCAAAATAGAGGACAAGTAGGCCCATATTAGTAGTGACACATTTTGACTGCTCACACAGAATAGCTTTATCAAATATGGATGCAGCTGTCGGGCTTGTAGCGTGGTCATTTCAATACAATTCAGAAAGAAGGGGATAAGACACGTATGGTGGTATTGGCATATATAGGTGAACCTGAATATACTGTTATTTAGAGTGTAACTTGTTGTAGTAGTATTACTATTACCACTATTCACAGTTGGTCCCATTTCTGGGAAAAAAAGATCATACAAACAAATCCAGGCAATTAAGCCCAGCTTGGTTATGGTTTAGTAGCTGAGATGTAGACCTTGCCATCAGTGCAGGGGTTCAATTAAGACAGACATTACAAGATCAATGATGATCATTAAGTTGGAGATACATTCTCCAATGGTCACATGATAAATGGGGTGGAACAGAAGGAAACAAAAGTTATATTGACACTAACTGACTGGCATCAATGTGTGAATTAAATACAGAATAATGGTAGCTATATTAGCTATTTGGTTGAATTACAATAAACAAGCATTTTTTAAGGTATATACAGGGAACACCTAGTTGTCTTGGTATGTTTCTTTTTTTTGAAGGAACATGTGCAGCTCTGCTTACAAGACAAAAGTTAGTCCCTATGTTGCATTCAGTTCTCCCAGTGAAAAGAATTTTTCATTTAACTGGATGATGTAGTTCATGTTGTTGATCAGTGTAGTGCTGATGCAGTAAACAAAAATCACAAATAATAAGGAATGTTAATGCATATTAATATGTTGTTTAATTGTAAACAAATTGGGAGATAAGCCTATTGCTCTAGCCCTTCCACTTCCACAGAGACAAAGGATAAAAACTAATTCACTGTTTTGCTAATCACTGGTAATAATCATCTTCAGATATGCTAAATATAGTAAAAGCAAAGTGCCTAATTAACTATTGATACTTAATTTTGTATTGTGAATACCTCCCACATGTTGAAAGGGCTTTACTGTCTCACCTAGTGTCAATTTCTCTAATTCCCTTTCTTTTACTCAACATGTACATTCCCCTCTGTCCGACTTTGTCCTCGGCTTACTCACCTGGACCCCTCGAGCCTGCTGTGCTGTAATCAGAACCTACACACACTGTTGAGCTCCCCAGGCGATCTAGTCTGCTATTAGTCACAGATTTAACCATGGGCATGTTTAGTTTGCTGACAGTTTAAGACCTTTCTTGTCCGTAATCTCCATGTTAGAAATGGATGAATAAATCTAACTTTTTGAGTTTTACCAGTCAGTGTTGGAACGTGGCATAAGTAGTGGTACATGGTCATGCAATTCATCTCTAAATGCTTCATACAAATGCAGTCAGAACATGGCCTCTGTATGTTAATAGAGGTTTTCTCTGAATGGTAGGAAATAGTGGATCAGTCAGTAACGAGCCAGTCTTTCATATTCAAATTGACATGAGACTGAGGCTGGACACACAATGGGATTAAGATTGGGAAATCGGCCCTTTCACACCACCACCACTCCATGTCTTCAAACATTTTTCACCTGAAAAAGACTCCTTTCCTCTATAGCCCCACCCCCACCTTTATACTCCTCAGGTATGCGAGTACAGCTGGCTCCTGCCTCTTTACTCAAGAGTTATGCCAGAGTGCATGTTTTAGCTTGTCCTTTACGTCACCACCACCCATCCCATATTCATCCGAAATCATGCATGCACTCCTATACACATTTAGACATACACCCTTTCTGTAAGGTGCCATGTACCCATTTTAAATCTGATGCTTGTGCAACCTGAGCTTAGTGGGCACACACGCCTGCGTGTGCTTATGTGTCAGCTTCAGATCCACAGGTCTGCCTTTTGAAACAGCTGCTCAAAGAGCCTTGAATACCTCAGAAGGTCAAAGGACACAGTTGTTTAAGAGCAGTGGGTCAGAGCCCGAAAAGGACGCTTCTTTATTCTGCTGTGTCTCCATGAGAAAAACCAAAATACATTGTGTTTTTGCTCATAAAAGTATCTGGAAAGAGTTCATTATTGCAGGCTAGAATAGAAATGAATATTTATTGTTATTGCACATTTAGACTGTACAATGATGTTGAATGCAATACTGCTAGTTCAGAGTCTATAAAAATACTAATGTCTCTATAAATATAAATGAACACATGCACACACTGCGTGCTGAAAACAAGCATTTAGTGCATTGAATGGCTCTCAGATAAAAGCTGTTTTTCTGCAGGTTTGCAGCTTCAGGTAATTTACAGCCTTGCAAATGAGCAGAATTAGTGACACTAAGAATCAACATTTTGGTTTCATCACTTATTCAAAAAGCCAATAGAAGACATTTGTGATTTCTCGAAGTTAAGTTTCCTGCCCTCGCTTTCAGACATGCACAGTGTTTTGGGTGACATTTGACAGTGTTATTTCAGGAAGATCAACAGATTGAATGGTTAAACACCTAGTTTTTTTCCACATGATTGCTTGTTCTGCATGGAGGTTTGTGGAGGAAGTGCAAAGTGATTCTATATCCAACTCAAACATGAGCACACTGAGCAGTCTAAAAGCCCAGGCCATCACGATTTGTTTTTATCCTGTACTGCTTTCAGTTCCTGCACTGTCGGACTTGTTTTCTGTCCGCCCCTCCTTCATGCTCTGCTTTATTTTTGTCCTTACTGTTTTTGAATCCTATATTCTGTCTCCATAATTACCTTTGGTCAACAGATGGGTGCTGAAAGTAGAAGTGTGAACATGTCATCACTTTACGCGCTCGATGGTGTGGCGAAGAGAGGGAAAGGAGCGACAACATATATAGAGATATCTTGTTACAAAGGCTGATGGGCATGTTTTTAGGCGGGTGTGTCCACCCCACGTGAGCTTTGATTTTTTTTGAACACCCAACACACAAAAGTTCATGCTCTCCTCCTCTCTTGATAAGAATGATCCTTTCCTTAAGCTAACTTTACCTTAGTAAGTCAGGGCTACTTTCTTGCACCTTTATGTGGCATGGAATATTTAAAGGAACATTTTTAAGTACTTGGCTAAATGCATACAGGGTTAAACTGGTGGAGACTTAAGAGCAGTGGAAGCTATAGATGTTTATATTGACACCTGGCATGTCATATACTTATAATTATATAGTAGTTTGTCAACTCGCTATCATGTGAGTTTGTAAAAACTGGTCTGTCTGTAAAATCTGTTCACTGTTCTTTCAGTCGATTGATCTAGTGTCCTGTCTGCTGACAAGGTATGTTCAGTATCAGCTTTTTTTTTGTTGTAGTTGGCATTTTCCATCATATAGATCTAGCAAGGCTCGGCTTGGGTTTTTGCTTTTCCATTAGGGATAGTACCTGGTACCTAGTGTTTTTTTTTTGGGTCCCTACTCTAGTGAGATTCCAAACGAGCTGAGCTGATACTGAAACGTGATGTGGACAGACTGCTGGTCACTGGCAGAGTTTCGCCACTGGAAGAGTCATAAGTGCGAAACAGAACAATGCCAAACTTTAGATCAGTTAAAAAGACTCAAACATCCTTAAACATTTCTAAAATCTCAACTTTTAACAGAGGAGTCACCATTTCCAAAAGCCAATGATTGTGAGCTGAATCATGACCTGTTCCCCTGTATTTTAGTTCAGTGACTGTCATACGGCTGCGCTCCGGTCATGCAGGAAGTACTGAACTAATCTTTTTTTAAGGATCTGATTCTAATGAATTGGTACACCAAAAATAACTACTTTGCTCATCCTTAGTTTGTGTGTGTCGTGTATAAAATTACATCACAGCAGTTTTGTGCAGCTGTACTATGATGACCCCGCCCAAGTTGAGGAGGTACTATAGTAAGGGAAAATGATGTGGGGGAAAAACACTGTAAAGTAAGAATGTTCAAATTCCAATTTTTTGTTAATGGTTAACAAAATGCAAACATTTTAACTCACTTTGCCTTTTAAATCAAATCAGTATGTAGTGTGACCACCCTTTGCTTTCAAACCATTATACATTCTTATAAATTATACTTGCTCAAAGTCAGGGATTTGTGGTATTATAGTCAGGTGTGTGATTAACCGGCTATACCAAACAGATGCTAATGATTATCATTTTCATATGTAGGTTCAAACACAGTCATTAACTTAAAACTGGGTGAGGAACAGGCAGACTCTGCTGCCAAGGTGAGCTTGTGGAAGACTGTTTCATGTCACTGGTCATACACCATGGCAAGACACAAGGTAGTTATATCGTTATACTATATCAGCAAGGTCTCTCCCAGGCAAAGATTTCAAAACAGGCTGGGGTTTCAAGATGAGCTGGTCAGGTTTTTTTTGAAGAAGTACAAAGAAACAGACAATTCTGAGGATTATAGACTCAGTGGTTGGCCAGGGAAACTTAGTGTGAGATGAAAGACATCATGCTTACTTCCCTGTGCATCTGCTCAGAACTGGCAGAAACCTATATGTTTGGAACAACCTTCTTGTCGAGTTCCTTCAACACTTCAACAGTGTATGTAGAACTGATGCTGTTTTTAAGGCAAAGGGTGGTCACACCAAGTGGGGCCCCTTTACATCCGGCATTAATTGTGTTTTCTGTGATCAGCTTGCGATCAGATAGGGCCTGACCACTTGTAAGTACAGGTGTAAACGCACACGAGACGCAAAGGGGGTTGGATTGTTATCCGATCTGCCAAATCACCTCGGGAGATGGTCGGAGACACATTGTGAGCACATTGACAAAATTTTGCTGTCTCCTCTGCTTTCATATCTTAATGTGGACCCCGGAGACGCCTGTAAATACCAGGTGTAAATGCATCTGGTGAAGAGCTTTCTGATCGCTATCCGATCACATAAAATGCATTCTAATGCCAGGTGTAAAGAGATTTAGGTTTTCTTTAGTTGGCTAACGCTGCATTTTGGAACAATTATAACTCGATATTACTGCTTGCAGCTTTATTTAGAATTCACATTTGTGAAGGCGCTCTAACTACATAGCATTTTTCAAAACTATTGCACAGTACTGTGTGTATTACACACACACACAAACACTATAATACTTATGTGTAGCAAAAAAAGAGCAAAATGGACAGTGCTATCTGTAGACAATCTATTTGTGTGTGTCATGATGAGAACAAGATTGTGTGTATGTTTGTTGTAGAGAACTAGGCAGCCTTGCTGCTATTTTCTGGGGCAGGCTATCAGGCAGTGAGGCAGCAGGGAGGGATAATAACAGAAGCTGTTACATTCTTGTGGTTTCTCTGATTTCAGCATGAGGCAGGGGGTTGGCTCTGGCTGACTCACGGCTGCTCTGCCTGCTTTGTCTCCTTCAGCCCCTGAGCCAGCATTGACACTGGGGCTAGTAAGAGGACAATACATGACATTTCTTGGACACTTTAATCTAAGACACATTAATTAGCAGACCATGAATGTCTGCATATTTCAGCACCTCTTGCTCAAGCGTCAACCTGGCAACTGATTAACACTGGTTAAGCCTCCACTATGAGCAGTAGCAGTATTTCACCTTTATAGGCTCTGTTCAGCAATGTTCCTCAGGCTATGGGACAGTTACAGATGCTACCTTTGAGACTTTATTTGAATAGCAAATGTCTTGCTATGTGTCTGCATGTGTTTTAAACAAAAATCAGTTTATTGATTTGTAGAGAAGCTTAATAAATTGCCATAGCTACATCAATGTAAAAAAAGCACACAAGTATCAAGCAAGAAAGAAAACAAAAAAACAGGGCTGTGTGTTTCGGTTGGAAGTGAATTAATGTTCAGTAGGGCAAAAAAACTGAATCATACTCCATGATTCCATAGAAATCACGTGGGACAACAGCAGGTGTTCATCTGGGTAAAGTATATAAACAGGCCATATTTTTCCAATGACTTCTGCACATCAAGTCCAAAAAGATCACACCCTTAAAACATCTGGTCTGAACTCTGTATATCCTTAAACTCACAGTATGTAATTTCTGTTGCCAGGGGTTTCTCAAAACAATAACATGAGATTAAGTTTAGGTTGATGTTGGGAGGCAGCATGAGATCACGGTAATTGTTGTCCTTCCCACTGTTGCCGATGGAAATCTATCAACGTGACTTTAGGTGTTTGCTTGCTTTGCAAGTTGGGATAGATAGAGCGAATTACGTCATTAAAAGGTGTTGAATAGAGATACGAATTTCTTTGGGTTAAAGAGTGTTGGAAATGTTTTGGTCAGTAAATAATATAAATCTTGCAATTTTTTGACATTTCAAATATGCGTTATGTTAGGTTTAAACATGCATATAAATGATATTTCATGGCCGGCATCAAAAATTATATAATTGTTACCTCAACCCGTGTGCATCAACATTTTTACTCTGTCACATAACTACTCTGAAATTATCTTTTGAAATTATCTTTTAAATTTAGATTTATGTTGAGCAGTCTACCTATGTTTTTCAAACCTGGTTTGTGGTTGTTACACATCAGGCCAGTGCTGTAGAGGAAATGCCATCTGCTGAGTGACATTACCAGAAATGCATAACCTGCACTGGCCTACATATGTACGCAAGAGTTAAAGTTAATTATAAAGAACATGCCATTGAATGCATGCGTCTAATGAAATACAGTGGTTTGCATTGTTGCAAGTGATCACATGCCAGAAAAATTAAAGTAGTTTGGTAAGTTGTTTTATTGGGACACAGTATTCAGAATGAATAATGGACATTTGCAGTGCACTCCTCACACTCAAGAATCCTGATGCTGGGAGATTTTGCACCAGATGTTTGAGTTCTAAACAAGTACTGTAGGCATTTTGTACAAAGCACTTTGTGGCCTCTTAAGCATGGTAATCCAATCAGAAATGTTTGCCTTGTTGCCTCAGGACATGCAAAAAAAACAGGACAAATTGCTGCTTCAGTATTTTGCGCCAGCAGCAAACGTTATATATTCTACACTGTGAAAACATTGCGCAAAAGTATGAGGTGACTGTCAGGTGAGCCCACGCTTTCCTGCTTTGGCTTTGTTTACCGACCACAATGTGTTCCACACACACCTCCATCTCCTCATTCTCTACTCTTCATACAGAGACGTCCCCCAAACACCTCTCCCACACGCATGCTTTTTGTTATATGAGCTATGTAGTACATTCAAACAAGCGGTTAAATCATCAGCTTTTGTTGAAATGCCTCAGCCTCTTGAATTGACCGTGTTACAGCCGGGTCTTATGGCTGTTCAGTGGTGTAGTTAAATGGTTTGTACTTGGTTGCAATCCGTCTGAACTGTCTCTGAATGTATGCAGTGTATTTTATCGGTCTTCTGCCTTGAGCATTCTTGCGACTGCTGCACGCTTATTCATCACTGTTACTCAAAACTCAAAATTTCCCTCCCACCACCGGTGAATGACAGACGTTAGCTAAGCTGATGCTGCATGGTCTTGGTATTTCACTGAACAAAATAAGCATTTACTTGATCTATCTGTTTTTTTTCAAGCTTACTGAGTCCGTTTCACACTACCGTTGTCTTGTCGTGACTTCATTTAAATTTCCTCTTCACTGCTGTAGTGCTAAAGATTCTTTCACACTAACATTTTTAAACCTGGGTGAAGCCATTAAAGAGGTGATTAATGCCATTACCATTGCCAATGGTTGTTTTGCCCTGTGGTGTTTTTTTTCCCCCCTCCCCGGCATCATCAGTGCGTGAAATGTGATGTCAAGGATGTGTCCTGGAAATGAAACAAATAAAACGACGGCATCATAGCCCTCAATAAAAGCATTACGGTGGTTACTATTTCTCATTTTTTATTTTGCCCTGTCTCTAAATCAATCACTTAGAAGGTCCGATTGATGAAATAAATGATATTTAGTGCTGTTCCAAGTCCCAAGGCACATCTCTGGCAACAACAGAGCAAGACAGGAAAAAGGACTGCATTCACCCAGGACTTACGCTTGCACTGATCCCGATTAGAGCCAAAGTAGTTAAAAACATGCATGTTTTGCAGTCATTTGACCTGGCTGCAAGTGAATGCTGATTAGACACATTCTCACTAGTAAAAACCCTGTTTAAAACCTGGGATTGAGTGGGTTTATTTGATCGGTGGGAATGAGGGTTTTATATGAATAACATTTTTAACAGTGCAATTTAAAGTTTTAGTTATAACACATGTATTTTGCACCACATTTAGTCAAAACAAACACATATCTAAATCCCAATTCCTTTAACTGAGAACTCTGTTAAATGAAACATTAATCAGACATGGCAGACTATCTTTTGTCAGTACCCTGGTGACAGAAACAGAATGGCTTTGATAATAAAGAAGACATTTTAGTGCGGCTCAGACAAGAAGCAGGAGGTGTAGTGTTTCTAGGAAAATGACTGTTGTGCCTATGATAAAAGTGTTTTCCTACAACTCTAACCTCAACTTCAACAGAAAATACTCACGGCTTCTGGGAAAAAGTTGTGTGAGGGGGGAAAGAATATAAAATACAGAGGTTGGATAAAATGGAGAAGAGATGAGTTGTAATTGGTTTAGCCGTCTTGCGTGTTATCTGCATCGGTATCAACTGCATTTGCGCCTAAGAATAGGACGACAAGGTCACCGTGAGTGTGCAGGGGATTAAGTAAATCATGTAGTCATCATGACATTGTCACATGCCATCACATCTGTGTGTTTTTGACGAGCGTGGCAGATTTTATTTCCCCAGCGTCACAAAATGCAAGCCTATATTTGAATGTATTTATAACAACCATGTCTTGATCGGTGTGGTTACCAGTTACAAGTGCACAGCGGTATAAATTGCTCTTTCTGTGCATACTAACATGAGCTTAATTTGTATTTTTGAGCCTGGTACATTGTCATTCTATCAATTTTTATGCTAGGCACATGTTTATGTCGGTTATAGACATAGACATGTAGATTTATATGTATATGTAAATTTATATTATATTATATTATATTATATTATATTATATTATATTATATCATAGAGCTGTTTAACACCAAACTCTTTTTACCTTGTAAAATAGGATTCAATATCAGTTCACACATGGACATGGACGTGGACTATGTAATCCTTTCTCTATGTGCAATGCCTTTGTTGTTCAGTGTGGTCTACATTATCAAGGGAGCTTTTATGTTGTACTGAAGAGAGGCTGATTAACTTGCTGCTTATTGATCGTACATGCTATTAAACACACATTCACACTTAGTTGAAGTGGTGGTGGTGGACCATTTATCAAAAGTGCAGTAGGTCTACTTTAAGAATCCGGAGCACATCGGCACATCCGAGTGGTGGACAATGACAAAATGTGCTTTTTTTTGTCATTGAGCATTTGTAATACAGAAACTGTTTCCACACAGAAACAGAACTTTCCCTGTACAATATTTTTATTCTTAAAAATGTTTTCCATAAGCACGGCATTGTTTCAATGTCTCTCTGCACACGAATCCCCTAAAACGTGCATTTAAATAAAGCTGTGTGTGTGTAGATGGAGGCAGATGACCCACTGTGGCAACCTCTAAAGGCAGAAGAAGTTCACGCATTCAGCTCCTAGAAAATGACCCTTCCTAATTTCTGAATTAAAAGACACAACGGCACTGACAGAAAACATGGTTGTGCAGATTAAATATCAGTTTGCAATCCCAGGCTTCATTAGACGTAGTGTAGTTATATATTTTTCAAATGTTATGTCTCCAGCTATGTAGTCAAGCTGCTATGCCCTATAACCTATCCTAGCAGCAGCAGCAGCAGCAGATGGGCTGGTGTGCTTGGTACTGAACAGCGTGCCTCCCTGCTGGTGGGGCAGAAATGTGCAGGACTGAGGTGGATGCGGGTGAAAATCTGCAGTGTTCTCAGAACATGACCCCTGGTAACATTTAAAGGTGCCAGTGTCAGCATAAAAGAGAGGGGAAAAAAATCAAGGGAATGTGCTGCTTTAATCAAACCAGCATCTCTGTTTCCCCGCGTTCTCTTTGTTCTGTATGTTGTGTTGTGTGTTATATGTGTGCACATCACTGTAAAGTAGAAGGTTTCTCATTATACATATATGTTCTCCACCCCCTCTCTTTTGCCAAGCTTTGTTTTCATGTGATACCTGTGATGGTGGTGGTAGATAATGAAGGTATGTTTATGGAAACACTGTCCACTATGATAAGATCTATTGATCCTTTATTCCAGGGAAAGTTGACGTTCAGTCAAGGCAAGACCCCCATTCAACTAAAATAAACTCAGGACCACATCTTGCATATGAAGGTGTCTCTGCCATGTCTTCATAAGGGCTCCTTGCTACAGTAAAGCTTTGTGAGACTGTTCTGAGAAATGAAATGGCATCAGCTGTCTGTTTGTTGTGATTTAAAATGAATTATTCAACCTCCCATGAGCCCTTTGTGTAATGTTTGTCAGGGATGTTGGACTGCTGGGATGGATTATTACCAGAGCTGTTGTTACACAGTACAAGCCGACTACCATCCATGAATATTTTCAAAATGGAAAAGTTGGATTTTAATCTATAGATTACCAGCAAACAGTTACTGGCAATGTTATTGGAAAGCAAGAGAGCTAAAACCTCTCCATTGTTGTTCATTCACCCCTGTAACCTTTGCACTGTATGCAAATTCAAACCACCAACTCAAGTTAGAAGAAAACAAGGCACACGTGTTAACTGCAGTTGATCGTGGTACTTTCGAAAGTGATGGTAAGCAGGAAATGGTGCTCGAGTGTGTATAAAGGAAACAGCGCTTGCTGCCCACAGCTCTGCAAACAGAGCAAAGTGCTATGAGAGTGACTGCTCATATTATTCTAAGTGAACCAAAGTGTTTTTTTTGGTTTGTGATGAAACTGTGGTGGGTCAAATTAGAATATATACTGGGATGCCACAGTCGGTATAATTAACGGGAAAGTCTTCTGTTGAAGGATTTACCTGGTTTGCCTGGTTTGGTTCACATCACATTTCTGCTTACTTTAACGTGCCTAATGATCTGCAACCTCAAGGTTATTATCCATGTTGAGTTAATTAAACTCATATAGCTGAACTATTTCCGCAGGTGTGCTCACTCACACATCACTGGACCACAAAACCAGTGACACATGCAGATAAATAAAAAAATAGGCCTCATGTGGACTCTAATGTTGGCTCTTTTAATTAGCGATGAGCCGTTATGATCGCGGCTCTGTTACTGGCCAAAGTCTTTTACAATTGGCTGGTTACAGAATGTCTCATTGATGGCTAAGTTGTTAAAATGGTGAATAAAAGTGATTCACTTGGACTGATATTGGTATCGTAGAAAGTGTTGGATAGATTTTGCTTTTATTGTTAGATTGAGAGCCACAAATGTGTGAATACTTTGACAGAAACATGAAATGGATGTTCTTAAGTTAAGTGTTATCCCGTATAACCGTACCAGCACTATATCCAGAAATTTAAAATGTCACACAGTGACGGTGAAAACAGAAACAATAGTAAATGGTTCTCAGTGATTTCAGAATGTCTCTGTTAGTTGACTGTTGACTTAAATAGAAAGCAATAAATTACAGACCTCCATCGTGAGCAACTGGAAAGACCAATGTTGTCTGTGAGAGACGTATGTGTTGCACCGTTGCCTCACAGTAAGAAGGAAAGCCGACTGGCTGGAGGTCTTTCTGTATGGAATTTGCATGTGAATTCTACCTGTGTCTGTGTGGATTTCTGGGTACTGGGGTACTTCTCTCCACAGTTGAAACACATGTATCTTAGATTACTTGGCGACTCTAAACTGACTGTAGATGAGTGTGAATGGTTGTTTTTCCTGTGGTATAGATAATGAATGCGTAGACATAGGAGTACATTAATTCACTCTCACCTCAAGAGCTAACACAACTGTTTATATTCATTTCATGCAGTGGCAAAAAGTGTAGCTGTGGAGAAGAAGATGGATTGATGAACCATAGAGAAGATCAGGGCAAAGAGGAACAAACACAGAAGCAAGGAGAAGTGAGGCAAGGAGAGGAGTTTGTGGAGTGTATGCTATTATAATGAGGATATTACAATGGTCTGTGAGAGGCAACTGGATTACATGAGTGCAGTGCAAACATTGTCCAGAATGATCCACTTATACAGATGCCTGTTAGGCTCCACCACAGGCGGGAGAGTCACAGGAGAGCTGTGTAAATGAAGGCTGTCGTGATGAAAACTCCACTTTTTTATGTCATTAAAACGAGCTTATGTTCGACAGGAGGTTGAGTGCCTCTGCCTATACAGAGGCAGTTGTTGTGTCAACTTTTTATTTTACAGGCAGATGTATTGCCTTGTCAAACACAGGTGTCACTAATTAATTGCTGCATTGCTCGCAGCCTGTCGTTGGAACAGAGCCAGAGTCAATGTTGTTGGCTTCTCCAGTGCTTTCTCCAATCCGTGGAGAAGAGGACTGTGCAACGATGGTTACCAGGATTGGTGAAAAGTCATATGTACCTTCCTATGTCCATAGACTGTTGTTTTATAGGCTTTAAAAATAATATGTGATTGATTAGATTATCGCTAAATGCTAACTACTACATCATAAACCTTCAGCTCACTGATGGACTCATGGAAGTAGTAACTGGAAACCATCCTCATGAGGAAATGTATAAACCAATCCAAACCAAACCAATTATATTATTCAGTTTCTATAATGCAATAAGTGGTTGAGTAATGGGGCCGGTTTTCTTCCTTACATGTGTTCCTGTTATTCACAAATGAGCTGATCAACGATTAAATAGTTATTTGAATATTACTGTCGAATGAATATAAGGCTGCTGTCTATGTGTTACAAAATGCTTTTTAGTAGCATCTACTGACAGCTGGCAGCTAACAATATATCAACAGTTTAATAGGCAAATAATCAACATTTCAGGTCTTCATTTGGGATCATGGGCTCAAAACTAGGCACATACTGTATACAGTATACATACAGTATTTTTTTTGTACCAAATTTATAGTAGTTATTTCTTTTCTGTGTTCTCTTTGTTGGTTTTTGTTTCATGGGTTGATCTGTTGGATGTTAGAAATTGAGAACTAAACCGTTTTTTCTGATCAATGCGCTGGAGCAGGTTGTACTCAGGCCTTTCACTAACGCTCTACGAGAGTTTAGTTTAGTTCAAGTATGGTTTGCAAATGTTTGTGTAACTGTCCAGCTAAATTGCGATGGATTCCCATTGGATGTCTGTGATCAGTGAACTTGTAAAACATTTACCTCTCATAATGTTCAGTGTAATTGACTTGGTTTTGCTTCACTGGATGTGGAGCCACAATAGATCTACCGTAATCACTGGCCACATTTGAATCTTAAACACACATCTACAGAGTGATTAGAGTGCACGTTGTTTGTAACAAGTTAACGTCCAAGGTAAGAACCAGTAACACTTAAATCTGGGAAGACAAGTTTTTTTTCATGACAATGAAACCCAAAGGCACTCTTTTGGACCCTATCCACACGGAAATGGAACAAAACATAAACAATTTTTTTCTTTGTTGTTTGAAAAAGTTTCCCGTAAACACAGTATAATGCCAGGAAATGTCTAATTACATTGCATATACATTACAGTGTGTATAATCGCAGAAATGTAAACAGAAAGAACCAAGCCAGGGGAAATCAAGAAGGAAAATTTAAAATTTAACTTATCATAAAGCAAATGATAACCTTACTTTTTTTTTTCTCCAAAAAACGACTAGCAACAAATAAAGCAACTTTCTGGAATAACCATAACTACTTTCCAAGAAGGAAATGTCCAGTTCTGCCGCACGAGTGAGCTTCATCTAGCTCTATTTACTGCGGCTGGTGAGTCGATCTGATTGTAGACACAGAGAGGGAGAGAGAGAGATCATTGTGTGACCGAACATACAGCACGGAGTCGCAGACAGGAACGAGCTGTGGATGTGCAGTACAGCTGAATACGTGTGGAACAATCACTGATCTTTATTGTTCATTCAAGTAAAAATAGTGTCATAAATAATCTTCAACACTTTTCCTCACTCCCGTGTCTGAAGTTGCTGAGGACAGGACGTGTTCTAGTGATATCTAGTGTCTTTTCAGGCTGGCTTTGCTTACTTGTCCTTGACAGTAGTTGCCAAACAATCTCTAAATGATAATGACAACGAGAAGCGCAAGAGACAGGTGTGACGTTAACATCATCGTTTCCCAAAGAAGCATATTCAGTGTCGACGCAGAAACACAAAGTCAGCGTTTTGAGATTTTTTCACTCTGGGACCCATTGGCTCATTCTGGGCTAATGGAAAAACATCAATTCATGCAATAATTTGACCTACATTTTCTAACACTGAATTTTTTTATTACTTAAAAATTGCCCTGTTTGGAAAACAAGTTACAAGCAGCATCTATATGACTTTGTCATTAGCCAGGGACACGTATGGCTACCCCCAATGGATGTCAGAGGTCAGTCACTGCTCACATTCCTAGAGGTACAACTTCCCTGGCACCCCACCTCCTCCCACATAGACACATGTTAAATGCTTTGTTAAAATCCGTCAGTCCAACACACACACACTCACTTAACAGCACGATGTCCACTGTGGTTGCCCTACATAAAATAATGACAATCATGGGGGTTTAGGGAGGTGGAGACCAAAATATTGAGAGGGAGCAGTGGTAGGATCTGGGAGAATGGGAATGAGTGGTAATGAAGGCCTACAACAGTTAGAAATAGGATGGGTGCATTTGTTTTGAATGCACAGTTAAAACAAAGACCTTTCTTTTCTTCCAGGCTTCCAGCAGATCTTGGACCTGTTGACTTAATACCAAACTCCAACTCTTTCTTTATGTACTTAAAATAAAGTTCTGACTCAGGCCATGATTGAAAGTGTTTCATGCAGACCTCCATTCTGTGACTCGAACTCGGTCTCCTCACACCGCCATGTTGGCAGTAAAAGCTCCTAAAAAATAAATGGCACTATTGCAGGTTTCAAGCCGTAAGTGTTCATTTACTGTGGACTTTAAATCCATGAAGATGGAGCAAAATACCACTGAACATGACCGACTCGATACATCTGATCCCTACAATATGCCAATTATAAATGTCTATGGATGCAAAGACTGGCATTTTCTGCCGAAATGGCGTCACTTTGGTTGCGTGATGTCAGCTACCAGAGCTCTGTCGTCCGTGTTTCAGTTCAGTTCTTGAACGTCTGTGTTTGTGATAAAGCGCAGTAACACATAACCCCATGTTGATGTTGGATAACTTGTGCGCCTCTGTGCATGTGCACATGTGCATGTTTGTGTGGCGTGAGGTGTGTTTATATGGAGGGTGTGTATTCCTGTGTGCAGACGGAAGGGCTGCAGGAGCATCTGTGTTTGCAATAAGCTAAGGGAGCCAGAGGAGCCCACCAGTGAGGGAAGTTTAAGGGTCAAGAGTCTACACACACACACACGCACACACGCACACTCCCCTGCCTGTTTGTAAGCTCTGCTGACTGCAGGAAGCAATAATGGTAGCGTGTTTCCGGAGTTCCGGAGGCTTCTCTCAGGGGAGTGTGACTGTCCTGTCCAGCTCAGCAGAGCAAAACTAAAAAGAGCACAGCAGAGCAGGAAGATATGGAGCATAGAGAAAACAATACAGTAGATAGAAAATCATACAAAAGAGCAGTGGTGTACTGAGGCGATACTTTACAATAAGCTAATGGTTAAATATCACTGAAATTAAAAGTGGTTTGTCATCTTTACAATGTTCTCTGCTGGATTGTGGATAAATGTTAGGACAGGAAGAAAGCTGGTGTGGCAATGCAGCCTGTGGAGAGTGTCCGCGTGTCAGACCTCATCATCAGTGTATCCCACAGTCCTTCTTCCAGTGATAGGAGCGCTCAGTCCTCCCGTCCTTCTGCATGGCTTCACTCCTGCGCCTCTTTCTGCTCATCTCGCTAGTCAGTCTTGCATCCATTCATGGCTTTGTATCTGTAGTTGTGTGTGTTGTGTGTGTTGTGTGTGTGTGTGTGTGTGTGTGTGTGAGAGAGGTTATTCTTGACGGAGTGTATTGATCTCATCATCTTATCACAGAACGACCAGCTTCACGCCTGGTTGGATAGTACCTGCCAAGCATCAACCAAAGGATCCTACATTTCCTGTAATGCACCTCAGTAGTGTTTTCTTTTAAGATGCCCTCTGTCCAATAAACACCTCCGTTCCAGAGTGTTACACACACACACAACATTGTGTGTGGAGGCGGTAAACGGTGACACATTTTGAGCTAAAGCAGACAAATGCATAACATTAAGTCACTGAGCTGCTGTTGGGAGAAAAAAAAAAAATTGAGCGTTGCATATGTTTTGCTGACAGCATGGCCTGTTGTGGCTGTTAGTAGTGGTCCCACATATAGATTTGTGTACATACACACACAGTGTGTGCCCTCTGTCTGCCCGTGGTTATTGGGCTTCCGCGCACACACGGTGACACGTAGCTCAGATATGCGGAGTGCCCTCCGTAGATACCATCTACACACACACACACACACACACACACACACAAATGGGCTCACACTGAGCCATTGGTACACATACAGCGGCTCTTGATGATGGGGCCATAACCCTTGTGGAGTTATTATGTTTCCTGTCATGGTGGATCACCTAAGAATAAAAAGCAGCAGGCGGAAAAGCAGGGGTACATATACCACTGCAGCGGCATGTGTCAGCCAACAGTATGTAGCGGAAACTGAAAAGACTGCTACACAGAGTCAGAGAGCGCGCAGGCAAGGCCAGAATTTGTCTATTGGCTTCTTTTACGAGGAGTGCATATTTGTGATCCAATTATTTTACATTAAGAATTGAAAACTACTGTGTCGTAGTATGCTAAAGCAGACAGTCAGCTCCACATAAAGACTGCACACGTGGGGAAATGGATAGAAAGATGAGAATGATTATTGCAATATAATGTTCTTTAAAAGCAATATACTGTAGCATAAGTGATATATTTGTCTCTCTGTATATAACCCTAAGGAAATACCTGCTTCAGATTGATTTATGTTTATTTATTCCCAATGATGAGCCTACAAAAGATGAAGGAAACGTGTGCGGAGTAAAGTTATTTCCAGAATGGATTGGAATCCTTTATACTAAGGCAAGCAGCAGAAAGTATCATGCATCTGAATATTGATTGTACATTGTTTTCACTCATCTTGTGTAGAGTTCCCCACAAATGAACTCCTAAATGAATCAAATTATGAAATAATGTAAGACTGAGGTCTGCAGTTGTTGGAAGCTCATTAACATTTCTCTCTTTTCCTAGTGTCTTGTGAGGCTTTTTTGTTTTCTAGCTGCTGTACAGTTTCCACATCCCCTGGTAGTGAATCTCCTTCTTGTCTACTCATTGACATTCTTTTCTAATGAAGCACTCACTCTTTGCTGTTTCACTGTGCTTGTACTGACTTGCTCTGCTGTGTGGCTGCCTTGAGTGAAAAGTAAATCAGCGTGTCATGCCATACTGTGGTGTATTGTGTTCTATGTAAACAGAAAGGGATTTTTGAACTACATCCGTGCCGTGTAATACACATCATAGAATGTTTGCCAGATATCAGAGATGCCCAAATTCTTTTTCTTTTTTTTTTAATTTAGCCTCTTGTTCTCGCTCTCTCACTCATAGTTGTCCTTTCTCTGCTGTGTGTTTGGTTGTTTCAGACCCTGGTAGGAGCGTGATGAGCGCGCGCTTCCGCTTGCCTGCTGGCAGATCCTACAATGTACGGGCGACGGAGCTGGAGCGAGACAGGCCACACACACAGGTTGTGTGCAACGTACTGCTGCTGGACAACACTGTCCAGGCGTTCAAAGTCAGCGTGAGTACCGCTCCTCGATTGAAGCGTCCTTCTGCTGCTAAGCCTGTCGAAACAGCTGAAGCAGGGACTTTTATTATGATGTCCAAAAATATGCAATAACCTTTAGGTAAAACACACCTGCTGGCTACACACACTAGGTTTACAATATTAACCTACAAACAGAAACAAATGCAAATCTGTGAAGTATTCCTTTGACTAACATTTGTTGAGTAAGAGCCTATCTGCCAATATCAATTTAATCATCCTTTTAGAATATAAGCCTAAGAGTCTAAACCTTGACATTGTACTTATATTTCTATAATTGTCATCCAAACTAAGTAAAACCTGTAGAATAGAAGCAGGAAAGGATCACCAGTGTTGCACCACTTCTTCTTCCCCCCACTGACTCCAATTATTGTAAACGTCCCCTCTGGTCCAGCTCTAATTAAATTTAAAGTCGTGCGGACTCGGCCTCAGTGTATAGTTAAAAGGCAACACACACTGTATTTATTTTTTGATGATAGAGCGGGGGATGCCGAAAGGGGAAAAAAAAGAAAAAAATCTCAGACTAGATCTCATTTCACCCCCTTGCCCCTACAACTCAGCCCTACCCCTCTGTTTTGTGCATTCAGGTGCAGGCGCAGTGTGTCCTCATTCTTACTGAGGTTACAGGGGTAGGGTGAAATGTAAAGGCTAATAATAATAATTTTTCTGGGGTACACTTCAAATGGAAGATTACAAGTTATGTTTAACGCAATGATTAACTCAATCCAAAGAAACAAATGGAAATGCCACACAAAGATGACATTTGTTACGATGTTGTATTGCTACGTTAACCACAACAAATAATAATAATACTAAAAAAAATCAACTTCGAATGAATATTGCGTGTGACATGCTATCCCTTTCGAAGAAAGAGTACATTTCACTCCTCACACTGGCTCCAGTATTCTCTCTTGCAGGTCATTTTACATGCAGTCACACCTCGAGGGAACCGGAAAGAGTGTGTGCGCGCGTGTGTCACAAGTTGGATGTCAATTCGTGATAAGACATTTCCTTTGGTCTCTCTCTCTCTTTCTCTTTGTGTCTATCTCCCTCTGTCTCGGAGTGTTTGATCAGTTATGGCAGTGCGAGAAGGGAAATTCCCTTTGTGACTCAGAAGAAACAAATCCTCTTATAACTTCCTCTGACGGATCACATCCTGTTGACACCGAACCGTTTGTTGTGTGTATTTGTATAACGAAACATTAAGAAGCGAAGTAAGTCGTAGTTGGCTAAAAGCTGTCACCAAATAAGTGTTTCAGAGGACAATGGATTGAGAGAAATTAGTCAAAGTGGCATCAGGGAAACAAATTTTACACTCTTGCCCTTGAGGGGAAAGGGCAAGATGAAGGTAGACGATTCGCTGTGGCGACCCCTACAGGGAGAAGCTGAAAGAGGAAGATGATCTTTGAGAGGAAGAATTGTGTTACGAAAAACATCAATGTCTACTGTCAAGCTTTATAACTTTTACATCTTTCTTTTTCTAGCACTTTTCTTACCTCCGAAAGTACCGGATACACGTTTTCATGTGATAAAATTTGCCAGTTCGTCTTCACTCTACAATATCTAAAGTGAACAGAATCTTCTGACAAAAACACTTCAAGTTCTTATCTTTACATGCACATCACAGTCTTTTCTATAGTCTCTCCTTTGCATTTTCCTTCTTTACTTTACATTCCTCCCTGTGGATTTTCTCTCCCCCTCACCGTCTCCGCTTCCTGCCTCTCACTACTGTGTGTGTGTGTGTGTGTGGGGGGGGGGGCCACTCGCCTTTTGCTGAATGAATGACTCGGTCTCTGTCAGTCTCTGTGACAGTGTCATTGATCAGGCCGCTGCAGCAGCACTAACTTCCTGGAAAGACAGCCCGTGCTAAGAGCAACAATACTTCTATTGATCCTCTGCCTGGCTAAATGGCCTTGATTTTGGCCGAGAGTGAAAATCTAGATATCGTCATGGGAACCCGGAGCGCTCCTGGCGTGTCGGGCACACAGGGGCTTGTACTGTATGATCATATAGACTTTAGTCTTTGACAATTACAATGATACCAGCGTAAAGTGGAAGCTGGTAGATTGATGACAAATAATTCGACCAGCCCCACTCCTGACCCACCTCTCCACCACGACAAAAGCAGGGGTCAGATGCAGGAGTAAAGTGACAAATGCAGCGGGTAACCATAGCAACTGCTGCAAGCCACACAAACATTCAGCTGTAAGCATGAGCTTTTTTCTAATCAAGTGGCTCTTCATCATGTTCAAGTTAAGAGCAGCGAGGGGCAAAGGATAAACAGGTTTTAGTTCACTGCTGAATGAGATATACAAGGATATACAAATTGAAGTTGCATAGAAGAAATTATTTAAAAAGAAAAAAAAGCATTCAGGTTTTTTTCAGTGACTGAGCCCTGAGGCTGCTTCTCTTTACATGTGGACATTTTGTCATTTGCTTTATTATTTTGACATTTTGTTCCCACTTAAAAAACATGGCATCATTCTTCTAAAGCTTCTTCTAAAAAAGGTTGTGAGGAGGCGAGTGGTTCACACTTCAAGTCAAGCCGCTGGTCAAAACACTTTGTGTGTGAGAGTTTGTGGGTTTGGGGATGTTTTCTGCATGTAGCAGGAATTGGAAATGTGCAGGGTGAAGGTTGAATTTTATTAAGATGCTATGACGGTTGGTTTGCCTCTGCAGCAAGAAGACCCGGGTTCACTACCCGGTCGGGCCAAGGGCCTTTCTGCATGGAGTTTGTATGTTCTCCCCCGCGTGTGTGTGGGTTTTCTCTGGGTTCTACGGTTTCCTCCCACAGTGCAAAAACATTTAGATAAGCTGATTTGGCAAATCGGACACTCTAAATTGAGTGTGAATGGTTGTTTGTCTCTATGTGGCCCTGTGATGGACTGACGACCTGTCCAGGGTGTACCTCACCTTTCACCCTATGTCAACTGGGATTGCCACCAGCGTCCCTCATGTGGAGGATAAAGCGGTAGAGGATGGATGGATGGCTATGAACAGCATGATGAAGCCTGCGTTTTAGTTAGTTATAGGAAAATATTATGTTATGTTAACATTAGGAATACAAACAACTTTTAAAAATAATAAAGCCTCTGCAATTCATTGGGTTTCATGTAATGGGGGTGGAGTGGCTCAGTGGTTAAGACCGGTACCCTGTGTGCGAAAGGCATCATGGTCGCAATGGTCGCAAGTTCGACTCCACCCCTGGCTGATTGTACTCAATTCCATTGTAAGTCGCTTTGGATAAAAGCGTCTGCTAAATGACATGTAATGTAACAGTTTGATTTAAACCAGAAACTCTTAAAGTAATCAAAAGTAAACGTTTTGATAAGGTAAGTAATCGAAAACGTTACACCAAGCTCCTTCAAAGACCAAACACAAAAATCTATGTACAGTGTGTCTTTCCATTGTTACTTTAAGCAGCATAAAAAGCTGTCTCTCACGCTGTGTAGCTGATACATTTTCCCTGCTCTTTACTTTCCCCTCTAGTTGAAGACGGCCGATCGTCCCAAGTCATTATAGCAGTCGCTCCCAAACCGGTTGACGTGCCACCTCTGTTAAAATTAAGTTAAAATATAGACTGCCACTTGCTCAGTGTTTGCAAAATCATTTAGTTTTAATTATGTGTTAGGATGAGACTTTGAAATTTGTGTGAAAACTGTGGAGAATGGTGAAGCATACTTGTGTTTGTGTGGTGGGAGGGGTGTGGCTGTGGCAGCTATTTGCGTCTGTAGCTCCTTCTCCATCCAGAAATAAGGTGGAGTGAGGCTGTCTTCTTAGGTTATTAAGTTATTATTATTATTTTTTTTATGTATATATTTTTATTTCTATTTCTTTTTCCCTGAAAAGTGGATCTAATGCAGCTGGGTAAAATGCAATACAATTAAGATCAGTGATGGTAATAGACAGCATCATAACCCTAACCCTTATAAACCACCTGTAACAGGTGGACTGCTTCATGCCGCATTCGTGTGTCTCAGTGTTTTTGTTATTTATAGAGCACCCACAACAGGAAGCGGTTTTATCGTTTTCAACTGAAAATTCTGTTTATAGATAAAAAAATATAGCCCGTGTGACACAAAGTATATAGATGTGCAGTAAATCAGAACCCCATGTGATTTGAATTTGGTGTTTGTGTCACTCTGTGGGCGCTGTGAGCACACGTAGAGTGAGAAGCAGAGGCAGATGTGAATGACTCCTCCTTTGTGTAGTTCTCTTCCTGTCTGGACAAGCTTCCTCGTGCATTCCTGAATTTCCATCATTCTTCAGCATAGACACGTACATGCACCGAGTTTAGCTGCATTTCCTGTGGAAATGAGGAAAAAATAAACGTGACACAGTTTTGCTTCTTTCTTTTTTTTTATCATCCTTCCATATAACACCGGGGTTTTCCCTGAAATACCAATTTAGATTTCAGATCTGTCCATTGTTATTGATGTTGGGACATGTTCCTTTCCCCCCTTCATACCCTGTAGATAAATTCTTGGTCTGGGTGTGTGGGTGTGTGTGTGTGTGTGGGGGGGGGATTATCAGAGCATCTCCCTCTCACACCCTCTCAGCCAGTCTCTTGTGCTGTGATTGCTCTCTGTCACCAAGTCTCCCTCTTCTGTTCTCGCTCTCTCTCAGGAACACTGACAGCGTTTCAGTCAGTGGTGCTGGTGGAGCGCACAAAGAGCGTTTGTTTCACCCAGTGCATCGTCAATCAGCCCTTTTCTCTCCTTCCCTCTCTGTGTCTCTCTGCCTCTCTCGTACTTTTCTTTCAGCTCCCTCTCTCTTTTATGTTTTCTATCTTTACTTTTTATGACTTCACTTACTATTTAGTCCTTGGGCTGTCCACAATACGGCATTGTCGCACCGCTGTAGTCTGTGTAGTGTAAAAGTGAAGTGTGACAGAGTGCGTTTTCATTTCATCAATGAAACTAGTCAATATTGAATGTGAACATTAATATTTATAATGATGCACCAGGTTTGAGAGAGACCCAAATGTTGTGTGAAAATCTCTTTCACAACCAAGCAAAATTGGCCTGGAAACTGAATCTTATCTCTGAATGAATTGATATTGAATTTTAAAATCCTAATGGAATCGAGACCTTGTGACGATTGAGGGAATCAGCGGTGATACCCAGCCCTGGATGACGTGTGTTCTAAAAGCATCCAAGCTAAATGAGTAATTGGTGCCTCTACAGGACCAAACTGCAATACACTGTTACACACGCAGCAAAGTTTGTACTGTGCTTTCCTGGGCGCACAGTACAAGGCGCTCACATACAGCCTGAATAGCAGCTTCATACAAAGAGGACGTAGTGAATACACACACACACAAACTCGTACATGTTCTCTCAGTCATGTCTGTGAGGAGTAAAGCTTGTATATATTTTATTTTCCTCCACCGTTTTATCCGTCTAACCCCAGTCAGTCAGTTGAAGGTTCAGTATTATTGATTATTGATCAATAATTCCTTAAGAACCTCCTGGCATAACCTAAAATAAGTGATCTAAGAGCGAATTGGGAGTGAAGAGGCTTTGCTTGAAGAACTCTGGCTGTGACTTTGACTTTTATTGGGCAGTTCTGATAGAATAAAGCTTTCTTATTGACAGATCCAATGACCAATTTGTGTGTTCCGTTACTGCGGTGACTCTGTGACTCTGTGACTCTGTGCCTGCTGACCGACGGTGGCAGCAGCTTTGATTAAGCAGCGAGCCCTCGTTTCTGATGAGCACCCTATGAATCACGCTCATAATGTTTTTAAAGCTGTCGTGCAAAACATTACAATGTAAACCGATGTCTGCGACAGTCATTGTCAAATGGGTTCACACAGTGGTGATTTAGCTTATCAGCTCCACACATCTCTCTGTTTCTCAGTGTAGTGTGTGGTTTGTTTTTGTGTGGCGAAAGGCAAGGTGGAACCACAGCAGCTTCTTAGCACTAGTATAAGTGAGATGGCTCGTTGGACTATAGCTGAAAATACTAAGAAGTGCTATTAAAAAGTTTTAGAAGTGGATTCTATCACTAAAAATAAACCTGGACTCTACAGTAGGCATGGGACAATACCACTTTTTTGTGTCCGATAGTATCTACCGATATCAGTCCGATACATTAGACCATTTTATAAACTATGAAGCTGCTTGTACCACATGGCTTATGAGTTATGCCAAATTAAATGACGGATACATAACGCATAACATTCTGAAGTACCATAGAGACAAATATCTAATGTCTTGGACAGCAAATTATAGATTCAAGAAAACAAATGACAGCTACAACCAGACGGTTGTATCTCGTGACAAATATGCCAAATATGAGCTGTTCCTCTCGACCACAACACATGGACATTTGCAGATTGAGCCATGTGAGTAGTATCCAGCACAGTGGACGTACTGTGTATGTTTTTGAAATCTTTTAAGATTTCACTTTTGAAATTAAGATTTAAATCCATTTTTTTTCTTCTTGCTTTCATCAACCAGACATGATAGAAAGGTTATAAGGGAAGAGAGGAAGAAAGGAGGGGAAGTTCCACAGAGGGTATCAGAGTCGACTCACACTTGACAAGGTTTTGACAGTAATAGATAACACACACGCACGCACGCACACACACACACACACACACACACACACACACACACACACACACACACACACACACACACACACACAGTGTGTGTGTGTGTGTGATCATGCCAGTGATCTAGAGGGCTGTCATGTCAACTGTCAACTACAGGAAAAGATAACACACACACTCGTACTTTTAAGATTGACAGAAAAAGTGTGTCACCAAGGGATTTGTGTGTGTGTGCGCGTTGCTCGTGTGTATTCTTCCATGAGAGCTCCCCATCTGAAAGTCGCAGTGGGATCAGGTGTGAATTTCTGCTCCACTTGTGGTCCCACAGTTTATCCTCTTTGCCCTCGCTACTCTCTCACGAGACAATGCTATATTAATAATCTATTTAATAAACTCCTTCATTTTTTATAGCTTTTCTTCCGGTCGCTCTCTCTGTCCTGACTTTCTGAGTGTTTCTTAGTGTTAAAAATTGCAAATTCTTTTTCTTACAACCTTTATTCACTGTTCCTTTATATAATATTTACATAAATATACAACACATAGATTGACAACACACTGGGTAGGCCTAAGCCTCCTGTTCATGTGAGTAAAAATAAAATGCAGATATCTGTGATATATCAGAAGCCTTTGCAGTCAAATTCTCAAATACGAGTTCAACCATGTCACAGTTAATGGTCATTGATTAACCCAAAATAAATGACTTGGCTGCTCTCCGTCTTGCAGGTTGAACCACAGACAGGTTATGTTTTTAGAGTTTAACTTTGTCACTTCTCTTTTATTCCTTTCTTATTTTTTATTAAAACAATCTATTTATTTCCTCAGCTGCAGTTTTTCATTTAACAACATCCCCTAAAGTTGAATAGTGTTTATTTGTTTTAGAGCTAGTCAGTAAGTGAGTAACTAAAATACAGTACCTAAATTCCTTATGTATTTTTTAACAAAGGCACTATTTGCAGCTCAACATAGATAAATGGTTCATGAATCTTAACTTGATGAAACGTTTCTGGAGCAGTGTGAGAATAAAATAATAATAATAATAATAATAATAATAATACTAATAATAATAAGTCGGAAGTCGTCCGCTCTGTTCACTCTGAGTTCCCTCTACCGAGAGAAGCCTGAAGGTCAGGGCGTGACCCTGGGATCCAGTGTGTTCTGTGTGTGTACAGCAACAAATTGAATAAAACACTGTGAATTCATTCTCTGTTTTCTCTCCTTTGACTCTGCAGAAGTCGGATCATGGCCAGATGTTGCTGGATGCTGTCTTTAAGCACCTGGAGCTGACTGAGAGAGACTACTTTGGGCTACACTTGGCAGATGAATCCTCAGATGCACCGGTCAGTGGCATATTTTCACTCTAAGGCCCCCTTTACACCTGGCATTAGAATACATTTGAAGGGAAGTTGTAGTGTGTGTTTGTGTGTCTGAATCTCCTGGGGCTGTGACCCCAACAAATTTCTTTTTAAATAGAATACAATTCAAATAAGATTTTCCACAAATTTTCCACCAATGATAAGATCTGCCTTCGAAAGGGTTGCTATTGAGTGATAGTGAGAGTCAAAGTCGTGTTACCTTGAGTTAATCAAAAGAATTTTGTGCTGGGAAATTTGGTTCATGCACTGAGAGTCATGCCTGCTTCGTGAGCATCCAGCCAGTTTGTTATGGCAAGACAGAGAGATGGCTTCTTCAAAAAAAATATTCCAGCTCAAGACCAACAAGAAGCACAACAGTCTTAACCTGGATCTGCTCCTGACAATGTGACAGATGCTCCATCACTTAAAAACAAAATGTGCCAGCACCAGCGGAGCGGGGAGCTCACAATATACAGCGACATTTGTAAATCGACTTGTGAAATATGTCGCAAGGCGTCTGGAAGATTAAAACAAATGTGAATGATGGATGTTTGGGGGAAAAAAACTTCCTATCACCCCTTAAAAAGCCTGGTTTTAGGGTTAGGGTTAGAATTGGGTTTAGGTTAGGGTGAGGTATTTAGTTGTGATGGTCAAAGTAAGCGTCAGGGCTTGGGAAGGCATTATGTCTGTGAGTGTCCTCACTACGAGTGTGTGTGTGTGGTTACTGGTGAATAATTTATCTTGTGTAGTCATGCTGTGGAAGTGTTACTGTGTCTCTAAGTGTCTCTTAATCAATTTTTTACAGCGCTGGCTCGATCCCAACAAGCCCATCAGGAAACAGTTAAAAAGTAGGTGAAGTCCATCACACTCCACCTCAACCAACCAACCAGTGCAGACTTTATTAAGCAAACATCATGACGTCCTGAAGCCAAGCATGCTCACTGAAGACAAACAGAGTATACGTTTACTTAACTTACTCAGCTAGTTGAAGCACAGTTGACTGCAGTTTAGCGTCAACCTATTCGAGTAGCTATACTGCTTTTCCAGTAAGGGTCACATTGGGGGGGGGCTGGAGCCGATCCCGGTTAACGTCGGGTGAGAGGCGGAGCAAGTTGCTGTGCTTCCCTCGTACCGCTACCGTCCACCAAGCCTGAGACGTAAATGTTTCCACAGCTGGGGCAGTTGCAGGAGGTGTTTGCTGTTTTGGTCTACTTACAGTAGGGATGCAGTGTGTGTGTGTGTAGGTCCAACTGGACTCACCCTGACTGCACACAATCCCCCCCCCTTGCTTCTCCTTCCCTGCAGCTGTCAAGAGTTTAGCCTCAGTGATTATTTAAAAAAATAATAATTTTTACATTTTTACTTCAAGCTAGTTTGTCCAGTGTCATCTTAAATTCTGAACCAGCCTTAAGCGGTGATTAAACTTCATTTCAACCCATCTCCTATTTTTTTATAATGAGTAATAGAACTTGTCACTTGAAGAATTAAGTATTAGCCTTCATGAGATGTGCAGGACTCCTCCAGCAATGACTGAACTGAGCGTGCAGACAAACAGAGTCTCTGTTTGTCTGCAGAATGACTGAGCAGTAACCACAGGACTCTGCATTTCACACAAATAGAAATGAACTGAAGCTGGTGCATTTGTATAAATGTTTGGGTTATGTGTCTGGGTGGTTCACATGCAGCATCTATTGTGCTCACAAATATATTTCCTGTCTAAAGCTCACACAAATGAGAGCGACGTGCCTGTTTTTCTGCGTTCGTATGCATTGCATCGAGATAAAAATATCTAAGCATTTTAAGTATTTAATGCAGTGACTAGCAAGCACTTCCAGCTTTTCTCGGGCCAAAGAAGTAGGTCAAACTTGTCTTTGTTCACTCTGAAATAAACTCTGGAACTCAATCATCCAAACAAATATTCCGAATCATTTGGTGAAGAGGATAATCCTCCAGAAACACCACACGCATATCGAGCAGCAAAGCTGCCGTGAGGGAAATTTGGTGCTTATAACCCATTGTCTTTGTTTTGATTATTTTTCTTAGTGAGTTGATATTGGTTGCTCACTAACGGCAGACGCGACGGGATCCTCTTCCATGCATTTTTCAGGCGTTTTTGGGTGCTGCACGTGAACCGCCCCTCATCTACAGACATGATACATGAGGCATGCATCTCTGTGTTTAGAAATTTAGAGATGAGGGTCGGTGATATGGCCTAAAATGCTATCAATATAAAGGTTCAAATCAGTAAGATTGAGTTTAACGGAAATGGAATGTTAAAGAAAGCGGATCATTGTGCTTTTAAACTTCTTACTTGAAAAGAATGTTTGCACAATGCCTAAATATGATGACTATTGAGGATGGATATTTATAGCTATTTCAAGCTATGTATTGTTATTGAATTATTGTCCAGTCCTAATAGAGATGCATCTTCAACTGCCTAGATGCGGTTTGTAGTCCCAATAGCACCCAGTCTGAATGAAAATCCAGTCAGCCTGTAGAGTATGTCAGCGAATAACATGCTGTTGCAGTTTCTTTCCACTCACTGGGCCGTTAAGTGTTTCTTCATCCCTCCACCTGTTAATTGTGTTTTTTTTTCTAGGAGGCTCTCCCCATAACTTGAGCTTCAGAGTCAAATTCTGTGTGACAGACCCCGGTAAACTTCAGGAAGAATACACACGGTAAGAGCATTAATTGTACAGAGACAAGGAAAAGGGGACATTATTAGTATAATCCACTTAATAGAATTTCTTCTTTTTTTTTAAAATACAATAATCATTGCAAACAGCTCTCTTAGACGAGCTTTATTCTCTCTCTCTCTTAATGCGGACTTAATTAATGACGATACTAAGCTATCTTGTATTGTGGCTACAGTTCAAGACACTGTTTTGCAAACATAAGGTCCGCAACGCCACGCTCTACATAAACAACATGCAGAGGAGGTGTCGTGGCACCATATCACTTTCTCCGCCTGGTGTTTATTACAGCCTCTAATTCATGGTCTCACTCCCTGAGCCTTATCAACACAATTCGTAGCAGTGGGTAGTGAGCCCTGGATCTCCCTGTTGATTCAAGGAGCGTATGTCTGTACGTCTGTTACTCGCATAACTGTCCGACAGTTGACTGGACAGGCTTTAAACTTAGAAGTTGACTTACCAAGGGCACCGGTGTTTGTAGTGCCGAGGATGAAGAGAACGGGTGCGTGTCCTGATCAAAACCCCTGTTTTCATTGATCTAGTTCAATAAAAATGTCTTTGATGTCTTCCATGGAAAGACTTGTAGAATAATAATAAGTTAAACATGTTTATTGTGCCACCATTTGTCTTCTAAAGGGTGTTGATTAATTTGTTTTTTTTGTATTTAGAGATGTCACTATAAAAAAAGCACTTACAGTAAGTTAATTGTGGTGTATTTCTGTTATTGTGATAATCGTGAATGGAGATTAATATTTCACATGAACCGTGTCTTTCCTCTTGACGTGTTAGGATGTTATTAAATTAATTATTTATCCATTCTGACCAGTGTAAGTGTAGTTTAGGTACATTTCGGGAATGGCAGTGCGCTGTTGCTTTTCTATGCATGATATTATAATCATTTTAAAAAAGAGATGTTCTCTCATCCTAATGCGGCGTGTTTTCTTCCCTCAGGTACCTATATTTTCTTCAGATCAAACAGGACATATTAACTGGAAGGTGAGTATGCAGTACCCGTGTGTATTTGATGTTGCCGTTTAAATGTTGGCTTTTATAATACCCACGTATAGATCCATGATCCATGAATTAATATTGGTTTTAGTTTTAAATTCTAAGAAGCCAAGAAACATTTCACTGAACAAGTTTTTCTACAAACATGCACACAAATACTGTCAAGGTCATTTGAGTAAAACACTCGCACACAACATGTCTGTGATTGTGTTTGTCGGTGGAGATACGCATTACTGTTCTTTCGCCCTTGGTTTCTATAGATGATTGAGGAAAAATACAATTTGTAGGTGAGGTTGTTTTCACATTTCTGTGTCACAAAGATGTTTACATACAGTAGTTTGTGCTTTCTAAAAAGAACTGTGAGACTTTTGTATTGCTTATGAAGAACATCTCAGTATTTTTAGGACTATGTCATGATATACTTGAAGTATCTTGCTATAAAGCTGGACACAGGTTCTGTTTTGTATTTCACACAGGACAGCGACAATTCACTGTAAATACTGTAATATCTACCCTAAAAAATACATTATTTTCAGTTTTTTAGCTGTATATGATCTGTGTTTCATGCTTAAAATACATGTATTACCTCTCATTTAGAAAAGCTGGTGTGTCTCTTGAGGTTTTTTTTTAAATGATAAAGGATATTTACATGTGTGAGACACAATTAAATTGCATATAAATAGTCAAATAACCAGGCGTGAAATTGGAGAAAAGTTTTTTTATTTAGTTTCATAATATTTGACTAAATACTTCAATACAAAGAACCAGAGAACGACTTTACAGATACCACATAGTGTTTAAAATGTAAGCTGATATCTTGTTATTAATATATAATATTGATAAATTGCCCAGCCCTAATCTTTCTCTCTCTGTGTTTTTGTGTGTCTGTGTGTGTGTGTGTTTGTTCTCCTGTGGCTTGCAGGTTGCCCTGTCCACACAATACAGCTGCACTGCTGGCGTCCTATGCTGTTCAATGTAAGTAGTAGCTCCCTGGATACACCCAGTCGGCACAACAATGGAAAGACAATTCATTAGGCTTCTCTTAAGCTACACACGCTGTTAAACGTAATGGCTGCGGTTGCCACAGTGCATTTGTAGCGGGTGCTCTGAAGCCATTATGATTCAATTTAGCCGTGTTGTGATGCACGATATTAACTTAGGTGGTATAAATATTCCATGAGATTGTGGCTCGTGGCTTTGCAGTTAGAATTCACTCGTAACAGAATCAAAGATATAATATGTAACATGTCTTTAAATCCATAGAAATGGAGAACATTTTGTTGCCTTTTAACGTCATGCGTTTCCATACGCGTTTGCCTTTAAATATTGCCAAGAATGATACACTTTTAAATGATCAAAATGCTCCTTTGTACTCAATTAAATGGCAGGACTCACTGGCATTGCAAATATTTCACAATAAAAGAATTATTATTTTTTTCAATGAAAACCGAAATGCTTACAGCAATTTTAGTTTGAAGTGGGTACAGGACGTGTTGTGTTTGTGACATGTGTGACAGATGAAGACGTCGGTGAACTGTTAACCAGAGCTGAGAGATGGCGGCGGTCACAGCTGCAGTGCTTCTTAGAGAGAGATGAGACGGAGAAAGGGGGAGGAGTCTGTCTGTCAGTGTCACGCTTTCCAAAAACAGCTTTACTTGCATAAAAGAAGATGGAATACAAAGTGACTTTGGGTAAAAGACAGAGAGGATCAGTCACTTCATAAGTTGAGTGAGCTGAAGATCTAGGTCTTTTATTGTTGACCCCTAGTGTCAGAAATTAATGTGTGTTTAAGGAATAAATATTGGCGCTATGGTGAAGAGAACAACATAAATTAATTAATGTTTTTTAGATAATTACTGTTGTCATTATTGGTATTTGACTGTGTTTCATTGCTGAGACATAAATCATCGTTTAGATGTACTGAGTTTATTAGTTCCAGATGAAATTGCCACAAACAATTACCATTTAATTAGAGGAACTCAAAAATAGACGCAGCTCACAGTTGGCAGTCAATTAAAATGTTGCACTTTTTACTTTACAGCGCTGTTCTAACACCTCTTGTTTTCCAAACCCACTGGTTAAAAATACCTCCGCAGACTAGACTGAGCGAGTGGATGTTCGGTTTCAGCGATAATCTCATGTACTGTTGCCATCTAGCATTTGGGTTAAATGCTGACTGGGCCCCTCTGTCATCACAATAATGACTCCTGACACACTGTGTTTCACTCGTGCTTTCTCTTTTATGGCTGCTCATTGTTTTCATGCTTTGCTCTATCTCCCCCTTTCTTTTATCTATGTTTAGTCTTTCTCACCCTTTTCTGCTGATCCCCCTCTTTTCTTACATCCATAAACCCTCTCCCCGCCTCCGTCTGTCCTCCATCTCTCAGGCGTATTTTGTAGGGATTTTGCACTGCTGCAGTATATAGGTCAGCAAAGAGATTTGGCCTAGACTACCAGCATCATGACATGACTGCATTTACACACACACACACACACACACAAACACACTTTACATGCACAGTCTGCAGCCACGGCCATGTTGTCACTTCACTTAGTGCCAGCCCAGATTATGAAGATAAATGTTTGCCTTTGGATGGGGAAAAAAAAAAGAAAAGAAAAACAGCTTGAAGCAGCTGCTATGCTGCTAATTCAGTTCACTCAGCCCAAGTGCCAGCACTGATCAGTCTAAATCCCAAACTAAAGCTGTGCTTTCTCTAAACATAACAAATCCCATCCAGTAGACCTAAATTCTTGTTTAAATTGAGCAAATACTGCCTGGAAACCATAGCAACCCATTCACTCAGAAATGAAGGTGTTTGGTGTTCAAATGTAGGGCCTTTTTAAAATGTATTTTATCACAAACGTTGACACCTTTATCTCTGTATTTCTTTCACTAGGCCTGGATAGTGTTGCATTTGTTAATGTATTCATACTGACAGTGGGGGGATGTCGGTGGTAAAAGTGGAGTCTGGTGTTCCCTCCAGTGTTAAATGGTGATGCACAAATCCACAAATGCGTGCACACTCGGACCAAATTGCCCACGGTGAATGAAAGTCCTTCATCACAAATGGAGAGATGAACGTCCCGCTTGTGCTTTGTTGGTCAATAGCATCATTATAAGAAGCCCGCACTCCGGCCCCAGCTAATCCTGCCAGTCTGCAGCACAGTATAGATTTCACATCAACAGATGAATATAAAGAGACGTCCGTTTGTCGGCTCGTCTTTGCCGTTCATTGGCCTTAACGTTAACCATTGTTAAAGTAATAACTGCGGCACAGAATAAAACTAACATTACCGTAGTGGTTCTGAGACATGAGCTATTGACTGTGCATATATTTCCCTTTGGGGCTGTGTGCACATCAATAAGTAGGTGAGCTGGGATTGACTTGTTGGTCAATATGCTTAGGCTACCCGCTAGTAGGTTTGTCCAGGGACTACTTGAGGGAACTGCTTTCAAGTGAGCTAATGGCTTTGGGGAATCAGCGAGCGCTCTGAGGGCTCTGAATGATATCATTTCATTTAACATCCCCATTTTCGTGGCTCTTCTTTGTTATTTGCAAAATTTTAAGCACTTTGTTTATGAGATATTAAAGAAAGCCAAAACAATAACAGAAAAATCTATTTAATCTATAGTTGCAATTATGATATCTCAGATATGCAGTCAATCAGATACACACTCTCGGTCTGTGTTTATATAATGACGCAGGGTTGCACTGTCCTTTAGTTCTGCCGCTCTAAGGACGTACAGTAAGACATGCAGACCCACCACTAGGACTGCAACTAATACGTGTTTTCATAATCGATGAACGGAGTGCTTGTTTGGTCCGTAAAATATCAGAAAAGGTTTAAAAAATGACGTTCTCCAATGTATTTTGTTGTATTATTCAGATTTAATGATTTCTTTGTGACACGCAGCAAAGAAACAAGGAAATATTCAAATTTAAGAAGCTGAGAAATCAGCGCACTTATTTTAAAAACACTCAGTAAAGTTGACTATCAGTTTAGTAATCGATTAATAATTGAACAACCGTTGCAGCCCTACCCACTACCCACTTACACACAGCCTAATATGAACATAAAAGGTGGTTTTACTGCATTGATCTCCTGATGTGATCAGTATGTTTCAGTACAAGGTGTATGTCACTGCGTTTCCATGTTGTATTTGTTGTTATAATACAGACTGTTCTCCTTACGAGAAGGATTGTGAGAAATTTTGCAGCTAAGGTGTGAAGATTTGTTTTTTCTTCACCTCTAAGTGATATGTTTTTTTGGTTTTTGAATGCTCAACACAAAGTGAACTAGATTGCAGGAAGACTGTAGACGGTGAGATCATGATCACATCTGTGGAAGTGTGAAGGTGTCAGTCATTTTGGTGCTTTTGGGTTAATGACGAGCTGAAACGTATGAATCACCGAACAAGGCGGTCAGGGGTGAGAAAATGATTTTCAATGTCATTGGCTTGATTTTTATTGAGTTTTATTGTTAGAAGCTCCACAATTCCTCGATACCTGCCGCTGATAACCTGGCAGAGAGAGCGCGGGTAATAGAAATAGTTTACAAGACAAGTATTTACTTGACATTAACTGACCTGGTTACATGACAACAAGAAGACACAAAGGCAAACATCATTGAAACAGAGATGATTAGTTAAAGTTAGTGAGCAAGTCACAGAAAATGTCAGAAGAAGTGCAGCCGGATTTCAGAGTTTCACTCTGTGGGTAGTTAACCTGTAGCTAACTGCTGAAAAGGACTGGGGTCAGTGTCTTACAAGGGTTTTTAGGGCTTAACTTTATTGAGAGGGTATATAGGAAGGTTGTGTTGATTATTTATTTATTTGTGAATTTGTGAAGGGTTAATTGACAACAATGTATTAAAGCCTCTCTGTTGTCCGTCATTATCTGTCTTTACTTCTCTGTGTCTATTCAAGTTAATGCAGTGATATGAAAGCACATGTCCCTCTCTGTTTGTGTGTGTGTGTGTGTGTGTGTGTGTGTGTGTGTGTGTGTGTGTGTGTGTGTGTGTGTGTGTGTGTGTGTGTGTGTGTGTGTGTGTGTGTGTGTGTGTGTGTGTGTGTGTGTGTGTGTGTGTGTGTGTGTGTGTAGCTGAGATAGGCGACTACAGTGAAACGGAGCACAGTCCCGGCTACCTGTCGGAATACTGCTTCATCCCCAACCCTCCGCAAGACTTCCACAAAGAAGTTGCCAAACATCACCAGCAGCACAGGTACCCCGAGAGGCACACACACATTCTCACGCAGCAGTCTTACTGAGGACACTCATAGACATTCCCTAGGGACTGCGATCTCTCTTCAAACCTAAAGGGTTTGACCCTTCAGCCAGGCCTTAAATGCCAAAAAGCCACTTTTCCTAAATGTCTTCACTCCCTGTGGGTTATTGTTTATTTTGGTCCTCACAATGATGCACATACAAGATCACTCACATACACACATACAAAGACAAATGTTATTTATCTGAATTTGTTCTCCATTTTATTTCTGATCAGATATTTTTTTTCTTTGTCTTTCTCCCTTGTCCATATGTCTCGGTAACACACTCTCTTCTTCTGTCTACCTTGTCATTGTAACTCCCTCTGCTCCCACACACAACCTCCCTTCCCTGTCTGTCTTTGTACTCTACCCCCTCTCTCTCTCTCTCTGTCTCTCTGTCTCTCTCTCTCTCCCTCTCTCGCAGCGGTCTATCTCCTGCTCAGTCAGAGTTTAATTATCTGAACACAGCACGCACGCTGGAGCTCTACGGGGTAGAGCTGCACTATGCAAGGGTAAGTCAGGTTTTTCTATTTTATGCATGCTCGTGTGGGTGTGTTGCCATTTATCTAATGTGTAATATTATTTTTCCAAAAAATCGCAATGCATCCAGTGACAAATATCAGGTTATCTTTGATCCGAGCTCCACCCATTTCCTCCCCCACAAAAACCCAGAGAAGTGCAATATAATCCACATTTATATCCACCGTCAACAATTGTGACCAAAATTGATCTCCTGACTCCAAACTGTGTTATAGTTCTCCCTCCCCTACTGTCACATCAAGGTTGATATACTCAAATCTAGTACACGTTCCAGGATCTTGGTTTTGAAATGCCAAGATACTGGTACCCCCCATCATACCCGTATCATGTCAGCTGGTCCAGTGAATACTGTACAGAATTAGTCATGGTGGACGACTTCAAGTTTACTGTCGATGATACTTGGACCTTTGCCCGGACCCATTCTCACATATTCTATTCTTGTTCCCCACATATTGTTATTTACGTCTGTGTGGGTTTCTCAGAGCATCTCCTTAACCTCTGTTCTCGGTTTGAGGCAGATCTGTTTTCAGCGAGATCAACATGTTTTGTAGCAGCGAGGAGAAAGCACTTCCAAACATTTCTTGGCTTATTTTTTTTTAAACTGTTGGGATTCTCCGCCTCTCTCTTTGTCCTTGTTTGGCTGCGCTCCTCCGTCGACACCTTCACTGAACACACACACAAACACACTGTCCCTCTCTCTCTCTGCAGGACCAGAGTAACACAGAGATTCTGCTTGGGGTGATGTCCGCTGGCATTGTGATTTACAAGAACAGGGTACGGATCAACTATTTTCCATGGTGAGTGACACACACATTCAGGATTGTACATTGCTTGTGAAAAACCAACTGTGTAATATGTTGTTTGTTTTTTTTTGATTTTGTGATTTACATGGTGTTCACAGAGAGGTTGCCTTCAAAGTTTACTTCAAGGTTACTGATGTGTGGTGAGGGTGTGTGAAGCTGCCGAAAGTGAAAGCGCATTGGTGGGTTGTTTTGATGAGCGCTTTCAGACCAGTAATGATAATATCACGTTCGTCACAGTTGAGGTCAAAGGAGCTGGCATGTAACCATGATTTAATTTCAGTGCGGCAGTTGGTCTCAGGGTGGAGCGAATTGCATGGCAATGGTTTTAATGAATGTGTAATCATAGCCATAGAATTGGAGACCATAATGATATTACTGCGAGAGAGCATGGCGAAGACAAACAATGGGGGACCGACTACGAAACCCTGGGGGACACCTTAGGATAGAATTTGACACAGTGGTTTCAGCTAAAAAGAAAGTTTGTCCGTGTGTGATGTACTATAACAATACACATACAGAGAGAAATTATGCAGTATTTTGCTTGAACTCGCAAATAAACAGTTTATTTTGCAAGAGACTTGGTGTGAAATCTGTCCCAAAAAATGTGTGATCAGGAGTTCAGTAGTTTCAGTTACACCTGCCAACGGACTTGATGTGTCTGGATGAAAAACAGAGCAATGCTGTAAAAATGATGTCAAGAAATCTTCACCACCTTATGTTCTGTGGTGTTGAGTCAGTCAACCTGCGTCCAACTTCATTTGAACGGCCTCCAAGAATCCATTTTCATTTGTTAACCTCCCGCACAGTGATCATTGACATGATATTTTGATGTGTAAGCCTCATTAGAGCTTTTCAAGTATTATTCATTTGATTCCACTAATTTTCATGGACAAAGGCTCACATTGAACCAGGAACCAGGTTTCCTAGAAACCATCTGCACTTGTCCTCTCCTTTTTCCTCTGCCTAGTTCAGTGTCTCTCATTACTCTTTTCTTTTGCTTTTATTGTCATTCTCGTGCCCACGTTCTCTCAGAAGCATCGATTCTTTGAAATCACCCATACTCTGTGGGAGGCTAAATGGAATTCCTAACTTCTAAAGCTCGTGGAAAATAAATTCAGTCATGTAGGCTTAATGCACACTCACTCACGCTCACACAGCCTGGCCAATGCTCATAGCAGCTGGTGTGGCCAGTGTGTGGACATCAGTGCGTGGACATCAGTGTGTTGCTGATGCTCACACGTCTGTTAAAATTCGATTAAGGGTCAGGAGAAGTGTGCGTGGCATAAGTTTGTGGAACGTGTTCATAAGTGGAGGAAAACGCACGTGCATATACAGCCAGCTGAGCTAAATTTAGACACCAACAGTAGTGTCCCCCCAACAGCTGTCCACGACCATGTGTGAAAAAGAGAGACATGTACAGTGATCGTCTGTTTTCTTTTATTCATCTTTCTTTTTCAGCCCCACTGTTTCTACACCTGCGTGCCGTCTCTCTTTTCTTCATGACTGTTTGTCTTCTTATCTTTTTAATGAATTGACCCATGAGAGAAGGAAGGGATGAAAGAGAGAAAGAGAGAGACAGATAAAAATGAGACTTTTAGATTTTTGCCTCTTTCCTATTCCTGTTCACAGCAGCCTGACAAATGAGCCACACTTAGATGGGGTATGACTCACACCCTGCCTAAGCATGTGTGTGAATGTGTGTGTTTGTCATGCGAGAGTGTGTGTGTGATTGAGTAAGTATGTAAAATATATTTAGCAGAGAGTGATGAGTCACAGCAGCAGAAGCAGCAGCAGAAGCAGCAGTAGAAGCAGCAGCAGAAGCAGAAGCAGCAGCAGAAGCAGCAGCGGAGCTCTAGGAAAGGATTATGTTTCTCTGCTGCTCATCAACAGACTCCTGATTTAAATTGTAGTTAATGCCGTTCCTGCTCCTTCAGACAAATGACTGCACGGTGTATAGATTGCTGAGAAAGTATAGATGACGCTGAGCTGCTTGGTACCCATAAGGGTTTAGGGGTTTAACTAACAGTTGGGATGTGACACATGGGTCAGCAGAGCTCACGTTTCATTGAGATGTGTGTCCGAGTTATAGTGTAGAGTCGAGAAACAGGTGTTTTGGACTTTTTAATTAGTAGTCTTTAGTTTAAAATTAGTGCCCTGATTTTTTAGCTGCACAAATGGGAATATTTTCTGGTTTCTTTGCTCCATATTTCAAATAAATTGTCATTTTCTGACATTTTATTACCAAACAATTCATTGATTTGTCGAGAAAATAATTGACATATGAATCGATTGTGAAAATAATCGTTAGTTGGAGCCAGAAACCAAAACGTATGTTTATATTTTAACGGTTCAAATGCCTCTGATATACCAGAGGATAAGACACAGAAGACTCCCATTATACATCTTCTGTTGGAATACCGTAAACACATGTTTGTATTTGCTTCTGAAAAGCTTGTACTGCATATTTTCAGATGGTTATCTGTTATTGTGTTAATTTGCAAAATGAAATTGTCTCTAACTTTAAAAAACACCTTTTCCTGCAGGTTGAAAATAGTGAAAATCTCCTTCAAGTGCAAACAGTTTTTCGTCCAGCTGAGAAGAGAGGCGGTAGGTGTCTTTTCACACACACATACAGTACATACACACCTTTGCTCTCACAATTATGTCTGTTGTGTGAACGAATGGATTCCAGTTTTTTTGTGTCACAGTATAGAGCGCTGGTTATATAAATGTGTGCATGTTTGTTTAATCACTTGTAAGGTTCCCCCTTGTTCTCTGTGTCCTGGTTACACTTTAATCCCCCACTTTGGATCGTGCTGTTCCCAACAAACAATTATACAGACACCTGATGAGTCGGTGTCATCATAATTATTTCCTTCCCAAATATTTACATGTATAATATTTACATTTGCAATGTCTGAAAAGACTAACTACTTCAGTTTATCATTATTTTTAATGGTTGAATGAGGAATAATTGAGTAATTAGCCATTTGTATTTATAAAGGAGGAGTAAACAGTTAAAGCTGCTGGCAGTAATGTTGTCGAATAGCTAACTTCGTGTCTGTTGCTGCTGTTTGCTTGGCATTCACTTTTCTGATCCCGACTTGACCTCATGAACACATGAGGTCAAGTCGGGATCAGAGAGAACTATCTCTTTGTCGAGGTCTTTTTCCGGATTGGATAAAGATAACTGAAGTGAAAAAAAATGAAGAACAGCTTCAATTAATGGTTAATTGTAATGTGCTTTAAGATATGGTTAAATGTTTAAAAAGCTCATAAATAAACGGTTGAAAAAAAAAGTCTTTTATGTCTTACTATAATGAAGCGTGGCTATATACTGGTTCTCTCTCACATGCTAAACGTTACATTGCTTTTTATTGTCACTGGTCGCAGACGGAGACCCGGGATACACTGCTCGGTTTCAACATGGTCAACTATCGGGCCTGTAAGAACCTGTGGAAGGCCTGCGTTGAGCACCACACCTTCTTCCGGCTGGAGCGGCCCATCCCGCCACAGAAGAACTTCTTCGCTCACTACTTCACCCTGGGCTCAAAGTTCAGATACTGGTAAGTTAACACTCTTTGAGGAACATGGAGATAATTGACAAATCGGAGAAGCTCTGTAAAGTCTCGCCATGACATCCAGACACACACACACACACACACACACATATATTTGGACCAGACTTTGTCTTTCTTTCTGTCTAACTTCCACTCAGGTAGTTCCACATCGAGTAAACACCCACACAAGTGCATGTTTGTCGCCACTTTAGAAGTTGATGCACGTGTTTCCTTTAGGCGGAGAGCCTGAAACATTGGGAGGGTAGTGGGTTTCCTTCATGCTTCCAGAATTATTCATGGTTTACCTCAAAACAGCAAACAGTATTTTGTTTGTTTTTTTGTGCAAGTACTAGCATCATTTGCAAATGATTTACATACCTCACACTGCTGCCTCACCTTTCTCAAACAACACACATCTTTAGATTGGTGAGAGGCTTTGAGTTTGGGAAGAGGGGGCTGAGAATGTTAACCCTTGTCTTGTCACAACTTTGTTTCGCTTTACTGATGGCATCATTTTTGTTCTCCTCTGTGTAATGTCATTTACAGAAACTAAGACTCTGGTGTCCTCTTGTGATGTATTAGTATTATTGAGCAAAGGAGCACCTTCATGAATGAGCCATGCTCTTGTGCTTGTGTGTGTGCATTTTAAGACATTGACTGACTTTTCACCTTTTACCATCACACATCATTCATGCACATTCACTCACTGCCGGCACAACTGCCAGGAACAATGTGGGGTCAAGTGTCTCGCCCAAGGACACATCGGCATGTAGACTAGCGGAACCAGAAATCGAACGCACGACCTTCAAGTTGAAAGACATGTTGCTCGACCACTCGAGCTACCATTGTATGAATTTGTGTCAGTCATTCTATAATCCTCAGTGCTGTTTTGTTCATTTCAATTTCACCCAAAAAGCACTTGTTACCAGAGGAAACAATCCAGCATTTTCACAACTGTTTTCTGTTCCACTTCATTTGAAGTTTAATAATTCTTTCAGTACAGTCCTCTAAGTGTTTCTTTTGTCCCCTCGTGTCTCCAGTGGACGGACAGAGGTGCAGTCTGTGCAGTATGGAAAGGAGAAAGGCATCAAGGACAGAGTATTTGCCAGGTAGTGAACATGTTTTCTCTTGGTTAGTTTCATCTAAGCATAGATTTGGAACACATAAATATAAATATACTCACTGAAAATGCCCAATGGCAAAAGTCCATTTAATAGGGCATTACATCAAGAGTCATCAGCTTCATCAAGTTGTGCTTTTTAAATTCTCAAAGGCGCTCTTTACACACGGTAATTGTTCTCTCTTATGTATCTGTACAAATGTAAATGGTAAAGAAATTATGCTTTTGGATTAGGAAGGCTTTATGGACTATCAGCAGAAGCATAATTACATAATATCACACTCTAAATAAAATAAAACTAGAGAACTCCTGGATGTATTTGTACCAGTGTTTCAGCAAGTTTGTCAAGGACATCATAAATTTGTTTGGAAGTAACACTCTAGTAATTGTGATACAAACATAATCCTTTACACACCTGTGCCTGAAATAAGAGCTCAGATTACACTTATTATTCATCACGGCCGCAACTGTCTTGGTCTAAGCAGATCTCCCAGCAAGCCACTGGCCCGGAAGCTGATGGGTGGGAGCGACTGGGAGTCGGTCAGCAGGAACAGCCTTTCAGATGAGAGACTGGAAACCCAGAGTCTGCCCACTCGATCGCCGCCTGGGACGCCCAATCAGTGAGTCCAAGTTACAGGGTTTATCTCAGATGAAGAATATGTTCAGCTTCACATCAGGCAACCAGGCAGTGGAAATCACTGTTTTGACATCAAATAGATTTTACTGGTTGTTTTTTTTTTGATTAAAGTAACTACTATGATTCCAGCGTGCAACACATTGTAGTTGTGACGATCGTCTGTTTGCTGTTAGAAAAGGTTTTCTTAGAGGCATATCTCTTAAGGACAGCCATTACTGAGTAGCTGTACACTAAGGTTGCTGAAATATTCACATAAAAGTCTTTTACCAGTATTTTATACCTGAAGCACAGACAAATATCTCCCTAACCTTAGAAAGTCTGATGTTATAATCCCTTATTTGCGCTGTAACATTATCTGCTGTGTGTGCTTTTGTTAGAAACTCAATGTTTGTACAAGAGGGCACACGATTACGTCCGTCATCCGTTGGACACCTGGTCGATCACGTGATCCACTCTTCACCCAGCCTGCCCGTCTTCTCCTCCAATCACAAGTCTGCGTCGTCCACGCAGGCCAACAGCATCAGCCTGGACTCTACACCGTAAGTCTCACAGCAACTGAGCGCTTGCTAATGTTCTGACTATCTTGGGCAAGCAAAATCACCATCTTCTTTAAATCCTGTTTTCTTTTCCCTCTGCATTTTCACAACACAGTCTGTCCACTTTCCCCTAAAGCTCATTCTCTTTGGGGGAAAAAAAAAAAAATCGCCCTCTAACTTTGGTTGCCGAGCAGTAGATTTCATCACCTCATAAATAAAGCACCCCACCAAAAACAGCTGCCCTTTAATTTCATAGTTAAATTTTTACTCATCAGTGTCAGTGCCACTCTGTCTGAGCATATTGCTGAGTCGACTGCTTTTTAAATGTCTGTCTGTGTCTGTGGCTTCTCCTGACAGTTTACACCCTCTCCCAGTGTCACTTAGCTGGCCCCTTTGGAAAGATGAACCATTTGAAAAACAGCCTGTAAAATGTGTTTATAGCGCGTAGCAGGGCGGAGAGGTTGCACTGTTGTACAGCGGGGCTCAGCCAGGAATGTGTGTCAGTGTGTGTTTTCGGCGTGTGCTAATTGTGCTCACACACTTCACAACATCTGGTGAATAATAAAAGTTCTGCTTGTGTTTTGAACCCTGAAAGCCTCCGAGTAAAAGTAAAAATCCAGTAAAGAACAGAAGGGATAGAGTTTAGTTAATGAAAAGCTTGAGCTCTTTGTGAGCTATGGATCTAAAATGCACACGTGCTTTGAGCCCAGACTGGTCTGTACTTGTGTATGGCATGCTCCCTCTGTTTACACTGTGTGTGTGTGTGTGTGAGTTTGTACTTGTATTATTTTTTTTTTTTACCTCTTTAGGAGTTTTTGCGGCATATACATTAACTTTGTTAGGACCAGTAGTCCTAATGGAGACCAAAACATGGTCCCAATGAAGCAGAACTGCCTTTCTCAGGAACTGGTAAAGTTTAGGACTAAGATATGCATTGTGGTCAGGTTAAGGTTAGATTTAGTAGATTTAGACGTGAAAGGGTTAGGGATTAGGAATAATTCTTTGTTTAGGCTGTCCAAATGAATTGAATTCAACGCAGCATCCTCCGAAGCATAGCTAAGCAAACAAATCTGTTTCAATGCTTTGGCTCTGTAACAGAGGGATGAGCTACTTTGTGGGTAATTGTGTGTGTGTGTGTGTGTAAGCAGCAGACATGCTGATATATATATACGCTGGAGCCAGGTCAGGGAAGGCTTAAACAACAATTACATTTCAAATGTTAAACATACTTATCCCAGGTCCCTTGATTGTGATTCTTTTACACCCGATTCCTTTGTCTGTGTCACGGTGAGGAGACTGAGGATGTGACCTGCTGTGCACTACTCTCCCACTGAAAGCCTGCCCTGGTTTTGACCCATAACAAATGTTAGTTTACATGTAAAGGCTGCATTTAAGACGCAGAGTGGCAAAAATGGCAGCAGCCAAAACAAAGTCAGTGCTCTTTGACTGGTGATCACACCCCCCGTAGGACAGAGTGCAGTGTATGCACGCAAACACTCAGAGAGATGCAAACAGGGAATGGAATGACTGGCTTTTACCCCTCCGGAGAGTGAACCACGATGCTGCTGAAAGCTTTACCTGACTGACCGTGCTATTTCAACATCCACACCGACTGCTTTTTATTGTCCGGTTGATGTAGGGGGATGTTTTCTTTCCTTTGCAGCCCTTTTATTGAGGTTAATGCATTGTGACTAACGCAGTGCTATTAAGCCTCTCTGTCTCTTTCAATCTCTTACTTCCCTTTATCTGTTTCTCTTTATGCGCCTCTGTCTTTTCTTTCCCCAGACCTTGAACAAACACAGTATGGCTTTCAATTAGAGTTTGTTATTGTGTCTTTGTACCTGTGTGTTTGTGGCATCAGTTTTCCAACCTCTTTAAAATTACCTTGTTTGTAAAAATACTGCCATCGTTAATTTTCTCCTCTTTTCATTTTCATCTCCGGCTCTCTTTCTCCACCTCCCTCCCTCCCTCCCTCAGCTCTCCTGACGGGGTTGATGGCCAGCCTCCAGCTCTGCCTCCCAAGCAGTTGAGCAGGAAGACCTTGAGTCAGATCATCCAGGCTCATTCTCAGCAGAGCCTCCTGGACAACCACGTCAACGAGATGTATGACGTCCCCGTCAATGCTGACAAGACCACGGTCAGTGTCACTGCAGACGCAAAGACATAAGTACTCATTTCATCATTAAATAAATGCCTGCTACAGTAAAGTGTGTGTAAAGTACAGTGTGTGTAGATAGGTCAGAAAATAGTGGCTGAGAACATGTGAAAAGAAAATTATAGCTGTGGAGTAGGGAAGTACACAATATAGACTGGAAACAATTTCTCTCCAGTGCACAGTTCAGACTTCTTTAGGTGTGAGATGAGATGTCTTTGTCCTGCATATATGTATTCCCTGGATGCAAAAACCTATTTGAAATGCCTAAAGATGAGGAGAGGAAGAACAGAGAGAAGAGCAGACTCCTGATGTGAGGTTACAGGTACCTCTATTCAAACATGTTTGCATTACTGCTGGTTTTTTAACAAACACTCCCGTTAACAGTTTCGCTGAGGGGAAGTATTGACCTGAGGGTTCATTCATATAATGCTGAATTCACACAGGGCTTTAAGAGTGGTTTTTCTTTTAGCTCATTGTTTTAAACTGACACATTAGCTGACATTTTCATCCCTCTCATATATGCACTATGCATACATTTCTATACGTTTTTATACTGCGTTTAAATAAATGATAGCAATCACTCATAGATAGATGGCTTTATTGTGTATACTGCTGACCCGTCTGTTCCATCTCACACTCGTCTCACCACCGTCTCACTGCATTATCTGTAGAGACACGGACACATTCATCCTTTCCAAGACAAACCTTTAGATCAGATGTTTCATGTCCTCCCAACTCCTGAGTGTCCATGGACCCACATCAATATTATATTACAACCCATTTTCTCAACCCTGAGTTGCTAACATAAAATTTGAACAACCAGGTCAGGGCAGGCCCCTGATTTCCTATTCTTCAGTGCCATCAGAGCAGCCGCAGAGTGAGAGTGGATTATACAGTTAGCAGGTCTGACCTCCTCAGAGGAAAAAAAAACACCACCACATGACTTGAAATGTGAAGCCTCTGTCTGATCTTAAAAAATGAGCAACAAACATGCCAAAGCCAGACCTTACAGATACTGGATCCTTGGTACTATCTGTACAAATCTGAAAACATTATGACTTAGATTCATATACTTTTGAATTTGTGTACATTTTGGGCTCAGATAAATACCAGAATGGGACAAGACAAGTGACCAGACTGATCCAATTACACTGTTCAAGTCCAATGCTTTGTGCAAAGCTACCTTATGTGAAGAGGAGAATTACATTTTTTTTTGTTGTGTCCTCAAAACTCCCCACCAATCTTCCAGTAGGCATGATTTTGCAGCAGAGTAAGCCCACAAGTGGAGCTCCAATTTGCATCTTCTGATTTTTAGAGGGGGGGATTATCCCACTTCAGCAAGTGAGGCTGGGACAGACGTCGTTGGAAAAGCTCTACAACAGATTCTTAGGGACTTAGCCTGCACCCTGTCCAGTTTGCAAAGAATGGATTCAGTACCTCCCATAATCTCAAATAGACCAAGTATAAGTGTTCCTCTCAGCTCCCCAGTCACTTCAAGTGAGGCTTCACAAATGTTTTATTAATTAATTTATCATTGATAAACTTGAGAACAGAGATGTTCTTTTACTGACCAAAAATCATAAACTTACTTGTGCTGAAATCTTAATTCCCCATTTACCAGCCCACTGAACCACTTGGTTCAAGGCTCATTGAGTTTTTCTAAATAAAATGTTCAGTTATTGTCTTTATCCAGTAGAACATTCTCCCTTGAACGCCAGCATAATGAAGCTTAAATAAAGTAAAATACTCTCTCTATAGTCGTACACTTTTTCAGTGTCTAAAGATACTGCAATTACAGCTCTCTTATTAAGATTCCACTTTTCACATTTATGGTCTGAAACTGCAGAGTCCATTGTATTTTTTTTTTTTTACCAGTTCTAATCTGTAGATCTTTGTCAGGGGAGTTAGTGTTCCGTGCTTAGATCCTTTGATGTCTGTGATTGTTCACTAATTCCACAGCCTAGCATTATTACGCAGGGGCACAAAGAGAGTATTCTCCCCAATCTATTGTCTGTCCTGTCTTTGCTGCACTTCCACCACTATGTTTAAAGTCGCTCCCGTCATGAGACTAAAAACGCAGGTGACATTTGCATACATCATAAACAAAGGAGGTTACAGATGTAGGATGTAATTAAGGAACTTATTACAGGTTATATTTCACTTAACCCCCAAAATATTTGAAAAGCTTTTCTCTCTCACTTGTTGTCACGACTGAATCATTGACGCTAATCTGAACATTGTAATGTTAAGTTTGACTGACGTGATCTAATGTGTTTATCTATGTTTCTTTCAGCTGAACGGTGTCGTCCCTCATGACAATTTGGTCCTAATCAAGATGAGACCCGACGAACACGGACGATTTGGCTTCAACGTGAAGGTGAGAACTAATGCGCGTGACACAGAACTGGAAGTCGGTTTCCTGTTTGCTTTGTTCTTTGAAGCACCTTCATCCAACTATTATTTGTTCTTTCATTGCTTGTCAGCTTAAATCATCTGAATCATCAACACTCCACAATGACTTTTTGCCTTTAACACACGTCTATTTCCCTGTGTCTGCAGGGTGGTGCTGACCAGAAGATGCCCATCATCGTGTCTCGAGTAGCTCCGGGAACGTCAGTAAGTCAACACCCATGTCACGAGTCAGTAGATGAGAAAATAGTGTCTCTTTCTTCTCCTTTCTTCTTCACATGTTTAGTGATAGCACAAGAATAGCAAAGAATGAAATGCACCTATAACCTCAATTTTAGCTTGTAGCTCACTGCCAGTTGTGTCTCTTGTCTTGTTCTTGCCTCAGTTGCTTTGTCTCTCTTCTTGTCAGGCTGACCTTTGTGTGCCTCGCCTCAACGAGGGCGACCAGGTGGTCTTGATTAATGGGCGGGACATCTCTGACCACACCCATGATCAGGTGGTCAAGTTCATTAAGGCCAGCTGTGAGAGCCACTCCGGGGAGCTCATCCTATTGGTCCGACCAAATGGTGAGTTGTTTTCGTCGGTTGGTTTTAATGCCGCCTCCAAATGGGTAATGTAGTTTTTTTTTCCTTTATCGTTTTATAATTCATCTGCTGGGAAGTGTTGATAATCCCTATAGCCACATCTTTTCCCTCTATTTTATATTATTTTAGGTATTACTTAGGTGGGATTTTCATATAAGCCCATACAGATCTCTACTGCACCCTTGTGCCTAATTTTACTTTATTTTCCTCTTATTTTTATTCATATTTATGCATGGGGGGACGGACACCAACAAGTGCGCAATAAATGCAGCTTCCCACAGGTTCCATTTGAAAGAAGCTTTACATAAACATATACAAGGGATAAAAACTGCACTTGTATTTTTTACGTCCGCAGAAATTCAGTCAAGTTCCAGGTGAGCTATATCAATCATTATGTATCTTTCATGATTATCATGTGGCGATAAGTGGGTCGTACATTTTACAAAGTAGGGTCATGCTTATCACTTAGCTTGTACTGCATATTATAGTGGAGTTAGTTTTGTTACTGGATTTAGCCAGCTTGTTAATCGTTACCTTATCTCTTATCTGGCAGCAGTGTTAGAGCCAGTGTGTGCTGCAACTCATTTTCATTTAGCCATGCAGGAATCTTCTTCTTTTTTTAAACACTTATGTGATACAAGGCTGAAGCAAAACATATTGACAGCTGGTGCAGCCCACTCCTGAAAATTACACAAGCCACACATCTGCTCACAGGCTTTGATTCTGCTTCTGATTTCTCTCGGGGAGCTTTGGTCGCACTTTTGTATCTGCAACTGAGATTCATAAAGTTGTACCTTTCTATACACATTTGTATAGTATGCACCATGTAGGAAGCTGGCAAAGCTTTTCCTCTAGCCAGCATTAACAACATGGGGAGGGGAGTGTTTAAAGATGATTAAATCATGGAAATGTTTACTATTGAAACTGGGTCAAAGAGGGATTTTGTGATTTTCTTTTTTTGGATTCTGTCCTGAATTACATCGAAACACACGATTGCATCAACGTACCAAATGACTGAAATTCACATTAGATTGAAACATTATTGGCAGGAGCATTGCACAAGTGAGGCTCATAGGTCATATTGTCATTTTTCGACTGTCATCACACTGCAATTTGAATACCCTAATGACAAGTTTAAGCCAGAACAGTTTATTTAAAGGTTCATTTCTTGTAACCTGTGACATAATATATCTTCCTCCCTTCTTTTTGCCCCATTCAGCCATCTATGACGTGGTGGAGGAGAAGGTGGACTCGGAGCCAGATTTTCAGTACATCCCAGAGAAATCCCCTCAGGACCCCGCCCAGCTAGACCAACATGCACTGAGAGACTCTATGGTCACACTGAAGGAAGGCCTGATCAGTGGAGCCATACTGGCACAGTTTGACGTGAGGAGAAAGACACATAAGCGCACTCCATGCAAATGTGCTCACACAGACATGCACACATACTTGGGAGATCACATGTGTGACGCAGTAGTTTTTGATTGATTACTGTACGAACCTCGCTAGAGTGGGTACTAAAAAAAAAACCACCCAAGTAGTCAGGTACTATCCCAAATGGATAAGTAAGAAAACAAGTAGAATCAAGCCAAGTCGTTCAAGATCTGTATAGAGGGGGAAAAAATTGTTTTAGAGTTAACATGCAAAATAAATCGTTCATGACATGTTCATTTATCTTTAAAATTAAAATTGTTGCTCTTTTTTTTACAGCAACTGTACAGGAAGAGGCCGGGGATGACCATGCTGTGTGCCAAATTACCTCAGAACGTTTCCAAAAATCGCTACAGAGACATCTCTCCTTGTATGTGGCTGCACACACTTGTCTGTTTCTGTAAACCTAACACGTAACCTGTTGTACTTCCCATCACACTCAGTTTCTCTGTGAAATGTGCTGTCAATGAACTGTACTGTATGTGATCTTTCTCTGTCCCATTAACTTTCACTTTCTCTTCTTTTTCTTCTTCTTCTGCTCTCTCTCCCTCTGCAGATGATGCCACCCGGGTCATTCTGAAAAGCACAGATGACTACATCAATGCAAATTACATCAATGTGAGTTTGGCCTTCCTTCCTTTTCTCTTTGTTGTTATCAATATCTCTGCGTTTTGCTCGTTTGAGGCGAGGTGAGTTGGTCTGTTTTTCTAACCATTAGAACACACGTTAAAACACCACATTTCGTACATGTTTGCCCCGGAAATGAAAGCAGAGACAGTCAAGTGGATGAGTTCTATATATTTAAAAAGTGTAAAAACATTTTTAGGTAATGTAAATACACTACTTAACAAAATATACAACAATAGTCTTGTTAGTTTTAGTAGTCTTGTATAGTTTTAGATATTTTACTGCAGAAATGTTACATATTATGTCTCAAATGCTCACAACTCACTGAATTCTATTCGCTATTTATGTGAAGTCTCTTTAGATTTGTTCTGTAAGCTGGTGAAATTGATTAAAGTTGAAACCTGGATGTTATATCACAAGTTTCCACCATGAGGTGAAAAGTCAAAACTGTCTGCTCAGGCTTGAGAGGAATCTTGATGTTGATGATGAATTTTGATGATGAATGTTTTATATCAAAAAACATTGTATGTGAAGATATGATACAGCAATATCATATCTTTTAATTACTGCTTACAAGAAGCAAAAAAGATGATTTTTCTCTTTCTGTTGCTGTGACCTGTATGATTTAATGGTATTATATTAAGAACGTTATAATGTTTTGATGTCTTGACTCCACTAAGTGCTTTAGAGGCCTATTCAAACGGGAGACAAGGTCTCTCAGAAGCTTTAAAGTGAGATCCACTTCTGTATCATAATCTCTTTGTCTCTCCTTTGGTAGATGGAGATTCCAGCCTCCAGTCTGATAAACCGCTACATAGCGTGCCAGGGCCCACTGCCCAACACCTGCCCTGACTTCTGGCAAATGACCTGGGAACAAGGCTCGTCCATGGTTGTCATGCTGACTACGCAGGTCGAGAGGGGGCGGGTATGTAGACTTTTTTTCTACAAGTACAGAGTGTATATGGGCATCTTTCAAGTTAAATCTTCAAAAACCTTCAGACACTGTATTAAATTGTACTTTACTGTACGTTTGGCTGGTGTTTTGAGCAGAGCTGAGTGGATAAATACTCTTTTTGGTGGTTTTAATACAGCCTAAGCCTATGTAGGCTGTAGCTGGACTAAATAAAACACAAGACTATCTGGTCACTTTTTAATTACCCACATTCTGAATCTGAAATGTAATGCCATTATAGGCTGTCATGTAATGCATGTATACACTATATGGACAAAAGCATAAAGCGTTAAAGGAATACTTTAATACTAATTGCATTTAGCTTTGTATTACAAAAATAGGGGTAGCATTTTTGAAAAACTGTGGGAAACTGAGGTTGGGAAGCACAATTTTTCAAAAGTACTACCCCTATTCTAGTAATACAAAGATAAATGCAAATCGGTATTGAATTCAGGTATAGCTGCAAAATGGGGACCAACTGAATATGTCATTACAGTCCCTGTTAGTGTTATGATCACACGTCTGAATACTTTTGTCCACATAGATAGATACTTAATTTCTTACCACACACACTCTACACACTTCAGACTTTTTATTTGATCATTATTATTCATTAAAGACACAAAGTGAGGAAAAGGTTGTCACAGTGAGAACACTACATCTGAAATTGTCAACCTTGGTGTGAATTTTTAATTAGAAATACTTGCTTCATATTTTTTTCCCCCCAAGTTAGTCAGAAGTGTCTTTAACAGTCTTAGCTGGTGTGGATTAATACAGCTGGGAGATGTGGTCACAAACGTTATCACAATGAAAAAAAGTCAGTAATTGTTGTGATAAGATGTGAGGTAGTTAAAAGATGTGAGTTTTGCTCCTGAAAAGGAAGTTGAAGGAACTGGAATTAATTGTGGTTTTTAAGAAAACGACATATATGGAAACGGCAAAAAACACTCATCTTATGAACTAAAACTATTGATCTTGAAGGAAATTATATTATATTATTATTGAATTATTGCCCAGCTCTGAGTACTGGATTCAATACAGTCTAGAAACAAAGAAAATAGGGTGAACTGAAGGTTTAAGAGACGTTGTCCTGTACCAAACTCTCATCTTTGATGTCTGAGAACTGACAAACTGAAGAACAGTCTAGTGATAAACTTTACTTTTGATAATCTTGTGTTCAAAGGTAAAATGTCACCAGTACTGGCCCAATCCAGACAGCACCACCACCTATGGAAACTTTACAGTCACGTGCCACAACGAAGAGGGCAACTCTGCCTTCCTGGTCCGAGAGATGACCCTCGTGCACACACAGGTAACCACACTCAGAACACAGAATCCATGTGAAAACAAAAAAAAGGATAAATCCTGAAAGTGAAGCAAGGATGAGAGGAGAAAGACGGGAGAATGAATGGAAGTGCAGGTGCAGCCAGATGAGAGAGAGAGAGAGTGAGAGAGAGAGAGAGAGAGAGAGAGAGAGGGAGGGCGTGTGCTGGTAACCAGAGCATGATAGAGCGGAAGGTGAAGGACTTTGGCTCCCATCGAAGAGAACCTCCAAAGTCTCTGGGAGGATGCGCCACTGACGACCCCAGGAGGAGGTGTGTTGCCATAGTGACCAGTGTGGGCTGTTCTTTTTCTGGCTCCCGCTGCTGCATGCGGGCCACGTAGGGGGATCTGGTTGCCATGACAACCACCCGCCCTAATCAGTCACACTGATGAAATAGAAAGCGGGTGGAAGAGAAACCTCTGCGCGGAACAGCGAGTGGGACAATGAGAGTTTGAAAAACAGACACGTGAGAGTGTGACTGTGTCGTATTGTCACGTGGAAGCCGGTGTCTCGCCTTCATTGTGTCACGTTGAACTTTTATTGTGCAGCTGAAATGTGTCTTTGTGTCGTGAGTGTTTGCTGTGATATAACAGTGTGTAACATGTCATGCACAGAGCCAGTTCCGGGGACAAAAGCTCATTAGAAACGAGCCTGTAACGGGTATAAATGTTCTCGCTGTTACCTCATCATTTCCCGCTGTCTGTGTTTTCCTGATTGTTTCCCTGCGTGTTGCCCTTGCATCCTGACCTTTACAGTATAAGGATGTAGGAGGAGGCAATTAGAATTCTCCTCTGCCTGTGATCGTTGCTATGGAGATAGATGTGTTACCATGGTGATGTGGCAGGGCAGTATATTAAAGAGGAACACATGGGTTCAGAGTGGCACAAGAAATATAAGTCTGTAGTTTTCTTGCTGTAGGGTGTGTTTGTGTGTGTCGTCATCATGGTTCATTTCACGATCCCTTTTATATTTTTGCTATTGTTGCCATTATTCTTTCATAGATATTATTCTTATTATGGGTAAATAAAAGAGAAATGTGTGTCTTGTTTTTAATTATTTTATGGCATTTTGCCATGAGGTTCAGAAAGTAACATCAGCGTCAGGTGTTTTTAATAAAATAGGAAGCAGCATTGTGAATCAGCGGAGTTGCAAGTATAAAAGCGCTGTCTGTTTTCCTCAAGTCCTTTTTAATGTAGTAGTTAAGGGCATAAATATACAAACAAGAAGCCTTCCAGACTCCCTGTAAGACACAGAACCTGTGTGGAAGTAAAGAACAGTGATGAGTATGAGTGAGATCTGATTCATATTACGGCAGTTTGTTTGTTTGTCATCCAGAAAAGCATTTCATGTTGCATCTGTCTCTCTGTGTGTGTTCAGAGTGAGCAGCAGAGGGAGCTCACTCAGATCCAGTACCTGGCTTGGCCCGACCATGGTGTTCCTGATGACTCCACCGACTTCCTGGACTTTGTGGCTTTGGTACGGACCAAACGGGCGGGGCAGGACCAGCCGATGGTCGTACACTGCAGGTAAAGTGTTGTCATTGTGGGGAATTACGTGACTCTTTTCTTCAGACTTGATATACTGTTGCACACTTGGGGGAAAAAAGCCCCAACCTTAATGCCGCTAAGAACAGAAAATTAAATAAATAACTAAATGAGTAATAGTACAGTAAATAAAAAAAAAGTGATATAAACCAAGCAATGAAGTTAAATCAATAAATCAATAAATAAATAAAATATAGGAATAATATATACAAAGTTCAAAGTTCAACATTACTCAGTATGAGTTTCTCAGTATAGTGGCGTTTAGATCTTGTGTCGCCGGGCGACATTTCTGTGCCGTACACAGGAAGTGGTTTGTTTTTTTTAATGTGAAGGTGTACGGCAGAAACAGCAGCATTGTTGGTGTTTGACTGAAAACACAAAGAAACTGCTCAAAAACTTACTGTAGTCTTACTGCAGTTTGACGTGTTATCACCTCTTGTCCCTGCTCGCCCCTGTGCTACCGGTATATAGACACAAACACTCCCTCAGTCAGGCCTGATAGTATTGCTTGACTGAGCATCGCATACAAATAATGCCACATTGTTTCTATTCATGACGACCAATCAGAGTCATAGCATCAACAGCAAAACTCACCAAATGTTACAAAAATAACAAAAAAATAACAAAACAAAGTAAAATGTTCACATAAATATACAAGTAAATGAAGTTCAGTTAAAAATATACTTCCTCTCTTGCTTCACAGTGTATGTTGCACTTGTTTGGTGACTAAACATCCTTTTCTATCCCCACTGCTTGCTTTCTTCCAGTGCGGGCATCGGAAGGACAGGAGTTCTGATTACCATGGAGACGGCGTTGTGTCTAATGGAGGCTGGTCAGCCTGTGTATCCTCTAGATATTGTCAGGACCATGAGAGACCAGAGGGCCATGATGATACAAACCCCTGTATGTAGTCACAGACTGTGTGTGGGGCTGTGTGTGGGGGGGCTGTGTGTGGGGCTGTGTGTGGGGGGGCTGTGTGTGTGTGTCTGCTTTCAGCCAGTCTGCACCATCAACTGAAATATCTCTTGCTGATTTTTCTGGTTGGTTTGTTTACAGAGTCAGTATCGTTTTGTATGCGAGGCCATCTTGAAGGTCTACGAGGAAGGACTGGTCAAACCACTCACGACCGCTGTGTACCAGCAACGAGAAAAGGTGAACGATGAGAGGGAGGACAAGAACGAGCAGCAGAAAGCGGGAGAAGAGCAGGACGCAACGGCGACGACAGAGGAAGGCGACTTGGCCGTGGCCGAGCGGCTGGAAGGGGAGCTGGATGAAGAGGACGACGACGACGAGGAGGTGGAGGTGCTCGACGTGGGAGAGGTGACTGAGGAGGAGGAGGAGGAGGAGGAGGAGGAGGAAGAAGAGGAAATGGAGGAGCCGAGTGTTGCAAGCGCCACCAGCTTGACAAGCGAGACCAGCGTGAACCCTGACCCCGATCCTGATCCCTCGAACCTGTGACTTCTGACCCCCGGGGGTCGTCACGGGTTAGAGTACAGGTGGTCGGAGAACAAAAGCACTGTTGCACTTTAATGCTGATTAAAAATGGAAAAAATAAAAATAAAAAAGACAAGCAAACGTGAAAATCATGGACAAGATAGAATTTAAAAAGAAATCCAGCTGTGTTGACTAGGTACCTTTTTTAGGGAACATTGTATGTTCAGGGTAAAGGAAAACAAAAACTATACAAGGAATGAGAAGATTAAAGTATGAGAGAATAAAATGTGGATGGGGAATTGCTGTAGTGCCATAAGTATGAAGGGGAAGGGCTGCCCTCGTGGATGGAAAGCCCCCGCCCTTTTCTTTTTTTGTCCTAATGGGTCGCCCTATCCCCTTCTGAGCGAGTCTGCCAGACGGACCTGCCTTTTTTTTAGTGTCCTTTTAGCTGATAAAGAGATATACCTTATCTTTTGTTCCTCAGAAAGAGTATTTATTGTGTTTTAGTTTGTGTCAAACCCTGTCCACTGAACAAAAAAAGTTGTATGTTTTGTTTGTACGAGTCTAGAGCTTCACGCTTTCCTGATTAAATCTTAGGTAGTAAAGTTAGTGTGATTCCTCCTCTTCTAACTACTTCTTTATTTCTTTTTTTGCTTTTTTGTAGAGAAAAAGAGAACAGTGATTTAATTTATTGTACTTGGGTTTTTAATCTTTCTGCGCTTTCTTTCTGTCCGAGTTTCTGACAGCCGGACAGCCGAAAGCACCTCGTGTCTCACCTCTTGTTCAATGCTGTGGCCAGTTGGATTCTTCATCCTGCTTTGTGCTGTGTTTTTTGAGCTTACGGACACGCAGACTCTGAAGTGTCTGTCCTCTGGCGTGGTGAGGAGCATAACCAGTTTACAGTGCTCAGGGCATGTGTTTACTGGCCACCTCCCTATCCCCCTCCCCCCCCGTACAAGTCCCAGCAGCTACTGTTGACCCCAGACTGTACGCTTACCACTGAAAGACGTGCTGATAGAAGAGTTATACTTTGAGCATTTATCAATTATTTGAAATGAATTCTCCTCACACTGTGTAACATTGATTCAACACACAGTGCCGTGCTGAGTTACAGCCTGAGGTTAAGAAACAAGGCTAAGGTCAGTTCATGTCTCTCTTCAGAGTCTTATTCATTTATGGCCCCATAGAAGCATTGCTTGTTGAGTTGACATAGATCTTCTTTATTTTACTCACTAAGACAAATGATTTGTTTTTGCTTTTTTTTTTTTTGGCGAAAGGTCACTGGAGCGGAATGTCAAACCAACCACGATTGACCAATTTAATCTAGAACAGCTGACAATTCAAAGAAGCAGCACAAATGGAACAGTCAAACAGTACTTTTTTTTTTATTGCCCTTTCCCCACTGGTACTTGTTTTTAAGCCAACATGATGTGTTATGATTGAAAGGAAATGATGACTTGTATTTTTTATTCACAAAACCCAGCATCGAGTTGCTTGTTGAGTTGTTTTTCCTTTTTTTTTTTTTGTGAGAGCACAGGTTACGCTGTCGGTGTGTTTTTGACTGTAGCCTGTTAATGATTTGATATATTTTAAATATTGACTGCTTCGGTACTTTGCTGTCAGGACGACAATGGACTCTTGCTAGAAAAACCTACTGCTGTGTGTGAGTGTGTGAGTGTGTGTGAGTGTGTGAGTGTGTGTGTGTGTGTGTGTGTGTGAGAGAGAGTGGGTGTCTCTGGTCATCTCCCTCTCGTCCGAGGTCATTTCATTTACTATAGTTTAGTAGCTGTCTGGTCTAAGCCTGCTTGTTTGTGAACTGGAATGAAAGGTTGTGCCATGAAGCCATGAACCTCATCTAACCTGAACTCAAATTATATATATATATATATTTTCTTTTTTGAAAAATTTCAGAAAGCCACCTGTTTCGTAGTCCTGTCTAACTCTTTGTCTGTGAAACAACAAATTCAGAACAGATCACACACCTCTCTTTTGAACGCAGCCGAGAAATACATACTTCTGCCACATGTTGGAGTAGGACTTGGAGCCTGGAAACTGCTCTTCGCTCTCCCGTATTTGCAAACCCTCTCCCAAATTCAAAAAAACTCTCAGTCAACACCAGTCATTTTCTGCACAGCCCACACAAAACACCATCAGCCCATTCCTCTCACCGTTTCCCTCAGATACTTTTGGATCATTATGCAAGGATCCCACTCTCTCAGCATGGCCTCAAGGTGAATGACACATCTCAGCAGATTACATGGATACAGTACCAAACCGCTACACGAGTGCAAACCAATGTTAGGGAACGAGTGAATAAATTACTTTTTTTTTTTTTTTTTTTAAATTAAAACTTTCAGCAAATTCGTCCAAGACCCCACATGCATGAGCTTAGAATTAAACAGGATTAGAGTAGGCACTCTGAGTGCGCTAGAATTGTTAAAAAAGAAATCCTGATTCCCTGTTTGGATCACCACCAAAATCGAATCATTTCTGCCATAACCTGCATTTACAGTACATTTAACAAAATAACTTTTTTGAATTATGCTGCTCACAAACAGACAAATGCTGGCAAAAAACAACACACAAATTGAAAAACACTGTTTAACCCCGCAGTGGCTTCTTTCATTGTGTTCTGTATCTAGTGCTAAGATCTAATCCGATTTAAAATTAAACCTACCAACAAAGCTAAAACATTGGTGCTGCAGTGTGAAGTTGGTAAGTGATAATAAGTCGAGGCTGCCAGATTTTTCATCTGCACAAAAATGTCCAACAGTGAGCTTTGTGTGTTCAAAGTGTTTTGATGTTGACACATAATTGGTACTTTGTGTGTGTGTTTGTGTGTTTGGGGTACTGATCAAACGTAGTGTGAAGGCTGAGGCTACCAGACATGGGGTAAGCCAGGGTTAGTGGTATTTTTGTAAAGATGAAAACAGTTCTAGTTGGGTAGGGAAAGGACAGCACTTTGTAGTAGGTGTAGTGGCAGGTAGTGCTACTGACGACAAAAAAAAAAAAAAAGAGTTGGAGACAAAGCATTGTTAAAATGAGTTGTTGTTTTTCTTCTGTTTTTAATTTATCATTTTTTTGTTTTAAAATAAGACACCTGTAGGGAACAAGAAAAAGAACTCCTAACTACACAGTGCCACTTGTTAATTTTGTGTAAATAATACTAGACAGTGTAAATACAATGTTGTATATGAAAAAGATCTTTAAAATAAAAGGGAAAATCATTTGTGAGCAGAAAGATTTTTTATTTTATATTTGATTTTTTTTGTTCTCTTCCTTTGAATGATTCAGATGTGACACATAATATGGTGTGTATTTCAAGACTGCTATTTTGAACATTTCTGTTTGATTTAAACAATTCTCGATGACAGCAAGTGTAAATATTTATGGAACACAGAATAATGAGAAATGTTTTATCGTATTATACCCTTGGTTGACTCCTACCTGTGTCATAAAAACCTTTTGTCCTCAGTTACTTGTTTTTTTCTGGTATGCTGGTTTTACGGTGCTTTGGACATGTCTTTAAGCTCGATTGTGAACAATTAAAGCTTGTCTGTCAAAGCATGGATACGTGGCGTCGGATTACCTTGCTTTTCCACACTGTAAAAGTGAGGTTGGGCAACTTTGGAGAGGAGACCCACCAACACCACTCGAGACCTCCTTAAGAATCTCTTGACCTGTGGTCCAAAGTAAACCACAAACCCAAGGAAGGTTACTGAAAATGTGCAGAGGAAAACCGCTACACTATTTACCCTCAGTGTTAATGTGTATTATAATGGCAGATTCTTTGAATGGAGTGATTCACCCAAAAAGAAACACAGATGTTCAGATACAGTCGGCTTCTGTTTCAGCGAGTGGTTACTTTACTGCATTAGAATGACATATATGCATATTTTAGGCAGCAAAAATAAAATGTCAATCATTCTGTGCATGCATCTATGCTGTCTGCATACATTTCAGTTATCAGTTTGTTTTGTTAAAATACTTATATGGAGCCGATACCCATTATGAAAAAAAATATGATATTTAGGGTGAAAAGAGTTCAAGAAATATATTTTTAATTAAGTAAAATCTGACACATAGTCCATCTGCACATCTGTCTTTACCATGTAATTTTTCATTAACTCACACCACAGATTTCTTCAGCAACACTTTGGGAAACCGTTATTCCCAAAGTTACCAGAGGGGGGTGCTGTTGTCAAATACGGATTGGCTGTACCGCTCAAAATCAAAAAGAATTATTACTGTACATACAACTATGTTTTGAGCCTTGGGAGTTTTGAGTGGCATCAAGAAATATTTATTAAGAATAAATTATTATAAATGTATTTTTACTTTTATCATTATATGTGTACAACATATGTTTTTTGTGTGTTTTGTCGGGCATTAATGTGACGGGACAACTTCACTGACGACATAAATCCGTGGTGATAACGAATGACGAAACGCACCATTAACTACGCCGACAAAAAAAGAAGGTCTGTCTCTTTAAAAAATGCAAATCAAGTGTTGTTAGGGATTTGTCGTGACGTCACTTCCGGAGTTGAGCTTTGCCTTCTACTTTTTTGTTGGGACTAGTGAGGAAATTACCTCGCAGTGGTAACGAGGAATTCAGAAGAAAAAGAAATAACAACGCACTTACAGACCATGGAGACGAACGAGGCTGCTGTTTAGTCGTCTGCAATGCACGTGTTTTCACCGTGAAGTCAAGCGAGCACGTCTTTGTGAGTATCTTTGTCCAGGCGTCCTCCTCCTTCTCTGAGCCACTAGTGGCTGCGGAGCAAGTGTCTGTCCCTATCCAGCGCTCGGTGCTAAAGGCGGTGTTTGTTTTGTTGTACGGCACACGCTCGCGCGGTCGGAGTCTTACTTAGTCTGTGCTGCTGTTGCCACAGTGGTCAGCTCGTTCAATAAAACAAACGCACACCTGTTGCTTTTTCTTATACCAGGTACCTCCGGCCTCAACTGAGTAAAGAGAAGCGCATTGAGTTATTTATGTATTTATATTTTGTTGTTTTCTGGTTTTGTACTATACTTTGTAGTGTTTCATGTGGTAACTCAATCAATCACAGTGGTTTCGTTTTATGACCTGAAATTAGTTTTACACCAAATCGCAAGACGATTACCGTTAGCTGACTGCGTCAGTTTTGCTTGTGTGTAAATTCCCTCTAAACTACTAAACTGATAGTGTAACCTTTATATCCGCCAGATATGTTTCCACTAATTAAAATGTCTTGTCATTCATGAAGCATTTTATCCACGTTAGTTGGACGTAAACTCCAGCGAGACTATGCTATGTGACTATTTACGTTTTCATCTTACTATGAGAAACAGGTGAATGGATTCTGAATTACATTACCTGGATGAGTTTTTTTCTAAATATTCTCAATAAGCTAAAACATCTATTTAACGTCCTTTTAACTTTAGGTTTATAATAAGCATACTAAACACTTAATTTATATAGAACTTTTCTTAACAAATGTCCTGTCAGGCCTAATCAAACATTTCACTATGTTTTGCCTGGTAAGGCAAGGAAAGATGAAATCCCAAGGTGTCAGTGAGGGGAAAAAAACTTTCTTTTAACAGGAATAAATCTCTGTCAGAACCAGATTTAAATCTGTCAGTCATCTGCTGCAGTCGATTGGGGTGAAAGGAAAATAGGGGACAGAGGAGAGGTGGAGGACAGAAATGGCGGAGAGAAAAAAGAAAGGGGAATAAAACATATTAACAATCGAACAATACAAGTTTGTTGAAATAGGAGGAAATTAAGACCAAGTCACAAACACAGGAATGACACAGCAAAAGAACAAATACAATACAACCATAAATTACAATCAACCAGAACAAACAATGCAACAATACAAATACAAACAAGAAATAATAAAAAATATATTAAAACATGGCTCAAGGTAAGATAGGGGACATAAAGAAAGAAGGAATGACAGGGCAGAGACAGAGGAGAGAGACCAGAAGCAGGACCTGTTTTTGTGTGTCAAAGAGACGACTAATCAAGACCAACGTAGAGGGAATTAAATAATTCAGAGACTGAATGGAAGCTGGGCTAGATATATCTGTAAATCATCTGCAAAAGATGTAAGGAGATGTTGTATTTTTTTTCTTTTAAATTGACCCCATGGGCAGCAGGTACATTGAGAAAAGAATAGGACCCAGGATAGAGCCTTGAGGCACCCCACAGGTAAGAGAAGAAACGGCTGAGGAATATTGACCTAGATGAACAGAGAAGCTTCCATTTGATCATTCAGACCTGAATCAATTAAGATCTGTGCCCCTAATGCCCACACACAACTCAAGGCGAGACAAAATAATGTTATGCTTCACTGTATCAAAGGCAGCAGTCATGTTCTAGAGCAGCAAGACAGCAGAGTTTCCAGAATCCACACTTAAAAGTAGGTTTTTAAAAACTTAGAAAACCAGATTGGAATTTCTCGATGATTGGATTTGAGATGGGACTGCAGTTGATCATAAACCACTTTCTCTCAGACCTTAGAGAGTAAAGGGAGTTTGGATAAAGGATTATTTTTCTTTATCAGTGGCTAAGCTACAGCATGTTTGAAGGCAGCTGGGACACATCCAGACACCAAAGAAGAATTTATTAGGTCAACAATACAAGGCCTGATTGTATCAAAAACGTCCTTAAGGAGACAGGGTGGCATACTGTCTAAGGAGCAGTGAGATGGATGCAAGTGCTTAACTATTTAGGTAACAAAGGAGAGGGACACCTGATCAATTCCCTAGCAGGGTCTGAGACAGAAGGAAAGAGGGAAGTTCAAGACCTAATGGCAGACATCTTGTCGATAAAATAATGTAAGACATTTTTTGTCAGTTTGTCAGCTGTTGCATGAGCTATGTTGTCCTGTGTGTTAAATATTAGATTAGAGACTTGTGTTAAACACATGTATCTAATGTAAACAACAATGATGGACCTGCTTCACAGCATATTTGCTTCTGTTGCCTTACTTACTCATTTCCAGTTATCAGCATTAAACTCCTTTTCCCACTGTGTTAATACACTCCCCTATTGTGCAAGGTTCACAACTGTTTTAAAATTCTCCTGAATGTGGATCCAGACTACCACCTAAATTTAATCAGTTCTTCCTTCGCACATAATCTACTTGATCCATACCTTTTGAGTTATGCTCCTCAGAGACAGACATGGCATAAAACTAAATCTCTCCGGTGGAGTGTGTTGACTCGATTTCTTACATTCTTCCCCAACAGGTGTGGCACTGTAACCCCCTCCCTCTCTTTCCACTATGCTGAGTTTCCTGCGCAGGACGCTGGGGCGACGCTCCATCCGGAAACATGCAGAAAAAACCCGGTTAAGGGAGGCCCAACGAGCCACAACACACATCCCTGCTGCTGGGGATGCAAAGTCCATCATCACCTGCCGTGTCTCCTTACTGGATGGGGCGGATGTCAGTGTAGACCTGCCGGTAAGACGAGTTGTGATTTGAATTCTATCTGAAAGATTGGACTAAATTTAACAGTTGTGGAAGGGGAGTGTCATAGTTCTCTGCCGACCCAGCCATTTTTATTTGAAAGATTAAAAGTGAAAGAACAAGTGGTGAATGAACTGGTGACCATTGTACGCCTGTGTCTGAGGGAGAGTTGTTTTTAAGCCTGTGTGGGTGGGTGTGTAGCATTGTGCTGATCACCTGTAATTCCATGATCCTCTTTTGAGAACACACTTGATCACATGATTGTGTCATGTGACCTGTTGTCTCATCACCGAGTGCACACACACTCAGTAGAAGGTCACTCTTCCCACCCCTGAATGTCTCTGACTGGTCTGTCCTCTGTCCTATCCCTCTGTCTCATTCTATGTCATTCTTTCCCCTGTACTTCTGCTAGGAAAAGTACAGATTCAATGCTGGGGAGCCTTTAACTAATCTAACATTTATGAACTAATTTCTTGAACCAGGGGATTACATATTTCTTATTCCCCTGGTCTTTATTTTCTTTTGGCACACACATTTTTAATAATTTTCCCTCTGAGATTCCATCTGTCAAATCCACTGAATTCCAGTAAGGTCAGTCTGATATCTAACTCCTTTAGGACATGATCATTTGTTTGTAAATCTAGCTGTCTGACATATATTTATTGGAAGATCTGCTCCTATCCAAAAAAAAACCTCATTCTTATTTCCTCCTTTTAATATTTATTCTCTTACTGAGAATGTATGGAGATAATTTTCTACGACCGCTAAGCATTCTTAGAATCCCATAATGGCTCAACAGCAAGAATGAATACATTTATTCTATTCAGTACCTTTTATATGTGTATAAATAGTGTATGTACTATATGACCTACCACATCCTCCCCGTCAGCCCCCTATTATGTTCATGGAAAGGTCAGCTTTTACAGAACTCCTATTCAGTTTTTTGATTGTGCTGTTTTCACCCTTCGTCTGTTTCTCTTCATCTCTCCTGCTCTTATGCATGTGTTTTGATTTGTGCAGAATTTACAGGAGTGTGTATTTTTCTTTGTGGGTGATCACGTTTTTATAATCAGTTTTTTACTGATGGAGTAATTTGAGCCTCAGTGTGCTTTAATACGTTAAAGTTGCCCAGGGATTTAATGTGTGCACCTGAAGAAGAGATTTAAATTCAGCTGGATTTCTGAAAGTCTTCCAGCAAAAACCTCCTGGCCTTTGCTTAAGTTGAAATTGAGCTTCCTTTGTAAATCCCCTCCCCCAGATATAGGTAGCGTCTGCAATCCCTTATGTGTTATCATCCAAGTCTCTCTAAGTGATAAGGCAATGAGAAACACACCAGTTGGGATAGGAAGCTGGGAGTGCTGCTTCGTTTTAATGTTTAATGCTTTTTACTCTATACATCCATCACCGACAGTATTTCAACACAATAATGGAAAATCATGGAATATAAAAGACGAGATGTCCCGGTGATAATGAAATATTTAAGGAAATTAACAGTCAAACTGATGCAATGCAACATGCTTATGTCAGTGTAGCTCTTTTATGTGTAATCTGAAAAAGTACAGATGGTCCTGTTTGGATATTTCACGTATGTTACGTTGGCTGTGAACACAGGGAACAGAACTTCTATTGAAAGGAACGGTGTGAACACAGACATTTACTGTGATAGTGCAGGGCAAAGTTGTGCAGGTTTGCAGGGAAACACTGCACCCTCCCCACTATCAGTGATTCTGCCAGACTTGTCCTTTTAGTTAAACAGTGTCTGAGAAAAAAGTTAATCTTAACACATTGCTGCCTTTTGCTGATCTGCCTATGCTTTAAGTTTTGCACAGTTGTTTTAGAAGTTGTGGGAAAAAAAACAAAAACACGGTGAACACAATTTGGTTGTCAAAATGATTATACTGTTCCTGTGATGTAGTTTGGAGTCACGTCATCTTGTTCTACGGCCACATACTTGTCTATTCAACTCGGGATGGCCCCCTGCTAAATGGTGCAGTTAGTTTTCCTTTTTTATTTGTTCAAGTGGTTGTAAATACACAGGCACCATCTTCAAGTGAATAGGACTCATTCACTTACTTCAGCTTTCCAGTTGTCTGTGGGACCCGTGTATATAAGGCCACCCAAAGTTGTCTCCTAGGGATACCACTGTTGAGCAGCATCTATGTCCACACATAATTCCCCTCAGTGTTATGATCCACATTCTTTCCTTTTTAGATGTATTTACTTGCCTGTCCTGTGTCCTTGTCCCCACTCCACTCACGACTCTTCATCCACTCACGCTGTCACCGTCTTAATTTTGTATCCCACACATAAGTGGTTAATTAATATGGCCCAAATGTTTTTTTAAATCTCATCTGATTATCTTGTAAAGGTGAGATAATTACTGAAGGGAGTGTCTGTATGTATGCATCAGCAGTGCAGGGGCGGGTGAGGACAAGAACCATTCATCTCTCGCAGTAACTCATTTCTTGTGGGCACTTTTTTGTGTGTTTTCTCAGTCATACCTCAACCTGTTTGCTGTGGTCTTGCTTTGACTACCACAATGTTGCCGTTGCCTCCGTCTGTATTGACATAAAATGAATCACTTCCTGTGTGTTTTGATATGTCGCCAGCCAGATGACGGGAGACGTAAACACTGCCATATAAACAGCAAACACTTTACATGTCTTAGGTAAAACATTCAAAGTTTGCGTTTAGGGCTGCAAATAATCATTATTTTCTTTATCAACTTAACTTTTTTTATTTTTTTCAATTAGTTTAGCCCACAGAATGTCAGAATAATGTCAATGAGTGTTTCCTAAAACCTCAACATTATGATATATTCAAATATATGTACATTGTTTGTTGTCTGTCACTAATCAAGTGTTGCATTGCTATTTTTTTTAAAAAGTGTGTTTATGTACAGTATATTGAGCTAACATATTGATATTGAATGACATTATATTGCAGTAATGGTGACTTCCTTGTCATCCAGCCTGATTTAAACACATTCATGTTATGCAACAATAATAAGTAATAGTAAAGGGACTGAACAATATCGTGTATTAAGAAAAGTGTTAGCACACATGTAGAATTTCACCGATCTACGTGTCATAAATAGGCCCTTTTATTTTATGTTGATAAAGATGAGAGTATCCGCTCAACTGTTACTCAAACATGAGGACAGTGTCAGTTGACATTGCTGACGGAATTTTATGTGTTAAGATAGGTGTGAAGACTACACACAGCCAAACAATACTGCAAGCACTAAAAGAAGGTTTGCAACACACACACATGCACACACAGAGAGACACAATGAGCCCTTTGTGCTCTCTCCTCTCCCTGTGTACTGTAGGGGTGAGGTATGCCTTCTCAGCTATGCCAGTTAGCATGGGGATGGCCTCCCTGAGCTCCCTAGATGCTCTCTTGGGGTCTGAGTGTGTGTGTGTGTGTGAGAAAAGGAAATCCAGGAAATCCTCAAGTGCACCTGTGGTTTGCACATTTACTCATCCGTTACTTTGTTTAACTGTGTTTATGTGTGTTGCTCTTCTACATTTTTAAATTATGTCCGTCTCTGTGAATGACTGCTCTATAAAGCCAATCAATCACTCAGAGACAATTGTTTGCAAAAAGATATATAAATTTAGCTCTACATTTGGTAACAGGTCATTTAAAGAACATAAATTGTTCAAAAAGGACAAAAAAATGAGATGGAGAGATTTAAAAAAAAAAAACCTGTTGGCTGATCTTGGACAGCACCTTTTTCATAGAGCCAGATGATCACATGATGTGTACAGCCACCCCCCCAGTTTCTCGGCATCTGGGGTGCTTCAACCCCAGTTGCTGTGGCAACCCTGTCGCTGTGCCTCATGGTGGGGTTTGAGAGTTTGAGTGTGTGTGTGTGTGTGTGTGTCTGTTGCTGGCCCTGTGTGTATGTGTGTGTGTGAGAGAACGTGCACATGTGAGAGAGAGCTCAGCCAGTTCCAGGCAGAGACACAGGCAGTAACTGGTACGGCTTTTTTGAAGGAGCAACACCTTCAAACTCTCAATACATCTCTTTTTTTTTTTTATTAATGTCCATAAATCACAGAACAGTCATTTGGAGTGGCGTAAAAATAAATCTTCAAGTTTAAAATGATTTGAAGTATGTGTTCTTATTAAACATGTGTCCAAGTACAATGATTAATGGATTAAGCAATCAACAGAAAAAAAACAGCTGTTCTGATAATCAGAGAATCATTTAAATAATTGCATAGGTCTGTTGGAAATCCATTTTTAAGAGCAATCATCAAAAAAATAATCAGCAGATTAATCACTTCTCTAGAAGTTGTTTATATAATATCATCACCTTTACTGCTTTACTAAGTTATTTACATGGACAGGGAATTTCTATGACTTTCCATTTAATATCTCTAGTTGTTAATTTTTCCTTCATGACTATAGCTAAGACAGTTTGTTCTTCAGATATTTATTGTGAGTCCTCTGTTTGTTTGTGTTTCCCTGCTTAGAAAAAAGCCAAAGGTGAGGAGCTCTTTGAGCAGATCATGTACCATTTGGACATTGTAGAGAAAGATTACTTTGGACTGCGCTTCATGGACTCAGCACAAGTGCCGGTAAGATTAGCGATTTTTTTAAATATATTTTTTACTCATTTAAGATTCAGGTTTGTTGCTTTGAACAATTTTGCCAAAATAAGTGTGGTGCTTTTTATTCCCTGCCTTACCAAGTGTTTCAGGCAGTCTGTTCTTTTCTTTTTTTGGAAGACTTTTATTTTCAGTTTAAGCACTATTCACCCATTTGGTGACAAGCCTGTGACAGGGACTTTCCTTCTCTGTGAATGGGCTAAAGGGATTGGTTATGGGACTGTTGTCAGCCGTGGGAGTCAGGCTGAACTCAGAGACGAAGTGTTTTAAGTCACTGGTCTGACACTGACCCTGTTCCTTCACACTGATACTCTGTGAAGGCCATGGAAGGAAAAAGAGCCATCGGGAGTAAAGATGAAGCAGTAGGGAGGGACTGGAAGGAGATGGGTGGAGGTAGAGAGTTAAAGGAGTGGAAGAGTGAACTGAAGTAGAGAGAGAGAAAGTAAAAGAGGGAGGGCTTTTAAAAGGAATGTGGGGGAGAGTATTCTAGTGTGAGTCTTTCCCTGTTATCTCTCTCCAACTCTAACATACACCATCAGTGCAACTGCCTCTCCTTTTAATTGTTCATGCCTCATAGAGTCACAACTTTGTAGAATAATTACAGCACCAAAACAATGACTTAAGTGTGTGTGTGTTCTTGCACATGTGAATATTAAATGTTTATTTGGTGTGAACTGAGCACAGGCAGGTTAAATAGCTGTAGAGAAAAGGCATAAGGTCCACTGCCGAAGCAGTATTGTTGTCTTTGAAAGGAACTGTCACAGATATATAATTATGAAATGCACACCATAATAATTACATGTTGTTTAATACCTGAGTTAACCTGGGGTTAACCTTGAATACACTAAACCTCTTTTTCTTCCCTGTTGTTTCAGCATTGGCTTGACGTTACAAAAAGTATCAAAAAACAAGTGAAAAGTAAGTACTCGTAGGCCTTATTCATTTCTACCTTTTCATTTCCCTTCTCTCATCATGCAGTGATACTTGTGATATTTGATATTATGACAATACTAATACTAACACTGTGTGTGTTAATTGCATCTGTAAACTTTATATTGATATGTTTCTCAGTCGGCCCTCCATACTGCCTTCACTTGAGAGTGAAGTTCTACTCTTCAGAACCCAACAATCTACACGAGGAGCTCACCAGGTAAATTAAGACTGTACTCTTGAGTACCTTTCTTACATTATTAGGTTCTCCGTCACCTGGTGGGGACTGGATATATTCACTGACTAAATATTATACTGACTTTAAAAAAACAAAAAACTCTGGTAGATGAAATGTTTTTCTGTAGAAGACAGTTACCTGTACCCAACCACATGAGGCACACCTGATATGTGTCTCTGTCTAGCTACAAAGAGTCAAAGGAGAGAAAGTAGCAGATGAAGGTTTTGACCTCTTGTCATTTGATCTCAACAAGTAGATTGATTAATGTGTGAATTAAACAAATAAAATAATACTGTCTTTCTTTTTTTATATATTTATTTTTTGTTTATTCCTTGGTCACATCATTCAAGAGAGTATTGTTGGCTTTAGTGGTCTCAGAATGGCATAGGTGTTTGTTTTTGTGTCTTACTATAGAAAACTGTCCCATTTCATCACAATTTCTCACCGTGTTCAACTTTATTGTTGTGTTTTACTTCCAGATACCTATTTGTTTTACAGTTAAAGCAAGACATCCTCAGTGGCAAGTAAGTGATTATCCTGTATTTTTAATCATAATCTTTGATGAGATACTGTACACGGGAACAGGAAGAAAGTGTGGTGGTGTCAGAAAATAATCATTTTATTCCTGACACACATTTTAATATACAACTTGCCATAGTAGACGTAGGCATATTTTCCCATCCTTAAAAATGAATTAGTTGACCAACATATCATATAGCCTTTATTTATCATGTATCCCTTTAGACATGAATTGATCAGTTAAGTTTGCAGTCACAGCCATCTTGCTATAAGGGAACTATGATATTACATGCTCGTGTACATAATACAATGGTTAAAAATAGCAGTATGTAAGACTGGGAATTTACAGGAAGTGGAAGTATTTATTACAAAGAAATGACCTTTTTCGGAATTTGAGAACAGTGGGCTTTGGTGAAGGTCAACGGCAAATGTTGGTGACGTATGCCAGTGTGTGTCGACTGTGACTGACCAGCATGTGTCTTCATGTTTTCAGGCTAGAATGTCCGTTTGACACAGTCGTGGAGTTGGCTTCCTTCTCGCTACAGGGTAAGCACAGCTGGTATGCCGGATCCTCTCCAACTCTGTTTTGGTAATTGGAATCACATCTTCAACAGCTGACATTTAGGTGTGATGTTTTGTTGCAGCGCAGTCTGCTTTGCACATTTGAGATGTGTGCTGCCATCGCTTTACTGACCCCCAAAATGCCTGTGTAAAATATAGCTACTGTTAGTAAGCAAACAAACCCAGAGTATGGTGAATTCATCCCTTTCCTCAAAAAAAGTTTTGTCTGCATACCTTAAATCTCTTCCAACACTCCCACATGCCCAGCAGACATTGCCTCTAAATCCCACACTTGCTTTTGTAGCGGTGAGACAGAAGAAATAGGTTACCACATCTCATTTAGAGCATAAATGTATTTGACCCTCTCTATAGCCAAATGTTGCAAATACTCAATGCGTGTTTTTCATTATTATTGCTAAATGGAGTGTTTACCTGCAGGAGTGCTGCCTCTGAGGAACAAAGATTCAGTCAGTGGAGATTTTATGAAATGGGATTGTGTGCACAATCAGCAGAGAGTCACACACATCACACACCACACACTCACAGTCACTGTGGGGTAAATGCCAGCTCATTAGTGCTTCATCCTTTTCAGAGGCCCCCTAATCCAGTACCCTTTCTGTCTTTCTCTCCCCTTTTCTTTGAGCTTTCTCCCTTTGTTTTCCAGATTTATGTTGTTGGTCCTGGTACACTGACATTTACTGACATAGTAAAACTATATCTTTATATTCTTTATGCTGAAGCTTTGTTTACAACTGGATTAGCTATACAGCAAAGAGCTACCAGCAAATTCTAGTTTCTCCTATCTTCTCAAACCCTGCAAAATGTAATCCGAACGAAGACTTCTCAGACTCTGTACAATTTTCTTTACACCACGGTATCAGAGATAAGGTTTTCAGCACACTATTCTCATTGTTATCTCTAGAGGATTTATGTTTTTTTCCCCTTCCCCAGCTTCCCTTTTGTCTCCCTTTTCATTTGATAAAATCTATGACCTCTTGTACAGAGAGAGACATCAGTCCCTGACCTGAAGATTCTGTGCTGCAGCATGAGGGGAGCGATCGCTTGTTATTTTATCCATTGAGATTTCCCAGTACCTTCCACTTTAGTATTAATAGATGCTCTTTGTGTGATCATTTGAAATTTTAAGGTTTCGGTGAATACTTCAGAATAATTTCAAGTAGCTCTACAGTCTTGTGCGGTCCACCACTGCAGTGCTACTGTTAACTGATGAACTGATTGTCTGTGTGACATTAGCTGAGCTTGGTGACTGCGACCCATTAGACCATAATCTGGATCTGGTGTCAGAATTTCGCTTCATCCCCAACCAAACAGAAGATATGGAGCTGGCTATATACAACACATGGAAGGACTGCAGGTTAGCATTTCTCATTATCTTATACTGCACCTCTGTGTGTGTTTCATGAAATCATACAGATCTGGTTCATTGTGCTGTATGTAGCTTACGTGAGAATGTGCCGAGTGTATTTTTTGTGTCATCTTTTCTGCTCAGAGCTTCAGTCACAATTTTACATTTTTGTCCTCTCTGTGTTTTTCCTTCTCTCTGTCAGAGGTCAGACGCCGGCTCAAGCTGAGATTAATTTCCTGAACAAAGCCAAGTGGCTAGAAATGTATGGGGTGGACATGCATATGGTCAAGGTGAGCCTTTTGGTAAAGGTGCACTTACTTGGGGGTTGCTGTTAAATGGTGTAGCCGGGAAGAACAACAGGAATTGTCCTTCATTTAAGATGGAAACTGGATAAATATTCATAAGTCATACAAGGACGTTCCAAATAAATCATACCCTCATTGATTAAAAATGGCTGTAACATCTAAAATATAGCTGTTAACCAGTTTTATATTTGTTATTGTAAAATAAACCCACCATTGTTTCTGGTAACAAGTGAGGGAATCAAGCAAGCAGGCAGTATTTAGTGGTATGGTAGAGTGATTCCACTCATCTCTATCTTAATGCTTTGTTTCTTCTGTATCCCTGCCTTTCTGTGGACATCTGCCCTGCAGGCCAGAGATGGTAATGAGTACAGTCTGGGTTTGACACCAACTGGGGTTCTGGTATTTGAAGGACAAACCAAGATTGGGCTCTTTTTCTGGTATGACCTAATTTATGAACTATTTTTGCTTTAATATTCAATAGTCAGTGCTTTTTTCAATCATGTTTTTAATTATCACCCTTTATGTGTGTGTGTTTTATTTGTTTCTTTGTTTTAGGCCCAAAATCACTCGTCTAGATTTCAAAAAGAGCAAACTGACTCTTGTGGTAGTGGAGGATGATGACCAGGTGAGCAGGAACACACACACAACTGCCATACAGTGGAATGTTGAAAATGTCCCCTATTTACTGTACTGTTGCAACACATTCATGTTGCTGATAAGGCTTCAAAAATAGTTTGTTTTTGTTTTATTTTAAGCCCTTTTAAGCATTTTTATACATGGATGTGTGGGCATGTGTGTGTGTGACTCTGAAAGGGCAAACATTCACTTGAGGATTAATGATGCAGTAAGTTTGGTTTTAAGTATCAATGGAATGCAATGGTGACACAGTTTCTTGGCAGAAGCATTAGACAAACAATTCATTTTGTACTTGAAGATAAAGCTCACCAGTTTCACCACATGACATTAACATGTCAGCACAAACTCAGCAAGAGTATCGAAAGCCACTTGAAAGAAAATGTAAAACTTGCTGAGTTTGCTTTCTTCGCAATAAAGGCAACATCTTGTATGAAGTAAAACCCAAGCCTTAAGAGAACTTACTTCTAGAAAATGAAACAAGACTTCATATTGTTGTACCCAGAGGCTAGTGTATATGAAAGAGAAGGAGAGAGACTGATTATGCCCATCCTGGAGGTCTCTGAGCAAGGTTAATAAAGAAGCTTGCCCCCTCTGGTATTTCTGGTATGCACCATTCTCCTACACACACACACACACACACACACACTAACATTGTTCTCAGTAGTTGTGTATTTTTCGGTAGTCTTGTCACCTGAGGAATTTACTTGGACATTATATACATGTCTTTTCATTTTGTATATGAAATGACACATGACCCACAATTGTGGCTCTCTCAACATTATTTACATTTTTTAGACCAAAATATTGGCAAACGTCTATAATTATACAATTACAACATTCAGACTGGCATTAGTGCAGGGATGAACAAGAATAATGTGGCTGTTTTGGTACAGAAGTAAACCGCAGTTTGTGCAGTTGTAGATTTTGGTGACATGGTCAGGCTTTTTTGATATGGCAGTGTACAGTAGTGTAACTGACTGTGGTGCCGGGAAGGCTTTCATCGCGGCTGCCATGAGAAATCAGATTCATGCGGCAGCACTTACAGACTAGTGTGTCCATTCATTCTCCACAGATCAGGCTCCTTCATCAAGTAAGATTTAGCATGAACTTAATTTTACAGGTAACCTTGAACCGAAAGTCTTTCAGATGACCTGCAATAGCTCAACAAGTTAAGGTCTGTACAACAATTTGCTTTCATGTCACTCGACTGAGACCTTCTTCTTATATTAGGGAAAAGAGCAGGAGCACACCTTTGTCTTCAGGATGGACCATCCCAAAGCCTGTAAGCATCTGTGGAAGTGTGCTGTAGAGCACCACGCTTTCTTTAGGCTGCGAGGGCCTGTACAGAAGAACTCTGCACGCTCTGGATTCATTCGCATGGGATCACGCTTCAGATACAGGTAATGGATTGGATTCTCTCCAAATAATGGCTTTATTTTTCCCGAGGGTGGTTCACAGACACAACTACAATATATATTTTGTATCAAATAAGCAGAGCCTAACAGTTTGTAGTAGTATAAAAGATATGGATATAAGCTTACTCTTTATCTACATTTTGTATAAGCTAACAGTTACATCCACATTAATCCCTGTTAATATGGCATATATCTCATTCTGCTCTCTCCTGATTCAAAATGTCTTATTTGTAAAGAAGTTGGGAAATTGCTAGTGAAGTGAAACTAGTTCCCTTCTCTGTGTGTTTAAACATTTCCCATTTGGATAAGCACCGGCAGTATTGTTGGTTTAACACAGCGGTAACCGGGTTTGTTGTTAATGGAAGGCCATTGCTCGGATGGCTCCAGAGTTCAGCAGGGCTCGTCACCGGGCCTGTTGTTTTTGAGACAATAGGGTTTGTTTGTCCTTTTGTTTTTATGATTTGGCCCATAACACCCATGGTTAGAATCATTTATATTGTATGAATAAATTGAAAGTTCTTTTTTTCTTTTTTTTCTTTTTTTGGGTACCAGTGGAAAGACCGAGTATCAGACAACCAAGACCAATAAAGCAAGGCGGTCTGCCACCTTTGAGAGAAGGCCCAGTCGACGCTATTCAAGGAGAACCATGCAGAACAGAGGTGAGGACAATACTCGCTCAGTCACATACCAGCACACAGGAATTTGCCCACTTTCTGCTTAATCATTTACAGAACTAGATGGAAATGGATTATGTATCATGTTAACTATTTCCCTAACTATTACGATATCTATCCATTCAAACACTGTCTGTTCTTTGTGTTTTTACAGGACCATTCATTCCACAGGAGTGAGTACACTTTTATTTTAACATCTTTAATGTCAGTTTTATTATTCTGTACTCTAGTTGTAATGTAAGCTTGACCACATAAGTTATTGTTCCACAGCTGGTGACTGTGTATTTTTATTCCTATTATTTGAGGTTAATAATAACAATGAAATTAAGTTTTTTGGTTGTATATTACAAATTCTCCACACTCATAAATACAAGTGCCCTCTCTCTCGTGCATTCACCCAGACTTTATATTTCTGTTTTAACCAGAAGTCTTGGCTATACTAATTTTTCAGGGGCAGCCTTTTGTTAAATGGATATGAATGAGGATTATAGACATGATGTCATTTGTAGTAAGCTGTCATGTGACCAGCTCACTCAAAGCATTGTTACATTAAACATTCCTGGGACTTTTCCTCACACATATTTTGAATAGACCTGCACTCTGACTCTTCATTTTCCCAGATTAGAGAATTCAGCTGATCGGGAAATGGTAATTGGCTCATGGGAATCCTCTTAAAATTAAATAAAGGAAGTATAATGGGGAAAAAAATTGTCACCAAACATGTCTCTGCATTGCCCCTGTACACTGTAAACCAGTTCAGTTTTTTTTTACCAATATTGTTTAGATGTTGTGCTATTAAGTTTTGGATTAAAACCTTTTTACTTTCTTTGTCCAGAGTTCTTTCTTCAGGCAATGGAGTCAGCTCCAGCAAAGATAACAAGGTGAAGAACAAAACAGTGTTTTTATTCTCTCTTCTGTTGTCTTTTAGGAAATAAAACACAGTTGTTTGACTTTGGTAGTTGGCACTTAAGAAATAAATTCATTTGTACGATCAGATACAGTTTGCTAACACGTAACAGCTGAGGATATTTGTACGTCTTACTATGATTACAAGGACACTGAGAATGAAATGAAAAAAAGTTGTTTACTTGTTTTCTTCCTTTTGTTTCTCTGTCTTTTCAACAAGTGCCCTTTCTATTTCCTTCTTTATACTTAATTTTACTCCTGTCTTTTTTCTGTCCTCTCCTCTGCAGGTTTCTTCCAGTAGAGGTGCCTGGTCTAGTGTGCCTGTGGTCACCCCAGCAGTTTCCTCTGTCTGTAAACCAGTGGAAATTGAGGCTCTACCCAGGAGTCCTGGCGGAGAAAAGAGGAGGTTGGTTCATTCAATATGATGGTTTCACCGTGTTCAATTTACCGTAGTTTTTATTTCTCGTTTGTTGTATGGCATATTGTAGTATTCAGACCTCCTTTATTCACATTTTTGCTATTTTACAGTGTTAAAAAAAAAAAACCAACTGAAGAGACATTTTCAACAACAGCAATACAAGAAATTAAACCATTTTTGGATGCATTCTGACAAAATGTGAAACTTTGAAGGGGTCTGAATACTTTTTTTTTAAAGCTCTGTTGGTGTGTTGTGCTGTGACCAGGAAATACAGGGTAAAAAGAGGTACAGGGAGCGATATTGACACATCTTGTTTTTCCAATGTTCCTGCTCAGTTTGGTGATTGTTGGGTACTTGCACTGAGTATAAGAATGTGTTTATGGAAACATAATCGCCTGTAGGACAGAGTTTTCTGTGTCCTCCTTTTACTTTTACTTTCCTCCCTGGACCACCCTTATAACTTTTATAACTCTTTGCTTTGTTCTGCCATACTTCTTCGTCAAAGTTATTTTTTTTGTGTACATGCACATACAGTACATTGGTGTCCAAAACTATTGGACCCTGGTTAATGCAGACAAATGTGTTTCTCAGTCGTAAACCTGCTTTGTTCCATGTGTGTTCCAGTATTAACATATACTGATGACATTGGTGTAGTCTGGAGGCAGGTCAGGTAGGTACGGTCAAACATTAAAACTTGCCATCGCTCTGGCCTTAACCAATCAAATGCTGTGCAGTGATGGGCTTTTATGATTTTTGGCTTGGGAGAAGGGCGCTCTCGCAGTGCAATTGTCTGCTGCAATTCTATGTTTGTCCAGTCTTGATCAGCATGAAATATCAACCTAATCTCTGCCGGAAGTAATGTGATGATTTTTTTGCGGGGATCTTGTGTCTGGCATTAAGACTCTGTGATGTGGCTTGGTTTCAGCTTGGGATCTGCTCTTCAAATACTAGGTGTTTTGCAGTGTCTCTCCTTTCAGTCATCTAATGTCATGCTGTGCATTCTTTGAAGCTGCTTATTTAACTTCTAACCTGGGAAGGGTTCATCAGATATTATAACAATATATGAGCATTACTGAACATTTGCCCGTCACCTTATTGCTAACATATTAGTGGTCCCATGGCCTTACATAAATATGTTCTTGTGATAAAGTAACATATCAGTACTCACCATCAACGTGTCTGCAACTGGGTCTTTGCATAATAACAGCTCATCCAGATTTACTGCTCAGGCTGATCAGATCTGATTTCTGGTCAACTGTAATAAGAGGATTTCTGTCTTCTTTTTTTATAGAGATTCAAAATAAAAAAAAAAGACCACCATTGCATAGACAGCAATATAAATAACGCTGAATCCTCCTCTTTTTTGCTTGAAGGGTGGAAAATAAACCTTAAAAAATCTGAGCTGCGCTCAAGCTATTATCTTTAGCAAAGTTAGTAACCACCTCAGCAACTTTTTTTAATCACTCAAATTTAAAATATTTGGTTTTATGTCATGTAAAATTCAGCTGCTACAGCTATTGCACATTATTCTGGTCTACATGCTCAAGTAGGGACCAGACTAGTCCACGAACATCGAAGTTCTTCAGTGTTTTTACAGAATATTCGTACAAGATGTTAGACTTGAGATGACCTCTGATTTCATACCACCCCTTCATACCATCAACACCATGGACACAGTTTATTTTGGACCCGACTGACATGAGGAGGATGCTTTGAAAGAGAGACCGTAATATCTTTGATTCTTCAGAGTAATTCCTGGTTCTTTTTCCTCTCTCTCTCCTGTTACATCTACCATGCTTGCTTTTTAGTGCAATTTTACTGTTGTGCATGCCATGTCGCATCTCCCCCTTTACAAACTGTCATCTTTTCTCAGTCCTTTGTACCTCATTACAAAGTAATAATCATCAGGAAGCGTAAATAGGTCTTTGTTTAATGCATTCTCTCATCTCACAACTCGCAGTTATACTGTGCAAATGGGGAACTGTGTGCGTCCACGGCACTTAGGCCTGGATTACACTGGATTTGTGGCGTGTTCACACTGCACGCAAGTCTGTTTTTGAGCTCAGGTGACTCACCTATTTTTCACGCATGACACATGCAGTTCCCAGCAAAAAATAGACAGAGACTCAGAGGATCTCAGCGTGATTACATAAAACTGACACCTCTCACTGTAGTTTTAATGTCTAGGTCTAGGCTGAATCTCAATCCATGGAAAACATAAATGTTATATTTTTTTAAACTATTTTAGGAGCTGTGCAGATTCTCCCTCTCTTTCTTTCTCACTCTAAACGAAAGAGTAAACACAAATCATGTGACGTCTGTCAGAGATGAATCAGAAAATTTAGTCAAAAACCATATTGGTGGTGTTGGGAGACAAGCTGTTTGAGGTGAAATCCCACATCATCGACTCTTCACAGACATCCTGTCCACTTCACTTAGCTGAAGTCATTATGTCACAACACTTGTCAACATACACTTACATTATTTAAGTGTTACTAATCAATGTTCTTTCATGTGCCCTAAAACAACATGATGCCATGTTGAGATAGAGCCATAGAGTTTGACCTGGCATTTAAAAAAACTAAAAACATGTTTTTCGAACTTGCAAGGTTCATTGAATTTTTCTACAAACAATGAATGTCCTTGTCTTTTTAGCTACCTGCTCCGTCTAATTCACCTCTTCTGCCTTCTGCTCCTTTCTACTTTCCTAATACATTTTATTCCTGTGTAAAATAAGCTAGGTGTCTCTTATCTTCCTCTCTCTCGTTCATTTGCATACAATCTCACTCTCCACTTAGCTGTTTTTTTCACTGAATGCCCCCTCCCCAGTCTGCCTTAAGCACTCGCTCACACTTCATTTCCTTAACTCCCGTTCCGTTTGTCCTCTTCCCTCTTACACATCTTGTCATTCCTCCACCCTGTTCTCCTCAGGTCTCCTCTTCCCTCCATCCTCCCTGCTCATATCCCACCAAATCTCCCCAAAAGGAGTCGGACAGATCCGAAACCAGGTGACAGCAGTCTCAGCATCTGGACTGACACTGACATGGACAGCACACTAATAAATGGGAATGGCTCAGCAGTGACGCCCCCTTGAAAAAGATGGTGCTTTTGGCCGTGATTGTACCAAAGCAAAGGGCACGTGTGGCGTGAATGTTCATGTTCCTTGGTAACTGAAACATTCCTCATCGGAAAACACTCGCAGTGTTACTTCTGCAGTCGAGTGACACACTCATGTTACGCTTCTTCAAACTTGCAGTCTCACCTGACACTGCCCTCTCTCTGAGTCCATCGCTGATCCTTTTTTTTTAATGACAATTCTGAGAAGTCTACCTTTGCTTCTTCTGTAAAATTTTGATACTTTTTCCTCTCTCCTCCTTACCCTGCTTCACCTGACCTTCATTCCTAATGTCATGGTGAAACGTTGTGTCGTGAGATGGTATCGACGTGAGGGCTAAGAATTCAGCTCCACTCTCGACTCTGCAAGACAACAATAGGTGGCATAGTTCTTTCAGCGTCTGAGTGCATTCTCTCCTCTTTTTATGTTTTCCTCTCTCTCATAAATAACATTATGTTTTTGTAATACCCAAAACACTGTTGCTTCATTAAGTTCGACTGCTGATGAATGAATATATATTAGACAATAATGTGATTTTTTTGCTTGTATTTAATTTGTTCTGCACATTTCATGGATCTGCTGCTGTGTTTTTTTTGTTTTTTTTTTAAAAGTGGGATTGGAAATGAAGGTTGATGCATCTCATCTGAAGATAAATGTTGTTACCTTAGTTAAGCACAAAACATAGAAGCCGGGGGCAAAGAGTTACCGTCACTCTTTAAAGGTGGATTACTTGCAACTGTAGCTCTCTTAAACCTTGTACGCAGTGCAAAACATATCTCTCCCTCTGTACTCAGAAATTAAATTGACACAACCTTCTCGGGTAGAGTTTTCCAAAGTAAATCGAGCTTTTTATGAAGATGTTTATCTGTTTTTAATACACTGTAACAGTTTGTTTTGTGAACACAACTGAGGTGCTGAGCATTAAATGCTGGGTTTTAGACGGTATACACGAAGAGCAGTGTGTCGAGGTTGATCCAATGAATGCTTAACTACACCTCCGCTACACCACTGAACTGCGCTTTTTCTTGCACATCCCACGCAGTTTCGATGATTTCATGATATCTTGTGCTTAGTTAAATGTTTACAGCAACTGTGACCAAAGGACGTTCACCTTCTGTATGTTTAAAAATCATTTCAGAGAATAAAGACATGATTACTCTTGTCACAGAACAGTGTGCAGCTTTAAATAACATACACTATAGAGATTTTAAATGGTTTCTCTTGACATGAAGCATGGCATATTTAAAAATAATAATATAATCCTTTTCTTCTCTATTGCATCGGGGAACTACAGTGGCCTTATCGGAAAGGATGTTATGCTTTCATAATGGTCTTTAGCTTTAAAACGAGAAACACAGGCTCTGGCTAGTTTGTCTATTCAGGCTTCTGTAGAAGCATGACCCTTGCCCTAAAGAACATATTAAAGGCTTATTATAAGGCTATGGCTGTAAACCAAATATTTTTATTTTGAAGCAATAACACACTTATTATTATTACTATACATGCACTACACAACTATAGTTATTTATAGCCATTAAACCCTCCTAGGTGTTACACCCAGGACCTTGAAGTCCAAAAAGGAGAGAACTGAACTGCAGCTGGCTGAACCGTGCACTTTGATGTAATTCAGTGTTTGCATTTATTGCCAACACGAGGGATTTATACATCATCACAGTCCAGTCTGTTTCCTTCATAGATAACATAACATGGGAGTATTTACACTTCTATACACTTGGTTGTGATCCTGTGGTAAAGCGTTGTACTTGGCGCTCTCTCTCTCTCCAGGCATGCATGGTATGTACACTACTGCCCATGTTTCACTGTGTCCTCGGGCTACAGAAAAATGAGGTAATAACGAGGCCGCTCGAAGAGCTTCAACCAAAACCCATGTATAAAGTGTTCTGCTTCAGGATGTTTCAAGTTCTGAGAATATTGCGCGGCATTATTTTCCACAGAAGTTATTTCTTGCTTTGAAGACTTATTACCTTTGGCAGAACCGCGCGTCTGTAAAACTGTTGCTTTACCTCTTGAAAAGACATTTGGTTTTAGGCAGTGTGGTTTATTTTAGTGCTGCAGCTGCTGTGTCTTTCTGTTTCAAAGAACATTTATTGCTTTTGTGCTTTTTTGTTTATGTTATTTATACTCCCCAACAGTGACTTTTGTTAGTTATCTTTCCAGTTGAAGCATTTACATATTTGCCAGATTTGATTTTAGTTTTGTTGTTGTTTTGGTTTTTTTGGAAAACTGGTATCATTGTGAAATGTCTTGTGATATCATCGTTTGCCAGTTTTGCTGATCTCTGCAGAGTTCAGTCATACCTTAAGGATGCCGCAGGTAAGTTGTGCTGTTGTATAATCCTGAAGTCTTCTGTTACTTTTTTCTTCCATCATATCTACTGCATGTGTTGTTATTAAACTGCATCTGTACCTACTCATTATTTTACAACTTCCTCTTCTCTATTTTTATTGTCTCTAGTGTGCCCACTGTGGTTGATCTGATGGAGACCTGCATCGATGACGTCCTCAGTGCTCCTGTTGCTCCCGCGGTGACTGCTGCAGAGGAGCCTGGACCAAGCAGTGCTTACAGTGCTACCGGTATCACAGTGGATGATCCACTCAGCCTCGCTGGTGAGGCGTTTGACTACCTAGCATTAAATGGAATCAATATGAAAGTGAATATAATGCTAATGAAGTACAAAATATACGAAATACAGTATTGGAGACAGATTTATATATATATATATATACACAAGATATAGTAATGTCAGTGAGAGAACTCACTGGCCATGAACATTAATAAACCACCTAGAGCTGATTAGAATTAAATATTTTTCGACACACCAATTAGTGATAGTGGATTTGACCTCTTCATTTATCTCAATCCTTTCTACACACCAGTAGTAGTAGTATCAGCTGAAAGAGGGCCCACCATAAAGGTTTGGGTGTATATTCACAGTAGTATCATGTTGTTAATGTTTACTTTCATCTGTGTTCTCAGAAGCAGCGGCTCGGCTGAAGCAGCTGGAGCTGGAGATTATTCCAGTCCTTTCTACTCCGAGAAACAACATCAATGTCAACATGGCCATGAACAATCAGGTGTGTGTTTGTTGCTGGTCAGACAGACAGTTTCAACTACAACTATCAGAACCTATTGATGCACTCTTTCTTCGTGTCATCGGATAATTACTGTTTAAAAAGTGTTTTTTTAAAGTGGACTATTATTATTTTTTTTATGTTAAATGTTTGACCCTGTTTCCAACAGGAGGATGTGTTGAAGATTACGGAGAAGTGTGGTCTGAGCAGCACAGGTAGTAGTCCTGTTGTGACTCCACTGCGCACCCCAGAGGATCTGAAGAGTAACATTCTAAAAGCACAAGCTGAGGCTGCTGCACTCAAGGTGAGGAACAAGGCTCAACACTGAAAGGTGTTAATCTGGTTCCATTTTATTGAAGGTTCAGTTTGTAGTTCTTGAACATGACTAGTCATTGCAATGGAGCAAGCAGGTCAGACCAAAACAAAAGTGATCCAACAGCTGATGCCAGTCAGCTATCGTGCCTGTTCTATCTGGTCATTAACGAAATCAGACATAATGTGTGTATATCACGTTAGGGTTAGCTCTGAATCATTTTGAAGTCCCTTCAGGAATTGTTGAAATGCCAGACCAATATAAACCCTGGTCTTACTGCGCTCCTTTTTCTTTTTGAAGCTATTTAAGCCAAAGAACAAGCTTTCTTTGAAAGTATATCTAGATAGTCGCCCTCATCTGGATGCTTTGAACTACATTCTGCCATCCCTCTACTTTCTGCAACTAATTAACTGTGTCTGCAGTTTGTGAAGTATTACTCTCAACTCATGAACTCATTATCACAACATACATAACGTGTACAGGACATCCTGAACACAAAGCTGATAGAAAAGGTAGAGTTACTGTGTTACCAGTTGAACACATGCATACTTATATATAAACATTATAGACTGTAGCGTTTATGATGGGTTGCCAAATGCAGCTGAGGAGGAATGTGACTCTACTCTCTATCATTTGTTTCCTGGCATATTGTGTGGCTGAATGTCGCATATTGGAACCTTTTTAGACATTTGGCAATTTAACTCTATTCTATGTGGAGGCTTATGTTCCTCATAACACGAGCTCCGTCCAAATACTTTCAACAAGAAGACTCTTTGTGCAGGACTAATTCCTTCCCGCCAGAGTATGACGGTGTGTCACAGAAGAATTTAATCATCATAGCTATAGTGTGTCAGGCATCTGATAAATGTGAAATGTATTCATAATGGCACTGTGCTATTAAGTTGCTTCAAGCTGCACGTCCGTATCAGTCCCTCACTCCCAACTCTTCCCTCCATCCGTCTGATTATCCACTTCTTCTTCTCTTCTACGTCTGTGCAGGGACCTTTGGAGGAGCATGTCATAAAGGCCGGAGATAAGAACTGTAACTTGCAGGAAGCCTCTGCCAGGTATGACTACACACTACTTATTTTTACAGTATCACTGGGTAATTACTTGTACATAAGCTCAATATTCTGTAGCTGCAGAATTAGAATTCACTACATAATTATGCAAGTAATTCTGTACTAGAACAAGTATTTCTATTACATAATTTTTGATTAAAATATGCAAAACATCTACATTTTGAAACATGATATTGCATTTCTTTTGTTGTTTTTTTCTCTTTTAATGTTAATCAAGCACAGTGACTCAGTATAGCGCAAACATGGCCATTTTTGCTTGTGCTTCATTGTCTTATACCCGGGCCTTTTACCTCCTCCTCCTCCTCTTCCTCTTCGTCCTCCTTCATCTTCCTGAGTCATACCAGCTGTCACTGCATTGTCTCAGCCAATCACAAACCACAAAGGACTGATTAACGCTCTTGAATATTCATGAGGATTATTAGCATCGCTCACAACATTACATCACCTGCAGGGAGCTCATCCCTATTAGCAGAGCCGTAAGCAAGTCACTGTCTCTGTAGCGGTGAAGCAGTGGATGGGTCAGACTGCAGAATACAGCACGTCATGTTAAATGTTGTAGCTCACAATTTTTTGTCTCTGCAACACAGAGACAAAGGGATTTACTGAATCTGCTATGTTTGTAATGGATTAACTTGTAATGAAACCTGGATAAAAGATAATAATAATGAAACATGATATTAGGTTTATAATATTAAATTATGCACAGATTTTACGCGGTCTAGAAGAATTGATATGATCCGCAACTGTGAGTCATGTTTGTTCACCGTAATTGAGACTGAATTTTTCATGTTCATTGCGTCAATATTCACATTCGCTGCCTTATGTCAGGTTGAAAGTGCGTCACAATAATTCTTCTCTCTTCTCTCTCTCTGTTAGCAGTCGTCCTGACACCCAGGACTCGTGGGACCTGCTGAAGCCAGCAGCGTCGCTGCTCTCATCAGCAGCAGGGGCCAGGTCAGTGTGTTCTCGCACAGCATGCGCCCGATGCTTCCGATTGCACCTTTTTTGCTTTGCACATGATGATGTTTTTCAGCTGGGCAAATTCTGGATGTCATCATTATTTCCAGTGTATGAGTGTATAGTACATATATCATGTGACAGTGAAAAGGGAAACACAGATTAAAGGGATAACTGCAGATTCCTAAATCCTCTTAGAGCATGAAGACCACAATTTAAGTCCTAAACATGAACAAAGTGAAAATGAGCACCTCTATTTCAATTTTATTTCACTTTGTTGCAATGAAATGTTTTTACTTTTAGGATTAAATAAATTGTTAAAATGTTAAAATAGACAATACTATAGCCATTTACATCTTAAGGGGGCTAGATAGTTGTTTTAAGTCTTCAGGGTTATTATCAATGTAAATGTGATCTTATCTCACTGATGAACATAAAAAAAAATTTTTTTAATGACCAAACAGAAATGATTCTTGTTCTGTGTGGTCTTTGCTGACATCTGTTGGTATGTTTGAGTGATGCGTGCGTGTGTGTATGTGCGCGCACATCTGCATGTGAGTCTGTGTGTGTTGTTGGGTCACATGACTTGAGTTCTGCCTGGATACTGCTGTTGTCGCTGCTGAATAATTGTTCACACAAATACTGGCACACATTCAGAAGCTTGACCAGAAAAATCAGGAAGGAACAATGAATGAATGGCTCCAGGCCTATTTCAGTACATGCATCTGCAATTCACTATGTTGCTCTGCTGCTCGTTCGAGACTTCTGTTTTTGTTTCAATAAAAACACCAGTCTCTAAACAGCGGCACTCAAAAAAAGAGTTTTTGAAAACATCCTCCTATAGTCCTCAAAATTGAATGTGTGGTTGAGAATACAACAACAAAATTAAAACATGTCTCTGGGGAATTCTTCATTAAATATCCTTGGCTAATTTGTTGTTTTTTTTCTGCTCATCAGTGTGGAGAATTCACCTGAAGATCTGAACCCCTCTGTTCCCAAGATGCCTCCAGAGTCTGCCAGTGACAGCATGGCTCCAAAGGTAACATGATATTAGTAGTTAAATTAAAGTTAGTGATGTAAATTTTCACTGTCCTGATTCACTGACAATGATTACATTAACTGTAGTACACATTATGAGCATACAGGTGCATTATACATATTCAATCATGTGACTCATAAAGAAAATCGTGTTTATTTTATATAAAGACTCAATAAGATACAATAATTTGGTTGTGGAGAATCTCAACAATTGGGACAACTGTGAATGGAGAAAATGATTAACATGCCACAAGGGAAAGCTTACATTTTTAATTAACTTAAATAAAAGCCTATATATAAACATGAAAACAAGATTTTCACAAGTTCCATTGTCTGCTTGTTTGTTGTGATTAAGGGTTTTTGTGTCATCCCGCAGATTAAATCAGAAGACGTTGACCTGCCACTCACCGCCCCTTTATCTGACAACCTGATCGACTTCACTGATCCAACTCCTGTCGTGAGTTCAAGCCTCTGTACTGTATGTGTGCAATGGTTTAAATGGGTCCTGCAAGGATATTTAATGCAACCGCTTTCTGAGATTCTGGAAGCAGGAAAATGCTCCATTTACTTTTTCACAACATTAAGGACAAATTAGCCATTGCGGAGAGTAAAGCACTGAGTTCAACACAAGCTTAAATACATCACTTATTCACATGTGCTCGGATATGTTCAACCTTTTTCTGCACCCCTGACCAAGGAGTGTGTGTGTTCTTGTATTTATAGCTGTGTGAGGACCAACACATTTATAAACCATACAGAGTGAGGACATTTTGGCTGGTCCTCTCATCTTTAAAGGACTTTTTCAGAGTTAAGACCTGGTTTGAGGTTGGGCATTTAGTGATGGTTAGGGTAAGAGGCTCGGGAATACATTATGTCTATCGCAGTCTTCACTGTGCAAACACATGTGTTTGTTTTTAATTTAATATTTAATATGTTCTAGTGAATGTATACATTTAGACATGTATTCAAGTCTTGGCATTATCTGTGGAAATAAACCACCTTTTTGTTTAGTTGAGTTTGTTAAGATCCCTGTTACTTATTAAACTAGGCAATCAGCTGCTCCTCTCAGTGTCAATGATCTGGTGTGAATGTACCCTTGTCCACGTCTGAACTATTCATCCAATTATAAATTACCTTATCTGTAGATGGTGACATTATCTCTTTGTTGTTTTGTTTGTTCCAGCTCCCTCCTGTGCCACAGCCCAAACCTCTCATCACACCTCGCTGGATCATTCCAACAACTTCTGTGAGAGCTCACCTCTTATCACCTGTCAGTCTCTTCTCTTGCTCATCTGTCCTCCTGTATTAAATGATTTTAATGTGTGTCCAATAAACAGCCTCAGTAGGTCCTGTACACTAAGGCTGATGTAGTGGCTACATAGAAACTGACCACCTTCCTTCTCCCTCTTCCTACTCTAATGCAGCCTCCTGGCATCTTTACTAATGGCCTGCTCGACCCTGACCCCCCCGCTAAGGTCACCCCTCATCTCCCTGCAGACGGGGGAGCCGCTCTCACCCAAGTTCTCCCCCACCTCGCGCACACACTTAACACCATCGCCACAAGGTAAAATTCTTGGTGTTTTGACCTAGAGCAATAAAAGGTTTATGTTGTAGCTCTGCTGACCCCTGATGGTCAAGCAGTAAAATGCTCAGATAGACAGCAGGTGAAATATAAATAGAATGTTAAAGATAATAATATGTAACAATAACCTAAATCCATATGAATCTGTACCTTTTTAGTGAGGTCATTTGCTTTGCGGAGCTGCTGCAATGATTTGCGTTCGGTTTGCCTTTGAAAATGCTCTAAATCCTCCTCTACACTAAAAATTAATTGAAACAAGCAACAGAATACGCTATTTACTGCTTTTTACTGTAAAAGGGGTGCAGGGTGAGCTGTTTAGCAGAGCTTAGAGCTGTTGTGGCACAGCTCTAAGAAAAAGCTACTTAAAAGAAAGCCAAAAAAATTAACTTCAGGAAAAAGACAGAGAGGATTTAATCGGGAAGACTCAGGTCTTTTCTTATGGTTTTGGTTGAGAGAGAGAGAGAGAGAGAGAGAGAGACTCCTAGTGGCAGAAATTACACACATTTACGCTTTTTGACTTCACCCTGTCTAACTAGATTGGCACTTTGGGCATTCATAATTTATTTTTAATGTTTAACTCTGTGAGACACTGATAGTTTTTTGGTAACTCAACAAAAGTCACATTTTAACCTCATTGTTAAAAAACAAAAAACTCATGGACACACAACTGAGAACATGAATACATGTGTACATTTCAGAATTATATCTTTTGTATGTGTTGCGACTGAATAATCAGGGCAATTTTTTTTGCCATTTCTTTTTAAATCATCACCATTGACTAAGTATTATTCAAGTTTACACATTGTTTTGTTGTTTACGCAAATATATTTATTATTGCAATAGAGTGTAGACACTTGAAAATTAGCATTTTGTGTCAGTCATTTACTGTTGAATGTTTTCTCAGCTGATTTTCATGATCATAGTTGTGTTTTATGAAAGCACCAAAAGAAGGAACTCTTTTTAAAGCAGACCCCAAAAATATAGTCAACATGAAAGTGTGTGTTTAATATTTTTACTGATGCGTTTCCTGTGCTTCACAGCACTGTGGGTCACCCGCCAGCCTCGGACGATGGAGCCAAACCCAGAGGTCTGCTGACCACTGAGCTCTGATGAAGACACGGGGGAGCTTCCCCACCTCAGTCCATCACACACTCATCCACTCACCAGACAGCTGAAGAGGGTGAAGTGAACACTGTGGGCTCAGAGGAGGGCAGGGAGGAAGAGGCAGCTTACAAGCACCACAATTTTAACTGCACCGCAAACTCATACAGCAGATCAAAACACACAAACTTAGTTTATGAAACACACACACACTTTTAGCTCCAGTAATAATATTTTTTTAAATTTTTTATTTTTTTAATCATTTAACTCATGTCTCACTCAGCTGGCTCCGCCTGTGTGTAGATGAATGTACATCTACATAACACTGTAATGTACACTACTGCACAAAATCATCAACCACTGGTTTCCTTCAAAGACGGTAGGTTGTCTCTTATTAGTGCTTACTCCCCTCCCCCTGCCCGCTCTCTTGTTTTTAGACACTGGATCGCTCAGATGTATTCACACATGCTGTATGTACATATGAAGAGCAGCTCACACTCACACACAGAGCTGCTGAAGTACACTGGATACAGGACTGAGGAGACAGGTCTGTTCAAATGAAGACACTTGATTCTAAGAGATAAACAGCAACTGGATTCTTAAGCTGAAACACTGTCCCTGTATTACACTGCGACCCTGTTTGTTCTTTGCTTGTCCGTATGTTTGATCCCAGTCAGCATCTGTTGAAGCCACTGGATGTGACGACTGGATTATCTTCGACACTGGACCTCAAAAGAACAATAGAGATGACAACTTTAACTTTTGTTAATACATTTTTGTTGATTTTTTTTTTTTTTTACTGATTTTATTTGTCCTCTATTTTATAAATCTGCACATTTTATCAAGAAGGATTTGAGCCCCACTAATGAAGGTTAGCTACAATGTCTCTGGAGCCTGTTAGTCCTGTCCTTTGGTAAACCCTTATCATGGTTTTTAACATTAGGTTTGAAAAAAAAAAGTGTTAAAATGTCATTAGTTTTTACTCAAAACTGCTGCTTTTTTTTTACCCACATACATTTTAAATAATTCAATTTAAATGCCACATATGACGGCCCCTCAGTTGCAGCTGATAAATCTTAATTCATCGTTAACTATCTTATATTTGACCCTGTTATAGACAGTGACTGCAAGTATTAACATGCTGTAGTTATTACTCTGCCTTATGTAAATGAATGTATTGAAAAATGTCTCATGTAAGAATGCTGGAGATGCCACACTTTAACGACATTACGCACACTTTGGGAAAAACTAAACAGTTTTTAATGAAGTTTATCACTCAGACTCTTACATAGTAGTGTTAGAGATCTCGTGCATTTAAAAAAAGAAAAGAAAGACACTACCGTACATGTTAATCACTGCATTTGTTGTGTTTTCAGTGATGTGATGGTGTTGTGTTTAAGGGAAGCTGACTGTTTTACAGCATATTTAGCCGTCGAGACAGTTCTTCATGCTTCCACTCTGTTGTTATTGCTCAGAATACTACATGTTGTCCAAAAGTGTCGTAGCGCACGGTTACACAATGTATCGATAATGGCATCACATGGCTGTAGATATGAAGTAGATGTATACAGTATATATTTTTTTGGAAAATTATTTTGCCAGTATTGTTACTACTTATTACGGAGAATCTTCTGCATTTTTTTTCTAATGACATAAGAAGTAGGATTCGCGTTACTGATCACACAAAAGAAGATTTTGGCGTCTCAAATACATTTTTATATAAACTCACTTCCTTTTTTTTTCCTGGAATATCTTGATCATGATCCAGTAAAGCTTTGCTACAGTAGAAATCACTTGTTTTTTTTGTCTTCGTGTATTGTTTGAATGGTTATTATAATTCCACTCTGCTTTTTACATCATAATAACCTGCAACAATTCATGGTTAAAGATGTATTACTATTTAGTTTTCTACATTCTATTACATTTAAAGATCTGGAGGCATGTTGGAAAGATGTTTCATTGTTTATGTCTAATAATGAAGTGTGTAGAGATTTATTTATGGCCACTGCAGCCCTCACATTGCTCTAGCCTCTGAAATACAAAATAATTTCAGAGGGTTGGGGTTGTAAAAGGCTTATGCCACACGGTTAGTGTAGAGGTTAGCACTGCTATTGCAGCAAGAAGACCGAGGTTCATGCTTTTCTGCATGGAGTTTTTTCATGTTCTCCCTGTGTGTCTGTGCTTAGGTGTTCTCTGGATTTTCCCACAGTCCAAAAACATGCAGATTTGGTTGATTAGATATATTGGACACTCTAAATTGACCGCAATTGTGAGTGTGAGAGAGGATGGTTTGTTTGTCTATATGTGGCCCTGTGATGGACTCGAGGCCTCTCCAGGGTGTGACCCCGCCTTTCGCCCTATGTCAGCTGGGATTGATGCCACACCAGCGATAAAGCGGCAGAAGATGGATGTAATAAGGCTTGTGCTGGTGACTCTGTGCCTCTGGATCTACCCCGCTGTTCAGGTGAGCCTACCAAGCTTTGTGAAAGGTCCATATTCGAACCATATAGAACCATTATTCTCGTATCATTCACTACAATATCTCACCACCTCACTCATGTTTCAGAGAACTCCTTAACCTAAAGTTGTCTGCAGTCTACACAGACACAAAAACACAACCGCTGCACTTCCTGAGAAACAGAGAGACTCATGTGGAGCTGATTGGCTTAATCAAAATGAACTCATCTGACTGTTTTAAATGTAACAGAGATTTGTTTATATTAAGAAGTTGCACACTACAGCTTTAACCGAGTGAGTTGGGACATTTACTGACTTATAACCGGGGGGAAAATGGTGCTTATTCTATTCCCACATTGTGCACATTGAACGTCTGTTCTCGTACGAACTTTGTTTTGCTTTTAGGAACACAGAGTGATAGCTGATAGCAGATTTCATGTTTGTAAACACAGAAAATAGAGAGCATTCAGCTCAATGACTGATATATGGTTTTATTTCTGTACATAATAACCACCTAACCACTTCACCACTTGTGCCTGCAGAGGGTGCTGTTGCTCAAAAATTGCACACTATCGATGAAACTGTTATGATCTCTAGGGTCTCCTTGGATACAGCTATATAGTGATTTAAACTGATTCTCCAGATGATCCTCTGGAGGCCCAGGTACAGTTCAGCAATTTGCAGGTAAGAACTATTCAAAATGTAATTATTAATAACCCTAAAAATTATATTTGTCTGCAATATTTCAGTTTATTTGGTATTTTATAATGAGCTGAAGCAAAATTAGAACTGTTCCATCATTTTGTGATGTACAGAGTGATCTAAAAATAAGAACAGAAGGCTTATTTTTAGTGCCAACTAACAAACCACCACTTAAGACAAACAGATTCAGTGAGAATCCCAGTTTACCACATGATGGCAGCACACGACCACATTTACCTGTACAGTGGCATTAGAGTAAAGCAGGTGATTTTTTTCTCTCACCATTTGCATCCTAGTTTATAAAATACATGTTCATATTTGTTCTGAATGCAGTTAAACTAAAACTGTAAGGTTCTGAAAAATAAAAGTAGAAACAAAAAGAGTGGATTTTGACATTTTCCCCCTGGCTGTTCTTTACCATGTTTATTAATTATATTCTAATATCTCCAGGTCAAAGATTAGTCTCATTATAGCTCAGGAGAGTTTGTTAATCACAGTTGACTTAAGTGATGTTAGAGACGTGCGAATCTGATGAGCAGTGTGTATAACATGGCCACTTTTTTTTTTTTTTTACCATCCGACACTTCATCATCTCTACAGTTTTCAGTCTCAGCAGCAGAAACAAAACATGTTCTCCCTCAAAGAAACTGCAACTTAAAAGCTGAATATGGTACAAACAGAGAGCACTTTCCCCCTATAGACTGATGTGCCTTTCTGGCTGACAACAACATTCTTTATTGAACTTATTTATTTATTTCCTCTGACTGGCCATAAAACTGCTGACACCACGCTGGCCCAGGTTGAGCAGGGGAGATGCACTGTGACAAACCAGGGCCAGAAAAAATAATGACACTGAATCTCAAGGTACCTATGATAAAGGTCTTTTTTTTTTTTAAGTGGAGGTCTTTTCCCTTCAGAAACTCCTTAAGGTGACATTATTTTGCAGGGACATGACAAGGGGCCAAAAAGGACAAATACTAAGTAGAAGCCATAAGTCTTGGAGATGATGATGAAAATATTTGAAAACTAGCTTGGTTTCGCTGACTCTCACTTAAAGGTCCAGTGTGTAAGAAGTGGTCACATCTAACTGCAGATTATAACTCACCGAGTCTTCAGGGAACTACAGCGGCTTTTGCACGAGATGACACAAGACAGTGGCCCCTGTAAAGCAAGGCCCCTGCCTAAAGTCTATAAAAGACTTATTTAAAATGTTTTGAACGTTTATTTTAATGCGATTATACACTGATACACATGTACTTACAGGTAATATATTCTCGTTCTACCAATAAACCCTCCTAAATGTTACACCCTAGACCAGGGGTCATCAACATTTTCAGGCAAAGTAAACTGATGGAGAGATAGAGTAGGGACCCCGCACAATATACAGTATTTGTTGTATAAAATAGCTTTTATATTCAACTGGGCCTAGTGCCATATATATTCTGCATTCAGTACTAAGCTATTCAAATAATACACTGATTCATACATGCATAATGTACAGTGAGTAGGGAGGCCACATACCTTGTTAACTGATACCAATGTCAATATCAACAATGTCTGTTACTAGCATGAATTATGCATACAAGCTATTTAAATTTAAATTAACGTTTGTTTTGTTTTTTAAAACAAAAAATAGAAATAAAGTTTTACCTCCACATATCCCCTAGGGGTTGTGGACCCCCTGTTGAAGACCTCTGCCTGAGAATTTAAACGGCAGGTGCTGTGGAAGGTGGAACAAAAACCTAATTACAGGCTATTGACTTCTCTCGCCGCCGCACGGCACGGTTATGTAGGCGAGGTTCCAGGCGAGCCGAGTCAATACTATACGTGATGTCGTCAGACTGCCATGCACTGATTGGTCCATCATAGGAAGAGTCACAAGAATCAAACCAAAGAAAACTAGCTCAGTTGAAAATGTGGGTTAATCTCCAACATGTAAATGTCTAAAATCTGAAAGCCTGCAGTCGCGAGTGGCGAGCTGCATCACAAACCCTGCAAACCCTTCAGTGACTGTCAGACAGAGTCTGTGCTCCGGTTATGCAGGAAGTACTGAACCAATCTTTTTAATGAACTGATTCTAATGATTCACTACATCAAAAACAACTGCTTTATAAGTCACTAGTCACTAAGTTTGTGTGTGTCGCGTATACAACAAAGTCATGGCAGTTTCGCGCAGCCGCGCTGTGATGACTCCGCCCACCTTGAAGAGGTACTATATTCTAATGGAAACCAACCAAGCCATGTAGAGTCGAGCCGAGGCGGTACTAAACATTAGTTTGACTCATTTTAGTTATGTCTATGTCAGCTTTGGTGAAGCAGTGTTCAAGGTGATATAAATTGTCAAGTAGTTTACTGCACACACACACACAAAACAATACATGTTAAAGTGCACAGTAGCTTTTTATTTTAACTGTGCCCCTGCAAAAAGTAGTGCCAAATTGGGTAAGACAGAGAGTCTCATAAAACAGGCCCTTTAGGAAATGTCTACTACAGCACTCGTGGCTACAGTATAATGGTGGAGGTGGTGGACACTATATTCAGTTCTGGAGGACGAGTAGTGGGGGTGGGGGGGGGCGGGCGTGAGTGAGATGAGGCACAATAATGTGGCTCACTGATATGTAATGAGAGATGATGATTATGATGTTGCCATGTAGGAGAGTCACAGTGGCTGTAGTTAACACACTGGCTGTTTCCCCCCCGCTGCGATATGCATTTTAATGTGGATCTGATGTGCTATCTTATTGTAGGAGAGTCGTTACTTTATCAAGCACCATTCATCTCCATTAGCGGCGAGTCAGCCTGTGTCGGGTTTAGGCTGCAGAAGACGTCGACGTTGGCGAACAATATGATAACTGGGACATTTTTGTTTGTCTCTCAAACATCGCAGACGCAGATATTTGAGGATTGTATAATAACCTTTAATCCCTCACAAATGCAGACGCAGACGGCTACATTTGCACGGGTTTTCTTGAAGACTTTTCACTTCTCATCGAGGAGGCAATTCTTCAGTGGTGGCTGACTGATTGGAAACACTGGGTGTTTTAAAATCTTTGGGCTATTTCCTCGTCTAGAGAGTTGTTATGTTAAATAAGGCAGGTCATTCACCCTCTGTCACAGTTTCTGCTTTTTTTGGATTTACTTGAGTCATGGTGTGAATGTGAGTTCTTAACATCACTTTCACTGCTTCTGTGCTTTTTTTATTATTATTCTTGTATGTTTATAACCACAATGCTACTATTGCTGTATGCGTTCATCCTCATGTGGAGGATAAAGTGGTAGAAGATTTGTTTCTTCTTCTTCTTATAATAATAATTTCCATCAGGCTGGACACTGAGAGGTGTAATGCTGCCCTCCACAGTTTGAGCTTCTCCATGACAGTTTAAACGTCCATAAATCACATTTCCTCTCATCTCCTCAGTCTCATTATTTTTGTTGATCTCTGTCCTGGAAGAGGGATCCCTCCTCTGTGGTTCTGTGATGGTTTCTTTCACTCCTCTTTCAAACCATGCATCTTCTCTGGCCCAAATTCACTCACTTTATTAGGCACAGCCTACACACAATAAAGTGGCAGGATTTGCACCTTGTCCTTTCAGAGATGAAACTTAGATCTTCTTCAAATTTAGGTTGTAACAAGTGGTTATTTGAGCTGTTGTCTTCATTTCAAACCAGTTTGGTGGTTTTCTTCCAGACAACCTTCTACTGTTCATTGGATATTTTCCTTGTTTCTCTGTAAACCCTAAAGATGGTTATGTGAAACATTACCTGTCTTCAGCATTCTGGTGCTTGGTTAGAACTTCAGGAGGTCGTCTTGACCATGTCTACATGCCTAAATGTGATCGTCTGAGAAGATATTCAAGCAGTCGAATAGATATACTTTATAAAGTGACACATAAGTGTAAATGTATTCTTATAAAAAATGTCCTTTCCCCTTGAGATATTATCAGTGTCTCTCCTCGTGTCTTGTTGAGCTACAAGAGTTGTAGATGATAGATCTCCTGTCACGCAGAGGGAGCTTTGTTTTAGTTTGCATCATGGTGAATTTAGTGCAGTCCACACGTTTGCTGATTATTACAGGTATTGCTAGTGGGTGTGTATATATATCTATATATATAAAGATGACGACTCCAGTCTTGTCGTCTTCCAAATGAAAGTAAAATGAAATGCCCTGCTTCTTCAGGATTGAAACCCATTAGAAAATCTCCAATCAATACCAAAGTGCTTGTGTTTCTGAATGACCAGTTCACATGCAGTGACCTGAAATTGGATGAGTGCAGCTGCTCCAAGATAGGTAGCTGGACTGTTATTAAACAGCCAAACAGCACACAGCTCCATATCTCAATAGCCCAGGACTGCTTCCCCTCAGCAGATGGTCTGACTTTCCCCCACCTTCCAAAAAGAATAAATGATTATGTACATAGACCTTATGCCAGGTCATGATTGCTTAAACATGTTTGGAGCCTTTTGCGGATTCGCTGAGATTTGGTTTTGAGCTCAGATCACCTGCGCAGATCCATTGAAAGCAAACTTTACATATCCTCTCCTAAATTTTTATATTTGTTGAGGCTGAATAACAAATGTGCCGTGTGTTGAAAAGCAAATAAATCCATCATCCGTCTTTATGGCTTGATGAACAGATGTCCAATGTTGTTTCATTTTGGGAGGCATTCACTGACCCTTTAAAGGAGCATTGAACATTATTTTACACATCAGTCTTCAAAATATCTTGGGAAAAAAAAAAGCCTGTATTCCATCAACTTAAGTGCATCAGTTTTCCAGTAATAACATGCCAAAGGTTGCAGGGCTACTTGTTGGTTATTTACATAAGACTGGGTATTTGGTGCCTTCAAGTGGGGCAGTTTTATGAAGGCCGTGTAAAACACTCTCTAATGTTATTCATGAATTCATTAAATAAAAAAAATCCTAAGAGCTCTGTAGTTGCCAAATTGTGAAAATCCAACATTGTTGCATCTGTTTTTCTCACTATCACTGTAACAGTAATACAAAGAACACTCCGTTTCCTCTGCTGGTGAAATGATAAATGATGTTGTGAACGTGCAAACGTGTCTGTGAATTTTCCGTCCCTAAACGAGGACATGAAAATATAAAGATTCTTCTCTAAAATGAGATGTTTTTTTTCCCATCTGCTGAACCTGTAGATATATTTGTTTCTTAATTAAAACAGGTTTTCAGTCTTGGTAAAAATCCAGATGCTGATGAATCGTTCGTGCATCTGTCCCGATGATGTCACTGTCTCATCCTGATGAAGCTTCCTGTTTCTGCGGAGCAACAACCACCTCGATGAAAGGTTCCATTCAAATGTCGGAGCATCTGGACGGAAAGAGAAAATGAGAGGTAGAGCTACTTTTTTTGTTTGTCGGGGAAAATAATCCACTCTATTTTCTGTCTAGAGAACTCTTTTTATGTTGCCATTGCTTGTTATAACTGAACCTCAGAGTGAGTCACCGGGTGAGTGTTCTGTCTCGTGCATGTTTGACCACAGATGCCGCTCAGCACCTGCATGATCCTCCACAATCTCCCACCGTATGACACATGTGAACGGCAAACCTCAGACAATGTCCCCAACCTAATTTTCTGGACATTATCCAGGTGGGGGTCAAGTTTGACGACGAATGATTCCACTGATGTCGTTCAGCAGCTGTCTCTCCATGATGTCATTCATATAGAGTCCACTTCAAACTCAATCTGCACTGCGGCAGGCCACAGACAGTACAATACAAATATGGCTGCCCCCCCCCCATTGTAATCGTACTTCCCCGTGTGTCTTTCAGCTGCTGTATTGAAATAAACCCTCCAAATGTCAGCTTGGTCTTTTCCAGCCATCCACAGTGACACGCGAGTGACAGAGATTCCCCAGCACATCAAGAAATCCATATGAATGGGACAGTTTCTTCCCCCAGAGGACAGGAGCCTGTTATCACTTTACCAGGTTCAATGGCTGGCCATGGGCTGTGTGTGTGTGTTTGTGATCTTGTATTTTTTACCTCTTTGGGACCACTTTCTAGTATACTGACCTTGTCAGGACCAGCAGTCCTCTTAGAGAAGACCCTGCTGTCTGAGAGAGTAGTTAAGGTAAGGGATAATGCTTTACTTAGGGTCCTAAGAACAAAACTCTGTTTGTGTGTGTGTTCTTGATATTACTCATGTTGTGGGGACTTAAGTGTGTTTACACAATCATATTATGGGGACTTTTCTTCCTTATTGGGATAAAAACAGGTCCCCCCCTACCATAAAATATTCTATTTTAAGGTAAAGACGTGTTGTCGTAGTGTCACTAGGTATGGTTAAGGTTAGAGTAAGTCTCTAACAATGAATGGTAGTCAGTGTAATGTCCGCTGAAGTAATGGAAACCAGACTGTGTGTGTGTGTGTGCTGGATTGAAAGTGAGAGAGAACAGTATGTGTGGGTGTCTGATAGGCAGACAGCTTGACAGAGCTCATCTGTGGCAGTTACCCTCCTGTGTGTTATCAACAATGCCCAAACGGGTGCTGCCAATCATCCCACATGCTGACAGGTCTACACATCTACCCACCAAACTGGACCAGAAACACACACACACACACACACACACACATGCACAAACACCTGGCAGTGTACTGGAACACAGCACACACACAAGCACAGTGTTTTGCACGCCCACCTTCATTAGCTGTCTTTCTCTCCTTTATAACACTCCTTTAATTCCACCTCGGGCTCTAACCAATAAACTTTCACTCTCTGCTTCCCTCTAATCACTGGATGTGCCGCACCTGATGGAAGTATTGGACTAATGTCACACACTATCAAACAATTAGTGGCAGATTGCCGTCTTTTTTCTCCCCTCCCCCCCACCTGTTAGGCTGTTACACAACAGATAATTTGAGACACAAACTGACATCTTCAAGTCATTAGAGCACTAACAGGGCGGCAGTGACAACAACAAAATATGTGAAATTCAAAGACGCATGGAGCGGAACACTGATATGTCCTCAAAGTGGTTGCTCTGTCCAAAGTCCTTAGGTTTGCAGGGAAATAAAACAACAACAACAACAAAGCAACACATAAAAGAGGTTTGGACAGAGACACCGGTGCATTTTTTCTTCTTGAGTTATTAAACTCCACTAGAACCCATTTAAAGTTATGTTTATTTCTATAATTTTGGACTAATTAGCCTCTTCCACAGCAGCCTCTGAGTCACAGCTGAGAGCAGAACTGAACTTAAACCATGTTTATTCAGTATTTACACGGTGATACAAAGCTGTTTTACGGTTGAATTTATCGGGCTCTGCATTTGGGAAAATGACGAGGATCATAATAATATTCCTCCTTAATTAGGATTCAGTTTGAAATCAGGTGGAATAATATAGATTGAAGCATTTGTTCCAGTTTGTTGGCATTTAGTAATCTCCTTTAATGACATGAATGTGTTCATCCACTGTTCATCCACACTTTTTTATTGTATTGTGTGTGTGTTTTTTTTCTCTCTTCCTTCTTTGTGTTGTGTAGCTTCTCTGTTTGCCAGCGCGTCCTCCAAATCCATGTGTGTCCCATGTGGTTTTTCCATATCCCGATTGTCACAAATGCATCTGTCACACCAAACGTCGTTTCCATAACAACCATTAATGAGATGGGCAAGTGCAGCCTGCGCTCAGTGTCAATTAACTGAAAAATGGAAAAGATGTGCGAGCCGATAGATGAGCACAGTGTCCACGCATTTAGTGCACAATACAGACACACACACATGTACATCTCAGTGACATCATGTGTATGACAGTTTTAAGTTAAATAGGGGGAAAAAAAGATTAGTTACTTATCTCTCTCTCTATGACACAAACATTTAATGATTAATGTTTGTTTTTTGTCAAACAGAAGGTAAGTCCACACCATAAGGAATACATGGCACAAGGATCCTCATTAAAGTTACACACATATATAAATATATATATATACACAGAACTAATGTCCTCTGAGGTCTGTCTCTATCTGTGGATTCACCATCTGCTCAGACAACAGCAACGTTGATTATTTATGTTTCAAATAGATAACTGTCAGTGAAACTGCTTTCAATCTGCTGCAGTAGGTAGAATAGGAGAGAAAATCAGCTAATTGTTGAGTTAGAGGATGTGACAGAATGTATATAAAAATGGACATATTCATTCATTCATTCATCTTCTACCACTTTATCCTACACATGAGGGGTGCTGGTGCCAATCCCAGCTGGCATAGGGTGAAAGGCAGGGGTCACACCCTGGACAGGTCGCCAGTCTGTGATGGACAAGATATAGAGACGAACAACCATTCACTTCACAGCTTCACTTAAGAGTGTCCATCCATCCATCCATCCATTTACTACCGCTTTATCCTCCTCATAAGGGTGGCGGGGGCTTGCTGTGCCAATCACAGCTGACATGGGGCGATGGTCGGGGTCACACCCTGGATAGGTCACTCTCACATTCACACGTTCACATGTTTAGAGCGTCCAGTTAATCTGTGTGTTTTTGTACCGTAGGAGGAAGCTGGAGAACCTGGAGAGAACCCACATGCAGCTCAGTGGTAGAGCAAGTCGTCTTTCAACTCTCAACTCCGCTACATGCCGATATGTCCTTAGGTAAGACACTTGACCCCACGTTGCTCCTGGCGGCTGTGCGATGAAAGATGAGTGATATTGTGTATTGAATGGGTGAATGGCAAAACTGTAGTGTAAAGCAGCTTTGAGTGGTCATCAAGACTAGAAAAGTGCTATATGAATACAGAACATTTAACATGCAAAATCCACACAGGGAGCCTCCTTAGCCAAACCGGGATCCAAAGTCGGTGACCCTCTTGCTGTGAGGTAACAAGAGAAGCTACTGCACCACAGTGTATCCCTTATTTTCCACATATATAATAGGTTACAATAGATTTGTGATTTTTCTTTTTTAGATTGGGCAGGGAATGTCATAACACATCATACTCCTCCATGCCCAAGATCTACCCACACAGGTGTTGACACTTTTTTTGCCTGATTTTAAGTCTTTCTTTCAGGAAAGCGTGGGAGTACATCTCCTCTCCTAGAGTGCCTTTATTAGGCTGTTCTCCTTTTTTTCCCAAAAGTGTCTTGCTGCTTCTTTTTTTTTGTGCATATGAAATCAGAAGGTTAAAGTCCACAGCAAAGCAAGTCCTTCTCTGCCACAGAAATCGCTGCTCCCACAGAGGCTGAAAAGCCTAGTTTGCATTCTTTGCTCCTGTTCTGTCACAGAGTAACATGTAATTTGACACCACTTACAGGCTAGTTTGGCTTAAAATTGGTAGAGCGGTGCCCATGCTTCTGTTACCATGGCTACAACGGTGTTTACAGCTGATCAGGAGACCTCCTGGTAAAAGCTGTGAAATTTCCATCACTGGAAATCATGGCAAATTATAACAAGTGTGTGTTTTACACCCAGTATGTGGACTTCGTGGCTGCCCATGGTTGCTGGTTCGAGTCCTCACCAGTTCAAGGGCTTGTGAACACCTAAGCAAGTTACCCAATCCCCATTTCTTATTAATTAATTGGACAGAAATGACCCCAGCCATGGGCAGGTCATATCTAGTGCCAATCACAGGACTGGATAAATTGGAGGGTTGAATCAGGAAGAGTGTTCGGTGTACAATCTCTCTAGAGAGTGTGAAAACATGTGGACGTCACTGAAATCACACCTAATTAAATCCAGTTAAAAAGGGAAACTGCATTTTTATACAGATGCCTCCAAAGTACATACTAGATTGTATTTATAATTGGAAATAATGATGAGTTTAAAAACCCACAAACAATTACTTTTGAGACAGACAATAGAAAAGAATCTGAGATTTTCCCACAACAAGGAAAAGAGCAGAGAGTATGAATCATTAGATCCCTACAGAGAACACAGACACTTGCAGTATGAGTCAGTGTGAAGTTTGAGTGTGTGTGTGTGTGTGTGTGTGTGTGTATCCAAATAGCGACTCTGTGCTTTGATGGTTCAGCACAAAAGAGGAAATGGGAAATGTGTGGAATTTGCTTGTTTTTGAAGACACTGTTGCTGTCCTTGTCACACGTTTGTTGACGTGTTCAGATGGCCCAGTTATAACTCAACGCTTTGTTCCTCAAACTAAGTCCACGTCAGTCTCAAAAACATACACCCGTACACATATACACACACACACACACACACTTTTTACATAATTATGCAAATGTGGTTGCTTACATTGTGTTATTTGCGGATTTCAGACTCGCTTCAGTCACTAAAGAAAAAAGACAAAAGTAACAACAGAGCACAAACAAAAGTTATTGTCTGTACACTAAAGTAATTCGAAGTGAAATGAGCTGATATCTTTGGAGCCTTAGCTTCAGATAAATCCAGTGTATCAGTATTTCACTATTTGGTTGCGTAACCTTTTCAGAAAACAAGATACATGACGTGTTTTCCTAATTTGACAATGAGTGTTACTCATTATTATAAACTCAATATTCAAACTCCAATCTGTGATGAAAACATACATCCAGTGTTGGATGTAGTGCCTAAATAAAAAAAGAAAAACTGATACATTTGTAATGCGAGTACGTTATTATTTTCCACCGTAGACATATCCATAATTCTGACATAGAAATGAAGCAACATGTCCTCTAACCCAGAGGTCTCAAACTGGTGGCCCGTGGGCCCCATATGGCCCTCAAAATGATTGCATGCCTTCAATTGGTATGTTTTTTGCATCATAAATCCATTTTTTTATTGTGACCTATATATCGTTCCATCGCAAAACAAACACTTTCATATTGAAAGTCTGTGAAACATCATCACAAATATTGTTTTTGCAATATCACGATTGAATACTTTAACATTTTTAGCTCATATCACCCACCCTCTAGTGAACAGTTGCCTTTTCCCCCAAAAAAAGTTGGACTATTGCACGGCCCCCTCCTCGATGGTCAGTGGCCCCCAGGTCATTTGAGTTTGAGACCCCTGCTCTAACCCCCATCAATCACACAAACATAAAAACACATTTTCCCTTGATAGATATTGGGACAGATTCAATTCAATGCATCAGATGATCGGGCCGGAAGCCAAAGAGGCTGCTTGGGGGCCCTATATCACCATGGGGCCCCCAATAGTGTGTGGAGAAAACATATTTAACATAAAAAAAATCTGAATATATTTAGTGTTCATTTTAAGTTATTTGCTTTTATCTTGGAGTTGAAGATTTTTCTCATTTAGTGCACGTTTGTACATCAACATTAGTAAATTAACACTAGTCCACTTTTGTGACACTGGTTTTGTGACAAAGTTTCCTTATGTCACATGTGTTAGAACTTGAATAATAAAAGAATGCATTAATCCCACGGGTGTCGAACTCAATTGACCTGGGGGCCAATGGGCATCTAGTCTGGTCAAGATGGGGGCCGTCTATAGACGTAAAACAAACTATTCAGTAGAGGGTGCATGGGCAATATGATCTTCAAATTCTAACACAGTATTCCGTTGTGATATCGCAATAAAGATATTCAGGATCATATTTCACCAACATGTCCAAGTAAAAGTGCTTGTTTTGATCTGGAACGATGCACACTTCACAATAAACAGCAAAAAAGGAGAAATACATCTAAAACAAACATATAAAATACTGTGGATGAACTGTAATTGACACACCAAACATCATATGTTAATGATAATAATGTGATAATTACAAAAAAATCTTCTCATTACTATTATAAAAGAATATTTAGTATTATATTCTTTCTATATCCTATTGTGGGCCTTGTTTTCGTTAAGTGGTGGGCTGCATGTGGCCCACAAGCCACCAGTTTGACACCTCTGCATGAACCCACAAAGTAACAATAATAATATAGTATAATCTAATTAGAGAAAGCAAGTTCTGAAGGAACTGCAGTGGGATTGCTGCCTTCTGCCCGAGCCAAAGACTGACAAAAGACAGACAATCACATATGACTCGCAATAGGAAGTAATTGTACCCGTTGTACCTTATTATAAATATCAATAATACATAAAATAATCACACCAATTAGTGTATGAAAACACCTGTGATTATTTTTGCACATCTCAACTAGCACTGCAGTATAATTTAGATTCACGGGCCACTATAATGTGCACGAGTGTTTGATGTCACCAGTGTCACGTCTGTCTAGTGTACTCTGAAGCGTCTTTCATCAGAGGGCTGAGCCGGCTGTCACTGCCGGTGAAAGGAAGATAAACAAATATATTAAAAGCACCCGGATAAACACGTTTTTCTGTCGGATGCCGATGCTATTATTTACGCGACTCGTGATGGGGCGGCTATAAAAGGGAACACCGAAAATTGTCAAATGTGAATAATCTTTTTAATTTAGTCCGAGTGTGCGTGTAATGGAGGGGAACACATTGAGTCGGTGACATGAAAAAAAATGATCTTATTAGAAAAAAAAGGGCCAATGTAAGTTCTCCTTAGTGATTAATACTACTGTAATATTCTAAACTACGCACACAAATGCATTGTGGAGCGTCATTTCTCTGTTTAACAAATAATCATGCCTGCTCAGTCTGTGAGTGCAAAACACACTGCATTCAATTCACAAAAAATGCAATTATACAGTTAAATGACGTCTTTGACGAATAAAAACACATTTTTATTCACAACCGCTTTGATTCTTCAGCCCAAGTGAACGTGTGAGTCACATGAAACACTTCAAATGAATCACCTAAAACTCTTAACCCTTGAATACCCATACCTCAAAATGTCTGACTGGTCTTTTTTGTGCTTATTTTAACCAATAAAAGGGCCAGAAAATTGCTTTTGCCCATTTTTCCCAGAATAACTTTCAATATCTGTCAGTTATTTACAATTTACTAAAAAATTAATTGTTTAAAATAGCATTTTTTGCATGTGAAATTTGAAATTTAAAACATACGTTAAATAACATTTGAGTTTTCATAATAACCTCACGTTGGCTTTGACGTGCGACTTCTCAGCTTTCAGAAACTGTTGGATTTTTCCGATTTTACCGCACAAAACGCTATATGTAATTATGGTAATGCAAAGTGTGAATGCATCATCTGCGATGCGCTCGGTGTTAAAGGGTTAATGCTGCTTTTCCTTTGCAGTCTATGGTAGGAGTCGTGATGCAGGGTCCCTTAACCTCTTAATCCCTGCTCCAAAATGACGTCAGTCAGTCATCATCTAACCGCTTTATCCTCCACCAGAGGGTCGCGGGAGGTGCTGTGCCAATCTCAGCTACATCGGGCGATAGGCGGGGTACACCCTGGACAGTTCGCCAGTCCATCACAGGGCCACACACAGATAGAGACAAACAACCATTCACTCTCACACTCACTCCTATGGTCAATCTAGAGTGTCCAATTTACCTAATCCCCACATAGCATGTTTTTGGACTGTGGGAGGAAGCCGGTGAACCCGGAGAGAACCCACACACACACAGGGAGAACATGCAAACTCCATGCAGAAAGGCCCTTGTTCCAACCGGGGCTCGAACCCGGGTCTTCTCGCTGCAAGGCGAGAGTGTTAACCACTAAATCACCGTGTGGCCCCCAAAATGACGTAATAGAGAATAAATAATTATCTATGTAAGAATAATGTGAGATTCCATCAAGTGTGAGCATCGCTGTAGATGCCGCCGTGTCAGAGTAAATGCACATGGAAGTCTTTAACGTCCTCAGGGGTTATGAACAAAAGGCCTAAACCACTATTGGATGGTTGGTTGTAATGACAGCCAAAATACATAATGAGCCTCAGTGGGTGAATACTAAGCATCATTTAACTTTCTATCATCAGGTCAAAATTACAATTTTCTTTCACGACCAAATATATGCAAAAGTGATGACAGTTTTGTATTCACGCTGCTGCAGCTGTATTCTGTGTTTATTTATAGGGTGCAAACAAACTAGTGTAAATGTTAAACCAATGTTAATATCGCCTGTATGTGTGCGTTGCCATGGTAGTGATACAAATAATAGAAGCGTCACTTGTGTGTGTAATAGAGAGACATTATAAGAGCACATAAACTCTATTACATGATAGTGAATGATACATTTGTAATGGGAAAAAAAAGCTGCCAGCAGGTGGCGCTATGATAACGTTCCATCTTTAATGTGTTTAGTACAAATGGACGTGTTTTTTGTTTTTTTTCATGTTGGTATGATTATCATGTTCGTTCATTTACAAAATGTGCAAATTGCCAAGGTGGATGCCAAAATTCAGAAAGACTGACTTCCTGTTGAGTTGAGGCCATCGTCCCAATGGACTTTTCTGTTTGTCGTTGGCTGTGTGACATGTTTCCACTGAGTTTGGGGAAATTTGGTGCAGCTTAGTTTAACCTAGTTTACAAACCTAGTTTACCGTAGGTGTGGGAGTGAGAGTGGATGGTTGTTTGTCTCTATATGTGGCCGTGTGATAGACTGACGACCTGTCCAGGATGTATCCTGCCTTTTTGCCCCGTATCAGCTGGGATTGGCACCAGTGTGACCCTCCTGTTGAGGATAAAGCGGTAGAAGATGGATGGATGGATAAGTTTAAGTGACAATGTGGAATTATTGTGGTTAACATTGTTCTCTTATTTGACTTTTCACATGTTTCAACTCAAACCACAGCTTTTCCTTGTGCTTACAAAGTATTTTTTTATCCAAAAACCCAACTATTTTAACTCAAATACGGACTGAAGTTAAGAGTCTGGACTTGTGTTATCATTGTCGACACCAGATTTATCTTTTACAGGCCATACTTTTATGGTTTTCACAGGATGGAACGTAGATACATAACATTTCGTTCTTTTTTTTTCACTGTCATCAAATTTGCAATGGTTCACTAAATCTTCCTCTCAAGCCCCCCTCGTGCACACACACACACACACACACACACACACGTCAGCCACCTATTCATGTGGTCAGGGTGGCGATCTGAGGCGAGCCAAGCAGCTTGGTGAATAATATCAATTCTCCATGGGAAAAGTAATGAGTGGTGGACATGCCCACTGGCCACCGGGGACACAATCCATTCCTTCACAGTGGGCGTCTGTCGAGGTCTGTGTTGTGTCTCCGTGTCAGAGTGTGTGGCAGTTTTCGCTCAATGCGCTGCCATATGGCCAGTGTGTCAGAACACTCCAGGATTGTTCCGGACTGTCACCCTGTGGTCCTGACTTTCTGTGGCCAGAACTCAGACATAGAAAGCCTCCAAATAAGAGAGGGTGGGAACGCAATGTCAAAAGAGCAAAAATGTACTTGTAGAGAGACGGGCAAATTAAAACGTACAGACAGAATCTTTGACGCTACAGTCAAAAGGAAGGAAATGTAGGAGAAAGACGGTATCAGGCGGAGAGAGAAGACGCACAGAGGAGAAAGAAATACAGAGTCACAAAAAAAATCCAGCGAGGAAGAATATGTGAAAGAAAGTAAAAGAGGGAAATGGGGTGAGAGAATGTAAGAGGCCAGGTGCAGTGGCAGAGCAGATGGAGGGAATGAAAAAAAAAAAGGGGGGACGGGGTAGAAAGAGTGATGGCAGCGGGGAAACAGAGGAGAGCAGAGGAGTTAATGTCTCGACTGTTGTGTGATGGGGCGTGTCTGCTCCAATGCCAGACGCTTTTCTACACACTCATTCAAAAACCTGTTTTTTTCTCTTTTTTTTTTTTTTACAGCTTTGCCCATTTTTCTGAGCTTCCTCTTTTTCTTCTTTTTTTTCCCCCTGTCACTGATTCAGTTCACTACCCTGGCATGACTGCACATCACACAAGCTCAACACAAGTTTTAACTAACGCCACTTAGTTTAAACAAGCTGTTAACCAGGCTAGGTATTATATTCAGTGTTGTAATATAACAAAGTACAAATTACTGTACTTAAGTACAAAATGAACTGTACTTTACTTTGTATTCTTTTACTTTTACTGCACTATATTTCCCCTAACTATTTTTGTTACCAAATATAATCAGAAGAAGAAGAGTTGCTAATGGTCTGTATTTATATAGAGCTGTTCTAGTCTTGCTGAGCTGCTTTACACTACAATTTTGCCATTCACACATCTTTCTTAACCATTCACCAGAGGTGGAAACAAATAAATTTGTTATTTTGTGTACTGTACTTGGCTACGTTTTAAGTTGCATACGTTACTGAGTAAAAAAAAGTAAAAAAAATTTGGCCTGAATTTAATATAATAAAAAAAAAATCACACACAGGTGAATGATGAGGTTATGTGTCTACATATTTTATTTTGTCAGCACTATAATTTGCAAAGGCTTGCCTTTAATTAAACACAATTCATGTGAGGATTGTGTCCTTTTTGCATGACACAAGAAAGAACCCCAACCTTGTTCAAAAAGTAACTAAATAACTTTTAAACAAGCTACTTTTTTTTACTTTAGCTTGTACTTAAGTCAAATGATATCAAAGTAGCTGTACTTGTACTTGAGTAGAATATTTCAGTACTCTCTCCACCTCTGCCATTCACTCGCTGCAACATGGGGTTAAGTGTCTTGCTCAAGGGCACCTATAGACTAGCAGAGTCAGGAATTGAACCCACAGCCTTCCAGATGAAAGACAGCTGAGCCACCTTCGCTCAATCCTAAACTCCTCACTGTTTTTAATACTTTTACTTCTAAACCTTAAGTACATTTTATATCATAAAATGGCTTTTTTGATACTTAAGTGCAGTAAATGTCACATACTTTAAGACTTTTACTTAAGTAATAATATAAAAAAGTTCTACCAAAGTCATTTTCTGGTTAGATACATGGACTTTTACTCAAATATCCCTTTTAGGACAATGGTAACATAAGACAGATGTTACCATTTACACAGGGATTCACGTGAAGGCATAAACATAATAATCCCTCTTCTGAATCCTTTCGTATTCGTCAAACTCTTTGAAAGAAAGTAAATACACCACATTTAGCTTGAAGTGTGTGTGTATATTTGACGTTTTAATCCTGCCATTATCTCAGTGTCCTCCCACTCACACCCACAATCACGTATCCATCTGATGCCCAAAGTCCTCAAGTGGTTTTGCCTTCACAGGAAAGCAGGGTGAAAATAGCATGAACAATCTCTCCTCTTCTCTGTCACAGGGTCACTGGAGCAGCTCGGGCATAAACATAATAATCCCTTTGAGCGCCGCTGGGGGACAGGACGCCCATATATGGAAGCGAGGAGAAAGGGAGGCGTGGCGAACCCTACAGGGCCGTGATGGAGAACTTGACGTGCCGGAACGGCTGAATTATATTGGAAAGCCTGAGAACAGTCAAGCATCCAGACTGCTGGAGTGGAGTCACTGTCTGTCTGAGGTTGTTTCCCTCTCTCACCCTCTTTCCCTCTGGTTGTCTTTATCCTTTTTCCTTTCTTCTTTCCCCTTCTTCACGCTTCTGTCCTTCATGCCTTGTCTCTCTAAAAAAAACCAAAACACTTTTTTTTAACCCATCTGTCATCCACGGCAACTTTTAATTCCTTCAATGTTTAGTTACTTTGTGACTTTTCTCTCCACTGTTTCCACCTCTGTCTCAAGTGCATGAAGTGAAATCTTAGAAACAAATATACAAATATACACAATTCTCTTGAGCCCTAAGAGTTCATTTACTTACAGCTTTGTAGAAGTTATAGCCTCCTGTGTGTATTAACAGTTTTTCCTGTTGGAGACCGACTTCCTGTCTTACCTTCCTTTGTGGGATATGAAGTGTGGAATGAAATTTCACGTCGTGGTGTTAGTGCCGCTCAGTTTTTTTCCACGTTTCAAAAACAAATTGTGACGTTAAACCTTCAATATTTTGGAAAAAGTCAACTTTCGAGTCATTTTACTCAAGTCAAGTTGAGTCCTTTGCCAACGGTAGTCCAGCAAGTCTCAAGTCCTCAAATTTGTCAAATCATGTGACTCAAGTCCCCCACCAATAACTGCTTTACATCCCAACACTCCGCGTAGCATTAATTACCTTTGATATTTTACCAGCAAAATGCACTATAGCCTGGATGTGTCGGGCTCAATATTTCACGTCAAAAGTCTTTTTTTCTTTGCATTTGTGTGAGATTACATTTGATGCTTGTGACTCTCTCCATCTCTCTCTCTCTCTTTTCACATGGCTTCTCCCTCCCTCTGCTCCCGCCCCTCTGTCCTGAAAGATTTTAAATGTTTAATCAGTGACTGTGGTCTGTCATCAATCACACTGACACAGATGATTACTGAGGGAACACACACACACACACACACACGTGAACGTCAGTCATTACTAAACACCTAATGGACGCACAACCAGGCGTTGGCCTTTAAGCACTGTGTCTATCATACACACACACATTAGTGTGACTCAATCATTCAAGCTCATTAGCCCTCTCTGTCACTTCATCTATCTTTCTCTGCTTCCCCCCCCTCCCCATTTCTTTTATTCATTTTATTGTGCTTCCATCTTTTCATTACACCCTCTCACCAAAAACAACATTTCCTCCATTCCACCACCTTTCTCTCTCTCTCCAGTCTTTCTGCGTGTCTTTCTCGATCTGCCACATTTCAGTCTTCATTTCTGTCCAACTGCGCCCTCATCTTCCCTCTGTCTGTCCTCCCACCGCACACGCGGGCCGCCGTCCTCCGTCGTAAATCTCGTTTCCTGTCCGCCGAGGCTGATGCTGCCTGCAGCTCTATGCAGAGTGATAGATGATACAATATTGAGCCACTGTAAAGTTGCGACTGAGATCTAGGGTTCTCATAAAAAAGGGCCCGTGTAGCCTGTAGGGAGGGAAAGACGGAGAGTGGAGAGGACACGACTTTGTGTGAGCACATAAGGGAAGGAAATGAGGGAAAGACACTGAAGGAAGAATTATACAGAGTTAGAGAGAGGGAAAGCAACAAGGAGAAATAAGACACATGGGTAAGTTAGGGAACATGAATACTTGAACCACCACAACGTTAAGACTTAACTTAAAGAAATGTTTCATCTTCAGCAGAATAAGAAAACAGGACCGATTTGTGCAGTTTTGGTGACACGAGAGTGTAAAGGAATAAAAAAAGTTATTTACTGGTCAATTTTGAAAAAAATGTAGGCATGTTAGACACTGACGCTCACACACTGGTGTTTGTCTGAGCTCAAAATCACCCGTGGGATTTTGAAAAGGACAGGAAATTCTGTCAACTAACTCCATGTGTCAACTAGCAGTGACAAGAAATAAGGCTCAAAGAGAAATCTTTCTCAAGATTTAACGTAAGTATAATAAACCAACCTAAACTCAAATGTCCTGGGGGCACCTGAGTGAAAAAAAAGTCCAAAAATAAACAATATCTATGATGATATTTCAAAAGTCCTTATATTGATATGGAACGATACATAGTTCACAATATAACTGTATTTATGATGCAAAATGACAGAAATAGCTCATTATAACTTGATATCATGTCACAGGCGGCACTGCATGCACTGATCTCAACCCTTACATGACAGAATGGTGTTGAAAAATACACATTTTTGAGTAAAATGCCTTTCAGTACTTCACAGACTTAGCACAAGATAAAACAGTGAAAGAAAATGAAGACGTGATGAAATACTACGTATCAGATGATATTATAATCTTTTGCCCAAATTATATAGGTGATCAAAAACAAAATGTTCTCCTTTAGATCCTATTTCCCGAAGGACACGAGAAGAGAGAAGTGTGAGTGAGGCAAACGGCGGCTGGCTCGTAAAATAAAAACATAAAATCTTATCTGAGGCAGAATAAATCACTCTTAACTGGAATTAGAGAGAACAACGTCCATTCTGTTTGATTAACGAGGACGACAAAGGAAGTTTGGAGGAGACGCCACAATCACACAGTCAGCCGCAGCGCTTTAGCATTTACAGTCACCTGTGGTTCTCATTAGGAATAATCACACTTTTGTTTTCCTCCAAAAATGTGCACATACACTACGTGTTGTTTAAGACGGCATCGATAAACAGTCGGTTGTTGTTTCTGTGTGTGTGTGTGTGTGTGTGTGCGCTGCCTCAGGTGGTATGTCTGTTGAATGCATTCAGTCTAATTGTAGTCAGGTGCATCACAATCAGCCAACAGCTCTCCAGGCACACACTGCTACATGTTTGGACTTGCCTCCCTGATGTAATTATTACGTGTGTATACTGTGTGCATTTGTATTTGTATAAAGAAGCATTACTTCAAAAACAGAGGTAGGGGGAGCGCTGTGTAACATCCTTTGTGGGCCACACTGAGTTATTGAACACGTATTGTACATCATACAGTTCCCTGTCTACACGTTTCATTCACTGTTACCATGACCTGAAATCAACATCGTGATTGTCTGCTCTTTTGAAATTAATGGAATTAATTGTTGTGTTCAGAGGTGGAAAGAGTACTGAAATACGTTACTCAAGTAAAAGTACCTCTACTTTGATAACATTTTACTTAAGTAAGTAAAGTACTGGTCTAAAAATGTATTCCAGTTAAAGTTAAAAAAAAAAGTAGCTTGTTTAAAATGTACTTGGAGTAAAAAAAACTCCCTTTTTTAAATGGGAAGAAATCTCTGACAGAACCAGACTCAAAGATGTGCGGCCATGTGCCTCGACAGGTTGCGGTGAAAGGAAAAATGTGGGAGAGAGGAGAGGTGGGGGCGAGAAAGGACAGGAGAGAGGTGATTTAGAGTTAGAAGAGAGAGACCAGGAGCAGATATATAACAGTTGTATCAAGTTATCAGTTTAGACAAGACAGTTCTTCACGTTTATAGTTCTACAATGTCATTTCATTCATTTTTTCCTGCTCTATCCTCCATGTGAGGGTTGCAGCAGATGCTGGTGTCAATCCCAGCTGAAATAGGGAAAAAGGCGGGGTCTCACTCTGGACGGGCCGCCAGTCCATCACAGGACCCACATATGGAGACACACAACTGTATGCGTATGAAATTGGAATGTTTTTTGATTGTGGGAGAAAACCTTGGCTTAACCTAAGCTTAACCTAAGCTCTCTTTTATGTGGGGGACCTGGCCAAGAGGTCACCAAGTTCAAAAGACAGGTCACAAACTTTAAATTCAACTAGACAATAATTTAGGAATTCCAAATAGTTGCAGTTGAAATCAATAATCAAACAATCACAAACACAGGCACTGTTCATTTAAGATGGAACAAAAAGCTTTCAGTGAGATGAGTCCAGATATTTCTGGTTCAGTTTGTAAATTATTGAAACTTATCTACTATGAGTAGAAGGGCCTGGCAAAACTGAATTGTTTCCCCAACTATGCCCTATGATAGTTGAGTCTTGGCCATGAAAAAACAATGGAGATGTGACTGTGGGTAATTTGCATTTTCAAATGTGTAATTTTTAACCCATCCAGACCAAAATACAGGCCAGGGGTGTGTTTTTTTGGCATAGAGTGCAGGGTAGTGTGGATGCATTTTTAAATCAACGTGCAGTAATGTAGATGTACCCTAAGATAAGTGCAGCCAGGTGTACATTGTTGTGTTTTTGACCCGTTTATACACCACAGTATCCTGTGCCTGCAGTGGAACGAAGTGCAAAGACTTTTTTTTGTTTTTTACTTTTACACATCAGCTTGAGGGTAGAACCTGTAGAAGCGCAGAGCTCCTGTAAGACATCAGGCACGAGGAAGCAGCAGTGCAGGGAGAACTAATGACTGCTGAGATCGGTGAAACGTGTTCGCGCTGTGATATCCTCACCACCACCACCACCACTGCGCCGAGGGGAACACTGAACAGCTGAGCAGCAGGGGAGACAGAACACTGTGTTGAGTTCCAGCTGTGTGAGTCTTAGCTCTCCAACTGCTCACCGGAGAGAAGAAACAAGCCGCCACTGTTGTCTATCGACGTCTGCCGTCATGTGCTTGTGAGATTGAATTATCTGCGGGAGATACTGAGCTGATTTGTCTCCTTTAATTGTTTATGTCTTGTGAAAACTCCCACTGACCTACTTTCCACCGTTAGACATTTGCACTTGTGTTATTGCTTCCTTGTGGGTTTCCCTGAGGTCATTGATTAAAGTGTGAAATAGTGGAAGATAACTTGGTTGTTTTGCTGCTACTCTTGTTATCAAAGTGTCCGAGTGTTCTTTTTGAGTGTCGCCGGGAAATAGAAGACCCACAAAAAAAATTAGGCCACATAAGATTTTACAGAATATTTTAAAGTTCAATTAACGGAGCAGTCGGCTACTTATACTGTAGACCGCGGCTGTTCAACGTACAGAAGTGGTTGGGCCACGAAGGAAAATATGTGGTGTTTTGTGGGTCACACAGAATATTAAATGATGATAATATTAAAAATAAAGGTATATTTATAGTGAGTGTATTGCTGCAAGGAATAAAAATTAGCCAAACATACAACCGAATCTTTCACTTGAAATTGGCATTATAATCAAATCCAGCCAGTCAGGTTTGGTGCTTATACTTGGTGGTTAAGTAAATAAATATTCCTCTGTCCATTCGCTGAGGAACTGACGATTTTCATCAACTTTGCATCAATTTCAGGTGAGTGCTGTTGAGACTCTGTCACTCTTCTTAAAATAGCTCAGAGGT